>NC_142420.1:10280000-10892500 GCF_059516105.1 Syngnathus floridae | reverse complement strand
AACAAACTAAGCAAAACAATATTCCACTGTATTTTATTTTCCACCCACTTGCATATTAAATCTTGGCTTGTTTGTCATGATGGACATTTCATTACTGTTGATTCTATTTCCACGATCAATTATTTAAAAGGCCGTGGCGACATGAAGGGATCTTTTCGACAGTGACTCACAGGCCCAAATAATGCTGTAACTACTTTTAATTAATAAGCAATGCACTTGGGAATTGCTTTTTAATATTGTATTGAGCTCTCGCTTCCTACAGTTCATATCAATTTTTTTTTTTTTTAATCAGGCTGTATGATATGATGAATATCATTGACCCCTCCCCCCTGGATATTTCTGGCCACATCTTCACTTCAGTTGAGTGAATTCTGCTTTACATTTCAACTCTCCCTCATTTGACTATGATGTGTTGTGGTTTCATATTAATCTGCATAAGATAATCCGCTTCAGGTAGAAACATGAGTAATAATGTTGAGCCATGTTTTTTTTTTTTTTTTTTGATTGGTCCTCTTCTTCGACGCTTCGACCCAGAGCGCGGCTTTTACACATTCCGGCCACAGATCGTTGCCCGCTAGTGGAGTAATTTAATGAATTATGACGTTTTAGGTCTAGGGCTGTCCATCTTAAGTCAATACGCAATGTTCCCGAGGCGTGAAGGGTGCGAGCTAGCACTTTGTATTGAGTCTTTAGGCCTTGTGGCCATATCCAACATGCTTGCAGCTTCACACAGTGGCCTAATTTCATCTTCAATCAGCGTCACCGCAACCATCGAGGGGATAACTAGCAGTTCAATCCACATTAGGTTTGTGGTGGTATTCATTGAATCGTGATATTTTGCCATGCCATCTTTTATTCTGCTTAATTTAGCACAAATGTTGGCAAATGGAATGGATGATAAAAATTTAAATCCGTGCGCAGAAACTGATTAGGAGAAAGAAAACAGATGGTTTGAAGGGGCATATTAGATTACTTTCTCCAATACAAGCATCCCTGAAGATTAAAATAACTGTGGGTGAACATTCCAAGCCAATAAAATCCAAGGACCCGTGTTGTTATATTTCCCAAACCTCAAAGAAAATCATTTTCTTTTTCCTTTTTGTCAGGGGGAAGACACGGTAAAAATATAGGACTTTTTTTTTTCCCGCAGTTTTCAAGCGGATAATTTAACATTCACATCGAGCTATTGACTCAAATTTAAGCTGAAGCGCTGCGTATTGATGTTCATAGCTATACTATCCAAATCTACCAAAAATATTTAATTTTTTATCCCTTTAAGTCTTGTCTCGGCCAGCTAGCCTGCTAGCCAAATGTCTAGCTAGCTCTTGCTAGCAAAGAGCTATATCTATCTAGCTATCTAGCAAGCCAGCTAATCTCCATCCATCTATCCAATCTATCCACCCATCCATGTTATAAAAGCTTTTACAAAATTAATCGACTTCGACGCGACATCACATTACATCAGACTGCAACAACATCTTTAGCGGTTCAACCCCTAGCCTAAAATCGTCTTACTGCCAGCGCATTCTAAATTCCCTCTTAATACCAAATGCTGTGTATGTGCTTCAGCACATACCGGTTGACACCAAAGAGGGCAGAGGCCAATGAAAAATAGATGCGCTTTTTTTGCAGCTTATGCATGCGTGCGAGTGTGGCTCGGCACACCTTGTGCTTCCAGCGAGTAGCGACCCCATGCTAGCAGAGCGACCCCCTCGGTGGGAAGTCACCTATGAAACCCTGCACCTACGCGTGCCGCATGTCCCAGATCATTCGACGCGGTTAGCTAAGCTACCGCTGTTATGTAGTCATTATCCATTTAACTTCTCTCCGCTGCTCGGTGTCAGCTTCCTTTTGTTAAGACTCGCTACGGCGCAAAGTATTATTACACCCAGTGGAATCCGATACCTTCATAAGGCCATCAAGGGAAAGCATTTATCTCATTGATTATGCATCGTCATTGGAAGAACTTTGCCTATTTTGCTATTCGGGTAGCCTTTCTCGATCATCCGCCGAAAGGCAGAGCAAAAAAACGAAAGGAAAATGTCGCTTCCCTGGGCACGCCTCCGACGTTCCCGATTCTACTCTTTATTTGAAGCGTAAGCAGCTTAACATTTTGCCTCCTCATCGAAAAGAATCGAGGCTTTGTCGCCGCAGATAACGCATCGTTTGGTCAAATCCCGACATCACGTTTTTCCGAGGATTTCCCACAGCACTTACTGAGGAGCGGATAAAAAGGAGCAACACAAAGCAGCCTGTACTTGCTGACATTTAAAGCAAGAGTATGTAATTTGACCTTAAGCCAACACCAGGTCCAGGTTCTTGCAACAAAGAGAATAATGTAGTGTCTACAGTATGTCATCGCCATAGTACGAGGAGATCACTGACTTGAGAGTCAATTAATCGATGACATTGTTGAGCAGCACAGTACAAAAACCTGCGACCTTTTTCGCCCCTCAAACTTGATTTGGAAAAATCCAAATAATTAAAATTGCTACTTAAATGAGATCATAACGCTAAATGTTGTTGTACCTTACGGTAGCATTGTGCAACTTGTTAACCGCTCAATCCCAAGTGTTCAATAAGTAGCCAAGGAAAAAAAGTCAAATAAAAATAACTTCTTTTTTCATGTGTTAACACCCCGTCCTTGGCAGAGGTCCGCGCTCTAATCTAGTTTGATGTGCTTTGTGCCGTAGCTGTGTGTGTGATTTTGATTCGTGACAAGCATTAGACGTAAAGGAGGGGGTCGGCTACAAAAAGATTAACTGATGTGAATGAGAAGTGATTGCTGGAAATGCGTTTGTGAGCGGAAAACGGCCGCCATGTTCCGACCGACTCGAGTCAATACGGTCGATCGCCATGAATCTTTGATTCCGTTTTAGTATAGCGGCCCGTTGCGGCTGCCCGGCTGTCCTCCATACCGCTTTAATGCATTTGCTCTGTAAGCTGCTCATTCCCAGTCAGCGAGCTGACAGCCCCGCCATCTTTATTCATGAGCACACATGCGCTGTCTCAACTCCGACAAGTATTAAGAGTTGTGTGTTGAAGCCGAGGATTCCGAAGCGACAGCCGGCGCTGAAGGTTTCCCGGGCTCTTATCCTCCGTGCTCATGAGCGCATGATGTTAAGATGGAGCGTGGCTCACGCGTGGCGGATTGGAGCGACGGGTGGGGGTGGGGGGGCTGGATTTGAGCACAAGTTGCCAGAAAATCCCACTCGTCAAAAGAAAACCCGAGACGTTTGCGCCTTCGCAAATGGGGCCCCCCGAGCGTTTGGCGTAATTGTCTCGCGTGTTTCCGAGACAATCTATTTCTGCTACGCAGAGCAGCTGGCTCTTGAGTTCCTTTCCTCCTGATTAACATGGAGCGGGGAAGAGGCAAGCCTAGTGGCGGCTGACGCTAGATTAAACATGTATCCGTGGCCTAGAATCTAATCAAACTCACAATTAAAAATTAAAAGAGCTGCCTTTGTATGATTCAATAAAATATAACTGCATTTTCGCCTTAATACTGTACATCACTCTTTGGGGTGTAAACTTACAGTGCTAAATGCTAAATCGTAATATTGAGGGGGGGAAAATCGACACAAAGGCATAAAACAAATGAACGAGCATGTGGCTACTATGTCACGCCGACCACAAAGAAGCTCAAGTGAGAGCACGCCAGGAGGTGGTCAATCTGCGGATTGGTGCCACTGAGCGGCAACATCGCATTAATTCGCCTCTGTGCTGTGCCGTTAGCGCTACGTCTGGAATACAACGAGAATGAACGACAAGCAGCGTTTGAAGCCAAAACATCTTTTGCAAAGCTGCCCGAGCTGGAGCCATCACATGCACGGCAATATTACAGATTAGTCAGATGATCCACGCTCTAATAAAGCTACTGGCTACAAACATGGCTTATAGCACGAATGCTTTCAAAAGCATCGTGGAAAACATAAAACAACGAACGCATCTTTCCTCTTCTCAGGCATATTTTTTTTTCCAAATCTAAAAATGATTTTAAAAACATAACATAATCCAATCATACTCTCACACGGATGCTACTGCTGCCATTCACAGATTGCAGCAGCAAAGCTCTCGAGGACATGAATGGAAGCTTTCATACATTATGTTGCATTCATCCTCCGCTACTGTGCTGTGGAAAAAGTCTTCTGACAATGCTCTGAGATATTCTTCAAACAAGAGATTCATTTGCAATTTGCTGCACTGTCCACTGTTTGTGTAGTTTAAGATGACTGCACTTGCTTTATCTCTGCAAAGGTTACGGAAGCCGTGAGGAGAGTCTAAATATTAGGTACACTTGTCGGTATATTGCGGTGCAGTTGTACATCATCGGAAACTACGACTAAAATAATGACCAGTTGGTTTTATGACTATCTTTCCGACACTCCCGAGCATTATCATCTTTCTATTCTAGTAAAAAAAAAAATTAAATAATAATAAAAAAAAAAAATTTGTTATATTTGTCAAGCAGTTTTACGGCTTGACAATGTTACATCATGAAAAAAAACCCAGCCCCATTCTTGGTCTTTAATATGATACATAAGAATTCACCACACCTGAGGAAAAACAACCAATTGGCGACTGACTTATGAGGTGTCAATCATCAGATCAGATCAGGTGTCAGAAAGTTATTGGCATATCATTTGTTTATTTATCTTTGCCAGCTTACAATTGGGCTTTTCTCACATTTTCATTTTTTTTTTTTTTTGTGCCCTGGCTCAATAACTGCACTTGGTTGCGTACCCAAAGTTGTGTAAGGCCACCAGCAATGTGTCACCAGGGCTCGCCTATCTGGGTGATATCGATGTTCCCTTGTGGGACGTCATCAATGTTTGGGTTGAGAGTAAACGATACTGGCCTTAATAGCGACGCTCCGCTAACAGCGGCAATATCAGATCACTCTCGCAGGGACACCTCATGCCTCTTGTTTCCCACTCAGACCACGTCTGCTCCGTCCGACCGACAGAAGACCTCGCCAGGGTCGCGTGACGTGCGCAAAAGGTCAGCGACTCACCGTCTTTGCGATAGTAGGTGATCTCCACCTTGCGCTCCTCGGAGCCCCTTAGAGCCTGGCCCACCTGGCCTATGGCTTCCTTGTCCGTCTGCTCTCCGTGGAGGAAGTCGCAGGTGCACGGCTTCTGCATGATGTCCGGCCTGGAGAAGCCCGTCATCTCGCAGAAGCCGTCGTTGCAGTAGATGATGGCACAGTTTTCCACCCTGGCGTTGGCTATTACAAATTTACGGTCTGCGGGGGGATTCGGGGGCAGGGGTGAAAAGAAACGTGACCTTGGAGGTGCTGTCTTCCCAAATTATTAAGGGGATACTTTCACCCTTATACAAAACTACAGTCAAACATCCAAAACAGTCATATTCCAATAATAATATTATTTCTTACAATTTGTCATCATTGAAGTATTCCAAATGCTACTTACTCTGCCCCTCGAATTTCCGGATAATTATCCCAAGAAATGTGTTTTGTGGAGCGACGTGTCCTCTTCTCACCGGCATGTTTACTGGCAGACGAAATCTCCCGGGGAGAACTTACAGATGTTGCCAGTTGACGGTGCCTTCTTCTTCCTCCGCAAGCATGCTCCGCTCCGTTCCGGCTCCGGTTCCGCTTCGGCTCCACGCAGCCTCCCTCCCTCCTTCCTACCTTCACTTTAAATGACCTTCCCACTTGTTTTAACCCGCTTGGATGCAGGCGCAAGTGAACGCTTCCTCTCCGACAAGGCGCGCGCACTCGCTCGGCTTTGCTTGATTTAATTGCATTTGGCCGAGCATCTCGCATTTAGGGAGGGGGAGGGGTGAGGGGGGTACGGAGGAGAAAGCGATCCTGGCGCGGTGGCGGTGGAGTGTGGGCGCACGTTCGCGGAGACTGGTCGATGATGCGTCTCAGCTTGGTGACGTCTCTCCCAGGGGGGCTTAGTCGCCTCCACCTCGCCTAGACGACGCCCACCCCGGTGCCGAGGCAGGATTATCTGAGTCTCTACGTGCATCCCTAAAGGAGGGAGAATAAAAGAAAAAAAAAATGAAAGAAAGAAATTACATTAGCAATTTTTGGCATTTGTTTAGCGTGCCAATACTGCCAATACACTTTTGGTTCGCAAACTTTTTACACCAAAGTACCAACCAAAAAAGGTTATTCATTAAATCCAAATGTACTGTAGAGGACCTTAAAAATGTATCGAGCTTTAAAAAAAAAAGTGCTGCAAAAGAAATAGGATGTGTGCATAGCTACAAGATTCATTCTAAACTTAACAAAATGATTTATAGTGAATAATAACCTTTTTTTGTTGTTTTTGTTTTGATAGTGAGTGAGTTTCACCACTTCACCACTAGATGGCAGCAGCAAACGTCGCAAACTCAGGCCACCGTCAGTTCGCAAGTACAGGTGAGGCTTGCGTTTTTTGACGGGCTCCACTCAGTTGTGGGTTGATTTTCTTCTAACCCACGGATCTTAAGTTCTACATGAAAAAAGCCTGAAATTATTTCCAGAAACGTAATAATATAGCATCAATCGATTTTCTTTTACAGGTACGCAAGGTTGAGGGTCGCGAGATAGTGACGCTAACGTTTAGCAATTCCGCGTGAAAAGCTAATGTTAAGATAGCACGCTCAATTCTCAGCTACATACTTTGTAGAAAACTTTCATCTCAGAACACCCATCAGTCTTTCTTTAATTTTGACATTAATGTCGGAGTTTACGCATGTGCAAGACTCAAAAAAAATTTAATCACTAAACATGCTGACATGAATTGAAGTGGTTGAATTTTTTTTGTTTATGCACTTTGGTATGTGCATTTTAAAGGGCTTTGAGGCTTCTTCAATATGAACTGACCCTCTGTCAGGAGTCAGGACACATGCAATTTTGTTGTTTTTCAACCTTTGAAGCATAAACCGGAGTCCAACTGATACTTCAGCTATTATGACCAATACGAGAAATCTCCTTGTTGTGTGTTCCTCACTTGTGGAAACATTGCTGATTGGGGCTGGCAGATGTGCTGACTGGTCAAAGCAAAGCGTGGCCCTGCGTGAGTTGAGGTCTGATATTTACTGAGAGCTTCACATGGGGTAGAAGCCAAACCCCCCCGTGGGGGTGTTGCATGCCCACCCTGGGAGACGCATCCTGTCCACTTAGTCCAGCGTGGTCGCTCATTTCACTGTTGTCTCCTTGAATTAGTGCCAACGTTATGTTTTCGTTTCATCCGCCACAGCTTTTTACTTTGACTTTAAGTCTGTCGACTTCAATTTTGAAAGAAGGATATATATTTTGTCTCAGTTGGGCGGAGAAACTCAGTGTGTTGTACGTACTCTGGACACATTTTCTGGAATAGGCTCGTGACAAAAAAAACGGTAATTAGTAGCTTAATCCACTCGAAATGGCTTGGCAGGCGCTCCAGAAATTCAACTGTTTGTACACAGGCCATTAAAAAAGTCAATTTTGCCCGATTATGCCCTTGTTAGTGCTTTGTGGGTGTTTAAAAGCGCATATGCTCAATGAGTCATGTTTGGAGAGGACCGTATCTGCAGTTCACAGTCTATGAGGAGAAGACCTCGGATGAGCCATTCACTCCACCCGCAAAAGAACATTTAGCCCAATTCCATGCGGTTTTGATCCTTTCAAATGAAGGAAGATGCAAGAAAATGTGCAGTGTGGTGTACAGCAGAAAGCTTGACAATGATGACAGCGTTTGCTTTTCTCTGCATCCATTAGTAGCAATTACCCCGTTGTCTGCTTGTCCTAGTTTGGAGGAGTTCTAAAAGGATGGCACTTGAGTGAAGTTTTTCCGACGGATGGGAAGGGAGCGGTGCATTACTCTCTGCATAATGTTGCACTTTGGAATCCTAATGGGAAAGTTTGTAGATAGCAGGTGCAGCTCAAAATGTGAACGTGGATTTGTCAAATTATATGTTGTCTATTCTGAACTGTAGAAAAGCGGCAATAAAAGTAGCGCTTTGACGCCTTATTTGTGCCTAGGAATTATGGCGAAGCGATTTGACGCGGTTCATTTGGACAAAAGTAGTTATTTGGTGTTGTCCTGGGGCATTTTGGTCAAAAGTCAATTCCAGATTCTTTTTTTTGGAGACAAAAGTAATCTTTTGCTTTGTTGAAGTGAGTTGAGGAGCTCCATGTAGAAGAATGTCATGCTTTGCATTTTTTCCTTAGTCGTTCTACTTCAACTGAAAAATCTGAGGTTGACATATCAAAGCAATCGCGCTCGACCTTTAAGGTTCCCTTGCACTTGAACGCACCGTCCTTCCCTGACTTTCAGGCTTACTGTATGTTTGTTTTTGAATCAAAAAAAAAAAGCCCACCACTCATTCATTCACTCAGTCATTCATTCACGGCGCATAATCTCTGGGAATCTAGAGCAATTTGAAAAACAGCAGCCGCCAGCCAGCCAGCAGTGGAAAACACAGCGCGAGATCTAATCCAGGTCTCACGACAGTGACTCGCTGTCTGTTTGTCTGTCTGTCTGTCTGTCTGTCTGTCTGTCTGTCTGTCTGTCGTTCTGTCTTTCGCTCAAGCTGCGCTGCGGCTCCCTCAATGCGCACGGGGCTTACTTATTGTCCATTACGGGCCCAATAATCCAGCAATGTGAAACACTAGAGTGCTATTGCTGCTTTTTGTCGCTGTAGCCACCGCTGCGCCTCACCCCATATGCCGCTGTACACGTTTTTCCACCATCTGCCCTCAATGAGGAAAAATAGAGCAAAAAAAAACCATCCTGCACTTTTGGCTTAGTGACTTAACTATATCATTTAATCTGCAGGAGAGGTCAGTGCTTTGTCCCAATTGAAAACACCACAACTGCCGTGCACAATACAATCCAAATAAGTTTAAAATCGCTACGACGGAAGGAATCTTCTATTCGTCCCTGCACGGTTTTGACGTGAGAGCCTACGGCTAAACATTCCATTGCGCCGCCAATTACTTATTCAGGGACGCCACGCAAAGGGCACCAACGGTGAACCTTTCCCCTGAGTAACGCATCACCAATATGAATTATTAAAATGCTGCCAATTAAAAAGCCCAAGCTTTCTTAAAGCGCGACCATTTTGTATCTTCTTGATGACCTTCCGATTTGACTGCGGTTTTATCGCCGGCGGGCTCTCCCCTTCTTCTTTGCTACGACTGTTGATGAAAATTTGAGTCTTGGGACATAATTGCTTTAGAAGAAAACTACATTGCTTGTTATTAATAGCACTTGAATTAGCAGCAGATAATGATGAGTCACAATCCCCAGACAGTTCTCAAAGCACGGAAATGTCTCGGTGGCTTTTAATCACCTTCCTTGGTGTGGCGATTGCCGTGTAGGGAGCAGACTCGAATGTAGATGGCCTCATTTTTTCATGTCTTCATCCTTCAGAGAGCAACATATGATATTTTGTCGGTCAGTAGGGAACACTGCTAGACAGCAAACAAGTCCTTCCAACTCTTGACTTGCCGAATGAGGCTCAATGCAGCGAGGAGCTCATTTTATGTTGTCCTCCTTGTGATCAGTTGCCATGGAAACTGATGTACTCCATTGGTGTGCATCTGGCTTCCAACTCCTGGTAGACTTCTTTTAATTGTTCTTTGTTGTACTTTTGGATTTTGTATTGTGATTCTTTGGCCAGCCTCAGATCCAATACAAAATGTGTTCTATGACGTATATATTAATTGCGATTGTACACAAACGGTGGAGCAACTCATGTAGACAGGTTACACCCACCCATCAACACCTCTAGGACGAGGTCAGTCAAAGGTGATGGCATCGTGTACGGCATCTCATTACACCGCGTAGCTGGTCGTAATATCAAGGCTGAGCAGTTACAGCAGAGCAATGACCTAGGAGTGTGTTTTCTGCCTGAGCTGATTAGGAGAGACTAACCTCGATTATATTGCTCTTTGCTGTCATCCAGCTCGCGTGAGATACTCACACAAGGACATACATCAAGTCTCTAGAGGGTGACCCGTAAACAAATGTGCAACGTAAGCAACTCTTGCGCAAGCTGTCGTGCAACTCATGCTCAACATTCACCCAGAATGTTTAATGACAAAAACAGCAGTGGGGATGGGAATTTCTCATAATTTATTTATTTATTTATTATTTATCTATTATATTTTATTTAAGGCTCTCCTCATAACTTTTTTGCAAAGGGTCAAGGTTTGTCTGTTTACCTTTATTGTGGCTGACTAAGCATTTTTCCTAATGACTATCCCCCTGTGCTCCTTCTCTCTCTGATCTGCATGATCAATCGTCGGTCTTATCAGGGGACGACGATGCACCAAAAATAACACGGAGCCCTTTTAATTATTGAAGGTAAAGGAAAGACGAGGAAGCCCTAATTAGCCCGGAGGACAGCGCGCACGGAGCATCTCCGTCCAGTCGTTCGAGGTCGTACACCGAGTTCAAACCGAGGGTGACTCATTGCGAATTTAAAATAGCGTCATAATGGTGTTTCACTTTCGAGCCGTGAAGTATTTTTGCCTTGTTTCCTTCGATATTTACGCCATTATAGGTACTTTTCACCTCTGTCAACAATGTTAACCTCTGAGGCGTCAACACTTTTATTTTATACCACATACTGCAATTTTTGCTACAGCTGCACAGGAAGGCAATAGAAAAATGTATTTCTTTGCTTTGTATTATCAGGGTGACATGATGATAGCAAATGAAACTGAATCTGAAAACATAATATGCTCAGTTTTAAATTCCAAGGGGAAACGGGAAACTAATACAGTATTACCCACAAAGCTGTCAAAAATAGATCTCTGCTGACACCTAGTGGTTCAGAAGCCAAATTACATTGTATAGTTATTTCATAACCATCTGACTAGAATATGATTCACTTTAGGTATTATAACGATGAATATTCTTTTTTATTATTATTATGGTTCATTTTATTGTATTATTAAACTGCCTGAGCGCATACAACACGACTGGAACAAGTTAAACATATTAAAATATTTAATGATACAATATTTGAATAAAGCTCACTAACAAAATAATAGTAATGATAATAAAATAATACAGTATTAAAAACTTGAAAACACGAAAATAGATTAATTGTCTGAATCAGTGACATGAAATAAGACGAATCGGAGCAAATATCGCGTTATTCTACTTCGGGAACTGCCTGCAGGAAGCTGGGCATTCAAACAATGGCTGGTTGAAAAAGTCACCTTGTAACCAGAAGGGGGCACTTTTGACCAAGTTAAGGCTCACCAATCGTTGTGACGTCTATATTAACATTGCCAATTCAATTGAGTGCCCTCTTGAAAGTAGAACTATGGAAAATTACAGTGGAATTTCATTTTCCAGACCCACAAAATCTTTGAAAGCCACAAATTGATCAAAAAATTGAAGGCATTTTCTTTTGATTAAAATTAATATTACCTAAAATATTCAGCATGTACCTGGGGAAAAAAATTCTACTATAAACATATCTATTAATTTAGGGTTTTGACTATTTTATAGTCACATTTTTAGTTTACTTTGCCATTACAGTTTGACTGGATTAGCTAACAATTAATTATGCACCGTAATACCAAAAGCTTTAACGTGTGCAACATTTGTGCAAAAAAAATCCAAAATAAAATGCCTGTATAAAATATAATAATATATATAAAAAAAAATAGTTGACACGATTCCCTCAAGCATTTTGACCAAATTGTAGATGTAGAAAATTGATTTGTCTTTAGGCAGCATTGCTGGTTCCAGAACACATTTGTGTGTCAACTTCAGTAAGACTCGGCAATCGCTTCAAATGCTAGAATAAATAGGAGAAATTGAGCAATTGGGAATGATGTTTGCTTTCAAAAATAACACTGTGCCGACCGCAGTTTTGGGAGCCTGCGGAAGAATCGTGGGACCAAAAAGTTCCTTGCTGGCAGAGGGCTTAATAGACAAACAAAAGTTCCGTTGAATGAGTCGGAGGGAGAAAGTAGGGAGGAGAAAGGAGGGTAAGAAAGCATTGTTAAAGGGAAAGTCAAGTCAAAAATGTTCTTTAGCTCCTGCTAGTCCAAACAAGCTAATCTGATTTGTATTGTGTTTGTGGAATATGAATGAAGCCACCTGTTTTTGGTCATATCAGGGGACGGCCATTTTGCCTCGTACTTCCAGATGACGTCACAATGCCTAAAGGGCTCACCTGATTACATTTTTTTTTTTTTTTTTTAAAAGCACACCTCTAGCGTATGCACTAATGCAAAGATGACAATTTGACGGATGGACAAACAGACAAATGTATGGACAGACTGAGGTTGAGCCAAGGTACTAAATAATAGATGACAAACTGTTGCACGGTGTAAGACGTCGAGATGGACAAGCGACCGGGCAGCGGCCGGACAGAAAGACGGACGGCTTGAGAAACGACAATACTTGAATCTGGTCTGCGATGAGGGAAGGCGGACGGCGGTAAAAGTCATCCTTAAGTGCGGCGAGCAGGGCTGCTAGAAAGTCGTTCTTGGCGCCACACCTATGTAACATTCATACCGTTTAAATTATGAATCACAGTAAGGAGAGCTGTGTTCAAAGCTGATGAATATTTAAAGGATGGAGTATACAGATCATCATATTGACAGAGCGGGAATATTAATGTCCTCCTCCCTGAGTCTGATTAGAGGTTAAGTCGAATGCAAACTGCATAATTCATTGTCATTCTTGCGGGATTTTTTTTTTGGTGCCTTCTGATTGGGCTCATCATCTCAGGTGTTCGGAGACAATCGACCGAGGCTGGAAATTAGTCTTTGCCGACTTGTTTGGTGCAGCAATTTGGCTTTAGTCTTCCTGAGCGTAGCGTGGCTTCGGTTAGCTAGCTGGTTAGTCAGCCTAGCCCCGCGCAGGTGAGAATGTCTAACGGTGAAGAAATCAATATGATGTAAATTATTAAGAGCTCAGGAATGCATCTGACCCCTACTGTCTTGCAGCAGGCTGGGCTCTGAAGGCTGGCAGGTGGACGCGAGCGCCGACTCCCCCCTCTAACACTCATTAGTGGCTGGGAGCCGAGGCTCCTTGCGAGTGGGAAGGCAAGGATCACAGCGGGGAAGTGATGGCCCAGGCCTCTCGCAGCCCGGCTCAGCCTTCGCTCAGGCTCTGCCAGCCTCTCCCTGGAAGCTCATTAGTAAGTGCACTGATGCATAAGAGCTCGTCATTAGCGCCGTTTCCCCCCCTCCCACCCACACACCACAACCCGTATTTCATCCAGGCCCCCCCATCCCCGACACCGTGTCTGATCCTCGAGACCGGTGGCAGTGCTGGTTTGAAAAGAGAAATCCACTTTACCGCCGTCTAGACATATGCTTATGTTGCTGTAGCTTTAAAGGTGCCCTCACGTCATAATCCAATTTTTTCGTACTTTTATGCATATTGTGTCAAAATGAGTCTTGAATATCACGACTACGATTTGCGGATGCCGCAATAATCGATACAAAGTAAAAGCCTTGCAAAATGATGGGAAAGAAATTCGGACGCCATTGTGACGTCATCCATAATGAATTTTTAACTAATAATTACACAGTAAATGAGTTATTTTCGACCAATGAAAATAGCTTGATCATACCCAACCCAAATTATTTTACAAAGTCAGTAAATCTTAACAAACATTCTTTTTAACTGATAAAGGGAGACCTTTAATAAAAGAGGTTGGGGGATGAGGAAGTGATGTGTCAATTTGGAGTCTTGGAAATCGAGTCCACATATAGCTTTTCAAACCGCCGAGTAAACATTAGTTCTTGACCAAGACTTTGGCTCGGTGCCCCTTTTTTTTTTTTTCTTCTTCTTCTTCCTTCCACCACGGTTGGGTTTGATCTAGGGTATTTGCTTTTGCTGCCGGCCAGATCCCCTCAGCACCTGATAGCCGCCCAGGCTCGGAGTAAATAAGATCCCGGGCCCAGGTCTCTTTTGGGGCTGCTGGGTAAATAAGCTCTCTGGTGTGTGTAGTGTGCCTGGCAGCAGGGTGAGCACTGGTGTGGTGGCCTCCAGAGACAACCCTCTTCCTCCTCCTCCTCTTCTCTTTTTTCTATATCTAGCTTATTCACACTGCTATCACACATACACACTCCCAGTATATGACCACATTTGACCGTGAATCCATTTTTGATGAACTGAAAAATAAATACACGAACTAGCATTAGGTACATTAGCAGCGACAAAATGTAATCTTTTTTTTTTCAGCGGCATACATTATTTTTGTGCTTGTTAGCGGAGGCGTACAACCGCCATTATATGCTGTACTGGCAGCTAAATCAAAATATTACAGCTTTTGTTTTGGGGCTGCAGCAATTGTTGTACACTATCTTTGGCCTGGAGATGAGCTTAAAAATTTAATTTGTAAAAAAATTATGATGGTGATGATAGTAATGGTGATGAATATTATTAAATAATGTCATAAGAATAATAAAAATAATATATAAATAAGATAACATTTACCCCAATATAACATGGTTCAGTAATATATATATATATGTTTAAATAATCATAGTATTGTCATATTTATTCATTTATTTATTTATTTATTTATTTATTTATTTATTTACAGATTTTAGTGCTGGTCTACCTAATAAGTTCAAGTTCATTCCCTCATTTTTTCCCGCTGTACAGGTGGACATGGGGTACTAATAAAATGTAAAGTAATTAAAAGTGTAGAAACATCACGTAGGACAAAGCTCTCATCTCGGAGGAACACTTTGGCATTTAGCACGTCTTTTAATGTCAGAAAGATAAATGATAATGATAGCACCTGTAATGACGTGA
Organism: Syngnathus floridae; assembly: GCF_059516105.1. Taxonomy (NCBI): domain Eukaryota; kingdom Metazoa; phylum Chordata; class Actinopteri; order Syngnathiformes; family Syngnathidae; genus Syngnathus; species Syngnathus floridae. The sequence goes on along the minus strand of NC_142420.1, from coordinate 10,877,759 downwards.
TTGCGTTCCTGATGGTAATCTTCTAAGCCCACAAACAAATGGATTTCATATACTACGGAAAGATTAAACAATTTACCACCTGATGTCTCCATGACTTATTAAAACAAAGAGCGGTCACGGGAGACCGGCAAAATATTGTTGTCTTTATATTGCTCAATGCATTGTGCCTTGTGAGCGCTCCTGTAACGTTTCACGGAAAAAAAGAGGATTATTTTGTTGAAACGGATTTACTGTAAAGCCACACAAAGTCTGCCTTTGAGTCTTTATTGGATATCACCGGTTTCAAGCTTCAGGTACTAGTTTGCTCTTTGTCCTCTCTTGTAAAGCAGTCCGGCACACCAGACTGTCACGCTATTAATGGTTTTCCTCGTTATGACTCGATCAATTGGTAAAACATTATTAAGTTCCCTTTATTAGACCACCTGCGCAGCAAAATAGAGCTACTTTTAGCCTGTCTGAAAAAAAAAATCTCAGTCCACTTTTTGTGACCAAATTTTACACCAACTGTTGACATAACAGATCAGTAGATTTGTCCCACGGTGTCACTCAACCGCCGTAACGAGGGCTTTGCCTTTGTGAAAGTTTACTGAGTCAACTCTCATCATCTTAATGTGATGTGGCGCCAGCCATGCTGGATGCCCCACCGCCAATTAATCCAGGTTGTAACTCTCAGACTCCCGCTGCCCACATCCGCCGTTGATGGTTTTTGGTTCCGGGATCCTCAGTAAGAGGCAAGAAGTTCTTTTCTGCTCCGTCATATTATTTCTCGATTGCTGGCAATTAGTCAAAGCAGGCGGGCCGAGAAAACGACAAGACGGCGATTGCAAAGGCACGTGCGTTATTGGCTCACACGCCCGCCGAAAGCCCCGACAATGTTTGTTAACCCTGAGGGTCAGCGCTGATTCACTAGCGCAGGAAGGAAAACAAGATTTATGTAGCGCAAATCAATAACCGGCTCGACTTTTACCACTGTGGAGTGCAAAAAGCAGGCACTTCTCTCTATCCGTCTAACGTGACACTAATGTGTTTTTATTTCTGCTTAACCCGGCAAATGATGAATCGGTCGGAGGGAGACAGTGAGAGGCAGGCCGCCCTTGATTGGTGGGGCGACACAAGGCGACACGCCGAGGCTGATGCGGCGGCGTGTCGCGAAGGCAATGGCCGATCAGTCTTTAGGCGTCCCGCTGGGAGTTGTTTATCCACCCTTTGAATGCAAACAGCAATTTACATCCCATCGTCCAGCGTGAATCAAATAAACTAATGATGGCGTTCTTAAGTGGCGAGCCCATTCATCGCCGCCCTAAGTAAATTAGACCCAATTCACTTGCCGGAGTTCTCCTCCTCCAGGAGCCGTTCATTCAACTGAGGTTCTCTTTATTCTCGGATGTGATTGTGTGAATGTTGAGGGCGCTCGTGCATCCAACCGCAAAATAAACGTAAATGCTGCCACTCAAGCGTTACGGCTAACGTGCGTCCTACCCAAAAACTATTGCGTAATTCTTTGTCTCTTAAGCATTTGCACATTGACAACATACTTAGCATGAATGCTAATGCTACCATGGGCAATTACTGTATTTCATATAAATAGTAAATTGGCTCATGATGATCTAATTTACATGTCTTAACTGTATCATTTAGGTTGATATTGTAATCACGATTTATTAACACGATTATTCTTGGATTTCCAAACTTTGGATTTATTCAAAACTTTATTAATATAAGAAAACTGGAAGAAAAATGTCCACGTATTCTGTTAGCGCTGCACCCTGCGACGAACCGTGTAGTGCGTCAGTCCTTTGTTTTTATTTCCTCTCAGTTTCTTTGTCAGCCAAACACTAAAGGACGCACACCTGGCGGGAACACAGCACGCGGCGTTAATGCGCGTCCAGTCGGGAGCCTCCTTTTTACAAGCTGGCAGGGCAATAATGTAAAAAGTGTTTCCCGTCTCCCCTGCTTACGCCGCTCAGAGGGCCAAATTGGAAAGTGACGAGAGTGACAAGTAGTGTTGCGCGAGCGGCCACAATAGGCCGACCCAGCCGGCTGCCAAGCTCTATTTCAAGGGTTGCATTCCAATTGATTAGGGTGCTTGTGAAACAAACGCCGCTGACAGAAACGAGACTACGGCCATGGCAACTGCTGGGCAGCGTGCCAGCGACTGGCTCTTTTGCTCACGGCGCTCTCACTTACTCTCTAATTCACACATTAGTGACACATTAAGGACACCCACAATGTGGCCACCGGGACCATTCTTGTGCGTGCGTGTACTCGTATGTTTGACTTGAAATCAATTCCGGGACTCACCAAAAGCCTCTTTGCAAAATTCTTTGGCACCTCAAGGAGGGATATTTGCGCCAATGCCAGCGTGTGCTCAGTAACGCCACACAGATGCTGACAGCACAAGTTCGGCGTTGTCATTGGCTTAGGCGGGATGGATGCATTCAAACGCGGTGAGCCGCACATGTTTTGGAAACTAGTTCTCCATTAGTTTAACAAAAAAACAACATGTGTATTCGTTGTGTACTTTGGCCAAAGTCATTAAAGTAGTGTCAATATGTGGCATCTTGGTGCCAAGAAACGGTCAAAGTGAGTTGAGGAGTTTTATTTGGACAAAAGTAGCACTTTGTTGCTATCTTGTTGATTGTTAGTGCCAAATAACAATTATTTAGAGTGCTGACATTTTGTGGCATTGCGGTGCCAAGATGCTGTGCATTGAAGAGCTTCATTTAGACAAAAGCAGTGATTCGTCACCATCTCGCGGCATCAACATGCCTTGTTTTATTTTTATTTTTCAAATCTAAAATATTTCTATAATATTAATTGACAAGGTCAAAGAACAATTTCGCTACATTTGGTCAGTTTTATAAATGTAAAATTTAGTTTAAGCTATCGTTTTTTTTTTTTTTTTAAAGGCACTCCATGTGATTTTTTTTTTTTTTTAAAAAGTTGTCTATCTATAAGAACCTTGGTACACCCACAGAATATGTCCAATTAAAAATCATATTGTGTGGCAACTGTCTTTGTGTACATTAACGACATGTACGTTCGTTCAACCATCCCCGCCCGCCGCTTATTGCAAGGTGCCGATGAGAATCGGATGAACCGTCTGAGCCGCAGGGTCATTGTTGTAGAAAAATAAAAGAATATGCACAATTTGCATTTTAATGAGCAAGACAATGAGTATAAAACAAACTGTTGAACAGTAACTCTCACAAATGAAGCCGCGGCTTAATTAAAGCCATCGGATGTCTCATCAACACGTACTCGGACGCATTTGTAGATCATTATTTCATCAGAAACACTCCAAGGTGCTTTTTTTTATTTTGCCGCCGCTGCCATTCCGTTCGTTTGCAAATAAGCTTTGATTGTGACGTGTGAGTCACTCGAGCGTAAAATGGACGACGCGAAGGCCTGCGCCAAACAAAATGCTGTTCAATTAAAAATGGAAGTAATGCTATTCCATATAATGGGGGGCATACGTAAAGTGACAGAAAGGCACAATGGCTCATTCACTCCCGCTCTGTCATTTACTTAATGTTGCTCTTTAAAACACTTGCCCGTTCAAATTTGCCATCATAATCCCCGTGACAGAGGACATTAATTATGTTGCTTGGCTGATTGCTGTTTCTTCACAACATCTTTGATTAAAATTTCACACGTTGTAATAATGTGCTTCAGCGTTAGGGGCTGTGAAATGTACTAAAAGCCCGCGAGTGAATTTATATACAGACATACAAAAAGCGGCAAACTTTATTGACATTTACATCGCAGCATATTTTAGCGAGGATTTTGTGCAAATGAGATCAGCGACAAAGCAGCGGTAACTTCTCTCCAGACAAGTGGGTTTAAATTTCATGTTTGGGAAGTTTAATTAAGCAATAGATTATGTTTTGAAAGGAGCGTTCTCTTTAATGAATCCCCAAAGAGCACAGATAAACACTGCCATGCTATCAAAGCATTCATCTCTTTAATGGATGCGAAAATTGGGGATGCAAATAGCTTGGCGCTGTGACACTTATGTAACCTGCGTGATACATAAACTTTCAATTTTTTCCACTAATGGCTGGCCAATTTGAAGATAGAACTTGAAATACTGTAAACTAACTAAGAGTAGGAGGAGGACATTGTTGCTGTTGTTGCCATGGAAACCTCAGATCACATTCTTTGCTAGGCCAGCCTGGACACTTCTCATTTGGTGTTAGCATTAGCATCGGTGATAGCATTCCGGTTCATGAGGTCCTTGGCAGCAAGATGTAATATTTGCTTTTGTTTACTAAATGAAGCTCCTCAACTCACTAGAACAGTTCCAAGATAACGGCAAAGCACTACTTTTGTCTAAACTAAGCTCACTCAAACATTGTTCCTTGGTGCCGAAATGCAACAAGATGTCAATCGGCACTTTAATTGCTTTGGCCCGAACACAAAAACAACAAATGGCAACATCTTTTTTACCGATCCCCATCTCACGTTAGAGCGAGCCAACTTTGAAGATAAATATACAGCAATCTGTCCTGTGAGCTTTTTGGAAAAGGATGTTTGGCCGTGCCTTTCTATTGTGCGGCGGCGAAAGCACTCCAGAGCCAGTGAACCCTCGCTCGCGGTGTGATGGAGGAGAGCTACGTGCCCGACTCTCCCCTCCGCTGAGCCGGCTGTTGTTTATCCCCGTAATGTCCATTTTATTGGGAATCTCAGCCAGCCTTCACACTACCCGCTGTGCTCAGCAGTGTGGAGAAGCCAGCGCCGGCAGAGTGCCGGTCAGCGCCTGTCAATCACCATCACAAGGATCAGTTGGCAGCCATCAAGCCGGAGACGCCGCACCAATATGTTGCCCGTCTTCCATCTTTTTTGTGTTTGCGCTGACCCGACGGGGCGCCTCGCTGCCGGCCGCTCGTCGCGTTTTGCTCGTATTTAACATATTGTCGAGAAGCCGAGGAACAAAGGCGGCTGCGGTGTTTGAAATAAGGACAAAATGTATTATTTTGATTGCCCGAGGGAGGCCCGCGATGCTGCCATCTTTGTATTGGAGCCTATAAAGACGAGGCCGGCGCCGGTGAAGAGAGCAGTCAGAGGTGATCGAAGGAAACATGACAATACGCGGCGCTCGCTGTCAAACAAACAGCAAACATTGATTATATCATCTTTACCCGCACCTGCCCGCTGTTTACCTGACACGAGGTAAACACCGCTCGTACTGGACACTTCTTATCTGCATTTCATTTGGCGCCTCGCCCTCGGTATATGTCGGGCTCTGACCCGTTCCCGCCGATAATTTCCTCCATCGCATTCAGTGCAGAGTCCGCCGCAGTCGGCTTCATTACAGCCAATATCTTAAATCACCTCTCGTGTGTTTCCCAACAGTTTGGGGCCCGGTCTCCTCTGAACGGCGGTCATTTAGATGTTCCGTCGCTGATTGCGAGTGCAGGTGGTAATACATTAAGGGACTGAGACAGCCCGTGGCACAGCGCTCAAAGACCTTTCTCCATTTGCGCTAAGTTTCCCCTCATATTCGGAGGCATGCCTTCTAATTAGGGAAACGCGTTTGACTATGGCCGTATTCATGTGGGACGGCTCACTTTAAGTTGTCCGACAAGGTTGTTTTACATCGCGTATACTCTAGCGGGTCAATAGATGATGGCGAGGTCGAGGGAATTTCAAGAATAAATTGTACATTAATGAAAGCAGAGAATGGCCGCGCAGATCATTTACTGCTTTTTTTTCCCCCTGTCATCGTAGTTTAAGGGGACGTCACGACAAGTGATGCCATGTTGTGACGCGAGTTGACTTCTATATTCAAAAACAGGAAATCAGATACGTAATTTCAATCCTTCCCTGCTCGTTAAAATGCCGTTATTGCTCAGTGAAGTGGATTTGAAATCTGATTGGTTAGAGAAACAGTTTTGCTGTGAATATCATTCAAACTGCATGGGCCAGCACTTGTGAAGGCCCTGGGCAGATTACATTGACATAGCAACACAGAGAGACTCAAATCTGATTGGACGGGAAAAAAAAAACACTTACAAACTGGAAACAATATTTTTTTTATTGTTTATTTTTTAATTTTTTTTTATAATTGGTACTATGACCAAATGAAGACAATCAACTGCAAAAAATAAATGAATAGAATTTCACACTTCCTATATTAGCATTTAGGCTTTACGTGTTGGTGAGCTCTTTTATCATTCTCTTTTTAAAAAGAAAGAAAAAAAGAAAGTCACTATTTGAATCAGAGTGCGTTTTACCACTCGATGATGAGCTCTTCTTGCAGGTAAAGCTTCAAAAAGCCCCCTGGTCCATTTCCATTCTAGCTTCCAGCGGTGTGAGTGCTATGACAGCCTCTTGGGGCCAAGGGATTATCGAGATCAGGCCTCCCCCAGCTCTACGCCTCTGGCCTAGCCCGTCAAGATGGCCCAGTCGGTGCCACAAGCCCCCCCTCCCTCCTCCCCCCCAGTGCCTTACAGAAGAGCCCACCAGGCGCACAGAGAGCAAAGAGGCACAGGGGACCCCTCTAATTGTCCATGCTCTGGGCAGCTCTCGGGCAAGCCGGTATGAAGAAGGCTACGCCGTCTCTAGGCTGCTCCATCGCTCAGCGTTGGGAGACACTACGAACTGTACATCTGCTCTCAGGCTTTAGTTGCTACAGTTGTCTGAAAATTTAGATTTTTTTTTTTTTTTTGGTATTCATGACAGGGTGCTCAGGTTAGTCAAAGCTTGAGTTATGGCAGGGTCACATTTCCACTGACTTGAATGACTTTATGAAATCTTCAATGTGAGGCAAAATTTTCGTTTTGCATGTCATCAAAACTTCCTGAATAGCATAATCGGGGATGAAGTGCTTGGGGGATTCCGCACGCTTTTCACAAAAGTCTGTCTGGAACTCAGTTAAACCGGAGCGGATTTAACTTTGAACAATATTGCATGCAAATTAAAAGTGTCATTCAGAATTTTTTTAATTTGTTAAAAATATTATATAAATATATATTTATATAAATATATAAGAATATTAATAATAATATATAAATATTGCATGCAAATTAATACGTGTTGTTCAAATTTTTTTTGAAAATTTGTTTAAAATGACCCCATTGCCAGACAGGAACACTACAAAAATTACGACAAAACAGCTCACTGCCTATTTTATCCCCATATAAAGCCTTTTACTCACTCCTAAAATAAGATCTCACACACGCATCCATTGCACAGAACGCCATCGATGTTGCTTTGAGGAAAAGGAAATGACTTTTAATTGGATGGCTAAGGAGCTTGCGCAATACGATGTGGCTAATGGCCAGCTGAAGCGTACGCGGTAATTACAATCATTTGTCAATCTTTTAAAACTTGATGCATACATAAATGTTATTGTGGTGCATAATTGCTTTTAGTTCCATTTGGCTGATCATGCATTCAGATTGCCACAGCTGTCTTGTCACGCCACCGCCGCCTCCTGAGTTTCAACTCTATAAACGATATCATTCTTTCTTGAAATCATCCCACGCGCTCCAACGCCGCCCGTCAAGCCCGGTGGCCGCCGCGCCTGCCCGTGCGCGCATCCGAAGGGATAGCAAGCGAGGTGAAAAAAGACAGGTGCGACAAACGCGAGAATGCAATCCGAGGATGAATGGGAATCCCGGTGCCGTTCGACATTCGTGCCCCCCTTCTCGTCTGGCCCCCACTTCCTTGTCAGTCCTCCAGATTCCTGCGCGAGGCTAAAGGCAGCTTCATTTTGCCGGCTTTGACACGCTTTGACACGCTTTGATTGCAGGCTGTACTCACAGCACTAATGTAGCAATTATTGTGGCCGTTTTAAATGCACGCCATTATTGATTGAATCCGTAAATATTCATATAAATATATAAATATCCTCCGATTCAGTCGCTCGACTGAATTCTATACTCCATTTTTCCTTTTATGTTCCAAAAACATGATTCTGAAAAGCATTGGTGTGAATATGGCCATTAAATGGCCATATTTCGCCATTTACGGCAGAAAAATCATCATATTTTGTCTATAATTAATTTGCTAACATTTTTCCCATTTAATATTGAGATTGGTATAGTAAGGTGAGATAGGTAGATTTTTTTTGACCCCTTTAAAGGAGTGGGCGTGTCCTTCCCGTCCATTCAAGCAAAACGCCCTAAATTTGATGTTAGCCATGTGCGCCATTGTTGTCCAATAGCGGGAGCGAGACACCGGCTCCTATCAGGGTAATTATTGCGCGCGCATAATAAAATTCTCTTTTCATAAGGTCACTACCAAAGTGTAATTAAAAAGGGCATTATAGATTATTTTGATTGACGCAATTAAAGCCAAAATGTAATTAAACGGGGCGCTAATAGCAGTGTTGGTCAACAGCATTTGTTTTGACGAAGGGATTTGCGTGACCCCCCCCCCCCGACACGGAAAAGTGAAAATACGCTTTCCATCGATGCTCCATTTTGTTCAGCTGCTCTGAAAGTTTGAATGGGACTTAATGAAATCTTTATCAAGAGTGATCATTGTTAGTAAGAGCTTGATTTGAATTATTATCTTTCTCCGTGTGGCGCATTAATGAACGGCTAGCATCGGCGGCAGCGGCGGTTTGTAATTTTCTTAAATTGGCCGCCTTATCGCCAGTCAAAGACTCGGGATTATCAGCGTCCTGACCACCGTGCCAAATTCCTTGTGGATGTACGTCTGTTCCCTGCACAAAGCCAAAATGAGAGATAATAACGCAAGGTTAAACTCCACAATTTTCTCTTCAAAGATGTAAGGAGAGCTGGCGCGCAAATGTGCCGCTGCTGCTTTATGCGGCAAATCAGACCGGCGGGTCTGCGGGGGCATTAACATCCACTTGACTTTGAGAGCAGCCAACACATACATGTGGCTGACACATCAACTGTGTTGATCTCTGCAATTGTGTCAGCTCGCTGAATTCCGATGATATGCTAATGACCGCGGAAAATACGTTGCCCTAGTTAGCGTGCAGGCCACTTGCGTTTCGCAAATTCTATTTCCGAGGTGCGCTTGCATATTTCTGAAAATCACATTCATAATGTAATTGTCAAGAGGGGGGAAAGGCTACGCTCTGGTAAAAGGTAGAAAAAAAAAGGAAGGAAGATATTCTTTTATAAATCAAATGCTGGTGGATGACACTAAAAAGGTGCTTCCTTGAGTGTGCATGTCGTTAATCAAGATGTGCCGGTGGGAATTTAGTCGGAAGTGGTACCAAAAAAAACCAAAAAGTGAAGTGCTGCGTTAGCATCCTAGCGGAACGTTTTGGAGCTCGGTTGGGCTCGGTGCGCACCACCAAGCGCCCGCAGCAATGCGCTGGAAAGAAATGGGCAGATATCTGTGGCAGCGCACGCCACAAACAGCGCTCACGCTGAGCTGAAAGCTGAAAGCCTCCCATCTAGCCGGGAAAAAGAAGCGACGCCATTTGTCACGTTGGGAGAACCGTGCTGGCGGTCTGCTTTCACAACATCAATCAAAAGTACAACAAAGTCCGGTTTTCAAAGAACTGCCAGGTAATTATTGTTACAAAATTCTATGACTTTTATATAACATCTAAAAACATTATGAGTCAGTTTTAGGTCAAGTACAAATGTTACTATATCTGAATAATAAAATAAAATAAATAAATAAATAAATAGATACATGTAGGCTGTGATTTTCATAAAGCACATTTAATCAGCCAAAATACAAATATCCCATCAAGTTAATCTGAGAAAGTTAAATCAGTTAAATTAAGATGATGGATGGATAGATGCTTGGTATATTTAATTTTCTTGGCGTGCATTTAAAAAAACATTCCAATCATCTTTCCTTTCGTTTCATCAACATGCTTAGATTGTCTCTAAAACAAGGGAAAATCAAATCATCTTCCTTTCTATTAAAATCCAGCCCATTTTGCATCCTTCAGACTTGGAAGGAGGAGGAGGAGGGGGCGGGGCCCGGCCCAGCTCGGCCCCAGTTGAGATTTGACATCCAAACGTGCGATTTCCTTTTGTTCCGCCGTCTGCCATTGGGCCTGTGAACAGTAGAGGGCAGCTTGAATACATAAATAAAAATGGGCTCTGTGCATTTCTCTGTCGGCTTCAGCCAGCCTTCATTTACATGCTGTCTGCCTGTCACTTTCAGGCCTCTTGGGTACGTACGATAGTCGCCATCAGACGAGGCGCGCCGGTGTCATTGACTAGCCATTTTGATATCGCTTTTGAAAGTCCGCAAAAAGTGAACCTCTTTTTGTCACTTTTCAGAGCCAAGCACAAAGACAAACACGCTGCTGTTTTTATTGTTAAACCCGTGTTCAGACAGCGTCCCCCCCTCCCCCCTTTCCACCCCCCCCCCTTTCGCTGCGGCTCAAGACGAATCTGCCAGCGTGTGCCCGTGCTCTTCATCACTGTCAGATGCCCCATGGTGGTCCTCCTCCTCCTTCTCAAAGTGGGCACCAACTGCTGGCTGGAATTATTCCTCACCTCCAAAAACTCTCCCCGCCGTTTCCAGATAAATGTGGCTGTAGTGGCCGAGGAGTGTTGCTCATCCATCTTTGCACTGTGGAGTGTTTGGTGAAGTAGACACGGGCTCTAATAAGCTACACAGTCAGTGTCAGGATGGCCGCTATTGACTGGACCGCCGCGGTAGAAAAATGGGAGACATGAGCTTTTTTTTTTTTTTCTTTGCTGTTTTTGGGGATTTTATTTGAGAGTAATGCTCCTCAGCTCTGTAAATTGAATACACCGCCAAAGTGAAAGCAAAGCCAAGTGGACATAAAAAGAAAAAAAAAGTCTACACACCCCTGTTCAAATATCAGGTTTGCTGATAAATCACAACAAAACTTGCTTGGCCTAGTAGAACCAAATTTGAAAATTTATTTTTGGCAGAAAGGCAAATATGATGTTTTATTTTTTTGTAAATTGTGGTCATATTCAATAATCTCACATCAGTGACGAAATAGAGAGAAATGATTATTCCTGAAGTATGAATACATCAACCCGGCGCGCAAATGACAAAACAAGTCTTTCCCTGTTGCGCTAGCTCATTAGCTGTTGTTTGGCTAGTTCAATTAGTCGCGTTAAGAGGGCTCCCTCGATTAATAAGACGCTATTTCGGTCAGCACGAAGCCGAGCGTCCGTGTCGAAAAGGCTCACAAAGCTTTCCCGTATGATCTGTGCGTCTGCTGGGCGGAGAGCGCGGTCGTTTGAGGTTTACGTCGACACCCGCTGTTAAACAAGTCGGCCGGTCTCGCTGTTCCAACAGTCAATTAGAGACGATGCATTGTTTGTTTGTTTGTCTTCATATTTATTGTCCTTAACCTATGGGCCTTGTTTGAGCTTTTTTTTGGTGGTCATTTTGGCCATGTAGATTTTCCATATTTTTTTTCTTGCTATTACTGCAAAAAGTTTTTTTCTAAAAACTAACCTCCATACGTTCTTCAATTCTATCAAATCTTGGCTTGATTACTTACGATGAAATGTCTTCTCCTTTTCAGAGCAAATTGTAGCCAGTCACCATTAATATGCATTTTCTTTAACTCGGCCAACTTCATTTTTTGAAATGGTTTTGTAATTAACAAGTACTGTAAGCCAAGCTTTAAGATGTCACATTTATTGTATTTTGCTATCTCTGAAATTCAGTCCTGAAACAGAATGATGTGTATTTTATAGCAGCTGTGATAAGAGGCTTACGCCGTGAAAATCTCTATATAGATCATTTGACCAACGTCTTTGGTGGCCGCTCGTTAAATTGGTTTCACCCGCATATTTGGGCCTTATTTAAAAGATATCTTTGAATAATGGTAAGCAGTTTAGCTCATCTGAAAAGAGAAGGGTGATGCAAATGAACTCCATTTCACTCGCTTTTGTTTAATCTATAATATTGTACGTTTTTCCTCAGCCTTTTTTTTAAATTCCGGCAGAGTTTATAGCTTTTACATTCCGGCAAGGATTAATACAGCTTAGGCGTACCTATCTTGAATTTGAGTCAGCCTAGAATTTCTTGCATTACAAGGACATATGAGAGGACACTTTATGAAGTACACTCGCACAATCTGTTGAGCTCTGATTTGACCCAAAAAAAAAACCTTTACAAACAAAATAATGCTCAATTTGTCTTGACTCCTGCTCTTTTTTTAAATGTACCGTAACCAAAAAACTTTTTAAATTGACAACTCTCGTTCAAGAAGAAACTCAGAAGCCTGTTAGCTTGCGAGCTAGGCAACTAGTGGCTAACGCCTCGCTATGACCCCGGTGGAATATATTCCAGCCACCAAAGTTTTTAAAATGATATATTTTCGATGTGTGGGCATAAGAAAGTTGCTAAAAAATTAGCATTCATTTCCCAGCAAAGAACTTCAACAATATGTTTGGGATTGTATTTTTTTTTTTTTTTAGCTGGCAGTAGGCTGTAGAACACAATTTGATCTAGCTCCGAGAGAGACAACATATTTTCCCAGTATGATGCAATACACAGCAACCACAATACAATATAGCTCGCTGATACGCAGTATTGACGTCCTCGTAAAGGCGTGCCGCCGATCCGATTAGATTGTGCCTATAATATTGTGACTAATTGCCCATTATATTTTGTATAATATGCCCATTCTTTCATCAATGAATAAAATATGATAAAGGTTCCCTCTCGGAAACTCATTGGGATACCACTAATTCCATTAAGATTTATTCAGCTAAAATATTTAAACATCTCATTATACCGGGCAGCTACACTGAAAATGTTGCTGTAAATACACAAATGTGGAAACAATTGAGCAAAAGCTTTTTTTTTTTTTTTTCCCACTCAAGATGTTAGCAGTTGGAGTGGTGGGCAGGTGAGATGTTTAAGCTTGTCACACTCACATCTGTTTGGAATAACAATGTGCATCTGCTGACAATCACGATATGGGAGGCAGCTGGATTTTGCTCGCACACCGAATAACCAGTAAAAATGTCTTGCAAATGGAAGCAGTCAATCACAAAGAAGCAAAGTGTCGTTAAAAAACGTCTATAAAAAAAAACTAGGAAGTTTGACATGCTAAGGTCAATTTAAAATTTAACACATTGACAATGGAATTACATCCAATTTAAAAGGCAGAACAAAGTAGTTTCAGGACCATTTCTTTAATTCTCATTTTGAATTAAAGTGGCAAGTCTGTATTATTATTCTTTTATACAATTTTACAACAAAATACAATTAAACTGAAGAAGTGGATTATTATTGCAACTTTCTCAATGCTTGACCTTCTCGTTCTAAGTGGGCAGGTCCCTCAAGTGGCCCCTGTTTTGACAGCATAAGTAAGTGCACCTTTTTGTAGCATTTCTTTCCCCAAGTGACCTATTCAGTTAAATCTTTTGTGAAGGAACTTGGTTTCCAAGCATCCGCCTCCAAATGTCAATCCCTCAAAATGCGACATTCACATATTTGTAAGCACTTTAACATGACATCAATATATTACTGCTTATCGTCGAACATCTCAATCCAAATATTTTCCATCGGGGTATTTTTTTGGGGGAAATATTTTAGTCTCGCACAAACGCTGGCCGTCAACAGACTTCCCGTCATAAGCGACGGTACCATCCTGTGCCTGGAGCGCGTATTCTTTTTCAGCCGGAGCGCATTCTGGCAGCCGCACGAACGCACGCACGCACGTACGCTGGCCGAGGTCAAAGCTGTCACTTCAGAGGGCATTGTGGAATCTCAGCCGGCGCTGGATGATGTGGGAGTGCTCCCGACAATGGCCCAGATGTTTTCAATCGGCCTCACCCTGAAAATTCACACAGGGCCACCGGAAGCCTTCTTTAAAAATGGGAGAGAATGGCTGATTAATTGAAACCTCTGCTGACACTTTCACCTGCAACTATTAGCCTCAAACTCGTCTCCTCGCATTTGCATTCACCTTCTCCCCCGCAAATTAAATTGCAAAAATGCTCTGCCCGTAATGAACCACTCGTGTGCGATAAAACGGATTTTGACGCTTTGACGGCATATTTCAAGGACAACATAATGTTATATTGCGGATACTTTTTTTAGCGCTAATTATGAGAATTCGCTCAATTAGCAGTAAAAAAAGAGAGAGGAAGTAAAAGTCTCTGACCAGTGTTGGCTTTTTATCCAACTGCCGTAAAAAAAATTTTGCATAACACACACACGTGATAATTTCATTTCCCGTTTTGTCATTTGTGTGCTCTCAATAGAAATGAGTAGAGAGAAATTTTTGTCGACATGTGCTGCTCCATGCTTTGTGTTTATTTCAGCTGGCTACTCGAGTTGATCCTTGTAGTATGAGAAATTCTTCAAACTGTGGAAAACAAAAAAAATCACTTTTGTGATTGCGCTCTTCTCTGAGCTTTCTGCCACACTAGGAGCAAAGTTGTTGACTTGTCTGGGCTGTACGTGCCGAACAACCCGCAAGGCTGTCAGGTCGCATAGCAGCAGGTGAAGGGTCAATCGGAACACTTTTTTTGGCCAGCGGCCCTCCAACACGTTAATCCTTCCATACTAGCGAGCGCCATTGTTTCATGAAAGAGAGCATGAAAGTCACATTTGTCCCCCGTTCGGCCGAAACTGAAGATAAATGCTATTTTTCCACCGTGTGGAAATGACCGTGCCACGTGAAAAGAAATAAATAAATAACGCAAATGTGATGGATGACAATATTTAATTCTATATACTTGCACTTCACAGAGCATAAATGAATCATCCTTGACTTCACCGCAGCGAGACAAGGCGTGCCTTTTCCGCCGAATGCAAATTACTACAATTTGGAGTGTTGTATTCAGCGGGAGACCGCCGCTAAATGGTCATACAAGCTCGTCACAGATATTAAAATAAATTATGTCTGATTTGAATTTTAGTCACGCCACATTAACTAATAGAAAGTTATTAACATTTCAAAAGAGGAAGGGGGGAAAAAAAAGCTTTTGGCTGCAAAATTAACGCTGGCTGGGCTGACCTGCGTGCCATGCAGCCTGATGGGCGTAATGACGGCATAATGGCATATTTACATTAAAATCCGGCCAGCTAATATGCCATTCAGAATGGGCGGCTCACTCGAGGATTATTTCGTGTGGCCCGGTGGCCTCTCGCTCAATGTTTCAGCCTTAAACTAGTAGAAAGTAGAAAGTTCTCATTTCATGACTATTGATGCGCTTGGTCTGTGCAGCTTGTTGGCCACTGCCCCACCCCTCCCCACCTCACGCATTGCAGCCCTCAAAATTCTCTGTCGTTTCAACCCGTTTATCTTTCATCTCATCCGGCTTTTCCGCTTGGCTCTTTCAAGGCAAATGATCTTGGCACTTTACAAATGTCAAAATCCTACTTTAGCTATAGCTTGACGAGGCTTGTTGGGGTGGATGAAATTCTTAATCGTAAAGATGAGGTGATGAAGTGCACAGCCCCTCCAAAAGTATTGGAACGCCATTTATAGGTGTAAATTCCATGAAATATAGTAATTTGCACTTTTGTCTCATATTTATCTTCTGATCTACAACACAAATGTCTTCAGTATACAACAAAAGCAAAGAAATTGGCCGTTCCATTACTTTTGGAGGGAACTGTATATAATCCATTTCAAGGACTTGAAACTGTTTCAATACTCTTGAATGGCTGCCGGTAAAAATGAAATGCAGCAACGCATGCATGTAGAGAATAAACAGTAGTCATGTATTCTTTATCCTCTGCAAAGAACGACGTCACTTGAGATGTCCAGGCAGGTGCCACCAAATTAGAATTGGTTTAAGCATCCAGGCAGGAAGGAAAGTGTGAATTTAGTATTATTGGTCTATATACTTCCCCCTGGTGGCCAGAACAATGTATGTAGAAATGAGTCACCCAAAAAATGACTTGGAGAGCCGTAATAGGCCCACGGGTCTTGGATTTGACACCTAAGTGTTAAGGCCAATTCTTTTGAATTGCTTTTTTTTTAGATCTATTATTATCCCACTGCCTCTACTTGACATTCTGCAGGTGGGAGTCATCACGTCTTTAAAAAAAAAAAAAAGCAAAATGACATCTTCTGTTGAGCATTGCCGCTTGTTTCTCAGACCCGGCCGGGTTCGACCTGACCATCTGCTCCCCTGCTCCAATGAAGCTCCGCTTTTGGCAGCGCTCGGACTTGCTCCATTGGGCTCCATCTCAAAGGACAAGCGCTATCATCAGATTTCTGTCGGCCACTCAAAGCCAAAAGCAGATAGCGGCTCGCTAAGAAGAAGAAGGAGGGGGGCAGGGCTGCGGGGACAACAATAACGCGGCGTCTCGCCGGCAGCCGGCTACTGTCACTTTACAGATGGAATCGCTTCACAAACACGGAGAATTAATATCCTAATGAAGCTTGGAGTGGCCATTAGGTTTGGGTAATGTGGCTCCAGGGGCCCGCGATGGATGTCCGGCGGCTCCGGGCCCTTATTTGTGCACAGTCACCTCGGACGGTGCCTTTTATTAGGGGGGCATTAGAGGCAACAGACAGATAGCGCTTTATTACGCTTGTTCCCAGGGAGCCGTGCTCTACCTGTCACCGACACACAACGCATGCTGTGTTAATTCATTTTACAGCTAAATATCTCTTTTACAAATGTCTCCGTACGCTCAGGCTCGCCGCCCCGTCTCGCTCGCAAAGGGCCCTGCGAATTACGCCAGTGTGTGTGTGTGTGGTGGTGGTGGGGGGGGTTCAAAACAGGCGTCACTGGCGGCCGTTGACAAAAAGATCAATACTTGTATACAAATAAATGGGAGCAAGGTGGAGAGTATATTGTGTTTGTAAAGAAGCAGGCCTTGATTACTTTGAAGTGAAGATGAAATGGTGTGGGAGTGTCGGGGCAGGAATTCAGTGATTGTAATTAGAAAAAGAGAAAGAATTCTAATGTAATAGCACACCTAAGTAAAACAGTAGACACAACAAAAAAACATTTTTAAATTGAGGTGACCAGAATGAGTTCATGATATCGCCATGGCAACCTCTAATTACCAACGTTATAATGGTGGATTCACCACGATGTGTTAAAAATGTATCAAAAGACACGTTATAGCTTGTCCCTTTTGTTAGCATATAATTACGATAAAAAAATCATATTTATTGTAGTTGCATGCAAATACACAAGTGGAGAGCGCAACACTACTTTTTACTTCATTTTAGGGGCGTAACGATGAATCAATTAATCGGCAACTAATCAATTAACAAATAAATCAATTGTTTTACCTTATTAAATTTACAATTATCCAAATTCTCGGAATGTCAGCTTCTCGAGAGTATACAATTCCAATTTCCAACGCGATCCGATTAATTGACTATTCACACCATCGTTATTTGCGCGACTTAAATTTTGGTCGGGATGGTGAGGACAAGTTTTGGGACTAACATCGGGATCGTCCGCTCGCTTCATTTGTGTAATGGCGCAAAGTGGATGTAATCATCTTTCACGTGTAACTGATCTTACTCTGTGAATTAATACATGACACGTTCATCCCATTTTCCATCTGCACTGGCGCTGACAGCCGTGCGCCTGCCTCTGCTTTTAATCTCGAAACAGTTTCGGGGTATGATTCGCTCTCCTCTGTCACTTGGCTCTGGCCGAGAATTCATTTTCAGTGGGTCAACTGTTTCAGAATGTCATCTTTGACAGGACGCAGCCAGCGCAATGAATACCAGAGAAGACATGGGCTGCTTTTTTTTTTCTTTTCCTAGCCAGTCACATGATCTCCATGCACAACAAGTCTCAGTGTACATGTTAAAATCAATACTTAATCAAAACACTCCTCACTCATGAATAACAACAACAGAAGTGTTAAAAATGGTATTGGCGAGGGGGGGGGCAGGCTGCTGCCACAGTCAACTAATGAAGGTTATGTAGCATGGCAGAATTCCGTAATTGCAGCGCTCACGTGAGGTATTAGACGGGATGTGGCTAATGGAAAACAATCACATTGAACATGGCTCCTTGCTTGGAGCTGCTCAATAAGTGAGCAGCAGGCTGGCTCATAGCGAGCGGGAGGTGGCCATGCGGAGGGGGTGGGGGGGTTTAATGTGATCGGACTATAACAGACAATCTATTTACAGTGTGCTCTGGGGAGCTAATAAACAAATGTTGAGTAATTTCAGCCAGCAGTAATTACCCTTGCAGCTGACAAGGAGAGCGCGCCACTCTCTCCTTCACCTCCGCCTCGGTCCGGGAGGTGCGCGGCGGCTCCTCCGAGCGCGCCTCCGACGTGTGGCCGGCAGCCAGCCGTCAAAAAGCAGAGCCGGAAACATAACAAATGGTTAAATGCGCGGGATTTGCCAGTCGGCTGCAAAGTGTTTGAACATTTCCCCCCCACATAATCCAATTAAACGGAAACTCAGGCAGCGCAAGTTGAACTGCCTTTATGCTAATTAATATGCGCGCACATCTTGGCTCCCTTCAGCCACATGCTTTTGAACTCTAACCCCATTTAGAAATCAGCGGAAAGCAAAGAACAAATATTAAGTTGGGGTGGGGGGGGGGGAAATTACGCCGCGGTTTGGATAGGCAAAGAGGGGCCGCCGACATCTTTATCCGAGCGGCTCAGCCGTGATCCTTCAGCTTCGCTCAAATAGATTTTTATGCAAATATGTGCCTATCGATCGTCGAGCCTTTCCTTGCGCGCAACGGGTCGCAGAGGACCTCATTTAATTAGTTAGAGGTAATCATTACAAAATAATCAGTGTTTGCATCAGGAAATAAGTGACGAGAGACGCACGCGTTTCTGTTTGGATGCTTTCTAGTAACGGCGATTTTTTTTAGTTAGGTGTTTTGATTTTTTGATTGTGATTTAATATGCAATCAGATTTTACCCATGAATATGGAAGATAGCATGGTAAGCCGGCGACGGCCTAGGGAATGAAGACGCGGGTTCTATTTTCCCACTAATGTGCGCCGGGAAGCGTCACGGTTCTGCTCTGTCGCAGTTTCCAGCGCATTAGCCTCACTCCGGCCGGCCGTCCATTCGCCTGTCCCCCCCCTCTCCCCCGTCTTCCCCTGACCAGCATGGCACAAACAATGCCACACATCACGTCCCCGCATCCTCCCCAGAATAACAAGGAGGGGAGTGCAGGGAGTGCACGGGCGTGAGGGGCCGACAGACGGACGCTGAGCCGGCCTGTCCCTTGCACTCAGACGGGCAGATGTCCCTCTTTCCCATGCAGCGTGGCCGGCTGCTGACCGGCCGGGCGGACGCTGAAATGAAGAAACTTGAGAGCTCCTCGGGGGGGTGAGCTGGTCATTTGATGTCCAGCACCGGGGTAGGGTGAGATACTGAATGAGCTGAGGGGGGGAGGGAGGGAGGTAGCCTCTGCAGTCTGTCACAAAAGGCCAGGCTTGACGGCTGGGAAGGAGGGAAAAATACTGAGCTCAGGCAGATCATCAGCATCATCCATTCTTTTTTGTGATTGTGGAGCTTGAGTAGCCTGAGAAAAAACAAAGGATTGGGCGTCACTATATACAAAACTTGATGGTGTTGAACGGCAACTTACTGTCATTTAAAAGTGGCACGATACAGACAAAACTACTAAATGCTTCTACCAAGCCAAGCCAAAGTAGCACATGAATGAATGGGGAATTTTTTATTGTCCAAGTGCTCCGGAGAGCCTTCCGCCACTATTATTGCTTACCTGCTCCAGATTGAATGCATCAGGCAGTGGCGAGTCCGCCGTCGGCTAAATACAGCTTGAGGTTCAACCACCCCAGCGTGAATGTTGTCATTAATAAACGGCCATGCATCACACGTCCGTCCCCTCGTCTCCCTCACCAGACGTCGGAAACCGCCGGGCGCTAGTTTCCGTTTTTCTGAGGGACGGCGGTGGCCGGTACGTGTGTGCGTGCGTGGACGAGGTGCTCGGGGTCCATAAGCCATCGCTACGTAGCTTTCATCTTGGAGGAGATTTGGAGAGGTTTCAGACCACAGAGACTTCTTAATTCTCACTAATTCATTTGTGTTCCAGATTCCCTGGGCCCGGGATAACCTGAGAATGATAATGAACCCGCAAGGGGAGTGCACGGTCCCTTGCCTTTGAATGTGCTCGGAATAGATTCACATAATCTTTACCGCTCAATCGTTTCTGGAGAAGACTCTTATTAAGGGTGATTTTTTTTTTTTTTTTTTTTTGTCTTGAGGTGTCCTGTGAGTTGGAAAGCTTTAACTTTGTCTGCCCGACACATGCAATATTGATGTAACCACGAGAAAAGAGGTGGGAGCATGTTTTTTTATTTGGAAATCAGACTTTATAATGAATATTTATCTGAGAGCTGGACAAAGAACAGAACATCGATCAATAAACTCCACTTACCAGCTTCTGGGAAATTGAGCGTCATCCAAACAATATATTATCATCACAAATGAGAATGCGTGCTATTTACATTTATGGATTCAAATGACGCACCTGGAAAAAGTCATTAGGCGCAACCTCTAAAGATTTAGTTTATATCAGACGATTAATAAGCAGCTTAACGTTTAGCATTAGCTTCTGATAATCAGCCCATGCTAAGCTAATAATAAAAACAAACAAACTTTATTGAAAAGTCCATAATGATTCCAATGGAAAGCCAAAGTCAAACACAAGAACTGTGATGCAGACGTGCTACCCATGCTAACCATGCTAACGGCGAGCTCACACCGGGCAGAGTTTTTATTCTTCCTCAAATGGGGGACTTTACAGCTTCTACTGTATTGTTGGCATTAAATCAGTCAAGCAGTACAGTGGCCGTCAAATTGCTGACAATTTTACAACGGTTGTCCCTTGTTGACTTATCCTCAGTCACTCTTTTCTTCCTTTGAGGGATTTTCTGGAGGTTTACAGGTCTGACGGGTAGACCGCCAACTCCTGTGTGAGAAAAGCCGCCTTGCTTCACGGCCGGGCTCATCTTTGGTCAAACAGAAGTCAGCTTAATTCGGGGGGTCTGCCTCTGGGAATTTCAAAGGAGAAAAAGCTTTGAGTGACGCCGAGCTTGAGCTCCCTGATGTTGGTGAGATGAATGAAAGCGAGGTCTAGAGGCGAGAGGCCTTCTCACACTCCCACATCAGTGGAGGTCTTTTAAGATCTCATCAAGATAATTATAGAGAGCTTGCCGGAATACACGATGCTTCGGACGAGTCAGGGATGGACGGTGTAGAATGGCGGTCACCAACATGCATGATGCAAAAAAAATATAAAAAATCATTAATGAGAAGACATTGTGATTTCCTCTGAATATTGTCCATGAAACCTTTGGAAAATTTATGATTTTCAAAACTTTTTGGAAGTGAGGAGCATGGTCCAATATAAAACATTTTCTTGACCAAGAAATGGAACAATCTTAATCATAACATTCAGGCATCTACAGAAATTGGCATGAATGAAGGTGTTCGGTTTGGTTCTGATCCAATGTCGGATTTTTTTTGTTTTACAAACCTTTTGACTTTTGCAAGAAAGACTCGAGTAGAAATCATCCCGAAAATATTCCACCACCTGCGATTGGCTGGCGACCAGTCCGTGGTGTAATTCCAGCTCCAGTTCACCTCCTGAGGACAAAAAGGAAAAAAACAAAAAAAAACTTCAAGAATAAAGTGAAGGAAAAAAAAGGGCAAGCATGAGAAAAGGCTGTAAGAAACAAAACCAACAAACATTTGATTCCTTCCTCCAGGTTGTTCTTGAAATGCAACAAAATACTTATTGTGCTTTTGGACAGCACATTCTCCTCTAGCCTTGAATAAGAAAAGAATTTCATATAGAATTCAATGCTTTTTTTTTTTTTATATGAGGACAATTGTGACATGCGAGTTGTTTATGAACTAGAAAAGAACGATCCCCTCCAAGAAGTGTTATCAGCGCGGTGGTTGTTGTGACGCGTACCAACAAGTTCTATCTGATCCGCCGTCCTGCTCGGACACATGATTAGGTATGGCAAACAAGCCTGAAATTGATGACTCAGCCTCCGGTGACAGGCAAGACTGTTTGTATGCTGACAGTCTCCATCAAATGGGACTTCCTTTCCCCGACAGCTCTTTGTAATCTGATTACATTTCCAGATCTGTCTTGACTCACATCTGGCAGTCAGCCATGCGAGCCAAGGCGGGTGAAGGGACACGCGCACACACCGCGGCAAAGCAAGAAAACGGGGAGAAAAAAAAAAAAATCATTCTTACCAGTGCGCTGGCAGCTGCACTGTTGTTGTCAGTCCAATCTGTTTTTGTGCACCTCAAGCTAGCCCACAATAACACCACGCCTTGCTGCTGATGTCATCACATTTTGACAAAGCTCTCAATTGCTTTTGACCTTGATTTAACCATCTGCTTTCTAATCTTTTATTTTCCCGTCTAACTGCAAAAACGACTCACACGTTCAAAACTGTTGCTTTTTCTTTGGCTTGCTAAACCGCCAACCCGATTTTGCTAGAAAATTAAAAATGATGTCGCTTTTCATCTATCCAAGCCGACAATGTATATTGACAGACAGAACAATGAAACGCTCCTCCGAGGCACAATTAACTCACTCAACCTTTTGCCATTCATAAAACAGAATCGTGGCTGAGTTAAAAAAAAAAAAAAATCTAAAAATAGAAAAATAAAAATTATCTTTCGATAATTGCATTCTACTGTTTTGCCTTTTTAATCTATTAATCGTTCAGTCCCTCAAGTAAGCATTTTTGTACTTATGGTAAGGAGGCGGCCGCCCTCCTCATATATTCTCAGTCAATGTGACATTACAAAGTGTCTTGTTTCACAGATAGTGATGAATAAACAACACACTGCGCTGAATATAAACCCTGGGCAGTTTGACATTTGTCTCAGATTTTCCTATCTGCGCTGGAAATGACAGTCTATGGAACATGTAAAAATGCCATGGCAGATGTGAAATCAATTTGCATTTCCCCTAGTGGCGGGATAACACGGCCCCTGTCAGGGGACTCTGCAGATCTGCCGGCGATAATGACGTTATAGAGGGCGGCGGCGGCGAGGATGAAAGTGGAAAAGAGTGACGTTCCGTGTTTCCCATGATTGCCTTGACTGGGCGGCGAGCGGCCAAGGAGCATGTGTTCGTCTATCTTTGCTCCCCATTAGCTCCTCTTGTTCTCTGCCGGGGGAGGGGGGGGGGGGGGGGGTCATCTGACCAGTCAGCTCTTGCCTCCCTCACAGATGCTAGTTTATATTTTTGGGTCCCCTTTAACTAATTAATTACACATACTCAAAAGAAGCTTCTAAATTTGCCACGACCTGCATTAGCACTTCAAATATAACCATTAATTAGATATTTCATAATTAATATACTAATGAAATATCTGGTATCAAACAATTATGCAACTTTTGATGCTAACCATTAATTGCAGACGGTAATTAATAAAAGGGAGATAACTGACCCAAAGGCAATTAATTGAGAAAAAGGGGAAATTTTTAGTTTAGCTTGTGCGTTTATCAAGTCAAAAAAGTTTTATATTACTTTTGCGGGATTTAGAATATAGTGCTCGAGTACTAGTTTTGTCTACTCTGTGTGGACGGATGTCTCATGTTGTTCCCGAGAAGACTAATAGCTGCTTCCTTCATACCACTTTGTGAAAATGTGGCAAGGAATTACATGAAGGGGTATTTTGAAGAGGCACAACCCAGAATTATTGTGGTTAAAAAAAAAAAATAAAGAAATAAAATGAGGGGCCAGGGGGCAGAAAAATGCACAACACAAATCTAAACGACATGGCTCCATCATTTCACGTTATTGGATCCACTTAGACGAAAGATGTGAATGTGTGACCGCTTGACACTTTAGACCAGAAAAAAGTTTGACCTAAAGATGAGACAAATTCGCATAACCGCCTTAGATGATGTATGAGGTGCAATTGTTTGGTTGTTATTTTGTGTTACGTAACCGTTTTTATAATTGCGACGCGGTTGTGGTGATATTAAAAAACACGTAACGAGAAATTTAATGAGGAAAAAAATTCTCTTCCGTTAGTATAAAGAAAAAAAAATTGGAAGTGGGAGTACGAGACAAAATGGCCGCCCCAAGAGCTGAATCAAAAGGGCTTCATTCGTATTCCGAACGCCGCGTTTCGACAAGCTGGGGGCCGCCCAGAACATATTATAGTCAAGAACAATTTCAACTTCAACATTTCCATCCGATTTCCTTCCAAATTCTCCTGAGAGGAGGTCCAAGAGTGCATTAGGACAAGGCAGTCATGTATATTACGGGGGTCACACTCGGAATATATGAAGGAGACGGGTAGATAATGAGATTTCCTGAATCTAATCAACCTTTTAAATACCTGAAGAGGCGCAGCCGTGCGTCCACGGCCTCAATAACAAGTCTCAATTTGTCCAAAACATCATTTGACGCTCATGGCGCTAACACGCCTGTGTGGTGTTTTTTTTTGTGGGGGGGGGCGGTACACGGCAGGAATTACGCTTGTCCATACGGTTTGTTAGCACCGCAGAGATAAAACTTTACATGTTGCTCCCAATTAGCACGGCAGTGACCATGCGCCATCTCCCGTGCGCTGCTTTTTTTTCTGAAGAGGGCCAATTTATGTGAAGACTCATGAGAATGTGAGAAGGGAGGGAGATATGGACTTGAGAGATAGCGTGTGTGTGCGATAGAGAGAGCGAGAGAGAGGGAGGGAGAACGGGAATGGCTTAAGCCTCCATTCTGAGCGGAGAGACAGGTCCTATTAACATTTAACAGCATTTGTGCAACTTGGTGCCGAGGTTATGATGCAAATGAGGAGAAATTAAAAGTGGCCAGAGGTTTGTCATTGATGGATTGCAGGCTGGCAGCGCTCGCACTTCCTCGTGTCCATCAGAAGAGATTACTGTGTAATTAAACCTTATTTCTGGACTCTCCGCCGCATAATTACTTTGTGAATGTAAGCGTGGTCTAAAAGCGGCGGGAAAAAACGCTTTAGCATTTAGCCGAGCGGTCACCGCCGCGCCTTGTGTCAGATATAGCCATCAGACGGGAGCAAAAGAAGTGTCACTTTTAATAAGAGGAAAAACATTACATGAAACAGAATGCTTATTATGGGGAAAAATTAGCCTTTAAAAGTCCTTTTTGGCCATTTGCATAATGTATGCCCCCCCCACCCCGTCATTCACGCGGGAGGGCTGCGAGCTTTGGACAATTTCCCCTCGCATTTAAATAGATTGCACATTTAAGGCTACTTAAGGAAAATTATCACTTTGCATATTTTAATTGTTACGAAGGAAGTGATTTGAGAGAGGTCCGCGGCTCATCCTCTTGAGCCGCGCGCTTTGCCAAGCCGTCTGATTTGGCCGCTCGGCGCCGCCGCTCGCCAGATAACCTCCGAGTTCACGCGCATCCACTCCAGTTTCATCAGAATGCAAATGAAGCGGAGAGCGCCGTGGCACGCCCGTTCTTTGATATTTACAAAATAGCCACTAATAACTCCAGTGGAATTTGTTGGACGCAACTTTACTTTTCGCTTATCGCTCTCGATTTGCTTTTTAAGTCCAATAGCTGAAAGGGCACGTTAGCCAACGGCATCTGGATGCGCCGATATGCTGGGATGTGGTTAATTTAAATAATAAAATGAAATGGAGGACTGTTAAGTAATGTTTTCACTCAAGTGTATTTTGATGTCATTCTGAAAACAGATTGACCGTGACACATGGCTTTACATCAAAAGGGGCGGAGCCACTTCTGTGCTATTTCTGCCTCCTGTTTTTGGTTGATCAAAATTTTGATCCAACAGGTGGTACAACCTCGTATAACTGTGGTTAAAAATTAGGCTGATTTTAGTCCCAGCTTTTTCTAAGAAGAAAAGGGAGCAACTTTATTTTAATAAGAGGTCACCATAGTGAGTCAAAATTTGTTCAGCATATTTTTTTTTCTTTCATAACATTTTTTTTTTTTTATGTCCAGGTTTGGAACTGGCAGTGGTCGGGAATCTGCATATGGGGCTTTCTTGCCTCGGGACTCAGCTGGATGTTATTGTTCGCCCTGACCGAGGATGTGAACCCTGATCTCTGAGTTCAAGGTCAGTGGTGTTACTCAACATTTTCGTAGAATGTTACATTAAATTAACTTCAACCTCAGTGCACACATACACAAAAACCCACATTTGAAACACTGACCAGCTTCAGCCCACCCAAATCCAATCTTCAACCCAAAAAGTAGAAGTAACCCAATCTGCTCAACCCAATCTGCTCAAAAACTGTCAACCATCAAACATAAACAACTTTAATTGCAGTAACACTGCAACACTCTCAAGTGCCATCCGAGCGAACCACTTCAGCATAAAATTTGAAAATCAATTGTGCACTTACCTTAGAGACGCCAGAGGTGGTTCTGTGGTTCTCTTCATTCTTCTCCTTTTGCTTTTGAAATGGACGGATGGCGGTGAGCACTTTTTTTTTTAACCTGTCTGATCGCATTGGTTAGTATCAAGACAAATAAATGACATTAATTTGTGCAACGTTTCTCATACGTACGTGATATTTAAGGTACAATCTTTACTCAGATGCTTCCTTCTTTGTTCGGTAAATGCCAGCCTGTAGCATCGCGCATGAGATCAGCAAATGCACAGAGACCAACCTCCCCCCCTCCAGCTCATTATTATGTCTTAATTAACATGACATAACATTTAAAGAGCCGCATGTTTTTATGTCTTTGCCTGAAATATCATTATTGACTTGCCTCTTTCAGTCCATACAGACACTGTGTTTTTCATCCAAAGTCATAAAACCATAATTGGGAAATCTATTAAGTGGCTTTAAACAACATTTATAGGCGGTGCCGTTATGGTGGTTAAAGTGTAAAACTGCCATTAGGCTCCGAGATGAGATGCGGTTATTCCCTATCAGTGCTTTATTTGCTAATAATAATAATAATAATAACAATGAGCCAGGCTTATATGGGATTAATTGGATTTTTTTTTTTTTAGATCTACAGTGTGACATTACGTTGGTTATTTCTTAGGATGAGAGTTTAATTTGTTCTCTGACCACGCCTTAACTTAAAACACTCTAATGAAATTAATTTTCCAACAACAACAAAAAATTATATTGTAATGAAGTCTAAGTCTTTGTAATTATAGAATCTTGTGATGTGCATGATTTGGCCACCGGGAGGCACTATGATATAGTCACGAAGGCACAAGCAAAGAAGACTTTCACAACTACTGGAAGTCAGTAGTTTTGTTTTACAGATTACAACAATTTTGACTTCTTAAATGTTGACACCATTTTCTTTAAGAAAAAAAAAAGCATCAGATGTTCAGGAAAAAAAATGAGACATTTTTATTTAGTATTTCAAAAGCCTCCATAAAATTAAAATACATTTAAAGTCACTGTACTATGGCAATACATACACACGTATAAACATGTATGTGGTGCTTTTGATGTACTGTAGGCCATAAGCAAATGTACAATAGGTACAGCTATGTGCAAGTTATTTGTACTGTACATAGATAAGAAAATTCCAAAGGCCCCCCCCCTTTCCCCCCTCCCCTCTCTGTGCACACTTGGAAATTGGCACACCCAAATACACGGACTGACATGACAATAGTTCACATTGGAATTTGGTTTTTTTTCTTTGGGTGGGGAAATACATCCTTCACTCTTTAGAAGGGCATGAATCCAATTTTGCTTTCTTTCGCCCATCATTGCAATCGTCAGTGTAAATAAAGACAGTCTTTACGAGGTAGACTGTTCAGTTTCAAGGGCACATTTTTTTTCTTTTTGTGTGTGTGTGTGTGTGTGTGTGTGTTGCTGTTTTTCCATCCTTTTTTTCCCCCAACAAATGCACATTAAAAAAAAAAGACCTACAGACTACATCTACAACATGTAGCGATATGAGGTAGAAATGCAGATAAAGAAAGATTACCAACTACATAACACAGAGAAGTCAAAATAGGAAGCGAGCCAAAAGGAAAAAAAAAAGAGAGACAGGCAACGAAAAAGAAAGGAAAAAAAATCATCAGCGTGAGGATTGATGTGCTTATCAAAGATTCTGCTCAAGTATCGCCGGTGACCACGGGCCCTTCCCGGCGCGTCACCCTTAATAATGAATGACAAATTATAATTGCAACATTGACAGCAGGTGAAAAACACACACGATCCATTTGAATAAACGCGAAACTGATCTGACTGTCCTCGTTTGACAAGTGCTAACAATTAAAGCCACACAAATTTGGCTCCTTAGCCTTGTGCCATACTTGAGAAATATTTTCAAAAAAGCTCTTAAGGGCTTCTTGTCGCCTCCTCGTCAAATGAAATAAATGTAAATTGCCAGGTAACAGTACAAGATTGGTTGTGAGGCATTTTCTCAACAATGATTGGACTGTACGTTAAATCCAACAAAATGTGACATAAATTGGGTCCATTTCAAAATATCAACATGTTCACCATGCTTGTGTTGAGCTTTCACACTGTCCCAAAAAAAGTGGTTTTACTTTGGCCTCAATCAAGAAAAGTGCAATTATTCATTACATTGTACTTTTGTCATTGTTTTTTTCTGGTCAGGGAAACCCAATTAGCAAAAGAGAGTTAGAGCTGAAAAGAAATAAAACTAAAAAATAAAAAACTCTTACAAGGGTTACGTTTCAGTTTAATAACTATGGTCAACATTGCAAGTAAACCTTTCAAGATTGTTTTTTTTTTAAACCAAAAATATGAAAATAATGATGAAAAAATTAAATATCCCACAATCCTGATGTGATAGATAAAAGTAAAGAATTTTTAAAATCAATGTTAAAAATGATAATACTTACACTATCCAGTCCCAGTAAGACCCCTGAAAATATTTATGAAAACATTTTGGAAAAATTGTGGATCCTTGTTAAAATAATTCATGAATAACAGAAGTGAAATACACAAAGTAATACACATTCTACTCAGGTAAAAAAAAAAAAAGAAAAATACAATGCCCATGATTCCCAACACAGAGGGCGCAGAGACCATCTGGACTATTTTGTGCATTTCAGAATGTGTCACAATGCACAATATAAAACCACAAATAGGGATCACTAACTTTGGACCTTCTTACAGTATTTTGGATTATGAAATTCAATACAAGACCTTGAACAACCTCTCTTGGATTTCATGCATTTTTTTTTTTTTATGATCTCCATCAAAACGGAGGTCTTGTATAGAATCTCATTAATGCATAATGACAGAAAGTGAAGTTATGCTAACTCTAAATAATGAAAAAAACCAACAACTCTTTAAAATCAAGTTTAGTGCAACAAAACGAGTGCTATCTACTTGAGTGCTCTTTTTTTTTTTTTTTTTTTTAAATCACTGTGCGAGTGTTTGGTGCTGTTTCAGGCCAAAAGACATCATACATTCAAATGTGCCAAACTCACTTGTCAAACGTGTTCTTTTAACGCCCAAAAACCTTGCTGGGATTGTGTACCGATTAATAACAACAAATAGGTATAAATAAATGTCTAAAAATAACACTTTGTCACATCTTGCCACTTGCCCTCAAGTCAAAGGAGTGCCACTCAACTCGTGGATGTTACAGTTATAGACTGAGACAATGTCACAGCACGTCTTGCGTAAACATTCGGATTTTTTTTTTTTTTTTTTTTTTTTTTTTTTGCTTTCAAAGTCACCAAGCTATTTAAAGTGGAAATAGAACGACATTGTGTGATATCATGAGGACCGAGCATTATCAGTGGTATTCCCCTATTTACCCAATTACAAATTCAGTTGGGCCGTATTTTAAAATGTAGCCGGGCCGTAGGCACCGATTATTGAATAGCATTGCTTCATACAATGGCTATAAAAAGTCTACACACCCATGATCAAATGCCACGTTTTTATAATTCAAAAAAATAAGAATTAATCATTTCAAAACTTTTACCGCAACTGAGAATGTGTCCAGCAGCTCATCTTTTCGAAGGGTAGTGAAAATCTTAAAATTCTAAACCCAACCACATCTCAGATACAAGAGGGTGTGTATACTTGTGCAACTACATCACCTCAGTTATTTTTACACACCAAAAAAGCATCACAGAGACCTGCCATTTGAACAAAGGTGTGTAGACTTTTTATACCCAACGTATGTCGCACATAGCCCAAAAATAAAATAAAATTCTTTCCAAACATTTGCTGTCGTCACATCGTTGTCTTTCAGAGATAACTAACAAACTGAGGTAGAAAAGCAACTGAGGAGATACATAATCCTTCGTTTTCATTAATGATAAAACAGCAGCAGGATGGAATGAAATAGCTCCAGGCAGTTTTTCCTCGCTCAACCCCAAGATGTTTGTCTGCACCTTTTTCAAATTCTACGCGGCTCTCGACGCAAGATGTACAGCTGAGCCTCCGAACGGGGCAACTCAAAGAGCAGAATCGCTGCGTATGATTTTCTGTCTGATAGCGCCTTGGAAATAACTCTGGAATTAGCCGCAGGCAACTATTCCAGATAAATAACGCTTCCATTCTCTTCAAAGGCAAATCTGTAATCATAATACGTACACAGTTCCATTTCAAGGAAACACTAAAAATCAGGCGACTATGTGTCTTGAAAAAAAAAAAAATTAAATGAAATATATACATTCATTGGAGAAACCATTACTGAGGTATTATAGCCGTATGGTTTTTTTTGTTTTGATACAATTTCAGATCTAAGTCTTTTTGTGGTGTGTTGTGTTGGAAATATACAATTAAGCCCAAAATTATTCCATACCCTTGTGAAAAGTTGGGGCAAAGTGTATTCTTATTTTTGGAGAGGGGTCTGATAGATGAAAATGAGATAAGAAAGTTGAATTAAATTAAACAATTACGAACAAATGAGGACAAAATATTGTAAAACAGTTAGATGTTTAGGCTGTAATTAATATCATCATTGTTTTGAACATTAAGAGACCCCCAAACAATTATTTAAATTCTTTCACTTTTTTTTTTAAAAGAATGATGAATCGGTTGAAGGAATTTTATTCAGCTGAATATTGGAATCGGCTTAAAAAATATCAGTGTGGCGCAGGCCATACATTTTAATCTGGTACATATTTTTTTGTGATGCAGAGTCTTTCACAATACAGTTGCATTATTTTCAGCGAAAAGATCATTATGTATTTTAGTACAGGGCTGACACGATTAATCAAATAATAAGTCAAAGCGAAGTTGAAGTTAGCCACAAAGCAAAAGTACGTAATTATCATTTGACACTTTGAAAAAAATATAAAGAACAAAGGGTATGACTAATATTGGGCTTCACTGTACTTGATTACAAAACTATAATCACTTTCCTGAGTATTGAAAATATTGATAATATAACATTGGACGGTGTCATTTTACATGTAAGAGCTCAATCACTGTGAATTACAACTAACGACGATTACATAATAATTTATTGGTTAAAGTGAAGTCATATTGTCAAATAATATTCATCCAAGTCGTATCTACATCGGAGGAGCGGAAAAAAATACCATCTTGCTAGAATCTTATTGGACAAAAGTGAGTATGTTAATGTTTGATCTTTTTTTTTTTTTTCAGGAACAAAATCATTTACACATACAAAATATGCCAGAAAATGAAGCTGAACTAATGTCCATAAAATTGAATTTAGCTCAAAAAATAACTGTTCACAAAGAGCACACAACAGACACAGCTGTTCTAATGGAAAAGAGAAAGAAGTTTTTTGTCTCATTGCTTCTTTTTTTTTTTTTTTTTTTTTAAACGCACCATTAGCACATGTCACCAATGAAGATTGTGAGGCAAAAAAGAAAACTTAAACCAGCACCACCTCAGGCACTTGTTAGCAACTAAATCTCAAAATCAGCAGTAGTGTATAGTCATATATATGTATGTATATACAAAAAACAAGAAAGGGGGGGCAAGTGGGTATTCCTTTACAAGTCTTTGAGTCAGCACATACGTGCCATGTAGCAATTTATCCAATTACGGCTTGGTTCATTTTACATCTAAAGCACTCAAATGCCAAACCCTTGACTACATCAAGAGTGTCCTTTTTTTTTTCTCGATTCTTCCAGCCCAGTGCATGATTTCCACAACCACCGCAAACACTTTTAAGAAATTACGCTGGAAGCGTCTCATTGATTTCATTGACTGCAACCAAACGTTTTGTTCCATTCATTGTACGTGTCAAGTTCTTTTTGTGATATGCTGGGCTGGAATTTACAAAACACATTGTCAAAGTCTTGAAAAGAGACTGGTCTCATTTGTCTGGGGTGGATACCGGACAGGTCGGAACCGGGGATGCCGTGGAGCGCGCCTACCGCCGCCTCTTGACAAAGCTGAACCACGTCCAGTCCTGAAAAACCTTCTGTCCTCTGAACCAGTAATGACATCTCTTTGTCACTAAGACAGTAGTTGTGCGGGGAGAGCACTTGGTTGATTATCTGGTGTCTTGCCGTCCCGTCGGGTAAGGGGATAAGCAACCGTTTGGTAAAGTACCTCCTCAGGGACTCCGGGATCTCTTCGGGTTTACTGGTGGAGCAGACCACGAGAACGTGGTCCTCGGCAGAAGACAAAACACCGTCGAGCTGCATGAGGAGCTCGGCCTTCAGTCGACTCACCGGGCTGTCCTCGCTGAGCTGGGCCGACAGGAGTAAGTCCACCTCACTGATGAACACCACGGCCGGTTGGCGACACCGAGCCACCAGGAAAGAAGCCTGGATGATTTTGTCTCCCTCGACCAACCACTTGGTGACCAGTGCGGAGCTGCTCAGGCGCAAGAAGGCCGCCCCGAGCTGACTGGCCATGCAGCGAGCCATCAGCGTTCTCCCCGTTCCCTGAGGTCCGAATAATAGAAGGTTACGAGGTAATGCGTGAAGTCCGCTGAACATATCTGGCCTTAAAATAGGCCATAGTATCTCCTCCTTGATGGCCGCTTTGGCCAAATCGAGTCCGGCGATGTCGCTCCAATCCACCGGAGGGCACTGCTGAAGAATTTCTGCCGTCACCATGTCCACCAGGTTGGGGTCGCTGTTCTTCAGTTGTTCCTCCGCAGCAAGGATGGACGAGGTAGGGGTACCGACATCGGGACCGGTCAGGGAATGAGGCAGATGCTGTCTGTGCTCTTCGCTTTGTTCGCTCAAAATGGGCGAGCCAAATTTGCCGTA
The DNA here is from genome assembly GCF_059516105.1 of Syngnathus floridae. Lineage (NCBI taxonomy): Eukaryota > Metazoa > Chordata > Actinopteri > Syngnathiformes > Syngnathidae > Syngnathus > Syngnathus floridae. The sequence continues at coordinate 10,844,769 of NC_142420.1, read as the reverse complement.
GGTCTCGCCAGCTCGCAGATCGTCCACGGAGTTTTTGGACGATCCGAAGGACGGCGGAGTCAGAGCCCCGCTAGAGTGTATGCTGAATTTTCTTTGCTGATCAGAAGCTTTGGTCGTCTTGAATGCCAAAGAGGAGGCCTCGGCATTTCTGTCAAAGCCGTTGCCCCTGTTGGAGTCTGGAACGCTGCTGTCTGCAAGTCTATACATGGGACTTTGAGAAGAGCGCTGCTGGTTGTAGTTGAAGTCGGCGTAGCTTGAGTCCACTTCTCCGTGTCCGCTCATGTAGAAAGCTTTTCGTTTTAACGAGTTGGACCCATTGCCGTTCAAAGGTGCCGGGGCGATGGGAGCGTGATTGTGGGACTGGTAGGTGTAGCCGGGCAAATTGGAGGGAGGGATGGGAGTGGGCGCCGCGATCCCGGACGGCAGATAAGCAGAAGGAGGGGGCGCTCCCCCGGGGCTATAACCGGGGCCGACAGCCGTTTGAGAGGGATACCCTGTTGGAGGATAATTGTAGCCAGGGAGGTTTGGAGACGCGCCATTGTAGCTCGGCACTAAGGCAGGGGGAGGAGGCGGCGGCGGCGGCGGGGGTTGCAGGAGCCCGGCGCTGTGCAATGGAGAGGGATGTGGCGAAGGGAGGGCCGGGGTGGTCTGGCCGCTGTAGCTGGAATGCAGGTAGGAGCCGTTGTAGCCGGTGCTGTATTCCTGAGAGGAAAGACTCGAGTGGAGAGTCGTAGCCGCGTGGCTCCCGCAGTTACTGCTGGAATAGCTGGGCTCGGACAAGCTGCTCGCCACCCCCGGGGAGCTGCCTATGCTGGCTGACGCATCTGTAGGGGGTAGGGCAGCTGTCATTCCAGCTTTGCTCACAGATATAACATCTGGAGCACAGTTCATGGGGTAAATCCCCTCCTGCCAGGGCTCATTCTCTGACTTGCGTCCGTTCAAGAGTCCGCCGGTGCCTTCCGAGTAGGAACAGAGGAGGGCTCTTTCGTTGGGGCCTTCGAGGATCCCGGAGTACTTCTCGGCGTACTTCTTAAGCAGGTTGGAGGCGGTGAGTGCCGAAATATCGTCGTTTGCCCACGCGTACTGGTACGTTCGCTGTAAGTGTCCCCGGTAGGCCTCTACTTTGTGCGCTGGAGAGCGGGTAGTGGATGAGATGTCAAAGTGTTGTTCTGCCCATTGTGTGTGCTCTGGGGTCCACTGCATCTTTAGACCTGGGTATTACGCATAAGGGAAACACATGTCAAAAGAAGCCAACCGATGAACCAAAATGTCAAAAATGCTCGAGAGGGCAAATGTTTTGCATTGGACAGCAACTGGACCATTCTTTTTTTTTTTTAGTCCCATTTAAGCTCCAAACAGGGTTCCTTGCCCGATAAAGGGTTAAATACCGTCAGAGCGGCCGACAAACAACACGACAGTAAGACAACATGCATTGATGAGGATGTGAGAGACAGCCTTGCGCTGTAATCCACCCGACGCGGAGCAGAATGACACTGGCGGACACCGAGGGTCAGTCCATAATCCAACTCTCATCTGAAGCATTCGGAGACAGTTTCAAATCTGCTTGGAGGAGCGCAGCAAAGCAATCTTCCTTGGCAGCGCTTCGTTGCTTTCATCACACAAACCCCTCAGCCCAGCAGGAATTACATCCACATCAAGTCTGCCCACTGCTTCCCATCCAGAGCGAGGGAGGGTGAAAGAAGGGAAAAAAAAAAACACATGCTTGACTGCGAGCGTCTCCCGGCCTATTCAGCCTTGAGATGTGAATGACATCAAGGATGGAGTTAAACCCCGACGTCAATGCGCAAATAAATGTTTTTCATGCATGTGGTAATTTTGGGGATTTTGTTGAGAGATTACCAGATGAATGTTTAATAGACAGCTGCTCAAAAACAAGCAATGAGGGACGAGCCGATGTATTTCCAAATGCAACGATTGCGCCTCGGCCGAGCAGGTATTGCAGTGCGGCGTCGGGGTATTGCAGTATTTGCAGTGCGTCCTTTTCACATGATTTAAGAAGCAGCGGGCAGCTGCAGCTTCAGGGCGCAGCCGTTATTGTCTGCAAAGAAAAAGGGATGATTCCCTTCCCCGTCTGACTCCATCTCCATCATTGGCCCACCCACCACACCAGGCGCTAATTAGCAGGATTACACCGCACTAATTGCGTTAATTTACAAGGTTTTAGTCAAAGAGATCCATGCTATGCCTTACATGCTTGTCAAGCATCCAAGCTAATGATGAAAGGGAAGAAAAGGCAACAAAAAACAAAAAAGCCTGGCAGACAAATTTAGGCACAAGCTACTGAGAGGAGGACACATTTTAAAATACATATGTAACACCGGGCCTGCAGCCGATTCATTGAATAATCGTATTTTTAAACAAAAATAAATCTTCTTATTTTCATTATTTTATTCATAATCAGGACAAGATTTGAAAAGAAAAGAAAATTTCCATTTATGGTTCTGTTTTTTGTTTGTTTTGTAACATGGAAGAAAAACAGCAAAAATGTTGACAATCGTTTTCCAAAGTAAAAGTAAAAAAGAATCTGCAGATTGTAAAAAAAAATCTGCTTTTATGGATGATGACAGAAATCCAAGAGTACTGATTATTTAGAGAATTTTGATCATTTCAAATTAATTTCAATTGATTAACAATCAAAATATTTATTGATCAATTGGATACTCAATGTCAATTTTATCCATGATATATGATATAACCAACTATTTTTGCACTTTTTTGAGCCGAATTACATTTGCATCAAGTTGGACAACTACCATGGCCAGAAAACTGCAACACAATTTAACGTGAGCCATATCTACTTAAACACTTCAATAAACACTTCAATTACATTCTGTATTGCAGGGTAATGATTTCAAACAGCAGAAACAAGTCATTTCATCTCCAAGTGTTGTTGGCTGCAAAACCCTCCAGATTGAAACATTTCTGCCATCATCCACTTCAAGTAAATGCTCGGCACGCTTTTGGCCAATCCTCTATGTATGCGTACATCTGCATCGATGTAAATATTATCTTCTCCACTGCTTTGATAGGTTTCGAGTGTTTATCTCAAGGCGGGTTATCCTGGCGCTAACCCAACAATTCTTGCATTTTTTCTAATAGTTTGAAATGTTCTCCCACATATGAGGCGGAATCCGGAATCTTGGCACTCGGTGAACCGAGAGACTCAGCGATAGATTTGGTCAAAATCGCTCATTACCACTCAAGCCGCATTTTGTCGATAGCAAAATTGCAACGGGGGGCTTATTGAGTGCGATTCCTCTGTTATTGTTAATGGCCTCTGAACAATGTGCCACTTAGGGCAATCAAAGAGGTGCTACTTGCAAAGTGTACTTGTCATCCACAAGCATCCAGTTTTTCACATAATGAACCATCCAAGATGATTACCTGAAGCAAGCACACTGTACAACACAAAGGCTTTTTGATTGGTGGCGCAACATGACATTGAAAACAGATTTCATGTCCGGGTGCGATAGGCAAAATGACTTGATTCATAACAGAAAAAGTAGTTTATTAAGTCTACTATTTTACACACAGTGTTTCTTTAGATGTAAAATGTAGAACTTTACACAGATGCACAAAAAGCCGAGAGTGCATATTTATTTTAATTATTTTATTTATAAGAATAACACATTTTCTAGATGTTTACCACTAACCAGGGCATTAGGGTGAAAACTATGGCCCGCGGCCCATTTGTGGTCCGTCGTCCATTTTTAAGTGGCCCACGTTATGTACAAAAATGTTCATCTGCTGCTAGTACATTTGTTTTATACACTATAGAGTTTGATGCAAATGAACTATTAAAAATTAAGGAAGTTATGTTTTTCTTCATAACATATGGCCAGTAAAGGAAAATTTGTTAATTTCCAGCGAATCACCGATTTATGACGTACTCAATATGCTTCATCTACTGTATTTAAAAGCACAATATTTCAAAGCAGAGGTCAAGATATTTAAAAGCGAAGTAAAAGAGCGTACTGTGCAAGAATACGATTTTTGAAAAAAAAATAAAGATCTTAATTGCTCTGTTTTGAATCTTTATCCATTCATCTTATTATGGATAGCAGATACAAAAAAAATGCTTTTCGACACATTTTGATGCGACTAGCTCTCTGCATAGAATGTCCACTTGAACATCCGCAGGTTCTTTTGTTTTATGTGAGGCGCTATAATTAGATTCAACTTATGGAATTATTGCAGATAGCCTGAGGGCTTCCAGATCAAATTCCACTGATCAGCCTGCATCAAACGCAGCCTTTGTTAGCCAATCCTGGTTGACCATTTCAAAATTTCAAGTCACTATATTTGGTCAATGTGTACATATTCATTTAAATGCATTTTTCATTCTCAGGACTAAATCGAAAGCAGCTTTTCCGTAAAAAAAAAAAAAGGCAGAAATGTTTCATTTGAAAACAGCCACCGATGGGTCAAAACAAGCATTTGACACTGCGATAACACGCTGATATGCGATGCTACGCTGTTTAATTTCAGGTTCAGTGATCAGCATGGATGAAACAGAAATGTTGACCTTTTTGGGAACTATTAATCTGGTCGCCGGCACCATTTTTTAAGCAAACAAGAATGGGCCTCCACTCTGTCCATCCAATTTCCCAGTGTGTAAATTGGACCGCCGCTTGGACAATTCTCTATTCATTACAGTCCGGCTGAAAGGAAGCACCGAGGTGGCAGCGCCGTTTTCTTTTCCTTTTTCTCTCTGTGTGTTGGAGGGGGGGAGCGCACGGAGAGGTGGACTTTCCTTCCTCTGTTTTTGGCTTGGGGGAAGGGAGCATTGAGGGAGATGGGGGGGGGGGAAAGCTGTCATAATTGAAACGTGGCCTAATCAGTGTCATTACCATTTTTACCAATTTGCACCACCCAAGATGCTTATTAGGTAACTGTGTTTAATAAGCGCCTCTTTAGAAAACTAACTGTAATGAGCTCTTTAAAGTCAGACTGGAGCGTGATTATGCACTGGAAGCCAAAGCAGACTTGGCTGTGTGCAAAAAAATAATAATAATAAAAATTCCACGTTTAGTGGCGCACAATGTCATTATTAAGCCGCACAAACTCTGGACTTCAGAGCGCACAATAGCCCCAAGTGAGGCAGCAGACATGCTGAGAAGTATTTATAATTACTGATCATTACAATCTTTGGATATTCATCTTGGGATGTAAACATAATTACGCGAGCTTTTGCTTTTACTCGCCGCACGCGGGCCACACTTGACAGGCCTGCAAATATTGCCGACAGACAGTAATTACACAGCCGCGGCTAAAAACAAGCTCCTATTCGCATTTGCTGGCGAGATTCGAAGAACGGCTGGGGTGAGGAATTCTGAAGCGCTCTAATCACTTTCTCATTCATGCCACATATTAAGCTAAGACTACTTAAACTGGACGGATGGCTCCATGAGGCACTAATTCCAATCTTTAGATAGCGGGGTGCCATTTAACCCCTCATTTGGAAAAGAGATGTCTTCTTCATTGCGAGTATTTGCACGCCTACTGTCGGTAAATTTCACAGTCTGACCACCGCGCTGATGAATGACTCGACGTCTGAGCGCTATCAAGCACATTGATCCTAAAGGGCCGTTCTGTAGCCAGATACTGACGATAAGCATAATGACTATGACTACATCAGCTTAAGCGAGCATAACGGGCGATAGAATGGCTGGGTTCGTTCCTTTCAGAAGAATATGATTACGGAATAAATGACATATGTTGCTGCAAGATTTGTTCAATTATAAAAATGTTTTTTATTTTTAAATACTAGATTTATTAAACATTGTTTTGAATCGTACCCAATTCATCCTAGTATACAATATTTTTTAGTCACCATCTTGAATATTGAAATAAAGTATGTAAGAGTTTACATTAATTTATTAACCAAAGGGAGACGCATTTATTTCCCCCCATCAAGGAAATATAGTCATATGCTCGCTTCTACATCCAAAAAAAATATTATTCTCAAGAGGGAGACAGTCGAGAAATTTGCCAACAGACCTAAGCACGTTTTTGACAACATTGGAAGCAAACAATTCAAGTTGTTATTTTAACGCTATTGCCAAACAGCCGACTGCAACGGCGGCGAACGGGTCGGGTCCCCATACGGGTCCCTGAAAAGCCGTCGGACACGTCTGATGTAACCTTGCTTACGGCGCTCGCATTTCATCAGTGGTAATTATCATCTACCGCCCAAAGCTGTCGATAGACCAAAGCAACCGCCCACGCTAGCAGCCCAGCTCATAAAGACATTTGTTGTAAAAGCAAATGTTCGTACTACAGGAAATAACAGCCGTTGCTAATGATTGCATGAAATTTCAATGAAAATAATAGTACACAATCTATTTTGCTCTCCCACTTGTGAAGTCTTATTTACTTTTAAGCCAATGCATGTGGAACAGCAACATGTCTGATGCTGCCTGCAGCAAAGTATGTACAACTCTTAAAAGTAACATTGGCATGGAGGCAATCATTAACACAACATGACAGGAGTCCTGGCTGGTTCGCAGCGAAAGCAAGTGATCCGTGGTCACCATAGCAACTGGATCTTTTTTTTTTTTTTTTTTTTACTCATCACTGTCCACTGACATGATATTGAAACTGTTCATTTTGAGTCAAATCAACGCAATGTGTTGTCCATCACTCCTTATGAAAGTGGTTGGTTAGGTTGAGTAAACAATTAACTTTTTTCTGTACTGTAAGTGAAGGATTTATGAGATGAGGTAATAGGCTTTATTATTTTTATTGGGGAAAAATATACATTATAAATTCTTCCACGGTATCTTAAACAATCTTTCTTCATTGAAATGAATGGAAATGCAATTAATCCATTCCAGCACTCCCAAAAACACCTACAAAAATTAGTTTGTGAGATATTTTTACTACAGATAGCACTCTGCAGTATTGTGCTTAGTAAAACCATACAGTAAAAATATTAACTTGAATACAAAGAATTCAAGAGTATGTGAATCATGATTATTCAAAATTTTACTCCAATGTAGAAATGTATTTAGTAATATAAAAATTCAATCAATCAGAACAAAGCAAAATATTTGTATATAAAACCTGTCTTTTTTTTTTGTATATATAGTATACTCTATATATGATTCTTAGTTCTTGGTAGAATCAATCCCGTGGATATTTTTATACCCCAGTGATGGTTTCTCACGCAGCCGTAATAGTTACGTCTAATGGCTAGAGGGGAACATGTATTTCTCCATTTCCCCTTTAATACAGTAAATCAGGAGGTTGAGAGAGTCGGTGAGCTGTCATTTCTCAGTTTCAGTGATGCTCATTAAAGCATGACTCTCCGGGCCAAGAGGCCCCCGAGGCTACGTCTCCCATTACAACCCTCAGTGTGGCTAAATCCACACAAATGCTCAAAGAACAGCCCTTGACACGCGAGTTCACTACAAGACAATTGGAGGAGGCAGGACTCGTAATGTTCTGTTGTGCGTGCTACGGATGACGACGTTTTCGCCGGTGAAGGCAAAACAGTCCAAGTCAAGTAGTCGGGAAAAAAAAAAAAAAATCCGGTAGGCACAATGATTTTTGTAGACCTCTGTGGTTAATCTGCCTCTCGAGAGGTTACGCGTTCACACAAGGGGTTACCGCACACTCGGAGCGAAGAGACGTGCATTGTGACCTTGCTACATGAAGCCTCATTGACCAAGTGCTACTCGCTAACATCTTGATTCCCAAATGTCCTGTTATCTCTCAAAGAAAAAGACTAATCAAAGATGCTAAATGTAAACAGCTGGGGAGAGCATTTTATGGGATTTTCCGTGTTCTGTTCTATTTAGCAAGTGCTGACGTTTACTGTAATGAAGCCGTTTAATGGCACCGGGAGGCGGTCGTATGCGTACGAAGCCAAGCCTCATTGGAAAGCGAACAGGTTATCTTATTCACTGATCCCATTCCCAGCCGTTACTTTTTATAGCCGCTTTAACCAGGTTAGGATAGCGGGGTATCGCATTGTAAAGAAAGCTCATCCTTCACGGCTGTGATCACGGGACGTACGTCAACTCGATATAAAAAAAAAAAAAAAAAGAGTTTTCACAGCCTCTCCTATTACCTCAACCTTCATGTTTCTAAGGCGGACTTTATAGGCATTGAGAGGATTGGACAGTATAGCTTCGTCTATATTTGATGAGTCTGGGACTGCATTCACACACCGGCGAAGAAAAAAAAAAAAATATATATATATATATATATATAAGGCCAGACCATCAACAAGTAGGGAAATAAAAGAGGATGTTTACCTGTAACTGCTACCGGCTTTTGTGATCGGAAACATTTCACGTCGCTTGTCCAACACGGGCGGGACAAAAGGTGAAATGAGACAACTGAGGCAATCTTACATCAATATGACATGGCGAGATTTGTCAGAAGAGGAGTAGGGAGGGCAGTAAAGGCGAGTAGTCGGCACTTAAAGAACAAAAAAATTGCTGCTAATAATTCAATATTCAAATGGCTTCAAAACCCTGAAACAATATTTGAACTCATCTGAAAGACATTTTTTTTTTGTTTGAGTCGCTTAATGTGCCACGTTTCAAGTCCGCCCGTATAGACCTTGTCTGCATTTTCACCACGGAGAGAAAAAAGGGCTTTGAAAACGAGCGCTAAGTGTTAATTAGAATTATCTGTACAACAACGTGAAGAAAGGATGCTGGGCGCCAACCTTCAAAGAGACGAATTGAAATGAGAAAAGGGAAGGCAAGGGAAGGGAGGTTGCCAGGAAAATGATGGCTGGCCATTTTATATGAATAGAGGGAAATGTTAACCTATGTCAAATCTAAAATAAGTGGGAGGTAAACTACCAAGTCTTGCGACACTAAATGTTGTTTTAACAATTTTATAATAACTAGATTTCATTCTGCAAAGGGCAGCACTTCACCAATGCAATGATTTTTTTTCCCCCCAGAAATAGTTTATTAGAAGGGCTGGATAATAAATAACTTAAAAAAAAATTAAATAAACAAATAAACGAACTAAAATCTTGGCAATCAATAAATAAATTCAAATCACTAAAATCTTGACAATAAATAAATAAATAAATACATACATCTTTGAAATAAATAAATAAAGGCCTGCTGAAATAAATAAAAATGAAGCATTTATTTCCCAATTGCAGGCTATTTGATTTGAAAATAGCATTCTACTACATTGCAAAGTCGATTTCAATTTGATTAACAGTTTGTCAGAACACTTATAAAAGGTCCTTTGTGGGAAGACTGTTGATAAGAATCTTCCTGTGGCTGACGTGAGCTTCTTTGATGATGTGTAAAAAGGCTGCCAGTGATGAATCTAAATATACCGGTCCGCTTTGTACAGTCTTGCACATTTGGCTATGCGTTTAATAACAATATTGCAGGTTTCAATCACTGGGGGTCAACTACACAAGCGGATTCCATGGCCAGTCACGGAGATCTGGAATCTACCTCGCTCCTGGCTGGATGACGTTGCATGTTCTATTTACAGACCCAGGGTTGAAGTAAGGCTGCGGGGAGTGTAACACTGACCCTTGTGACCTGTGGCCTAGAAAAGCTGCCTGAAGCGCTTCGCGACTCCTTGCCCATTTGCGGCTAGCCCTTTTCAAAGCCAAACAGGAAAGAAAGAAAAAATTCAAGCTTGCGGAGTATGTCTTTTCTTGCCAAATAATTTGCATCCCTTTTTTTTATGCACGCCTTTGACTTGTTGTCAATGTATTCACGGCTGCAGCCGCCTGGTCTCAAGTGGGTACGAGATGGGAAGTGGGGCGGGCGAAGAGTGCTTTTCTTTCAGGCCTCCTGTCTGCAGGCCACACGTCTGCAGTCATCTGTCACCAGTTTACATACGTGCTATGACACTTTGTCTCTCTGTGGGAACCCATTGTCACCACTTGGCCGCCAGCGGAGGCTGACTGGGTGCTAGCTGGGTCTCCCCCAGGTACCTCTGGGGAGCCGCATTAGGCCTAACTGACAGTCTGACAGCGCCGCACACACTGGTGCGGACCGCTCACATGCGCTCACACGCCTGGCCCGGCCCGGCCCGGGCGGCAGCTTCTCTAACTGCACATCAACTGGCAGGGTCCCAAGGCATGGCACGCTTTGCATAAAGCAGTGTCTTTGCCATGCACCACCACTTTTACTTTTTTTTTATTATTATTTTTCGACCCCTCCAGCCTCTTTGTGCTCCGTGTATGTTTTGAAATGAATAATGGAAACAACAGAGCTGACGACTCATGGGATCCATTTAAAGAAGTGGAAGAGGTAGACAATGCAGAAGCCGGGGCTAAATGAATTTGCTATTGTTCTCTATCTTACAGATATTTTGCTATAAAATGCTAATTTCAGATGGCACCGGGCTACAAATAAATGAGAAGCAGCAACAACTTTTTTTTAAAGCTGCCGGGACATTGTCAGCGGGTCAGAGGTCAAGCTGGCGTCATGCGTGTCTTGTGAGACTTCAGCTCGGCAGGGGGTCGCAAATGCGTTTTATTTCCTGGCCAACATTGCAATGATGTTTTGTTTTATTGTAATGGAAATATCCTTGCAATTGGTCAAAATTGAATGATTTATCTGAATTTCTGGATACATTTAAACTATGACTAGCTGATTCAAATCTCGGCCGTGTCTTGTTAGCTGTATAATTTTTATTTTTGAAATAGAATTCTCTAATGAGCTTAATGTCAACATGCTATTAACATAAACACAGTGTACAATTTGCAAATAATATTTACTTTTTTTTTTTTTTTAAATAGGATATGCCCTGGCTTGCTCGAGAGAACATGGCTGGAGTACCAATAAGTTGACGTTAATCGAAAAAGAAGAATGAAATGTAGAGTGCAAAGTCAGCTGTGTTTAGTGTTTATGGGTCGGGAATGACCTTCCAGCTAGACACGGCGGCCTTCTGAAATTTGCTGTCTACATTTTTGCTACACGCTATGCAACTGTCACAGCATGCAGAGGGGAGTTTTTTTTTTTTTTTTTACAGTTGTATGACGGTTAAGATTGAATAAAGTGCCTTTATAGCAGATATGTAGATATTAGTGTTCCAATGTTAGAAGCATTAGTGTAGATATGGTCACATGACACTTTGCGTGGAAGTGAGCGAGCAGGCAAAGGAGCGATGGAACCGTAACAGTTATTTCAGAGCGTGCAGTCAACAGAGCTCCCAAAGGTGATTTCCTGTTAATGAACACAAAAGGAGCTTCAGCCCTCGTTCAAGCTCTCGGATGATACTGAACTCTAGAGTGCTCATTTCTTATATGTTTCTTCTTCTTGTTAAATTATTTAATTCCAGGTGGAGTTTGAAAGGCACAGTCAAATAGGCCACACGCGAGACTCATAATAGTAACAATGAAAATACCGTGGTGACATACAAATGAGGCGATTATAGTTTTGGGAGATATTGTGCTGTTGTTCAGCTGTTTATTTTTCACAAAATGCCGTAATTTGGCAGATATTGAACCATTTTTTGTTTATCACCATTCCCAGTTGAAGATTATCATCAAACAAAAAACTAAAATAATGACATGTTATAAACAAATAGCTTCAGCTTTAGCCTATTTATCTTAATGCTAAGGAGCGAAACAACATTTTTAACTGTACATGTTTTTTGGTAACAATGAATAATCATGATTACAATACCAATACAAATTATCCGGAGAATTGTTTTGACCATAATCGCCCCCAGGTGGTCAAGGCACACACACCACAAGGAGTAGCACAATGTCCATCACAGAAAGTTGCAAAACATTTACAATTCTTTAAGATGAATTTTATTTCAATTTTAGCTCATTTACAATGCACATGCTTTAAGTTACAAGCATGGTCACGTGACAAATGCCACTTGTATCCGGAGGCGCCGCCGTATGACTGAACTTAAAGAAGATATTTGCGATTCTAGCAGTTGACTAACACAGCTGGCTGCAGCCTGATAAGCTGGTCAGTGGCAGAGCTGGCTGCCGTAGTCATGTCACAGTGTCACTGCAGATACCCGCTGCCTGGCTGCAGTCGAACGCCTTAAAACTACACGACAGCAAATACGAGCCTGGCTGGCCTCCACCCCTCCTTCCCTCCCTCCCCCCTCCTCCTCCACCGCCTCCCCTCCTCCGCTCATCACATTCCTCGTCTCCTCTCCACTCCGTCAGGCAGCATACAAGCCCTCCACCCCCTCCTGCCCTTCCCATCCTTGGCACCAGCAGCCTCTTCCTCCTACAGCCCCCCTCCCTCACCCCACCCACCCAGCTAGCGTCTGGCATTCTGCCGACCCGCCGTCAGGTGATCTGCTCTGCGCACGATGAATGAATTGTTAAGGACCTCCATTGCTGCCATCTTTTCTGACCACTATGGACATGGAAGGAGTATCATTTCAACTGAATTTAGTAGTTCGACATACATTTGGGTGGATTGTATTTACAGCACGAGTTCATACTTGTAGATGTATTGATTATTTTATTTATTTCAACAAATCATTGAATTTAAATCGGCATTGCAATGTAGTAGAATGCAAATTTCATTTTTTTTTTTTTTTTAAAAGAGTCGCAAAACAAATTACAAATAGTTGAGCTCTGGTACCAACACCTGAAAACAGAAAAAGTCATTTTGCAAAGGAATTGCTTTTGAACTGGAATAGTAACATTGTTATCAAAGGAGGCAAATGTTATTCATTAATAATGAAAAGAATGAAAAAAAATAAGGTGGACATGCTATGCTGGCAGTGCTATTATTTGCAGTAATGGCTTAATTTCTAATCAGTAATGGTCAAGGTCTTCAGGTATGTATTTCTATGGCCTCTTTTCAATGAAATGACAAAAGACTGCAGTATACGCAGTATATGTTGTTATAAATTAATTGGTTTTTTAAAAAAATAAAATTCCCAAGAGAGCCATTTCGGCAATGTACAGTAAATGCTTACTTGCGTTAAAAAAAAAAAAGTCAAATCATTATCTTGAAATTCAATTTGGCAAATAACGAAGAAAGATGAGGCCAGTGATTGTCGCTGGAGTTGCGCATGCATATGGTTGCACTTTGCTGCACTAAATATGAGCTTGTTCTATAAACAAGTTAATATCTGCATATATGTATAATAATCACCGCCTTGCATATTCCAATATGCAAAGTACGACGTATTGCGCTCCGACCAGATCAAACCAATGACATTGATGCTACATTAAGTCTACAGCACCCTTCGTCTGCAAAAATTAATTCAAACCGAAATTCCCAACTAAAGTTGAGCTTCTGTTCAATTTGTCGGCGTGAAAGCCGGCGGGGTATTGCTCTCAGAGTTTTCAGCTTGTTGAAAAGAGTTCCAAACACATGCTAGCGGGACTTGCATGTAATGAAGCTGACAAGTGTGCTGAAATAGTGATGTAATAGCCTCTGTTGCCACGCGGGCTTTTCAGTCCGGCTCCAAACGGCGGCCTCCGTTGCCAGATTAGTCCGAAACCATATTGTGGAAACACGGGAGGAATTTCAATACAGCCAAATATTGAGTTTTCTCTTATCCACTTGTGAAAAGCTTACTGCATTCTCCCAATACAAAACTCCCCAACAGCATGCAATAATGAAACACCTTGGAAGAAGGACAGAGGAGGAGAGGGGAGAAAAAAAAGAAAAAAAAACACCTCCCTTCACCAAGGTTACTCAATGATAAGCAACTCAGGCGCACAATGATGGCATAAAGAGCTGGCTATTATCAAAAGTCACACAAGTGCAGATTCACAGGGCCATTGTAAATAATTTGGACAAATCCTCGAGTGTTTTTTTTGCTATGTTTATCTTCACCATGTGTTTAGAAATTCATCCTTCAGTGTAAATAAATACATAAATACCACAAAATGAAAGCTGTCGTGTAAATAACGACCAAAAGCATCGAGAAGGCATCAAATGGATGATTTAGGAAGGGGAGGGGGACGAATAAAGCCTGGCCCAGCCGGCGTTGTGATAATTACTGAATGCGCACCATTAGAAGGCTCCAAGCTAAACCTACTTTGCGACACCTGGGGGATTTTGTCTATTCTGGCCAATGCCCAGTAGGCATCCGACTACCTTCACTCCTTCCGAGATGAAGAAACATCTTGGGCTAAAGACGGGAGCGCCGACGATAAAGCGGCCCCTGCAAACGTGAACTACAAGCATGTTGCTCTCAAGCGTGTGCAAGCGCGCCACACATCACGGCAGGGACGGCAATAACATCACGGCAAAGATTAGCCGCTCATAAAAACAAATAGAAGGAGACAGAAAGGGAACAAGACATTCTGTGCACCCTCAAGGTGGTTGTGTGGGGGAGTGGTCGGCGGCGGGTGGGGGAGGAGGTATGTGGGGGGGGGGGGGCACAAAGAGAAACAGACAGGCACAAGCTCGCAAAGTGAACACTAACACGTTTTTGATGACGCGTTAATGTGCAGTTTAAACGGAGGAATACAGTCAAACAGTTAGGAGACATTTTCAGAATTTGGTAGTGCAGTTTCTTAAATGTTTTAGAATGTTATTTGCCAACGTTTTGGGAAAAACACATCTCAAACAGTGGAAAAAAATTAAAAGATAGTGTCCACCTGTTGCCATTCAGACAACTGAATTGAAAATATTCAGCTTTGTGTTCCATGAAAGGGCCCAAAAATTAAGAGTTCACACTAAGTGAGTCGATTTGTGAGTAAATTGAGACACCATCTTGATTTCTGTATTTTATGACATTTGTGTTGGTGGCGTGCTGTGATACTGATCAAACTTGAACATTAGAACAAAGAAAATTTCACTCCAGGCTAGAGGAAAATCCAAAAAGATTTACCCCACAATCTGCTTATTATGACTTTTCAACCAGAAATGGAATTCATTGCAATTTATTATCTCTGTTCTGAGCGACACGATTAGAAATCATGATAACAAAATACGCTATCGCTATTGCTAGCTATTGCTAGCACCAGCATGAGCAGAGTAGAATCAATTTGTCAACCAACAAATGTATGTCAACAACATCTCCTGTGGTAAACTTTTACCAGAAGTCTGACTGCACTTAACTAAGGATTCAGCAAGTTAATTAGTTTTGAGTGTTAAAAAAATAAAACAAAGTCAAGATAACGAAAACGCTGCCAGTTATATGAAATCATTCAAAGTACAAGTATAACCCTGACGTTCGCTGCCTTGTATTTTAAAATACCAAAAAAACGTTTGAACCCAAACTCAATTTCCATCATTTCCAAAGCGTCCCAGAATGGATAGCGTGGCGCGACGCCGCCGCCACCATCGACAAAACCACGCAGCCAGAATGACTAATTAGGCAACCTGGTTTGTTTTGTCTTGCTGAATCCAAATCAGATGCCCTTCCTCGGAGAGAGAGAATATAACACAGGGAAACACGTTAAGAAAAGGATGCATTTTAGAGTCTATGCTGTCACTCAAAAGACAAATAAAAGAGTGGGGGGGTGCTGAGTGGACAGTTGCATGTGTCTGGGTGGGAGGAAGGGAGGGAGGAGGGGGTTAGAAAGAGAGGATGTCAAGGATTCACGGTCCTTCATCTTGGCAGTAGAGCAAACACATCCCTGAGTGTAGCAACAGACAGCTGCCTTCACTTTGTAACGCGGGCCGGGCCGAACTTTAGATCACGGTGCGGATTGTCAGCGTACACGCAGATAACACAGTGAGCGGCCACCGGGGGAACGCAAGCGCCGCGTAGTAGAAAACAGGTGCATTGGGAAGGAGGAATACGTTTTGTTTGGAGTGGCGCGCTCCCACCGGGGACCTTTTTTTTTTTTTTTTTGCTTTTGCTATCAAAATGACTTAACATCTTGTCCTTATAGTCTAGTCAAAGGGCTTCATGTTAAATCTCCAAAGATGAACATCGTATTGATTTACAAGAGCAACACTGACATCCCAGGGGCTGTGTTTTTATTTATTTATTTTTTTTTATTACACCGCAAGGTAATCACGAGCCGCCTTTCCTTGTCACCATTAGCGCACATACATGGAGTGTCAGTGTTGATGTTTACGGCTCCCTCCTAGCGCCGCTGTGGGCCCGCGCTGTCAATTTACGCCGTCACTAATGGTGTTACACACTGCCCATTACGGAATGATCGTTTAGAGAGGGGGCTCACATGCCGCACTGAACTCAAACACACGTGCCAATCAAGTCGTCGGGGAATCAAACGTGCATGTAACGCATTAAGTCGTGTATGTCGACATTTTTGAACAGCTATGAGGAAAATGGCATTATAATGTTCAATATTTATTGACTTTGACATCTCGTGTGGAGGTGTACGAATCATAACCATATTACATTTTTATGACCAAAACATTTGGAGCGTTAGATTGCGAAAGCAAAGAACAATATTTTTGACAGATTTTGAATATTAGAGCAAAAAATCCGCCGCTATAGTAATGAGGATTTGATTCAATGGACACTTTTTGGATCTGGGGAACAAGTCAAACTTTGTTCATAACATTTACATTGTCATGTAAATTTTCTGAAAGCGCATTAATATATTATAAATATTTGGGTGATTAGCTACACAAGAGTGGCAAAAAAATAGGAACCGCCTCTAATCTACTAGGAACACTGATGGACTAAAGGTTGTGACATACACATCGCGTTCATGAAAAAGTATTTCACGGAATTTAAACTCTCACAATCTACACGTAAGTACATTAATAATAAATAAGTTAATAAAGCAGCCAGAGCGAGAGAGGGGGGGAAAAAAAATATCACACTTCTTCTCTGACTACATAAAACAAAACTGGTAAAGCAGCAAAGGTGTTCAAGGTATTCTCCATGTCCTTCACATGAGCTTCTTGTTCTCATTTAGCGGCAGCGTTTCAAAGTGTGAATGTGTGTGACATTCAGCAGAGTGGCGGATGAAAACAAGGGGCGAGCGAGCGAGCGAGCGCTCTGTCATCACATGATGCTGCCGAGGTTTCGTATCAAAGCAACAACTTGGATTAATATCTTCATTTTCAAGATGTGACGCAAGCTGCCGGAGGTGCCTGAGCGAGGTTAAGTAAGGACCTGCCACCCATCAACACCACAGGGACCCTCCCAAAAAAAAAAAAACTGTACTTGTGGGCTCACTGGACACTTCATTAGGTACACATGACCAGTCTAATTGCATTCAACATGAGAGCTGAATTGAAAATGATGTCCGTGTAAAAAAATAAAAAAAACAATCATTTATTAATAAATGCTACCGTGGCTGTAGTTTGCAGTGGTGTGGAAGTGCACTCTATAAATAAATAAAAGTACACAATACAGAAAGTCGTGTCCACTTGTGCACCACTACAATAATGAATGTGTGTAGTAGGCCAGTGTCGATATAATTCGAGTATTATCATATTTGGAAAAGGTGGAATTTTATATTGACCTTAATAGGCAGGTAATTAGGATATTAAAAAAATTGTATGAATCATTTATAAATATTTTTTATTTAACATTCTACATACATTTTCAATTACCAAATGCTGGTAAAATTAGTGGACAAAAAAAAAAGTAGGATGACATTTTTTTCAAGTACAAATAACTGTAAGCACAACCTCAATTAGGAAAAAAAAAATCGGAACAACAAATTTAAAATCCCACTTTACAACAACACATTAGAAGCAAACACTCCAAGATAATGGATGTACACTACATTTTGTTTTCCACCTCCCCGCTGAATGTCGGGTGCTGGAATGCTGTTTTTTTTTTTTTTTTTTTTTTTTTTTGTCAAGAGGAATGAAAACATACTTCAGCTCATTGCT
This sequence comes from Syngnathus floridae, assembly GCF_059516105.1. Taxonomy (NCBI): domain Eukaryota; kingdom Metazoa; phylum Chordata; class Actinopteri; order Syngnathiformes; family Syngnathidae; genus Syngnathus; species Syngnathus floridae. The sequence goes on along the minus strand of NC_142420.1, from coordinate 10,827,037 downwards.
GATGATGCTAATTTCCTCTGCAGAAGCGGGCGGAAACATGCAAATGAAATGTTTGAATACAATTAAGTGCTTTGGTCTACGGAGGTGGACGTGGTTCACTTAGGACACATTACCTGCTAAAGACAACAACTTGTGCTCACTTTGTGTGTGTGTGTGTGTTTACAATTTAACTGTTTTTCTATGTGCGTACTGATTTGTCATAAACACTTGACAGTCATTTTTAATTATGTGTCTGCAAAACTCTTGCATTTAAATAAGCCTAAAAGCATATTTGTATGGATGTATGATTCATGCATCATCACAGCGTCCAAAATAATATTCCAGTCGATAATAAATTGTCCTGCATGTGATTTTAAACCAGATTTCTGTTCTGTTGTTTTTCTGTAATTAACAAACTCATACAATGCAGAGTGACAAAAAATGTAATAAATTTACCCACAAACTCAAGCATCACATGTCACTCAAAGCTCCTTTTATCCATCATTAAAACTTGATAAACAATATCAAAGAATTCATGTTAATCACACATAAGTGGGATGCGACAGCGGTGTTTTGCCAGCAAAAAAATGAGAGGAAACCTTGAATTGCGGCAATTGCAGGAATATAATTAAAGGTGGTTCTACTCCTCTAGTCTTCCTAATGAGCTGTACTGAGGACCTAATTGATAGTGTCACATCTATTGATTAGAAATGGAACATGACTTTAAACAAAGGTCTTAACTGTCACATACTGTACATTAGGAAAAAATAATAATATGTGTATGGGGGGGACTTTGCATGCACATAGACAAAAGCAAGCTTTTCTCATGGCTATTAAAAGGCACAGCAGAGATAAATTAATGTTAATATCAAAAAAAGGGGGACATACCATAAAAGCTGGTGCTCGTAATCATGTCTTCACGCCCGGGAAGAAGAAGAGAAGGAAGACAACAGATTCGCAACGTTCACCAGGTGGAATTCCAACGGCTTGCTTCTCATTGCAGCCACGCGAGATCTCCTTTCACAACTTTCACACAAACACACACACAAATGATTTTTTTTTTTTTTTAACGCACGGCTCCGTGTTGTGTCCACGCAAATCCCCGCGCATGCATGCAAGGAGGAAGAGGAGGACAACGAGGATGTATTTGGGAGGGGGAAAAAAAGGGCTGCACAGGAGTGTGACACTTCTTGCAATTGCCTGATGAGACACACTGACGATGACATGGACACACATACACACACACGTTGCTCATGCCGCCCATTCGAGGAAGAGCGAACCCCCTCCTCCTCTTCCTCCTCCCCTTTACTTTTGGAAATAGATTACTTGCAAAACAGTTGATGTAGCGAGTCTTGCTTGTGAATGCGTCAAGTTTTTCCGCCCGCTTGCTTTCTAATCAACGTGCACAAACTTGTTTCAACTTATTCAAATCGTGCGTCATTATCCCGCAGCGCGTCGTCTTGTCACGCGTGTTTGGAGGCGATGGAGCTGCATAGACGCATTCGAATAGACGGCAACAGTGAGAGGAGACTCGCGTAGAGCGTGTAGTCACATTTTTTTATTTTTATATATATATATATATATATATATATATATATATATATATATATATATATATATATATATATATATATATTTGTGTGTGTGTATATATATATTAAAAATAAATAAATAAAATGAATATCACGGAAGGAGGATGCATGCAAGGCTTACCTGTGTAGGTGACAGGACGGCTGCAGGCTTTCATGCGAGCATCGATCCGAGTGCGGCGGTGTGCAGGCTGTTGCGGGGCGTTAAAGACTGCCGGAGCCGCGGCTCGACAGCGGAGAGCATTCCAAGTTGCTGCTGCGAGCGAGACTGACCACTGCCTCTGCCATGTTGGAATTCCAAGCCCTTGGACAGCTGCTCGGCCGACTGGAGGGGAGGCAGGCGCGCTGCGCACTGCGCATGATCCCTGCAGGAGAGAGCCAAATTCAAAGGAGAGCTCCTAATGAGCTGACTGCGCGTTCACGAGGAGCCTCGACTATGACAACACTTGGCCTGAAAGGCATTTTCACGTCTTCATAATCTAATGACAGCAGTTTGCGTTGCGGTGAACGCATCACTAGTTTTGCGTCAGATGCACAATATGCGTTTATGGATGTCAGAACAAAGTAAAGCCTGTAATAAAGTTGTTCCCCTTTTACAGCCCATAATCAATTCAGAAATATTTGCGTGTGCAACATTCTAATAAATTTATGTAAATAAGCAAAGTCATGAATGTGACCTGTAGAGTTCAATGAAAAAAAACAACGGCAAAATTAAAAAAAAAAAAAAAGGGAGGGGGGGGACGTAATATAGTGATGTACATTCCAGTTCTTATAAATGAACTGAATCTTTAGAATCGTTTCACTCAAAAGATTTGTTCAAAAGAATCGTTCACCGAATCGTTCGCTACACTTATTTAGATTTATTTATTTTTTATTTATTTACCTCATGTCGTGTATCTATTGAAGTGTCCATGAGGTGTACCTAATAACAGGCCACTTCATTAGCGAAAGTGAAAAGTGCCACACCCGCCCTCACCCCCACCTCCTGATTGGCTGGTTGATCTGTGACGTCATTCAGACACTCCATTAGGTACACCGCCATTTTCAGGTGTACCTAATCACAGGCCACTTCATTAGGGAAATATCATGGTCAAAGGTCACAGGTGTCAAGCTCTAGTACTTGGGGCCGCATTCCAACATGTTTTCCAAGATTCCCTTGTTAAGTGGACCTGCGTGAAAAGTTTTGGCTCCTGCAGAACGTGAAAATGAACAAAATCTTTTCATGCAGGTGTGTTTAACGAGGGTAACTTGGAAAACATATTGGAACGCGGCCCCTCGAGGACACCCCTGGTTGTAGTGAAAAGTGCCACACCCGCCCTCATCCCCACTTTCTGATTGGCTGTTTGATCTATGACGTCACACGGACACTCCATTAGGTACACCGCCATTTTCAAGTGTACCTAATAACAGGCCACTTTATTAGGGAAATATCATGGTCAAAGGTCACAGGTGTCAAGCTCTAGTCCTTGGGGCCGCATTCCAACGTGTTTTCCAAGATTCCCTCGTTAAGTGCACCTGCGTGAAAAGTTTTAGCTCCTGCAGAACGTGAAAATGAACAAAATCTTTTCACGCAGGTGTGTTTACCAAGGGTAACTTGGAAAACATATTGGAACGCGGCCCCTTGAGGACTGGAGGTCGACACCCCTGGTTTAAGTGAAAAGTGCCACACTCGCCCCCACCCCCACTTTCTGATTGGCTGTTTGATCTGTGACGTCACACGGAAACTCCATTAGGTACACCGCCATTTTCAGGTGTGCCTAATAACAGGCCACTTCATTAGGGAAAAATCATGGCCAAAGCTTAAGTGAAAGTGAAAAGTGCCACACCCGTCCTCACCCCCACTTTCTGATCCCTTCATGCAATAAAGTTAGCCGTTAGCTTGGAGAAAATGTACATAAAAGAAGAGGTGTTTCAGTTAGTGGTTCTTTCTTTCCTTGGCAAACCGTAAATCGGCATTCTGGCTTACATAGTTCACGCCAGGAGGGAAACGCAACACGTTTACTGACTGATCCGTTGATGCACGGGAAGGCAGTTCACCCATTGACTCGTTCGCGAACGAGAAAGTCAAGATTCGTTCCCTCACCGATCCGTTCTCGCGATGATCTGAAAATGCAAATCACTCACTTGCTGACTCATTCACTCACAGATCCGTTCAGTTGGGGAACGGGAAATGCAATTCACGCCGTGTTCGTGAAAGGGAAGTGATGTCATTTTCTTCTTCGTTTTGTTTTACGGCGAGGTGGCACCAGCTTCAATGCGCATTACCGACACCTACTGGTTGAAGTCATATGAACTGAAAAAAGAACGAATCACTTTAGGAAGTGATTCGTTCACTCTCGTTCACTGGGAAAAAAAGCCGTCTTTTTGAAGGAATCGTTTACTCATGAGCCAACACTAACGTAATGAGTTTTACTTCCGGTTCAAGTCACTGGCCGTGTCTGGCTGTGTCCTTTGTCTTTCGGAATCACAGTTAGTAGCCTTGTGTAATACTAAAAAATAGGACCAAGTGTTTAAAAAGATTGACAAGCGACTCCTCAACTGCAGCAAATGGCTTCATTTTACTTATTATGCTGGATGTGGAAGCCGAACTTACCACGTTATAATGAGATATTGAACTTTTTTTTCTTCTTCTTCTTTCAGTGTAGCAGCAATATATTTCCATAAAATCCATTGTTGGATCCGCAACATGCATAACACATTCCCACTACAACTGAAAATAGTCCTGAAATCTATTTTTAATACACCCTGCACAGATAGGTGGCCGCAATTTTACATATATGACTCCACGGCCCTGTATTATTATTCAATATTTATTTCACTCCAGCATCAGAATGGGGCATTGCGCTGCCCGCACCTCTTCATTATGAGTCGGTGGCCTTGGCAAGGGGGAGGTAATCTCTTCTCCTTTGGGGAAGCAATGCGGGGGAGACCCTGGTCGGACACATGATATGAGCGCGGGCACCAAAAGTCCCATTATGCCTTCTCATATCCATAGCCAAGGCCCTAAGAGTGATGCATTGATTCAACCTCCACCACTCCCCTGACTGCACCATGCTAATTCAAACTCGATGAGGTCTTGGGAGAAATCCGACCCGGGAGGCGGGCTGCCGCCGCGACTGCGGCCACTCCAGACAAAGAGCAGTCCAGATTGCAGATTGTGTTTTTATTAAAAGCTTGTGCGTGATGCCACAGACTTGGCGGGATGTTTTGATGTCGGTCAGAGCAGCGGTGGATTGCGGAATAATGACATTGCGCGTGAATCTGCCGTGCAATAACGGCCCGAGCGAATGTCCGCATGCACGGAAGAGAGCAGTCTGTGGAGGTCATGGTGAAAAACAACAGCGGTGCATTTCCAGGTGTAGCCGCGGCCATTGTCTGCTGCCTCATATGGGCATGTTGAGACGATGCCTTTGTCCTTGTGTCAGCAGGCAGGACGTTGGAAATTATTTTGCTCAGCTGCCTCCTTGAACCCTCGCTACGGCACGTCAACGCGCACATCACGCCGACACCCGCGCATACGGCTTTCAAGATCACAGTTCATGTCCGTCACAGGGCTGGAATCCTCAAAGCTTGACGATTTGAAGGAAAGGATGTTGTTGTTGTTGTTGTTGTTTTGGAGGATCAATGATGCCAATCTGAGCCATGTCAAAATTGATCGATCGAGTGAGTAGCGTTCGGCGTTTCATAACATTTCATTTAAAGGATGGCTACAATAATCGATTAGTTGATTAAGTGACCGTTAAGAATGACGTTAATTGTGTGGAAGTGATGCTCCTCATCTGACCAATGAGTCAATCTAACCCTTACTTGGAGATTGTTGTTTTAAACATCAAATTTCAGAAATAGTATCAGAAACAAACCAATACGGCCTCATTTCAATGTATCGAGTCCTCCCAATGACTGCCGATACTCCTCACGAATACCAGCCATCGACGCCATGTTGCGACTGTTCTAGTATCAGAAAGGAAACGACATGCATGACTGACAGAAACTAAGTGCGTAATCTCTAAATCTCTAAGGTTTATATTAACGCTTAGCGTGCATTATTAGCATGTTGCTAACACAAAATGCCATTTGCAGACTCAATTTGGATGATGTGACGACTTCTTTATTTCACGATTATGCTTTATACATTAACCTGCTGTCACCAACTGAGACATGCAGTCCATCGATAAATTCTACTTTTTCTTTTGAATGAAGGTCAGGCTACCTAGCGCTTTTTTACTTTGTCGTTTGAATCATATAAAGTGCTAGACACCTGTTACCTGCTTTTTTTTGTACGTTTACATTTTGTGATATGAATGGATGCTTGCATTATATCTTGAATCAATTTGAGTTTCTTCCTATTTCCCCCTCACACATCCACTCCCCTCATGTTTTCCCAAATACTCCGCAAATAAAGATAATCCCAAATCCGAACGAGACGCTACGATTTAGTCCTTAAGCACTCATTCCTCCCATTATTTCAAAGACACGTTTTCCTAGCGCCCATCGAGCAGGACTTGAAGTCTTAATCGGGCCGAGCTTTGCAGTGAATAGAGCCCACAGAGGATAAGCTCCTAAATCTGGCAATAAAAGCAATGTGATTTACAGTAAATTCCACAAGGCTGACAGTGCCACAGCTGAGGGCATAAACATTCCTTTCAGCGCTGTGCCTCAATTGCGTCCGCCGTGAACTACAATCACGCAGGAGCGGCGCTCGCCGCCGCTGACTTTGATAAATCGCCAGGAAGTCTTACCAGTGGCACAAAACTACAAGTTGTTCGCTCGCATTTCTGCATTCTTTTTTTTTTTAAGCGCACGTGCCAGTGCGCTCATCTGTCATTGATTGATTAGCTACGGCCGAATCTCATTTTGACTCGAGTGTATTATTTATAGGAGCTCTATCTGAAGAAGTAAGGTGTTTTTTGTTTTTTTTGTGAATCCCTTTGCCTATTTACCTGCCGCACAGGACTGTGATTCCATTCCATTACTTGACCCGAGTGCCAGAAAACGAGATTAGAAGTGGCAAGCTTTTTGGGGGGGATTTCACTTCCTAAATGCAACAATGTGGAACAATTTTACTTGCAGCTTCAAAATAATTTTGGTGTCCACTAGCACCTTCCATGAAAAGTCTAATTCAAAGTAATATCACAGTCTGGAAGGCATTACTTGTAATTATTTCATTTCATGAAAAGTGTATTGAAATGAGCAAAAAGCAAGAGGTTGCGCTGTATTCAGAAAGTGAATGTCTGCAATCATTAAAACATCTATTTTGAATGCGATAGAATTGGTTGACAAATCAATAGGGGGAAAAAGTGGTTGTATCGATTAGTCTTTTCACGAGATCCATTTTAATTAAAACGTAAGAGAGTGCATGGCACTGATAGCAAAAGTGTTCTTTGAATTTTTGAAAAAGGGAGAAGGCGTGCTCGCATTGAATTACACCTTGAATACTAAATTAAAGCTGGGCGATGCATTTTGCTAATAAATAATAATTTAGTAATGTATTTTCCCCCCCAAAAAAGGTGCGAATATGAACAAGCGTGCATGCATTTTAATGGCGGCACTTAAATGGTAATTATTCCACTCAGCCTCAAACGTAGGTAACAAATGGAATTCAATCAGTGTCCGTGCATAATGATGGTCATTAGCAGAAGGAAAATAATAATGACATCCTCTCTGCATTAAACCTGGAGACACTTTACACAATGATCCTGCCGCGGTTATTGATCTCCATGGAGATCAGCAATTGTCACTTTTCAGCATTATGCCTGAATGTTAAATACAGCTCATTTTGTTTTCCCGCAAACCGTTTCAGCCAACAGCAAATGTTTCATTTAATTTACTTCCCTACTTGAAATCCTCGCTCTCATTTGACACAATTTAATTTGGTACTGCAGTTCAGATCTTTTTTTTTTTTTACCCCACTTTTGTAAAAAAAAAAAAAAAAAAAAAAAAAATCACACAATGTTGCCTCCCCCAAATAGTTCAATCAACACTCATTTGCTAACTAAGGCTCAAGGCTTTTTTTGTTTTACACCTGTGCCAAATTTTTAAACGCAAAACTCAAATCCATTTTCATTAACCCGTATGACTTCATTTCCAGATTTTACGCCGCTCATGTTTTGTTGATTATCCTAACAGTTGCTTACACTTATTATACACACACACACACACACGAGACGCCGGTATGAATTGAGGCTTCTCCGAGACAGCCACTTGGTCGAATAATTAAATAAGATCTCCAATCAAATGATCCATGATTTGCATGCCGTCTGTTGCCAACCAGCTCCCATCTGTTTGGCTCCGAGAGCTCTGACACTCTTGCTCTTGCGAGTGAGACAGCAATAACGTAATTGTGGATGTGACAGCTACACCAGATGATGCAGGGACTGTTCAAAAGTCTGGTCCAAGACATACTGTACAAGCTTCGTGTCATATGGTCGGCAAGCATGAAACAGAAAATAAAATAAAAATAATAATTAAATATAAATAATTAAATACATGAATAAATAAATACATTCTGTAACAACAAACTGTTTCTTTCTGCGCACGCATGTGACATCAACTGGAGCTGGAGTCGCTTTGCGATACAAAGTTACTGTAAATAATTGAATAGTAGGAAAGCAAGCATGGAAGGGGGGAGGGTGGGAGTGAAGGACAATAGTACTTGTGCCAGCTTGGCCGGGCGCCAGCGGGCAACGCAGGCGCAACTCAAGGCTGAGTCGGTCGAGACAGGCGTCCCCACTTTGATGGGTCTGTCGTGGCGGGCGGGCGGGGTCTGCCGTCAGTGAGGGTTCAGGTGTTCTCCATCAATACATGCAGCTCGCCCGTGTCAGGGTGAGCCTTAATGAGATCCGCTACAAGGGCCGCATCAAAAATAATAATAGAGAGAAGCCCGTCTATTGGCAGAGCCAACCTGACGGTGAATAATCGAAGCTTCCCTAAAAGTGATGAATAAGTGCCTATATTAATAAAGTTGAGCTGTATTTTTCACTTCAGGAGAAGTAGAAAAATTGAGAGAACTTGGCAAATGGCCAAACTGCATTTCCCTTCGCACTACAAACTTCAGATAACTTTTTTTTTTTTTTTTTAAGTGAAATTTCTCAAGTAACATTGTATGGAGCTCAGCTTTGTCGCACACTTTGAATATAGTTTGCAGTCCGAGCAGCAGGAGAACACATGCAGACAAACCCACACGAGTTGCAACTGCGTCCGGTAAAAGTATAGAAAAGTTGTCAGTGATTTTTTTTTAATTGCTGTGTTTTGGTTTCAATTCATTTGAATGGGGTAGATGGGTCTAATATATAAACAAGTGGGCAAGCGAAGCCGATTGCTGGAATCCTCGACAAGTCTCTTAAGATCCCTTCACGACCGACCAACATAAGGAAATCAAATGGCGCCACAATTGAAGTCATTTTGCCAGGCTTTCGCCTTCCCAATGAGCGTCAAGACTTCCTGATCGTCGGTAATCCGCAGCTTTGGCACACATGCGAATCACTGAGAGCGATGGAGTCCCTTCTGTTTACTCACTCCAAAGCAAATGATCTTTCACAAGGAGACCACTTGAGTTGTGAAATGGAATTTGCCGGGGTGTTCTATTCCAAGTCTATTTCTCCCTTGGCTTTACCAATTCCCAAACCGGGTTCAGTCGCTCACAGATAATGTCTGAGTATTGAGCCGGGCTCCTCTGCTGTTTTAATGGCTCAAGGGAAAAGGCATTTGACACAAGTGTGGACCACAAAAAAAAAAATGCCTCACCACATACACACAATCCCATTTCTATTTAGTCAACACAATATATTAGAGTAAAAGACTCCTTTTATCTCAGTGTGCTTTTCATTTAACATAATTGTACTAACACGGTCATATAAACTAAAGCGCAGATAGTTTATAGCGGGTGGTTTGATTGTAAAAATACGTATCATCTACTTCATAAAACAGCAACTTAGTCACATGTTGGAATTACAAGGGAATAAAGTATCTGATGGCTTTATCTCCTTAGCGGGTGACAGTGTTACGGCTTTGCTTGCTAGTTATGATAAATGCTTGTTGTAGGAGGGCCGCATTTACTTTGTAGAGTCATTATGAGAATATTATGTATGAGAAAACAGCCATTAATATTCATTATAATTGCAAACCGTCGAGCTGAATGCTGATGGGCTCAGATACCGACACAGAATGACTTTTTTTTTTCCGTCTGTCCATATAGTCTTCGTTGGATCTATACGAGCGGAAAAGTCAAGGCGACAGACAGTAAGGGGAAATTAGTGATATGGAAATGCGCTATTTATTAGCTGTGCAAACAAATAAAAAGAATTCAAAATAGCGGAAACGCAAACACGGAAAATGCGATAAGTTTTAGTTTTCCGGTCCTCGGTAAAAGCATGTTTGATTATTTGCCGCCTTTTTGTCGAGTCGGCTTCATAAGCTGCACTTTAAGGATAAACTGTTCTTATTCCATTACATAAGAGCCCCGATTTTGTTGGTGTCTGGTAATTGGAGCTATTGTGAAAGGAAGGATCACTGATACATTTCCCAGTCTACGTGTGAATGAGGCTGTAAAGGTCAGAGTCTGTTCTAGCCTCCATCCCCCAAGGGCCCTCAGCAGTAAGGGCCAGAGAACACCACAAACAATTAAACGTGTTGATCCTCGGCGTAGAGCAGCCGGACTCTTGTCTGCTGGTCAAGTTTTTTTTTTTTTTTTTTGCCGGGCGAGCCGCTGTTGGTCACTCTTCACAGCAATAATCTGTAGGTCTGAGCAATCAATACTAGCGCGACAGCCTCAGCCTCCATTAGCGCAGACATCCCTGGAGTGCATGATGTATTCAAGCTCATGCACACATTCACACGGGAGGGCACCAAAACGTGGAAGGCGAATAAATCGACACATTAAATACTCCAAATGTACTCACAAAACATATTGTGATTAAAAGGAACCGTATGTCGTAATTACGCCAACAAAAAAAGCAATGTGATAAATAAAATTGGCCATTTACAATAAGATACTTTAGTGCTACTGTAGCTAGCCAAAACGCTTCTGTGTTAGCATCAGCGCTAATGTCAGTGTTAAAAAATGCTTAGCATCATAGAAAAAGAGCAGCACAGTGAATTGGAGCATTAAATTATAATTTTTACATATATTGTTTACAATCTCAATAAATATTTTATCACTATGTTTTTATAAATCACAATATGGTGGATTAGGCCTACTATTTTGAGTTTTTTTTTTGTAGGGAGGGCTGGAATGGAATAATCCCATTTTCATTCTTTTCAATGTAAAAAGGTGATTTGTGCTAAGCGTTACTCTGCTCATCCGTACATAAATAACGTGTGATAGTGGTGGAAAATGGATTCCATTATACGCATGTGTGTTTTTTTGTTCTTCGCCACTGTAACGTGCATATTTTTCCACTATGAAATGAATAAAGCGTGATCTTTTCTATCAAACATGACTGAATGCTTCCATGTATTTTTTTTCTCCCTTTCCAATAGAAACTTGTCTTGACCTACTGTCAACTGTCATATTGGATTTTCTGTTCCATATATAGATGAATGAAGCTAAATAAAGACGGGCCATTATCATATTATCCTGTGTTTAAGTGGAACATTCATCACTAGTTTGTTTTGGTATTACTTGTAAGGCCACGCATGACTGTCGCTAAAGTTCCTCCTCTTTTGGTATTTGAGTAGGGCTTAAAAACGACTAGATTGATAAAAGGAGAGCCATTGTAAATATGAAAAGAACTCAAGGTTGGCGTAGAAGGCGCTGCTTTTCTTTGACATTGTCATCATCACAAACTTTATATTGAAAAGTGGGGAGCTGAATGGCGCCATGAGGGTGTGCAGGATACACGTCGCCGTACATGGCCATATTTTTTGCAACAAGCGGAAAACCGCTAACGCTTCTGCGTGGTTAAATCACAACCCGTAATATTTCACATGACCTGCACTAATATCTTACGCAATGTATGAAACCGGCGTCAACAAATAGGTGAGACAATATAGTACTTTTCATTTTGCTTCCCTTCCAAGTTGAGGTGCTTTAAATTGTCCGTGACCTTCCTATACAGCAATTAGCTGATGAGTTTCATCCTACGGCTGATCAGTATCATTAGGTTGCAATCACCGCAAACACGGGGAAGCTTCTCAGAACAGGATCTAGTTTGATGTTCAAGCACCCTTACCTTATTGGACAAATTACAATAATCAAAAAGGTTTTTAACGAATATCGCACGACAATTTTCAGAACTCTGAAATGGTAAAAGAGCATTTAGGAGTTGGAAAACACTCAACTCATTTACACTTTTTTTTTGGTGACAAAAAAATCAATCATTCATAATCGTTTTAAAGCGTCACATTTGTTACCTTGTCATACTTGAATTCTGATGACGGTGCTCAGCGATGGTGTTCCACAGGGATAAATTTTGGGGCCCTTGCTGTTTTCATTGGATTTGCTGCCCCGAGGTGCTATCCTACAAAAACAAGGCATTTCCTTCCACTGTTATGCGAATGACAGTCAAATCCATTTCCCGCTGAGCAAAGATCATGCGTTCTCCTTAAGACCACTCATGTCCTGCCTTTTCCGTTGCCAGTTCTTCCGTCTGGAATGACCTCGCCTTAAATGTAATGCATGCCCTCTTTCCTCTGTCCAGTTTTATAACTCATTTGAAGACCCAACTAAAAGCCTCCAGTTGCTCAAATCGTAACAAGCAGAATGTGTAGTTGGCTGCATACTGCAGGGAGGGGAGTGGGTTAGGTTAAAATTTTTGTTATTCTGCTAGGAAGTGCACTCTGTCTCACTCCTAGGAAAGTGGAAATCTCTCCAAGTCACTGCTGACCCACGGCTGAAATTAGCAGTCTGACACCGGGAAGCCATTCTTGCCAATCATCTGCCAATCACTGGCAACCAACCAAGTATGCATTGCAAAGTTTTGAAAGAAATCCAATTAATTGCTAATGAGCCTTTCTAAGATACATTCCAACTTTGCTCCAGAATACAATCACTCACTGTAAGTCAAAGCCCATCTATTTTAAAATACAACAATCCAGCTAATGAATTAATAAAATGATAAAAAATCATATTTTTTGACATATACCCTCAGCCTCAGTATTTTTAGAGTTTGACAAACAACAGGGTGCTCTCATTACCGAGCACAACAACATTACTCCTATTGTTTGTGCAGTTATAACGTCTTTGCTGAAGGGAGCGATTGGGCAGGAGAATTCTGTCGCTAATAGATTTTGTGCAGACATATTTTCATGCTGCTGGTATCAGACGGTGACACGTGCGTAACCCCGGTCTCCAGCCCGGTCCACTTAGGGGCAACTCTATTGGGGGGTGTCGGCGCTAAACAACCCTGCTGTGGTATTTTTCCAGCAAGCGAGACTGTCATTACTGCGTTACCATGGAAAAGATGTGTGGCAAATACCGTTTTAACAAGGGTGTTTAGCTCAGAACGCCTCAAAATGGGCTAACTGGGCCTTTCTCCATGGCTGGTGTAATGAATTCCATATTGTCTCCTTTCCACAGCATATAGGACATATCTAATTGTCGTCACGATGTGGCGACAGGCAGAAGCTAATGGACAAAGTGCGTCACGTCCACCCACTGTACTCCCCGGCCCGGGTTATGTTCTTCTTTTAAAACGGCAATTATCGGGCGATTAGCACGTAGATTCTGCCGCAACAGGGTGTGCTGTGAAAACGCATGTTGTTTCCAAAGGCACTTGGCCGGTTACCATCTCTCAAGGTGACAGAAATATTGCCGATCTTGCACGACAGTGAAGGGCGCCGGACAGGCCGGCCCGAGCTGTGTGTGGCTTATGAATGTGAAAGTCACTGCAGTTTGGCCTTCCTCTCTGTTTTTACTGCCCCACGCCAGCGGATCAGCTTTACTCAGCAGATTCCTCTCCGGTGGGAAACAGGCGGCTGAAGGTGGCGGAAAACACTCTCACGTGGCTAAATCCCTACTGTCCTAATGTTAATTATTGATCAGTTGATCAAGAGAGATGAAGAGGGTTTTTTTTTCCCCTTTTTTTTTTGAAGCGAGAGCTCTGACTTGTCTTGTGAGAGCTGCCAAAAGATCAATACTTTCAATCATGCCAGAGAGTTCTTGTGTCAGTCACGCTGAGTAAGGTGATTACAATTGAGTCTTAAGACAATGAAGAACTTCACGGGAGCTTCCTCAGGCACACTCAGCCTCCTCTCAGGGAGCCTGATCAAGTCAAAGCGGCTAAATAGACCCGCAAAGCACTTATGCGCCTACCCTGAGAGGCTGACACCGCTGAGCTTCGGCCAAACTCGCTGGTTCAAGCCTGTGTGCAAACACAACTTGAACTAGATGTGGGTCAGTATCGCAATGATGTACCATTATGAAAATGCAGCGGAATGTTGAAGCTCTAAGGGTAAGGGCGTACATAGAAGTCTCAAAAAATGCATTCCAATTTTGGTAATCGATTAATCATTTTGAAATCTAGTCAAACTTCAATTTGTCCAAATTAGCTTCTCAACAATAAAATAGATTTTGGCCGTTCTCATTAAAGTCAATTTCTTTAGATTTTTTTTCCAAAATAAGGCATTTGCAATTCATCGATTAATCGACAAAATAATCGTCAGATTTGTGGCTTCTTAAACTAAAGGCTAACTGCAGCTCTAATTGAGTCCTAACAAAGCACGGCATTTCTTACATTGGAGCGAATGTCGCAGTTGAAGTCAAAATAAAGCAACTACCAGCAATACTAACAGCAGTGAGCGGTTGTCTCAAATACACTAATAGCTTTGTGTTGAGCTGGGTTCTGTCTCTTTCCCGTTGCCGGATGCGTGACACCAGCCTTTCACGGAGCAGGTGACTTGTTAGTACTCTAAGCAACAACGGGAACAGATGTGTCCCTGACAGTGGATGGATGGTCAGGGTCCATCTGGTCAGTGCAGCCCTGGACAGGAATGATGAATACAGCTTCATCAGTGAATAGCTGTCATCAATCGCAGGACGTGGCGATGGCCAGTGACAGCCGCGCGCCGGCGCCGGGCCCCAGGTGTGGCCGAGAGAGAGCCGGCGGGCTCCGGAATGCAGGTCAATCAGCCGAGTCCGAGCCAATGTTATAGATTGCAATGTAAACTGAATGCATTACAAAGCGAGCCGAGAGCATTCCTTTGTATGGGCGGCGGGCGGGCGGACTCGTTCTTTGACAGAAGCGCGGATTCCGTCTTAGATTTATTTCAATGCGGGGGCTGTTAGCGGGCCCTGCGCGCTAAGGACGAGCACCGGGCGTCTAGACAAGTCATGGCTCCACATTGTCTTCCCCGGCGGTCCCAAATGAAATGTGCTGCATCCTTGTCTGCCTCGGTGCATAGACATGAAGAGGTACTAAAACAGCGACCTTGCACAGCGCCATTCTGAATATGTTATGGCCCCCGCTTTCCTTGAACTGTCACAACTTTAAATCGACCACTTCTAATGGTTTCATACACGCCGCGCTTATCTTTATGCAGGACGGCCCACCTGGCTCTTAGCCTTGAAGGAATGCTATATTAACACACTGTACATACTTCCCAATCTTGTCCAAAACAGACAAATAGCCTAAATGATTGCAAATATCGTCTAACCATACGGCCGCCAAACCTTGCGATGGGTGTGTTGTATGCCCTCGATGTCAATGAGAGGAAGAAAAAAAAAAAATGCACTGAAATTCTGCCAGGAAGCTAAACAGCTAAAAATGCGGAAAAAGGGAATGGCAATCCGATCGGAATCTTTAAATCAATCTCAATCAAGATGCACCTGTAGGTCAGCGTGAGTGTGTAAAGGAGTTACAATGCCAGTTATGTTGATGTGGCGCCGTGTGACGTTTCCCTTTTAATGGGTTTGCGAGAGGGTTGCCGCTGTTTACATTAAGCACCACTACTGACTCTAATTAGAGTTAATTGCACAAGCATTTGTAGGAAGTGCTCGCCAATGACAAGGAATACCAATTTACACGTGTTTACAAATACAACGGATGGAATTAAGGAATAGATTCGGCACTGCCATTGTCAGATTGGTTGCATTTGGTGAGTGAATGCATTGATACAAGATGCAGTGCAAATTTTAACTGTACATTGAATACATATTGGTACACCTACACAGATTTGAATGACATCCAACTCGAGAGCTGCACACTTAACAGAGTTGAAAAGGTAGCCTGGAGCTCCACCAAGGTTGAACTGCGAACAAAAATGCTCACTTCCTGGTTCGGGCAAAGGTGTTTTTGCAAATGGTCTTTAATTCTTGGTTCACGGCTCCATAAAAAAAAATATTGTTTTGTGATCAACATTTGCTCCTACTATGCTACTGTATTTTAATGTTGGCCATGGTTGCAGTATTTGTAGATAGAATTTTTTGGGGGGAGGTGGGACTAAGTGCAAGACGTTTGAGTTAATTGGTTAATTCATTTTCACTCTGTTGAAAAATAAAATAGACTGTGTTCATTGGGAATAAATGCAGATTTATTTACCCCAAATTTTCAAAATATTTCATAACTCACAATATTTTTACTCATGGTTATCATCGGTCAGAATCGGATATCGGCCCATCTCCATGTGCAAATGCGTTTACTCTTTTTCGAATATGCAATAAATAAATGGATGGTAACTGTGGCTCTCCTTTCCCACATTACGCTTTGTAAGTTGACTGTAAAACCTCATGCAAAGGGCCCAAGCATTAGAATGTGCGATGGGCAGAATAATGACAACTCAATATCTGACAGTTTGTGGCATGAGCTAACCTAATTACCATCACAGTGAGGATTAATGCAGCGGCCGTTTTTACCACTGTGCAACGAGAGGCTGTGGAAGTGGGCAGAGAGGCGGTTTTGTACATTTCTGCTGCCCTGTCGTTTTCTCTGCGGGGTGTCTCCTGGGAAAATCAAGGGAAGGGGGGGGGGGGGGGTCGCGGCCGTGGGGGAGGGGAGGGTGTTCTGGCTGCACACACACACACATGCAGCCATCACATCTCTAAAAGGCATCGCAATGTCGGCCCACTGATGCTGCTTATGTGTGATTAAGCATCTGCCTCCAAACAGCCCATACGTCTGATGACCCTGTTGGTGTGTATCTCGGCGGTGTTGTAGCACTATCTCTCTCTCTCTCTCCCTCTCTCTTTTTTCTGCAACCTTCACCCCACCCTCCCCCTCCACCACCATGTTTTCCCTCCGCACCCCTCCCAGATGCTACGGACGACTGTCTCAACAAGAATCGCTCCCGTGTAAGAGGCGAGGCATTGCTTTGTGAGGCTGCCTGAAACTGACATTAATCCACTTTTTCTTCAATAGACTGACAAGAGCATGGGATGGGAGGTGTCACACTTTTGACAGTGCGGAGGGGAAACTCGGGCTCTGACAGGCCTGCTAAAGCACCGCCGCAGCCTGTTACAGTCAGAGAAACACAAATTGGAGATCCAGGGGAGATGATCTGTAAAGAACGTACGCGCCCGTAGTGTTAAAGTACAGCTGACTCAGAGGGAAGGAAGAAATATAAACCAAAGCACTGGCCAAGTTGGCTGTGTGGAATATTCGTCTGACACGCTTTTTATGAAGAATGAGCGACAAAATTTCCATTACATTAATAAGAAAATATTTCTGATGATCAAGTAATTAAATTAAGTCATCATTATGAGCAAGAAGAAGACATTGCTGTAGCTTCTATGCTAATTCCCAATACTGGGTCAATGGTGGTTTGTATTTTATGTTAGCATTAAGGTAGCCGATTTTTTTTTTTTTTTTTGGATGACAGTGCATGGTTTGCGTAAACATTTTAATGTTTAAATATACAATGTTTATTCTTCTTCACTTATAAAGTAAACTTGGCACGGCGACTAAATCACTTGAAGCGAGCACACTCGGCCTCTCATTCGAAGAGCTGAGCAAGCAAGTCTCTTTTTACATTACAATAGCTTATAATTTTAGTAATCATTTCTTCTGCTGTTCTGAATACAATTAATACAATAAAATGTATTCTTCACTTATTGTTAAATGAGGCCCATTCTGTCATCCCAGCACAATTTCCAGAGTGGAGATTCCAAACGGTTGTGTTTATAATTATCCAATGAAGGATGCAAGACGGAGGAGGTAATGTGCTGTGTAATCGGAGGCCACTCAGCTGTTTGTCAAGTGAGTGCGCTTCACATCTTGACTGGCTTCAAACAAAAACTCTCCATCTTTCTGACATCGGCAGGAATGTTGAGTTTGACCAGGAGGCCTTTCCCGTATGTGGAGACGATTGCTTTATTAAGAGGAATGTGACCAGGTCACATGCAAAGCTGAATGACATGCTCTATACGAGCAATTTTCTTCAGACAAGCACATTATGCAGCAACATAACTCAATTTTCACAACACCTGTGCAGCTTGCCGGGTTGTAATGATGCAGGACTCCCGCTCTGCTTAAAGCCGCTCATTTACTTGATTACTGTACTTTGAAAGACATCATTTGATTACACACTCGTGGGCTACGACATTGGGTACGCCGGTTATCTAATCTAATAAACTACGCAAAAAATACGTGTACGTAAAAAACAATCATGCTTCGAGTTGCTAATAGTCTGAGTATGATTTTTAAATGGAATGTACCGCAGTAGATGTTGCTACTCGTGACGGAACGAGAGCAGCCAGGTATCGTGCTCAATTTTTTTTTCATTGTTTCAAGACAGAATAAATCGATAATTCTGCACAATCGACAAGATTCTGTGCCGAGACAGAGCACGCGGTTGTCTTCACTACAGGCTGTAGATGAAGGGTTGACACTATGTGTGGTGTCTGGGCTGATATGACATGATGGGATTAATTATTATTATTAATTGCCATTGTAGTTCTTAATTATTTGCTTTAGTTTCAGCTTTGCCCTGGGCGAACGGAGCAGCGACATTTTAAATGCCATTGATGATTTACTTACATTAAAAAAAGTTGAATTTCGTTTTTTTTTTATATCACCCAGTTTTATTTTTTTTTAATTATTATTATAATATTTATATTTACATTTATATTTATAAATATTTTTTTATAACGTTACCCAATTGTAAATATAAAAATGGAACTTTTTCTTAATTTCAATCACCAGCAACACAGAGAAGGTCCCTCGCTGCGTAAAGACCAACTAACACTGATGGGTAGAATCCGTTGAGTCATTTGGAGGCTTTGCTTATCTAATGTTGGGGTGATGGCAGATGCCTTCATCCTGCATCAAGTCACCCTCTGAGAACGAGTGGCCCGCAAGAGAGGACTACAGTAAAACCGACAATGGCAGCTCCTTTCTTTTTTTTCCCCCCGCCCAACATTTATAGCGCCCAGCAGGTGTCAGCCACAGCAGTCGCTCTGCCCCCAGTGACACCCCATGGCTGGCCATCTCTGACGCATGAAAGAGAAGCGAGGAGAGGGATAGAGGAGGGAAGGGGAGGGGAGAGGTGGAGCTGCCGCCTGGGATTAGGTACCTGAGTCTAATCTTGAGGGGCAGTGGGCTCCAGTGGCGGCAAAGTGTTTTCTGGGGGAATTTCTCGCCGTCTCCACCAGCTGATTATTTCCAGATTTTAGTTCTGCTTGAGCAGAGATGAGATCTGCGCAGTTTTGCCAGGCGTGGTTAAGACTTACACTCAAGATGAGTTGCAGGCAGGCGTTAGCGCTAGCTATTCTTAAAATGTTCACAGTGGAGAGGGTAAATGTGCTAAAGGGGGGGTTAAAAAAAAAAAACAAAGGCATTCAGTTCTGTATGCCTTCCCCCTTCCACTCGTGTCAGCACGGCTCTGTCTACTCTTGCTCATTAACCTTGCTTGTTCTTCCACTTCATAGAACTGCTAATATGTCCGCCACCCCCAACGCTTAGAAGTCTCGGGAATCCTTTGAATGAGGGTAATACATGCAGGCATTGAAATAGTGGCGAGATATTTGCCTCCACTCGAAATCCCCTACATATGAACCTACACTCGCTAACCATTACGTGAAGTACACCTACACAAGAGGTGTATAAATAAATCTGCTCAAGCTTCTTTATTTCTTCCGGGGAAATGGGAATATGGAAAAATAAAGAAATGTTCAAATGAGTCTTCTTGAATTGATTTAAAATATATATATTTTTTTAATAACGGCGTAAGTTTTGTTTTAATAGTAAGCAACTAACTTGTCAACTCAGAAATCGATAAAAAAAATGGACCTCACAGTTGCTGAGGGCTCAGGTAACAACCAATCATAGCTCATCTTGCAAATGTCACATGGCCAAACTCAACAGAAAACAGATGAGCTGTGATTGGTTGCTACTTGAGACCTGAGCAACTGTGATGTCATTTTCAGTCCACAGCCACTCTCCGAATGTGTGTTTAAAAATATTAAATGTATGTGTAAAATAATTTTAGAAATAAATTAACTTTTTACTGCTACATGAGTAGACTATAATTTGGATGTACATGCACAACCAATTAACCCATCCAGTCCTTTGCTAGAAACCAGTTTGAAACTGAAATAATGTAAAGAAATCCTCACTGGACAGTATATTACAACAAAAACGAAAAAAAAAATCACGCCATTGTGACCAAGTCTTAATAGTGTCATAATCAGAATGTTCCATCAATGGCGTTTTTCAACATATTAAACCAGATTCCACTCTACAAGGTTTAAAAAAAAAAATATTGTCCATACAAGTTGATTGCTAATCTCAAAGCTACAAAAGCATGCAAGTCTGAGTTACCATAGGAACTAGACTAACTACCATCACGTCCTGTTATTACAATTAACCCCTTTCACAACTATTTCTGATTGTCTTCTTTGACCATTATTTATATTACAATGTGTATATTTGAGTGAATTAAAATTGTAGATTCAACGTAGATTTTGCTCATCATGCAACCGCTTCAACTGATGAGCTTGCCTTTGGAAATGATTTCTTTTTTTTTGGGCCTTAATTATTACCATTACAATTATTTGTCTTGACACCTCACAAACCTTTTAGCACACATGCTTGTCCTCCAATTTGTGTCATTGTGAGCCAATCAGCCATCTAAGTTTAAGTTAATTACCAGCAAAGTCCAAATACCAATTCCGTGAGCTAAACTGACATGGACCTTTAATTAGTTTTTTTTTTTTTTTTTTTAAATGTCTTAATCACATCTTGAGCAACAGTGTTGAAGATGTGGAAATATGTAATGGCAACAGCCACTTGAAGGGGCTATTACTGTAACCATGACAACAAAGGAAAGGTCCTATAACTTTATTAAATTGGCAGTATTAATACAGCAATCCCTCACAGGCTAACAAAGGACATAGTAAATCACGCTAACTTTAACCAACCCACATTTGCGTCTGGTAAATTATGTTATCTCCCTTTGGGAATGAGTGCTTAAAGTAGATTGCATATAATATACATGTGCCGTACAATGAAATGTCTCGTTCTTTATGGACGTTTTAATCGCATTGTTTGTGGATGATTTTGACTAAGATCGCATATTTCAGTAGTGTTTTCATTTTCTTATCCTTTATTAATCAAATAAATTAATAAAAACATTTTTTTCTAAAACTTTGCAAGAGGGGATGTAAAAAGAAATCGGATCATGTGTTTGCAAAAGTGTGCGCACCTTCTCAGATTAATCAACCACATTCAAATGCATTTTTAAATGGGTGTCAGCACATATTTGCCACCTTTTGAAGCCGCCAATTAACCCCAAATATTATATCCAACCATCCATCCATCCATTTTCCGAACCGCTTAGTCCCCACGGGGGTCGCGGGTGTGCTGGAGCCTATCCCAGCCGTCAATTGGCAGTAGGCGGGGGACACCCTGAACCGGTTGCCAGCCAATCGCAGGGCACACAGAAACAAACAACCATTTGCACTCGCACTCACACCTAGGGACAATTTGGAGTGCTCAATCGGCCTACCAAGCATGTCTTTGGGATGTGGGAGGAAACCGGAGTGCCCAGAGAAAAGTATATATAAATTTGAACTATACAGAAATGCTTCCACAGCCCCAAAAGCAAGTTATTTTATGCATTATATAATTTTAATCATTGGATATGGTAATTTTACTCAGCAAATAACAGAATTGGTTTCAAAAATATTATTTTTACTCTTTTTTTTTCAGGCACTACTAATTTACAGTATTACTTACAAAGCGGCAGTACTAAAAACAAAACGCCGACATTTATTTTCCAACATTACTAAAGATTTAGGTCAAGATTCTCGCTTGATTTTTTTTCCTAAGACATTGTTTTGTCCTGTCTCCACACAATGGGCGCAATGTGTGACCACGGCTATTGTTCATTATGATCTGCTCAGTGAAACACATACGGCTAAGTGACTTGAGTGGGTGCTCAGACAAAAGAATCTAATTAGTGGGTGCAGAAAGACACAGGGGGAAATCAGAATGACCCTACAATCATAGGACAAATACGCCTCGTGAAGCTTCAATTCTCTCCTTCCTTAAGCATCAAGAGTATATCAAAGCTCTTTGTTGTCTCCATTCATCGCCATTTGATGGCATGCTCGACACTGTAAAACCCTCAGCGCTCGCTCTAATGATGACAAAAGAGGCCAACATGGCAGCCAGATCCAGGGGAATTTAACAAAATCCTCATTTAAAGGTCTAATAATTAAGATATTGATTAATTAGTACTACATTGATTTACAGTCACACTTTATCAAACCATGACGCTCTAATTACAGTGCCATTATGCCACAAGCTGACCTACTCCTTTTTTTGTCACATGTAATGAAAAAGCATTTCTTTAACAGCCTTTTAAATTTCTGACCTGTAAAATTTTAATGGGGACTACTGTGGGTGTTGAATGTGGATTGGCAGTAAAGTCATGGGTGGCTAATGTCTGCGAGGCTGGTTAAGTGGCTGTACACACACCGGGGGCTGAAGAACCTCTCGAGAGGGGATTGATCAGGATCGCTCTGCTTCAACAAATTAGTATCCGAAAAATACATTTTAACAAATGCCGGCTGGCTGTTGCCGTGTTTGCATTTCATAAGGGTAAAAACAGAAGTACTGTACCTGCAACATCATTTGAAGATGCATTGCTAGCAAAGTTATCTGCAACGCGCTGAGTGGCGGTTGGTTAATGAAGAGGTGTTGAACAGGAATTGAATATGAGGTTCCACTCCAGTGTCATAAAATGGCACTTGACGCACTCAGGAAAGCACATTTTCCTCCTGAAATTGCAATGGGGACACGAGAGTGTGGTGAAAACCATCAACATAGTTTTGCCTAAACATTGGAAAGGATCAGGGAGGTACAATGTGGGAATGTTGCACTTTACGTGGAGCCCCCTTGGCCTGCTAAGTATCAAGCTTGCTGCTGAAACAAAGAGACAACCTGACTTCTTTCTCAACATGGTGAGCAAATGCAAGAATAAATCACTGATGAAGTCAGAAAAATGATTGTTAATGCTGTTTATGTATTTCTGCTTCAGTCTGCTAGCCTAGCATAAGAGAGGAAAGCCAAACATAAAAGTCATTGGGGACTTCAACATTTCTCAGTACTCACCTTGAGATGTAACACGGTGCAAATGGGTCTTGTTAGGAA
Organism: Syngnathus floridae; assembly: GCF_059516105.1. NCBI lineage: Eukaryota > Metazoa > Chordata > Actinopteri > Syngnathiformes > Syngnathidae > Syngnathus > Syngnathus floridae. The sequence goes on along the minus strand of NC_142420.1, from coordinate 10,803,945 downwards.
TAATATACAACTGCCACCGTTTATTTTGAAACTAGGAGAATCATTAAAGTAGTTTGTGCTCAACTTACCAGGTGGACTTTTTCTTCAGTGGACGTCTGTAGGGGATATTTGACACTTCCGTTGTTCTAGGCGCCATCTAGCGGCAGGGATCGTGACTGCACTTATAATTGGGTCATTAGCAAGAGCAATAAATTAAGATTAGAAAAAAATGGTGCGATGTGAATTTAACATGTTGAAGTTAAAATGAAGGATATCTCAGTCCAAATTACTTTTTTAATGTTCTGAAACCTAGTCCATATCTAAGTCCAAATGACTTTTTTAATGTTCTGAAAATCCATTTTTTGTTGTTTGTTTCCATCAATGTCAAGTCTTTGTGAGGTGCAAAATCATTCACAATCTCTGTTATACTTCCTTCCAAATGTGTTTCTTGAAAGTGAGTTCAAGTTATCCAACACAAAACTCACTTGAGCATGCTTTGATGGATCTTGTTTACTGCACCGGGGTTCCATCGTATTGGAAAAGGACAAACAAAGGGCCTCCCCGCAAACTGCTCCCAGTTGAAAGCAAGCGATTGTCCAACAATAGAAGAAAAAAAGAAAAGAAAAAAAAGATGTGGCCGCTCTTTTAAATAAGTTTCATACCTTCCACTTCAAGTTGTGGCCTCTTGAGTTCACATAACTCACTGGTCTAAATGGAAACCCTTCAAAAACCATATTTGTTGACATTAATATAACATGAGAGAAAACCTTTTCAGGTTAAAACATAATGGAGCACTTTTCATAAATATTCTTCACTTAAAGCCACCCACATGGTTTGAAATCCTTTCCAGTTGCATATTAGTACATGATGATCTATTGCGTAGATGGATGGATGGATATGGATAGGATAGAGATAGGTAGATAGATAAAAAGGATGGAGAGATATCTGATAAGGTTTCATATTTTAATGAGCATGAACAACCTCCATGATTTTGCTGCATCAGAACCTATATCAACCCCACCTTTGTTTGCACCCAGTATTTGCATTTCAAAGGCTGCCCCTGGGAAGCCGCTTTGCATATTTACATCTGATTAACGACTTTAAATGAACATGTCAGAAAGCGAAAAATGTTCACGGCTGACATAAAGAGGTGCCGTACCGGTTCTGTACCACAGGCTGCGGGAATACTTAATGTGGGAATGCTTAACGCAAGGTGGGATTAATTATAGGATATCAAATTACACATCTTGGAGTCACAGTTTTATGACAAAAGCGAAAAGTGGTAATGTAAAAAATTTTTTTTTTAAAAATCCTCTTATAGCTAAGAAGTGCAAAGTGCCACATTTCCTCCCGGCCTTTTTTTTTTTTTTTTTTTCCTGAAGAACATACGAGACGTTTGAAGTCAAAGTGAAGCGTCCGAGGAACAAACGCTTGCGTAAGAGCGAAGCCAGACACTGAGGGGAATTGAATGTCTAACTGCCTCACAGCATCGTCCGGCGCTTGTATTGTGTCATATTATTCTTGATGCCCATCAATTATGCATCACGCTCTGGGCGGTACTAATTGTTTCCTGCTCGTTTGGTTACCGTCAAATATTAGCGCAAGCACCCCGGACAAACTAACTATAAAAGGGTTCTTGCGATAATCTGTCCTATGTGCCTGCCCACTCGTTGGGTAAAAAAAATATTTTAATCAATACTGTTTGTGGAATCAGAATTGAGAAGATTAATTAATCCATTTTAGTCCAACTGCCATTTGGGCCTCATACCGCCCTCTGCTGTCAAGTGCAATGGACGTCAAAGTGCTTTTGGGCTGGCAAATGTCACGAGACCAAAGCACCACGCTTCAACTGCTTCTCTGTGCTGTGGCTAGCGTGTGTATTTCTATTTTGCACGTCCGTATTTACAAACAACCTAATTTAAAAAGTAAATAAAGAAAAGTTCACAATAAAACCGAAACGTGATTATGACAATAGCGCCCACATTGTATTTTCCATCGAGTCCTTTGTTCTGCTGAGCTCCCTCCTTGGTATAAAATATGAAATAACTATGTGATTATTAATTGGGTCCATTGTAATTTGAGGGTTGTGGCTTGCATATTGTTGGCAGCTCTCCACGGGCTCCGTCTGCGCAGGAACGTGTCGAGGGGCTACCAGCCGCGATGCCTCAGCCATTTAGAGAGCAGCTCGCCACTCGCCCATCGGCATACCAATGAGCGGGGTTAAAAAGGCACGGCTCCTCTCAGAGACAGCCTTCCTTTGCTAACTCGGCTCCAAAGGGTCTCCGCGGACTAATTTCCAAAACCACCTCTTAATGTGGGCTTGTGTCAATCACCTGAACAGACAGCTTCATCCCCCTGATGTGGAGTACTCGCACAGTGCAGCCCGGACCACCAAATGCACCCGAGCTGCTTTGACAGCGCACAACCGTATGGAAACATAAAGCTCTTTAATGCTATCAACGCTTCTAACGCGTTCGGCTTTGCTCCAATTTACATTTTTGTCATTTGCATCACTGTGATAATGGACTTTGAGAAGAACACGCATGGACATTCAAACTTTTAATACTCCTATCAAACAATTATTTATGACTGACTTCAAGTTGATACTTGAAATTGAATTATAGTCACTATGTTTTGCATTTTAATAGATGGAAGTCTGGCGAAATTTGTTTATTGGGTTACTGCTGTTGATGCCATTTGGAAGCTTCAAAAAACAAGTTACAGAGTTATAATTACGGGGACCATTTCTATCATTTCAGTGTGCAGTTAGCTAAAAATCTGAATTTACAGAAGCTAGCAAAATTTACAGAACCATTTGCGAGTTACGTGGTTAGAACGACTCAGAGCATTTCAGCGTGTCGTTAGCTAGCAAACAAATTTGGCAGAAGCTAGCTAAATCTACAGAACCATTTCCGAGTTATGTAGTTATAACTATTTGGACCATTTCTATCACTAGTACGTGCGGTTAGCTAGCAAACTAAATTTACAGATGCTAACAAAAAGTGAGGAAGTGACGCCACGGACAAGCCTGCTAGCGCTTCTTTGTTCACAGTTCAAACATGATAATCTATAGTCTTAAACGTAATTTCCACATTTCAGTTCTCCCAATATATATTTTTTAGCCTCTCATTAGCCTGTACACAACTACTTAATGTTCATAAACTCCCCGGCGGTATCATAGACTACTACTTTATGATTTACAGCTAAACTATAAATAAATAGCGTAGCCGTGACGCATTAGCGGAAATAAAGCTGTCACAAACACAAAGTCCTTAACTTATCTTTCACTTCACGCTTCTGTGGCTTTCTCGGCGCATTGAATAGCGGCCAAAGCATCCCTCATAGCGAGTTTTACCTTTTTGTGTTCCCATCTAAGATGACATACGACACGCGAGATGATGAGAAAACCGCGGGGAGGCTTCCAGTAGATTGATTCTCCCATCGCTTCATTCTTTTCTAGTTAGCCTTTTATTGGTTACAAAGGTAGAGGCGTTGCCAAGCGGCGTGAGAGAGGACTGAACCGGTCTGCCCTGTTTAATCCACGGGGGCATTGAAGGAGGGTGATCACTTCTTAAGCGCACAAAGGCCTACAAGGAAATCATCGGCGTCTATGAGATCCCAAAGCTGATTTAAAGCAGAGATGTCCCAGCTTGGGCTCGAGGCCTTTAGCTTGAATAAGGCCATTCTGTAGCATAACAATCTAAGACCTCAGAGGAAAGCTTTATTCATGGTCAAATAAAGTCTCACGTTTGGATGTCCTTTAAGACGTCTTACAGGAGAGAGAAAAAAAAAGAGCTGCTGGAATTATTGTCCGCTTACAGGCAGATCAAGTCCATCTTTACTCAATGCCGGATGGATGAATAGCAGACAAGCTGCTTGGAAATGAAATCTCTGGTACGTTGCGTTTTGCGGTAAATAGGAAGCCGGAAATGGTGTTTACACGCCGCGCTGAGAAAGGTTGCAAAAAAATACTTTGGGAGATAATCAGCATTCTGGGTTTTTTTCCGCCTGCTGTTTCATTTCAAAGCTATTGATTGCACTTATGAGCTTTTATCTGCCTGATGATGTGCATTCATTCAAACAATGTTGACATTATTCCACATTGATAGTTCCCCTTTCTAACTTTTATTGAAAATAACCCTTTGTGCTCAGGTAGAAAACTCCAGCTCTATATTTCGGACTTTTAAAGACGGAGTGCATAATTAATAAGAGGGAACTCTGACTTTAAGTCAATGAAAATATGTCATTAATCTTATTATTCATTCACCTCTGTGGTGCAGAATTTATATCACAGAGACCTCATGTGTTGAATTCTGATTGCATATATTTCCATTTTTCCGACATCGGGGGACCCGAGAGCGGGGTAGGGGGACATCTGGGATGTTCTGAATGAGAAAGGCTTGAGTGACGTTGGTGTAAATGAGTCTGGAATATTTTCCCTTCCTTTGTGCGATACTTTAAACGTTTAAGATGGTCATCTACATGTGACCCTTTTTTTTTTTTTTTTGTCTAACTGTTTGGTTTGTATCATTAGGTATGCCAACAGTTATAACTTGCAAAGTCTAATGAGTGTGAATAAAAATATATAGTTGTAAAGATAATGGTCACTTTTGACTGACACTGTCGGAGAGTCATACCTTGAATAATAATAATCAAGCGCATGCATATATTAAGCAATGAGAAGGCCATCTTGGAATTGCTGTTTATTCTCATTTCTCCAATGAACTAATATGAACTAATTGTCTTTTGGGGGGGCCTACATGGATATATATATGTATATTTATATATAAATATATATGTGTATGTTTATACATGGTATACAAATAAACAAATAAATTTATAAAATAATAATAATAATAATAACAGTAATAATAATAATAAATAAATACATATAAATATATACACAAACACGCACACATTTTAAATTTGGTCCTTATGGTTGGAGTGATAGTTGCTAAAACATCCTTTCAAACTTTTGGATAAAGATTGAAAGAGCGATAAAAACCTGCTTTCAAGGTGCAGAACAGGAGGTGGCGCGTTCTAAGTGAAAGTCGTAAAGAATAGAGCACAAGTATGAATAAAAAAAAAAAAAAAGTTGACTTGAAAACATCACTCTCTGTCTGGCTAAGCGAGACAAAGTCGAGGGTCCGTACGCGCCGCCGTTTGAATCTTTGGAGCAACATGACAGCAATTACTCGGGCCGCTCTGCGAGTTGACAACCTCCGTGACGCATTACACGTGAATATGTTGTGATCTCCGTGCTGAGCAGCGTGCCACGGACAAAGACGAATTCCTTTCCTTTTAGCGCGCAGACATTTGTGAGGTCACGGCCGTTCTGTCCATATCCGATTTCCCGCCGTATATTTAGCAAGCCGAGCAAACCGCGGGCCGCGGCGAAGTCTGAAGACTTCCTCTGCTGTGGGCAAACGACGGGGTCAAAGAGGAATCTTTTGAAAACGCTCGTAGGAATATTGTCCGGCGCTAAATGAAAAAGAGTTTACAAAGCTGTGACTATTCTCCTAAATGTCTGACCAGAGCAAAGACGTATTCAAGCAAAACACTTTAATAATTCTACCTACACCTACTCCATGGCTGTTTTTGTACCTTTAGAAATGTGGAAGCATCTGGAAGTCACTTGTACACAGCGATTCAATTAACTTTGTTCATAATAAGGGGCACAGACTGGGAGTAAGATGTACACATCACAGGGCCAAAGGTAGCACTCACGCTAGTTTGCAATCAGCCTCAAAGTAAACATGAAAATAAATAAATAAATAAACAAATAAAACGTGGCCCTGTGTGGAATAGTCACACACACACACATACACAAAGCGGCAGCAGTCTTGGAGACTTGAAATGGTGTTTGGCCACTTTTATAAGCTGTCGGCCAAATCGTGACGCGTATACATGCATTGTGGAGCTGATAAATTGAATAAGCTCGTGTGCTGTAAATCTCCCAGATGAAGGACGAGCTGTAGCTCATGCTTGCCGCTCGCTATCTGAAGGAGGGGAAAAGCTTCAGGGTGATGATAGAGAGGCACGAGTAAAAGCAAAGTGAATTCAATGTTGCTTTTCTTTATATATTCACGTCAAAATGGAAATGAATGCAAACTGTTGTTTGTTTTTGTGTGTGTGTCAGCGCTCAAGTGTGCCGACGTGTTTTGCTGTTTTAGATAATAGCCGTCAGTTCTAAACAGGTTGCCGTGAATGCATCTCCGTGTTATATCTGGTCTTTTTTTTTTTTTTTTTTTTTTAAAGTCGGACATGACGGAGCGGTGTGCAACAGATGGATATGTTATGTTAAGAGTGTGCTTATGCTATGAGTGTAAGCTCAAGATTAACTTGTTAATTCCCTACGGCGTGTTGGGAATTAATCTGCGATACAATGCGCGCTGGAGACTCCGACGGCAAATGTCCCTGCGGTTGGGCAGATTGGACATCAAGCAACGTTTGCGGTTGAAAAAGAGAAATTATATAAATTGAGCAAGTCTCAAATGTCCTTGGCTCAGTCAGAAAGCAACAAATGATTCATCGTGGCAGTGTGACTTTTTCTTTGGCTTTTTTTTATTAATAACATAATTTTTCTCTTAAACCAAGATTTTGTACGTTAAGTCAAAAATAAATTAAAATCGCAAAAACTTGATGTGCTACATGAAAAAACGAATCAATCTGCGTTTTTCGATTTTTTAATCTCCTGTAATTCTTCTTTCACACTCTCAACCAAAATAAATGTACCGCCATCTACTGTTTGATTTTAGAATTACACCAGATATAAACGAGACTGAAGCCAAAACAGAGACAAAAAACCTCAAATATATAGCAGGACAGCTAACTGGAAATCAAAACAAAGAGTACAGTAGTCTCATCTGCAACGCTCCCAGGAAATCACAATATCCCAACACTGGTGAGCCATTTTAACTGTTGCTGACCCCTGCTCTAAATTGTCACACATCACTCAGCTGATTTTTGCCACTGAAGCCCTCCGATTGCCCGTTTCCGGCAATATCCAAGAAAATCGAGTTTGAACCAGTGTGATTTTAATTTGAATGAATGTTCCCTCGAGCAGCGTCGTTTGTAATGAAACCGTGGGAGCACGTGTGTCGACTAACCGTGCAGCCTCACCTCTCGGCGTGAAACCGTCGCTCCCCGCATCGGACCGTGCCATTAATGTGTCACTGTGTGGGAATGAATGTCTGATCAGCAGCTTGTGTAATTTGATTGCACTGTGTTGATGCTCTGGAGGACTTGCGGGACCACGGCCACCCCAGCGAGCATCGCTCACTCATGTTAGCCTGTTGAGAAATTTGTAAGACTTATTACGAAATTATTTTCATTCGTATTCAAATTCTGTGTGCTTCTATTTGTTTACAATTAACGTCGCAATATCGCACTTCAAAATCGTTCAACCCTAATATACATGTACGAAATATATCTGCATCTCAACACCGCAAACAAAAGAACTGAATAGAGACATCAAAGTACGTACACAAGCAGAATAGATTACCATAATTTTGAATCAACAACGTTCTACACCAACACCGATTTTGACTCTGAGCCAGATTATATGGAAAGTGAATCTGTTCACAACTGCCCAGCAAAAGGTCACCGTGGTATTGGATTTTTTTTTTCCCTCACATATCTTTCAAAAATACCTCCTGGCGTTGCAAATACTTTTGACCACTGTGTAATTCTTCGGGGAAGGATGAATCCCCACTCTTCCATGCCCCCATCCTTTTCTTTTTCTCTCTCTCTCTCTTTCTACGCACGCACACACACACACACACGCACACACACAATGGCTGCCAATCTACAGTGAAAAACATCGCTCTGGGTTATTCATCGATTGGCGAATGAAATGCCAACATAGGCTGCTCAGCTTCTACTTGACTGTGCTCTCGAAAATGGACCATTTCCTCATTCTTCCACGAGGCTTCCGACTCTGTTCCAGGAGTCAGTCGCACACAATGTAAATGAGAGGGAAGGGGGGGGAAGAAATGGCAGGTGAAGCGATCCAGTATGTGTGCAAATGCGCCCATGTAATTCTGCTGGAAAAATACATCTTAAGATTTGCCCTTTGACCTCGGCGCATTTCTTTTCACGCGATATAGAGAGCATCCCTGAAGTTATAGCGGAGCACAGTCGACCAAACCGGCTCACTTGGAGGCGGGCGGCGTCGACTTGTGCTGAATGCTGAGAGACAAGCATTCGCATGGGTGCTATGTCATGTCAAAATGATTGCTCATTAGGAACAATTTCCAAGATGCTCCTCAAAATTTAGTTGTGGTTATTTATTGTGGTTATTCAATTTTGTGTTTTATTTCATGGTTTTTTTTATATATTTTTTATTTTATTTCATATTATTTTTATATATACATATTTTTTTGAGGGGTGGCACTTGGTATCAAAAGTTTGAGGACCATTGTTCTTATCCACCCAATACACTTTGAGTGTAAATTTCAATTGGTGGTTCTTCAAGTAATCCCCATTCGCAACTGTCAAACATCATATCTTTTTTTTTTTATGTCTTGCAAGCTTTCAAGTGGGAAAAAGTTTCTCCTTTTCTGAGTGAGACCCCCCTCCTGGTTTTCCCCCTGTCGTTTTCCTTTCCCAAGCCAGTCGTTTGATGGCCTAAAACATCCGTCCATCAGCACCAGGAGCCGCGGTTTACGTCTCCCCGCTGTCCATCGCTCACTGTCTGCCTTGCAGTGTGAGCTCCTCCCCGCTGAGCCCAGAGAAGTGAGCGCATTTTTTTTCCTTCCCTCGCCTTCGTGTTGTCCAGTTACCGAGAGGCCACACAGGCTGCTGTGCTTGACGACGTCTGTTTGTTCATCTGCGCGTGGCCTAACTCATGCCCACTCCGTGCCCATCATTTCCAACTCAACAATTTGAATCAAACGACATTGCGCACGTCTTCCCAAATGTCAAGATACGCTCGCTCGGCTATGGCGTCGACTCTCGGCCCGCTGGGTTGCGGCTGCCTCGGTCTGGCCAGTGGAGGTATGTCTTTGAGATAGGGATTACGCAGGGGGGGTAAAGGGGGGGAGGACACGGCCTCAATAGGGCTCCCTCAGAGCAAAGCCAGTCCTCCCATGTTAATTTCTCAAGGACATGAAGAAGCTCTGCAGTGTTTCAGCTTTGAAGGTGGGCCCGACAATACAATAACAGGAACCCCGCTGGAAAAAGAGAATGCACGCAGGGATTCAATAGCGCTTCATCTACCTGTTGCTGGGATCACAGAGGACAGGTCTAAGCTGTTTTTTTTTTTTTTTTTTTAGAACAACAGACAAAAGGAATACAGCGGTGCCTTGAGATGCAAGTTTCACACCTTCCTTGACCACACTTGCAACTCAAAACACATTATAAATACTATTGGAATTAATGGTTTGCTATTAATTAAACATAATTACCTGACTCGGCCACCGGGCGGCAGTATAATACATTCATGAAGAAACAAATGCGGAAGACTTGCTAACGACTGACTGTAAATCAGTCATTCTTCGCAGAGGATAAAGAATACACCCATGATTTTTGTGATCATCTACATGTGTTGCTACACCGTCTTTGTTCATATATAATATATGCGAGTACAACGGATGGTAAAATCAAAAGTGAACATGTACAATAAAATGAAAACATCTCAAAAACCCAAAGACATTTTTAAAATCAGCATCAAAAATATATATAACCATCACTGATTAAAATTTTCTATTATTGACATAATTACGCATACACTTGCATGGATGTTTCATAAAATTAGCATGCAAAAAAAAAGCATGTTAGATTCTTTCTGCAGGAGCCGCATTAAATATGAGCATTCATCATTCTCTGTCTCAAACTGTTATTTCACAAGCCGCACTGTCTCGCTCTAATTGAGCCACTTTACATTCTAATAAGGCATCAAAATGCACAGGATCAGGTCGCACCCGCTTCCCTTATGTATTAGCAAAACCGGGCTGTGGATTTAAAATTGAACAAAAAAAAATGAAGCGAAAAAAACACCGCTCGACTCCACTGAGACTTGAATGCAAGTGATTGATTATCAAAACTGGGAATCGCAAAGCTACATCCATTATTTGATGAGTGGAAATTTTGTTCGCGTAATTAACAATGCTCGGCGTGTACCCATTACAGCAATTCAGATAAACCTCGGAAAAATATATCAGGGCCTTAAGACAGGCAGTTTATAGAGCAAGAACTGTCTGGGCAATTATCGGAGACATAATAAATCTGCCGGGCTCGCATGGCGAAAGAGCCCTCGCACACCTCGTGCGCTGCCTAAGTATTTATGAAAAGCATTAAGACAAACGTGAACATTGATAGCCTAGATTTAAACATTCTAACCCAGAAATTTCAAACTGATGAATAACACTTTCCTCAATATACATTTTTAGGACCAATGACCCTCAGTAGTTTGATTTGAAGAAATTCACTGCAGACGATAAAATACTGAAAAAAAAAAAAGGTGACATATGGATTGCGCGCGTCACAATGAGGTCCCTCAGTATTCATTTATTAAAGAGTGACAGTGAGAGGACATTGTTTGAACAGCAAGGAGAACAGCGTTGTGTGTGCGTGTGCGTATGACCTCATGGTGACCGCAGCGATAATGTCTTTAAACAACACGATTGTTCAGCCAATAGCTATAAAAAGCCATCGGCCGTAATTGGCAAATAAAAAGCACTTTAACTGCACGCTATTGGCAGTAGTAGTAATAGTTGTAATAATCCGATCAATGCGCTTGCGTTTCCTTGCAATCTGGATCCCGGAAGAATTAAGTGGGCGACTACGTATATTCTAGATATTTTACATAAAGGCCGCCGCTCTAGCTTGAACAAAAGGTTTCTCTACACAATGTATTATGAGTGAACTGGAAAGTATAAATAGGAGTTTGTTGTTTTTATTATAGTTGTAGTGGATCTGATGAGAAGAATCCGGCTCTGGGTTAAAAAGGTGTCGAGTTTACTTGGGTCAATTTGACCCAGATTTTTAGCTTATTCAGTTTGCCCAAAAAGTTAGCTTAAATGACTAACCCACAAAACAAAACTCTTTTTTTTGTTGTTCTGGGTTCTTAATTTAACCCAAAATGACTACATTACAAAACAGATATACATTACAAATATATATATATATATATATATATATATATATATATATATATATATATATATATATATATATATATATATATATATATATATATATATATATATATATATATATATATATATAATGTCAGGGGCTGTTTTGTAATGTAGTCTTTTTGGGTTAAATTAAGAACCCTGAAAATTGGATTGAATTGATTCAAGTGTTGGTTTTTAACCCAGATTTCGGTTATTTTTGACTCAAACGAGTACAATAACAAGAAATCAAACAACTGCTACGTGACGATGTTGCCTCGATTGCATTTAATTGTTCATCCCAACTACTATAAGCAAATGTTGAGTGCCTTGCTAATTATATTGATATAAAAAACACTGATAAAGTTGACACCTGTGTGAGAGTGCACACTGAATACCAACTGTGTAACGGTATGAAGTGCAAAGAGTGCTACTGGTTGTCCGTGAGGGCCAAGACAGCAGAGAAGGAGGGGGGAGAGCGAGAGAGAGGGAGGGAGGGGGGGGGAAGAGAGAGAGAGAGAGAGAGAGAGAGAGAGAGAGAGAGAGAGAGAGAGAGAGAGAGAGAGAGAAGCCTTTCTTAGCTGGAAGAAATGCAGTGTCCACAGGCCGTTGGTGTTGGTTGAATTCATTAAAGGAAGCGCATTCTCCCCCAGCTGCCATCTCTCCCCCTGCAGCCAGGCGCCGATCAATGGCAAGAATACATCCAAAACAACATTTAGCACAAGACCTAAGAAGCAGGGGTACATTTAAGACTTCTGTGTTTGAGCACGTCTCCCCTGGATGTGAACGCTCCCTTTCAAAAAAAAAAAAAAAAAAAAGCTGCTATTGAAGTCGAGGAGGAGAGGCGTCGGGGCACTGCATTTAGATCACAACAAAGAAGCTTGTTTAACACCGACGCTTCCAGAGCAGACATTTTAGCCGTTTGTGCAGCGAATCATTGGCGGGATTTACTCGCAGCTGTTGGAAAAATCGGACATAAGTGAAAGGATGAGTCATTACTTGCACTTGTAATAATTGTACATATCCTTAGAGAAAGAGAAGGCAGTTTAGGGGGTTGATAAAGTGAATAATACACGCTAGTCTAACAAGGCCCAATACAAGAACGATATAAATAAAAAAAACATTACAATAATTCTCAATTTAAAGTTAAAGTCCCAATGATTGTCATTTGCCCATTATTATTGTTGGTGTACCTAATTTAGTGACCAGGAAATCCGTTTGACCTTGTGTATTTTCAGCAGTAATCATCGATGATAATTGCTGTAACTTTACTCATCAAGTTAACGCCAACTTAAATTGATAAGTTGACGTAAATGTCCAACTGGAATAGAGCCAACAAAATGCTTTTACTACCATCTAGCGGTCATGCGATGACTTGCACCCTGGATGCCATTGCCCCCATTGAGTGTAATGTTGAGTTGCACTCATGAATGCTGCATATAGAATCTACTAAATCACACTTGGCATGCTGGGTTAAGATGTAGAATTCACATGTAATATGGAGCAACTAAATTTAACTATAAGGGCAGGCCATTAAATAATAAACTGTTTTCACGATAAATAAGTGAACGAAAATGCAAGCAACCGTGTCAGGTGAAGGGAAAGGTACACTAGTTAGGGAAATTTATAATGCAGTTCAATGCATCAGAGAAAGCTTGAATTTATTATGTCCACTTGAAAATAAAACCAGGTTATACATGATTTATTGGATTTTTTTTCTCTGTCTTTTTCAACTCTAATAAAAATCTTGCGTGCCGTCCAATGCACTTGCAATATTTGAACTTTCTGGAAATTCAAAATGGAACTGTGATTTATTTGATCCTGAAAGTAATGATTTGTTTTTATGTAGGGAATCCAAATGTGAAAGTTTCTCTTTTGAATTGACGGTCTAACTGATTAGTTGTGTGTATTTGTTATATTGATAGAATTAATGTTTAAATGTATTGTTGGATCTATATATTTATATTTTACTCTGTTTGATTTTATTTGTATTCCTTCAATACTAGGATCAGCTGCTTGAGGGCCACAATAGCACCAGAAGAGCATATCAAACAAGAATATTTATTAAAAATATTTTAAACACTTGTTGGCATTGACCAAAACTATGAGTGAAGTAAAACAGAAAAAAAAAAATCAGTATGTGTATGTATATATATATATATATATATATATATATATATATATATATATATATATATATATATATTTATTTATTTATTTTTTTTTTTTTAAAGAAGCTTTTTTTATCTTTAGACTTTGAATATAAATCAGACGGGGCGAGGGGCTCTTCAAATGATTGCAAAATGCAGACCTGAATCCATCATTACAAGAAGTAATGATTTGTTATATTACAATGGGAGCTGACAGTCACATAAATGGTGTGTAATTTTGCTCTTTCAGCCAGTCAGTGGATGACGCACCTCACAAGCCCGTCCAGTCTTTGCATAATTGTGCATATGCGCACAAAATCAGCGTGTGTGAAGGAGCCAGAGAGGAGGCCGCTGGTCACAGAGTGGTCCCGGCACAATGTTGTTTGAGTTTGCAGGGCAGCACGCCGCGGTTCAGCTGGTAGAACTCCACCAGCTGAATCAAGTCCGAGAAGCGCGTGTGACCGTCGTCCAGGCTGTAGGCTAACTCGCCTGCGTCATCCAGCTGCCGGGTGGTGGAAAAATGACGATGCATGGTGGAGTTCCTCACACAATTTGAAAAGTCATAAAATCAAAGATTCATGGCATTGTGTCATTTGTTTGTTTTGACTCCTCACCCACCAAATTTAATTAATTTCAATAGATCAGGTTTGGTTTTAAGTTGTTTTCTTAAATCCTTCATTCAATTTGGTTGTATTTTTATTGGTTTGAATTGTCAGGCGTGTGAGTGTGAGCTTCTACGTGCGAGTGTGCTCATTGCATTTTACTGTTTACCTAAAGGTTTGGTGAAATATTTTGACCCAGCAGATTCAGTTGAAGAATTGATTTGCTGTATCAAATAATTTAACCCACCAACATTGGCTTGAGCCCATTATTTAACCCAATTTGGGCTCATTTTAGTCAAGCAGTTTTAAGAGTTGGAGCAGTGTGGAGTCAGCATCCCACTCACCACTATGAGTGTTTTATGCTAAACAAACCCAAGTGGACATGACTTAAACATCATAAAAGACAGTCTATGGTACTCACAGGTAAGATTTGGAAGTGTTTGACTTTTTGCATGTGGCACAACGACAGTACAAATGTCTTGGGGTTGCTCTGACTGTCCCTCAGAAGAAATAACCTGAAAACAAAATGACTTTTTCAAACAGTTCTTGAATTCCCTCTTCATCCTGACAACTGCCAATAAAGTTGTGTGCCGACAGAGTTTCTTACCCATCGATGGGACCCTGCTGAGTGATCAGACGCTGAGCTTCGTCCCGTGACAGCTTGCCGTGAAACCAGGGCTGAGCTAAATGGAGAGCTGAAGTGCGGGAAGCAAATGGATTTTTAAGCAATTGGGTTCTAGATACTTTCAGACATGGTGCCCCAAAATGTTGGGCAGCACATGACTCAAAAGTGACGCATAAAAATAAAGTCAATCCAACCAATATTTAGTGAGCTCTGGGATGCAGAAGGGCTTCCGTGTGCACTTAGTCGATGGCAGCTTTTCCTCTAAACAAAAACAAACAGAGAAGACAATTTAATTGACGACGTTGCCATGCCGAGTCGTCTCCAGCGACTCACCCGCCACGCCAGGCCTTCCTGCACGGCCACCGATAGAGCCTCTGAGGGGTTTTCGATCACCCGACTCTTCTGGCCCGAGAAGTCCATGGCCACCAGGGAGTTCTCGGAGATGCTTCGCTGAAACGACTCTTCAGGTTTCATTTCAACACACTTGTGACAGAAAAAAGTACACTCGGTGTTACAACTTTGTTGACATAACCGAAGGTGAAATTCCCATCATATTTTTATTTGACACAAGTGACGCTATAAATATCGGTAAAGTTCAAAATGGGAGTTAAAATTTAACACTTGAGTGACAGAAAACCAGCTTACCATTAGGGAAGCTTTTTGTTTCTGGTGCGGCTGGATGAAGTTTTGGTACAGTTGCATTCCATGCTGGAACAGAAAAGTGCATTGCTGACGAATATGTTCGTGATCCTGCATGTTTTTCCAGCACACCGTAGGGGGCGCTATGTTCAAGAAATACATTCGAGGTGTGGTAATTAGTGCCTGACGAGACGTTATGTCAGCCAGGCAGATAAAGTGGTATCTACGTGTTAGTATCGGTGTCTTTCTAGAAATGTACATTAGCTAGCAGCTACCCACAAAATTGTAAATTATTTATAAAATTTTGTTCATGGTAGACATGAGAATTACATGTTTTGTTTTTTTTAATCCCACCATACAAAAGATGTCATGAACTAACATTTTACTCGACTTAAGAATCTAAAAGTCAACCTTGAACAATCGCACGGCTGTGATCCAACACGTCCTTATCGGCTCATCATCGGCACACAGCAGCTTCATGTCTCGGGATGAAGTGCACTTTGTGGACTAGAAAGTCAATTTCACACATAAAAATGGAATCAGATCATTTTTGAAAGCAAACGACCACAAATAAATACTAAAAATAAAATAAAACCTTGACACAGAAGCCAAATTCAGAGGGAGCCCCGTGCGCTTTTTTAGCTGACAACAACGTGTAGACATTGGAGTCGCTCAAATCAGCAATGAACTGAAGATGCCATGGCTCCTATAAGAGTATGATCACAATTAATCATCAGAAAATATTTCATTATTAATTTATTTTATTGTACAGCTGCAGTTATTTTCGTTATTAAAAAAAATGAACTGAATGAAAAATAATTGCGTTTGTGTTCAAGCATGCGGCAATACAGTACTAAAGAGAAGCAACTGTTCCAAAGACGAATCTGTACAGGTGTAAAAAAAAAAAACACCTCCCTAACAAAGACTACCATTGTTCAGCTTTCATGTGACACGTGAACTCCCTCCCTTTTCGACTCCCTCCCTTTTCAAGTAATAGCGCAGCATTTTAGTGTTTGCGCTCACACAAGAGCGATAAACCGCCGCTGACAACAAAGGTCCACTGTAGCAGGTGAAACGATTTGTAGGCATTTTTTTTAATGACCTCATCATGACCTGCCGTGAAATTCTTAATGTCAATGCCTTTTATGAACCCACTGCGTTCAGATGACAACACGTGCAAGCAGAACCGCAACATGTTGTGCATGCAAAAATTTATCAACAATTTTAATTTTACCATGTTTGCAACTGCAGATTTTTATTCCCAATCAAAACTCACGTAGATTTATTTTCCATGTTTCCATAACCATAAAAAAAAAAAAGCCTGTCAAGAAGTCATCAGCAGCATTCCGTCTCTTCTTAATGCCTTTAGGCTGCTGCGAGGCAAATCAAGTTCAGCCCGTTTCGCTGCTCCCTTGAAACATGACCGAGATAGAACACCAGATGAACCGGTGACCTTTTGTGTCGACAAACTAGAACAACTAGAACAAATCTACCCCGATAAAAAGATGTTTTTTCTTCTTCTATTCCTGTCCCAATGTTTGGTCTACGAGCAGGCGCTAATGTGCAATCTCTTCCATACAAGTACTTGAGTGATAATAATGCTTGAAAAAAATAAAATAAAATAAAAAGCACTGTGGCATAGCGAGAAGTATTTTGCTGTCCTTGTATGCAACGTGAACAAACCAAAATATTCGAAACAACTCCAGCCAGGATGATGCTACAACCACTGACGCACAATAAAGTCGCCGTTATCTCCTTTCACATTGGCTCACTGACCTTAGAAGTTCCTTTACTGGAGACATATAGCCCTGACCTCCGCAAGATAAAGTACAACTTCTTCCAGGACTTCTTGCTCGGTTCCTTGCAGTGGAGGTGTCCGTGAATCTCTGGGCAGGTGCCGGAGCTGAGAAAGATCTGAGAAGAAAAAAACATAGGCTGAGAACATCAAGATAACATTTGATGTTTTTTAATTGAAGTTTAAGGTGGGTTTTCAAATAGTTTTGAACCAATGATTCAAATAGATAGGAAAATAAGTGTTGATACCTCTACAAGCTGAGAGTGATCCACCACCATATTGTTTCCACCGGATATGGACACCATGTGGTCGGGGAAGAAGTCCTATAAGAATTTTTAGTGGTCGTTAATATTTCTAAATGGGATGATTAAAATAAAAAAAATGTGACAAACTCACCAAAGGCTTCCGAAAAAATTCATATTTTGCATAGTTCTTCCTGATATTTAGCCGGTTGTCTTCTTCCATCCCCCAGCTGGAGATCACCTCCATAATAGACTCATGGTCCTCGATGATTCTCTCTAGTCAGGAGAAGAACGTTCAAACATCGATGCTTCATGTTGAAACTAATTTTGATGTCTTAAAAGGTAAGCAGAGCTGCAATGTGTTTTGTTTAAATAACTAGCATTAGCTTTTGAATTCCTTTGGAAAGGCGCTATCAGGGCGTTCATCCATGCAAGTGGAGTGTGTGAAGTGCTGCTCC
This sequence comes from Syngnathus floridae, assembly GCF_059516105.1. Taxonomy (NCBI): domain Eukaryota; kingdom Metazoa; phylum Chordata; class Actinopteri; order Syngnathiformes; family Syngnathidae; genus Syngnathus; species Syngnathus floridae. Next base: position 10,786,338 of record NC_142420.1, on the reverse strand, counting down.
CACAAATGAAAATGCTTTTTCCCTGCAAGTAAAATCTCCACCCCCCCTTTGTCGTCATGGTAATAAAAGCCAGCTTCCACATTCCCAGGCATTACATGTAAATTAATTACAGCGTGCGGTTTCCATGAAGTCAAGCTTTACCGATTCCCAGATGGGAGAGATGCTCGTAAAGAGTCAAGCTGTGTTCATCCAAGCAGTGGCTCTTCAAGGCAAACAGCTGACATATGTCCCGGGCAACAATGTCACTGGGGACCTCCACCGCCCTGCTGGTGTTATCTTCATTATAAATCTTAATTACCTGCAAACAACAAGCAATGGATGTCAATCAAAACTATATATACATCTTTTTTTATTTGTAGAGAATAATGATGATTTCACAATGTGTACCTAATTTGTAACCTGATCAATACGGGCTGCAGTTTATTTATAAATAAACAGCGTTGATCAAAAAAATGGAGTGTTATTAAATTGTAACGGCACAATTGCTAAGAAACAGCCCAGCCCGCGTGCGGCGTCAACCGTAGGAAAACAGTCGGAGCGCCGAGCAAAGCGTAAATCTCCACATTGTGAGCGCGCACGGCTGAATGGTCTCGTTGACCTTATCTCAAGGATAGGACAGTGTGAGCCACTTGGCCAATTAGACTCGTCTGCTTTAACCTTGAACCGCACCCCCACAGCTGCAGCTCTATCTGAGTGATGGCGAGGAAGGTGGCCTCCAGCTTTGTGGAGCTGCACAAGCAACTCGCGGCAAGTCGCCGCAAAGATGCCGGCAAAGCAAATAACCTTTGCTTAACTGCCCCTTTTCACTTTAACGTCTCCTTTTTTTATTGTCGCCATCAGTCAGCGGTAGCTAAGTCACACAACTGACATTCAAGTGAGGTGCACGGAAACAAGCATAAGGTGGTGCCTTGAGATGAGTGTATCATTCGTTGCAACTTTAACACACCAAAAACAAACCCAAAAATGTTGTAATGTGTTTTTCCATACAAAAAGTAACACTAGTATTTTGTTTAATACAAACAATAACAAATAAATGAAATATAAAGAGGCAAACATGAGTAAATGCTGCAATTCACATCATTGCGCCGCTCATATTGAAATGCCTACCTTGGCCACCAGGGGGCAGCCTAATGAAATCTTACAAAGAAACTTTAAAAAAGAAACACCACTACACTATCAGTGACTCGGTATGTGACAATAATTATTTTTTCCCCTACAGAAGATGAAGAATAGTTATTTGTCTATATTGTCTGTCCACATGTGTTGCTGAATAAGTTGTGTTCTAATGTCAATCAGTTTTGTGGCCAACAGTAATTGCTTTATTCTAAGTTTACTTTGATACTACAACAATTAGGGGGCAAAAAAAAAAAAAGTTGGATGATTACCAGTGTGTCCCTTGAAAATATTTAATCAAATTACATTCAATAACAGTAATCTCAAAAATATGACATTTGGAATTACATTTAAATAAAATAATAAAATAAATTAATAAAACAAAATAATTTATTTAAAAAGCAAAGCTGATTTCAGAACTTCCTGAAACCACAATGACTGATTTAATATTTATGCATCGAGACGTACATTCAGCAACGACACAAAAAATGAACCTTACATGAGGAGGCAAAAAAGATTTTGGTTGCTTGTAAACATGAATAATGTTCCTACCCGCTTCTGCAGACAAAGAGGTGTGATGGCAGGCAAGGTTACTCTTCTTGCACGGAAGTTCATGCTGCAGTCTTCAGGGACAATCCGACAAAACATCCATACATAGTCACTCTTTGGTGCTAGATTTACAATATTGTATAAGGCTTTGAATAAGTGGCACTACATTCAAGCGGGAGTGAGATGTGTTGCAATTTAAGTGTGAGAAACAAGTCATGTTGCCTCCCCAAAACACAAACTCCTCCTTTGCCCTTGGAAAGCAAAAGCTTCCCATTCGCCTTGTTTTTTTTTCCCTTGCAAAAGTCTGCAGCAAACATGTTTTTATTTTCATTTCATTTAAACATACAAGGCCACGGAGGACAAGAGAAACTTGAACTCAATTCATGAACTCAACACTCACTTGCATAATGGAGCAATCTGCTATTTTTCAAGAAGTCGTCAAGATAGCAATTATTTCCTTGCTTGTAAAAGCTGCTTTACAAAGCTAACAAGCCTGCATGACATGACTTCTCATTTAATTTGGTTTCTATTTCGGGTTTTTTTTCATGCATGGGTTAGTGACAATAATAAAAATAAAAACTGACATCTAAAACTAGCTCCAATGAGAATTACAAAGTATATTGTCAAACTGCTCCGTCACCAAGATGCTACGATGACTACGATGACTATTTTTAAATGTCATCCTCCCTCTTTGCATATAAAAATAGAACACGGCGTATATTTAACCCCACAGTGGCAAACACCAATGCTCCTCATGAGACTTGGAAGCGGCAGAAGAGAGTGGAAGGAGGCCGCCTTCCCATAACAGGGCTGACTTTATCTCCCGACACAGCACCCGGACTGGTGAGAGTCCAGACAGTCAGACGCTACCACTTATCGCGCAGCTCAAATGAATTGGAATTAATGGAGCCCACATGATAACTAAGTCTCCACTACTCCCATAACAAAGGCGGATCCAGACGCGTTGTCCTTGACCGGGTTTGATCCAATCAAAATCCTTGAGCAGGGTCAATTAACAAGACTGTAAATTTACAGTATGTACGCACGTATACAATTCAAGCATATGAGGAAAAGTACTTTCGCAAAAGTTTACATTCCGAGATGATGTTTGCATTTGCCTTTCAATAGTGGTCTAAATATAGTTGAACTTGAACTACAATTTAAATATGGCTTTGTTGTGAAGACTGTGAGGTTTATTTAGTACTTGTACCACTCGGTCAGAGTTCATGTTTCTTTCAATTGAAGCCTGGAACGTACAAGTGGCTAAGCAGTTAATTATGTATCGGGAATAGTATAGTTATTTTATGTAGAGAGATATAACAAGACTCATGGACATATATTCTTTATCTACCGCAAAGAACAATGATGAATCGTGTTAACTTCAAAGTCGAGAGTTTCTGTTTTCAAAGCTCATCTCAGACCTCCCAGCGAGTTTTTTCTGGCTTGCTCCCACAATTCCCAAAAATGACATTTTAGAGTTTAAAGACTTGACATGTAATTTATTTACATAAACATATATATAGTTATGCCAAAATTAGAAAGATGTATTGAATGGAATTGGCATCTAATTGCAGTTTATGTCCTTCGGCATGACAGATTCAAGTTATTTTTTACAACCCTTGGAATTGCGTGTCTTTTTTGTGTGTGACAAAAGCAAGCGGCATTTAAACTGTCAGAGAGAAAGAGAGTTATGGCAGCTAAATTTCCTCGATAGCCAGCACATTTGTTTCATTTTTATTGGCACCATAATTTGATTATTTTGCCCATGTGTTTGAACATTTCTGATCAATTAAACACAATTCAATAAGAGTATATGTACTGTGTAGTAACCTAGCCATCAGTTTTGGTGGTGAATTTTTGCCTTAAAAAAGACGCTTTGTTAAAAAAAAAAAAAAAAAAAAAAGACTCAAACTGTAAACTATTGACAACAAATGAGGCAATGACAATGTAACTGTGCTGCCTAGTGGGGGAATTGGTTATTACGTATGTGTTCAACTTTTTAATAACAAAAAATTCAAACCAAACAAGATAGCCACAGTAAATAAAATAAAACAGTGCTCACCTGTGTTGTACTTATCTTGGTCCAAGGTAATAACGAGTCAGGGTCGGACTGCGAGAGAGCAGGAGCAGGAGCAACTGCTTCAGGAAGACAAGGTGGAGCAGGTGACCCTTTGCTGACCTCTTTTGTTAACCTGGTGAAGTGAAGCGAAGCTTTAACCAGAGCCCCCCAAAATACAAAATGTGGCTATAAAACATTTGCCAGTAAACCCGAGCAATTGTAATGAAAAAAGTAGGATTGAATTATTTATCAAATTCAAAGCGACATCACAGAAAAGAAATAGTAGTAAATATATATATTATTAAAAATGATTGACAATTGAATTCAATTCAATTATAGAAAAATATTACCTCATCGATGGATGACCTGGATTTCTTTTTTCCAATATTTAATAATAGAAATAAATTTGTTATTTTTTTACCTGCAAAAATATATGTTTCCGAAATTGAGCTAGTATTGCTTCTGACTATTTTTTTTGTCTTCTTAATGTAACTCTTATAACTTCCCAGGACGCTCTGCAAACAGCGCAGTTACTGAGTAACTCATTATCTCCCGCAAAGCAACAAGTGCCAACTTTGATTTCAACACGTTTGAGTTTTGCTGTTGAAATAATCCCTCGCGCTGTACGCGACACCGGCTGAGCGCATTACAGGTGCAAAGTCCTCTCTGCAACTTTTTGCCTTGGGCTTAGCTGCACTGACTTTTAAAAGCAAAAGTCTGTCATGTCTTTCCTACCTGTTGCAGTTGCAGGCTGGTCTCAGTAAAGACTCTCGCATAAAGTCGGGCGCCGTACTCTCATTACTCCGGCCACTCGGGTAAATCTCTGCTTCGGCTCCGAGGCTTCCAGATAAATCATCCGGTGTGTTATTCATATCACCACTCTTAAACCCAAGGCATCATCATCTATAGCTGGGAGGGGGTGGGGGGTAACAGGGTTAAGCAAGAGGGTCAGAAGAGAGCGGCGGTTGGGAGAGGAGTGACAGAGTGTGTAAAGTGTGCGATTGTGTAAGTGTGCTCCTCCACTCACGCATACTGTATACGTGAGTCATAGGGCTCATCTGCCGCCGCCACACAAGGCTGCCTCAGTAGGGCAAGCCGACCCCTCCCACACAAACGTGATCCATCACAATCAAGAGATTTTATTGTGTCGCTCCCCGCTGTGACAAAGCAAACAGTGGAATTAACTTGGGCAAGCTCAATGACGTTTTTATTTTAGTTTTTTTAAAACACACACACCCTTAACAGTCAATTGCACAATTTAGCACAGATTGCTCAGCATTTAAGTGTCCTGGATTTTTTTTTTCATTTAATTGGTGAATGTTTTTTAGTAATATATCTCATTGGAGTTGGTTCAATTGATTTAGTGCAACTTACAGAACTAAAAAAATAAACAGTTTTAACTACCTTTGAAAAGATAAACTTCTTTCACCCCAAAGGCTACATACCTTGTTCCTGTTAAAGCAGTGTTTCCCGTGGAAGTCCAACATCACCTCTTCGGTGACACAGAGAGAGTCATCAGGTGCAATGCAAAATGTGTCACCCACCTTGCTGAGTGTACACTCGATTGTTTGCAGTGTCCGATTTCAGCAATTCGTGCAGGAAAAACCTGTCGCCTTGTAAACATGCATCGCAGACTTCCACGGGAGCTGTTGACATAAAAGCTTTATTGTGCACAACACCGTTTGACTACAGCCACGTGCGTAGTTAAGGTTTATTTAACATCAACATATGAAAACTCATACATTTTAAATATGAACAACGCAAACAAGAGGCATTCAGTACCACAAGTCAGACCTGGTCTTTCCCTAAATTATAAATCGTTATGTAGATACTATTCAAAATAAATCATCATAAAATGATATTATTATAACTCTGAAAATCCTCTTTACAATTGATAGAATTGCTCTCGTTTTATAACCTGGTCCAGGCAAAAACAGTGATGCATTTAATGCATTACAGCACATGGCACAAAATAAAAGACATTAAATTACGCAAGTCAACCGAGGCTGTTATTGAAATGTGAGCAAATGAACCCAAATACAGCAATTAATACATTAAATCTATGTACACACTGCCAATCAAAAAAAAAAAGACTGCTCAGCTCTCGTGCCAAAAAAACAGGATGCTTCCCTCCTGAAAGACAAAAAATTGTGATTTAGGAATGTCTGAGATGTGCAAATATTTGGGAAAAAGTCACAGGGGATTGACAAAGCTCCTTACAGTAGATCAGATTTTGTCATAAGGCACTGACAGCGGTGAGTCTGTCCTGCCATCTATCTGCACCAGCTCACTCAGCGACGTCGGTTGACCTTTGACATCTGGCGGAGGACTTTTGTCGTTCACCACCTCATCGGCCTGCAGTGACAAAAACAAAAATCAATAAATCACTGCTCAGACAGTGAGACAGTGAGGCAATTACAATTTGCAGGGGACAGAAGTGCAATTGATGCAGCAAACCCAAAGTACCACAAGATGGCAGCAGAGATCTACCTTTGTCTAAATGCCACTCATCTCATTTTCACAAACTGGACTTTCTTAGCACCAAGATGCCACAAGATGGTGGCAAACCACCACCAGTTTGCTGGCATCAGGATTTCACACGATGGCCATGCGGTTAGATATTTGGTCCAGCATCTCAAAACAATCCAATGCTAATTATTGTGACCATAACTCACCTTGAACTTCCCGCCGACATTTTGCTCGATGAGTGAGTAGCGACTTGCAGCAGGAGAACAGTGTGCGGTCGCCGAGCTGTGTGATTTGGGGCTGTGGGACAGCGAGTGGCTGCGCTTCACGGCCGACGACACGGCCTGGGCGAAGCGGGACGGTGTGGAGGGGGTAAAAGGCCGGGGGGCCGCAAAGGTCCTCAGCTTCTCCAAGCTTAGGCCGTAGCCGGGTTCTTTAGCCGGCAGGCTGCTCTGCCTTGTCACACGCGCAGTGGACGCTCCGGTGTCCCCCTGCACGGGAGGGGCAGGAGGAGGCGGTGGCAACATTGCTCGGTCGACTTGGTCCCCCGTGTGGCCAGGAGAGGAACAGGCACCCGGGCTCTTCTCCGCTGCCGACGTTACATAATACCCCGGTGGCCTTTTGTGCTGCGACAAGCGGAAAGATCCCGGCTTTGGTTTCGTAGCGGGCGGAATTTTAGTCGCCTTGTCCTCTCCTGGCGAACGTGCTTGAGTGGAGGGGAACCCGTCATCTGCTTTTGGCGAGCTGCTTGGCGATGAGGCACGAGTGGCTTCAGCGAGGCATCCGTTGACAGTGTTTGCTGCGGTACTAGTAGTGCTGCTCAGTATTTGGTCCCCGGGGGAATTCGAGTGCTCGCCAACGTCGTCCGTGGCAACAGGGGGCACCTCCAGTGTCAACGCCACTTCAAAATATCTCAGCTTCTCGTTGGATTTCGGAGGCACCACGGTGTATGTCGTCATCCCCACCTTGGGGATGTAATTTCTGGTTAACTCGTTGGAAGGCTTCGGCTTCAGCTCAAGATGCGAGGCGGCGTCGGACGCGGCCAGAGTTTGGCACGTCTCTGTGGCTTGGCTACATTTGAGGTCGGCGTGTAGCTGCTCATTCGTTGAAGTGGCGATATCCTTCTTCTCGCCTTCCGTAGATTCCAAACCAGGTTCCTTGGCGGAGGGCGGAACTTGATCATCCGCGCACACCTGTTGCTGAAGCGGCGGCTCAGGGGGATCTGGGAAATCGGTTTGCACTTGGGCGTCCTCCCCAGCGGGACGGGACGTGGCGCTCGCCTCCGAGCTAAACGACGCCTCCTGGGGGGCGGCGACGTCTCCGTGAACAGAGGCAGCCTGGCTCTCTTCTGGATTTTGCAGGCACGACTGGAGGTCACTTGTTACATCACTGGAGGGGTGACCAAATTCACTTTCAAGTTGACACAAGGCCATCTCTGTGGAAAACAGAAGATGGCATTTTTTGTCTTTTTGTTTGAATTTTTGCTTTGGTGTCAAAATATGGAGAGAGAAAGAATGACACTACTCCATGTACAGGTCAATTTGGCACAATAGAAATCATACCCTCCAGTTGATAGGAATCTGTGCTAGCCGGCGTTCTCTCATCGGTCTGAATACTAACCAAATCAATCGCGGGGCTCTGTGACTGACTGACAGGAAAAAGCAAATTATAAGAATTAAAAGAATTTACAAGCATGATTAAAAGAAATGCTTTTGGAAAATCTTGGATTTCGTACTTGCCATCTGAGGATAGATCACAAAACTGATCATCCCCACAGCTGACAATGAGGTCTTCTTTCTGGATCTCGCTGGCAGCTGCTGAGGTCTCCTCCATGATCTCCTCCAGTGTTTTGGTGCCTGCAGACTCTGTACACCAATCCATAAAACACTTGTGTGAAGTTACTTGAGGGACCTACTTTAATTATCGACCAATTTGACACAAATGTTCTTGAAATTATGCAATTTACAAATGGTGCGTTCACAATTGAGGACTCACATTTAATTTTTATCCAACAATCTGTTTCTTAATCAATTGTGTTATGAGAAAATATCCCAAGCACAGAGGTAATTCCAGGACAACTGAGACAAAAACAAAATACAATCGAGCATATGATATCTGCTCTGTAGCATGAGACTATGTAAGCTCATAAACATCAGAGGCGAACATATGAGGACAAGTTAAGGAATGTCATTTTGCCGCAGTATGCGCTGAGGTCACACTTCCTCCAGGTTAATTCAGGGTTGCAACACGGTTTTTTTTCCCCCGATGTAAACACATCAGGTTTGTTTTAAAAGACCAGGGCCAAAACATTAGATAGTCTTATTGTTGCTTTAAATTGCTTTTGTGTTCACTCCAGGGTGGAACTTCCCTCAGAGGACTATACAAGAATGGCAAAATACGCGTGGACAATAACCGGAAAGTAACTCCAAAGGCGGCTAATTCCACCTCAATGCAGAAAAAATACACAGGGCTTGAAAACACGCTGTCCTTTGAAACTCAAGGACAAAAATTGGCTTGAACCAATTCCCCATTTTTTCCACATCCCTTCAAGTAGCTTTTCATATTTCTCATTTTACACTTTGATCAAATTCTTTATTTAGGCTATCTTGGTTAAATCAATATGCTCCAAAAAATAGACAACACAAAATGGGCCATTTTGCCTCAAAGCGCCCTAAAAGTGAGTAGATTCACTCATTAAATCAAACTAAAAAGGTCAAATACGTTGAACTGGTAACTTACGTCCACTAGGAGGCACAAGAGTCACATAAGAGAAGCCAAATGGGTGGATGGGGCCCAATAAGCGCAAATGTCATGATTATTGACAAGTTATGGATGCACACAGTGATGCAAAGACAAACCTTGCACGTTTTCTTGAGGAGGCTCCGTTTCCGGGACAGCGTTGCTCGGGGGTGTCGGCGGTTGTGGAGCCTTGCGCTTGGTTCTCTTCAGTGAAGACTCTGCAGATGAGCCGCGACTTAATCCAGAAACCTTCAACACAGAAATCAAAATTAATAATGATCTACTGTGTTATTTCAAAATGTGTCTGACTAACCTCACAGTCAACTGGGGTGGTTGGCTCGGAGGAGAGGCTCTGGCGGGCGCTGAGGTCTGCGTGGCAGCTTTGCGACACGACGATGGGGGGCTCAGGCGCCCGTCTCTTCTTGGGCGCATCGCCAACGTGCGAGGTGGGAGACATCAGCGGAGGCGAGCAGTAGCCACCGGGCAAAGCCATGCTGAGCGGTCGAGGCTTGCTCACCAGAACCGGGGAAGCCGGGGCACTGACCGTCGTGGCCTTTAAAGAGCAAACATTGAACCAGGGGGCACGATAAGAACTCGGCTCCAGAAGCGCACGGTGCGTGCTGGACCAATGAAAATGTTACATCAACAAAACCTCCCTCTCAGTATTTGCATTCGCCTGTTCATACAGTGGAATCGTAAAGTCGTTACGTCTTGTTGAACTAACAAGAGTGACGGACGAAGAGGCCAGTGAGTGTGCGGGGGGGAAGAAAAAAAAAAAAACCGTACCTGCTCAGCAGTTTTTTTGCTTTTCCTAAACTTGCTGAAGAGGCCCTTGTTTTCTTTTTCTTTCTGATTTTTGTCCTTTCCGGGCATCACCGCAACTGGAAGATAACATTTTGTGATGAGGAGGAGTTTTGGAGAAAATTTTTCAAACAAATTTGCCTCCTACCTGAATGTGCGGGTGAGGCTGGACACGCGGGAGAGTCGGAGTGTCCTGCGAGCAAATAGCGTGATAAATATGGATGGTAAAAGTCCTGACAAAACGTTTTGGCTTACCTCTTGTATCTCTTGCGTAAAGCTCCCTGATTGCATAATCGTTTAGGGAGCAAGACAAGTCCAAAGGGGTCAGTGATTGCACATCCCTCAACAAAATGGTTGTCTCCTCTGCAAATTCACATTTCTCACAGATTGCCGGTAAAAGTTCAGTCAAGGGGGTCTGAGGGTTGACTCGTAAAATTGCTTTCTGGGTCTTCTTGTAGTTTATCACCATGCGAACAGTGACCTGAAGAACAGAGACGATTTGATTGTATGAATTTGGGCAAAAAAAATCCGTTTAGGAATAGTCAAATGTACCTCAGGCTTTTGAGGACCAGTCTTCTTATTTTTATCATCTCCTTTAGGTTTAAGGAAGATCTTCTCCACGTCCAAGGTTCCGATGAGAGCGCTGGGCTTGAGTTTGACATTGCGCCGGCCGGCCGTGATCAGTTCCAAGGTGTAACTTGACGGGTTGAGGTGATACGTCGCGCACAGAGTCACTAACAGATCCATTAGCGGCTTGCTGAAAGACACGCAGAAGACAATATTTGCATGGCGGTTAACAAAGACGAAGGGGTGAAACCTCCCGTGCCAGTTAGAACATGCAAAGTAAAATGTGCAACGTGTTCCGTGAGCATTCAATCTGTTAGCTCATTGCTAACTTTTTTTTTTTACCTCCCATGTACTGTGGTCATCTTTTCCGCACCGTCGGGCAAAACAACTACCAGAGAGAGATCTTTATCGACGAGCTTCTCCTTGTGGTCCATGGTGAAAGGAGCGTTTCCTGGATACCACTGCGAGAAATCAGAGGAATCCAAATTCTTCAGTCCCGGTGGGGATGGGGCTTTGCTCTTGGTCGACACCCTGTTGTTGAAACAAAAAAAAAGTTATTTGGTTAGAAGCTTAAAATTAGTATTTTGGTGATTGCTTCAAGGCAGACGACCATATTTGGCAGGTTAAACAAATAAAACATTTCCACCCAATCTTTGATATTCACCAGACAGACCAGAATTGAATTGGCTCCGCTTGAGGGTGCGGCTCCATCACAAGACAGACCGTTGAGGTTAACATGGCAAAGTAGTCACAAGACAATCAAGTGGAGCTATGTACCGTAATTAGCATTATGCAATTTGACCAGTCGTGCTAAAAATAACAATAAATTGTACTTTAATAAGGATTAAATGTGAAGATTGCCATTTCTAGTTACAAAAAAAATGCCATTTAATAAATATGCTTACAGTATCCTCTCCCAAGGCCCCTGTGGTGGGCAAGTGGACAAGCCGAGCATGTAGTCATCCCAGCCGCAGAAGAACCAGGTTCTTGCGGACCTTTTGCCCTGAATTATAGCCTGCTCAAGTCTCATGTGGGGGTATGCAGGAATCTGAGCAATGCAAGGTCACAGGCAGCACTGAGGCACGTCTAGCAAGGGATTATTAGCCTTGCTATTGGCAGGGGGGGTCAACAGTCCTTAAAGACCTGCATGAAATCACTCAGTGCATTCAATCAACAAGGGATGTGGATATGTCAAAGACTAATTGTTACAAATCTTCCTTTACGAAGTCATGGGTCTTTTATGCTAAGAAAAATAGAAGGGTAGGAGGACAGATCAAAACAGTACTCTCGATTACAGTGGACGCTCCGAAGTTCAACGGAGTCCGAACCGACCGACCTTCAACGACTACCAATGGTTAAAAAATTGGCTACAAATAAATAACTAAAGTAATCCAATATGGCAGCTCTGGGATAAAGTCGTCAAATATGATTTAATGATAATAATATTGATTTGCTGTTTCTAATGTTTTTTTAGGTTATCCTCGTGCATCGAAGTAAATTCTGGGATCCAATGGGTGATTTTCAAAAACAATGAAAGTAAGTCTTTCACATTGCTTTAGGGCCACAGACAATCAGATCTCGGTGAAGCATGTGCTTCTCACCACTCTAAGCTAGCTGTTAGCATGCAAAGTAGCAGCACCGCAAAGTGGGAAAACTGGGCCTTGTGCAAATGGGCACGGTGTAGTTTACGCTTTCTTCAGACAAAGTTTAACCAAGTCAACTAAATATCCGGGAGTATAATAGTCCCAAGACTGTGTCTCATTAAAGGATTAAGTTGAATTATTTGACATAACAAACCAGCTTGTTCATTGTATTACAGAGCAAACAAAGCAAATGAAAAACGCTATAACGGAATTTTTTTCAATTACGGTTTCCTTTACCACAAAAAAATATATATATAGTATATATACAGACACACACAAGAACTACTGTAGCAAACAGCCGCATCAGCGTTTCTGTGGGCTTCAATTCGGCTAATACAGTTGAGTCACTCTCATGCGTCGCATCACACAAGATGTCAACATACCGCTTGACGACATCTCAAGAGAGCTCACTCCAGCGGTTGGAAAAGTGCATTACTGCCAGTGGCCACCCTCTTTGACATACTAAAAAAAAAAGTGGCGGTAGGCTAGGCATCAAAACCAGTGAGGAGACAGGAAATTTGAAAAGAGAAGAGACGGGAGCAAAACAACACAAATATGTCTGCCCTTAAAACATGACGTCTGGTGCAAAGTCCTGATTTCAAGGTCCTGGTTGTTTATTTGACTTTGGAATTATTTGTTGAGGGGTCAGAATGAACATTCTGGAGTTGGCGGTTTGAATCCAGCCATGGAAGACTTAAAATTGTCGATTGAGTGCTATGTGGACAGTGACGTTTCCGTCACACATTCAGCAGGTGACAGCTGCTCAGACGAGGGCGTGAGCAGTCGTATTTTTTTTTTTTAAGAAGGCAAGCATGTCACAGCTTGACTGCCGCTTCCCATGCTCGCAAGCGAGTCACACCAACACGATACGCGTACTTGACTACAGACCAGGAAGTCGTAATCACCTCCTGTCATTGTGCCGCCCCGCCGCTTTCATCATGCACGGATCTGCTGCGCTTCAGGAGTGCAAACAACATAAAAACAAACAGGCTCGGTGACCACACCAAAGACTACAAAAGTCATAAAAAAATACAATTTAAAAAAATGCTGTAGGAAAAAAAAATAACACTGGCAGGGATGTATTAATTAACTGAAGACAAGTGAATTACTGTTGAAATTTAGGGTTGTTTACAAAGTATGAGGAGTTTTTTGGAGGGCGGAAAAAGCACATCATGCAAAGTCTTCACATTCCAAACATTTGGTTCCAGCTGGCACCATCGCGTCCAGTCAGAGTGCTTTTATCAAAACAAAATAAGCAACTGAAGATTAACAAATAATCAGCATTTTTTTTTTTTAAACAGCAGAAGAATCAAGTGTACCAAAGCTGTCAAACGCCACTACACAAGCTCCAACACGCTGTAGTCTCTCTAGCTCAGTTGGGAGTCAAAACAAAATTCGACCTCCTGTGCGACTCGAGGAAAGGTTGCGTGGCAGCCCAGCCGAGGTATTTTAGACATAACGCTGAAAAAATGTGGAGAGCAGGTGTGACGCCCCCCCCCCCCCCCTTCCAACATTTCATCCCACTCTCTTACCTCAACTCAGAAAACCTTCATGATATCTCCCGCGAGCTGTCAGATGGACCGACTGCTATCGAGTAGAGCCTGAAAAGGCCCACCTTTGTGCCACGCCTGAGCCGCAATATCACAAACGCCTCTCCTCCAACTAAATCCTGCTCGGCGGGCTGGGGAAAAGCCAAAGCGCTTGTATGTTGATAGCACTCCCCCGCGGTCACGACAAGTAAGGTGTAAGCGGCTTTGTGCAGACATGAACCTGTGGGCGGGGCCACGGGAGCACTGTACATTCCAAGCACGTGGCTCTGGATAAATACAATGTTGGTTTGACCGTTCTGCTCTTTCCTAATCATGACTGACCTAATCAGGCTAGATTGTGTTAACAGAGCAAAGGGGGGTGGGTTGAAGGTTGAAAAGAAGCTTGGAAACGTCACCGCTCTCAAATGTAATTGAATCAGGCTGTTTAGAATTTGTTTTCATTGAGAAATTACTTTTTTTTTTTTTTTTTTTTTAAAAGCCACACCTTACCTCTTAACAGTGACTCACTCCAAAATCATGTCAAGGGCTCGTCTGTTGAGCAAAGACTGGCGCAAAAATAACCACATTATTATGATCAAAATACACCCAAAATATAGAATGTGTCATTTGACATTTGAAAAATATATTATGGCAAATTAATATAACTGAATGATTGAAAAAAAAAAAAACAATAATAATAATCTTTTGATAATGTGCATGCTTTGGCGCAAATCAATTCTAATCGACGCTAGTTCATTGCAGGACTCCTGAAGTGACCGCGTGCACTTCTGAAAAATCGGGCCAACGCGTGAGGCACAACCGAGTGGGGTTAAGATAATTCAATTTGGATTAAAGATGGATTAAGTTGACCGTGAGCGCAGCAAGAGGAGGACATCGGTATGCAGGCGGGGGGTTGCGGGGGTCTTTATTACGACAGTCCTATTTTGAAGAGGAAAGAGACAACTCTAGATGGATCATCCAAAGCATGCAACGTTTTACCAGATTTGTTTGAGCAGTCATTTTGGATTTGTGAAGTTGGGCCAGCACACTTGAGACTACCTTGTGACTTTATGCAAGTGGATGTCCTAAGAATTTAAACCCAAGTTTGATTTGAGGGCCTTCTCAAAAACGTCAAACGAAAGGCGTGTTGAGGTTACGTTAGAGTGTGGGAGTGGGTCAAAGGGGCGGCGCTTAAGAGTCCACGCACGCACGCGCACATACACCGAGAAGCGGGATGATGGTTGATCCCTGAGGAAAGACACAACACAGTGGGACCGTGAGCCGCAGCTGCTAATTTGGTGAGAGGTCACTCAACTGTAAACACAAGCTTTTAAAACGAGGCCCGGAAAGGCCATTTATTCAGAAATTGTAGAGGACGGAAGCAGATTAGAAAAAAGGGACAGAGGAACTCTGGAACTTGCGACTTCCTGTTTCAGTTATTAATTAAAACATTCTCATGAGCAGAAATTAAAAATTCTGCCCAACTTAAAATTTGAGTGTGTAGTAATGACAACCAAAGGGGCGGGGCTTGAAGCTCAGCCCAAAAGACAACTATCAAGTCGGTTGGGACTGAAAACTGTCAGCCACAAATGTTATTTATCTGCACAAACATCGCCTTCAAGCACTGATAATGAAGGTCAAATAAATTCTGATAAATGCGTCGTGTTGAATGCTGGAATGTTATTTCAGATAAGTGAGCGTTTCCATTAGCAGCGCACAAAGGGCTAATTCATGCTGCCTTTTTCACAGGCCGAGAGTGGGAGGAATTTAACCGTCACGTCCTGGAAGGGATTTGTTCCAGGAGTACGACTCGTGCCAGCGTTCGACATCAATCTGCACGGCAGGTCAAAAGGATGGAGTGCTTATTGTGAATACACAATTGTGCGCAAAACAGAAATCTTTTGATCAGGGGTAAAAACAGCTGTCTTGATAATGCGCGTGACTGTGGACGCCACACAAGAAGTCTTTGGTATTTACGGTCAATGCGTTGGCTCCAGCGTGGTGACAAAGACGAGCCATTATTCCCGGGGCCTTTGGCTCGGCGCCCCGTGCTCTGTTCAAATCCCGTGAGGCAGAATGCGCCCGTGTGATCAAACGTCCCCATTTTCTCTTACTGTACTCAAAAACCCTTAGCGTGGTTTTTTAGCGGATGATCAAACATGTTTTCAATTGTCTTATAAAAAGGACACCTTTTAATGGTTTGTAATACTGGACAGCTCTAATGTGTGTCAACACATAAGACAAGAAACCCAACAAGCAACAAATCTCTTCCCTTGCCTTGCTATGCCCACAGGCTCTGCGCATCTTTGGCATAACACGCGTCATCGGACCGCCCGCGTGTCCACAAAACAGCTGTGGGGATTCGCAATACCTTAACTAATTCCACATTCTGCTCCGAGGAGAACCAGCGTTGGCACGCGAGATCATTCTTTAGTTCAAACTTCGTCCAATTAGTCCACGCCATGGAGAATTTTTGACTGAGAAGTTACAGTTTGTCACATTGGCATCCAAGCACACTTAGGAAATAAATTATGGAAATAAGCCTAATTATTTCGATTGAGAATAAAATCACGATTAATAAAACGATTATTTTTCAGTTGGGATTAAAATCATGATTAATAAGATTTTGTATTTCATGTTATATCATACAATGTTGTCATAACAAAGAAATAGAGACGTTCAAAGGCACGTCCCGCCACTGTCCCCTCTTACATAACGGCTACATGCGCAAACGTGCTAACAATGAATACGGCTTGGAGCGGACCCAACCCGGTGGCTCTGGCCAGGGTCACTATTTGTGCAATAAATGAAGAATAACACGTGCAGCCTTAACTTGACGGCCATCCACAAAATGTTGGCTCGGGAGACCGCGGAACATGTGCCATCCCGTTTATAGAAAAGGGTGGCTAACTTCTCTAAATAAACCGCAGATTTGGCTTCTCCGCCGCACTCATCTGAACTGACTGCACGAACAGAAATCAAACTGAGAAATGACTTTGGTAAACTGTGAAACTCTACAGTCAAATAAACGCACACATTTTGATTATAATTCTGTTGGGGCTGTGCATGATGTCAACGCTGACACAAAACACTGACAAGTATTTTTCTTTTTAGTTGGCTTTTTGTGCCTTTCGATGACAGCGACTTAAATAATAATTTTCCCCCTTTAAAAAAATGATAATGACAGTTAACCTGGAACCAATTATATGTATTTCTCCATTATTTCCTATGGGGGAAAATATTTTGAAATGCAAAGAAATTGGATGTGGACTATCCTCTCCAGAATGGATTGTGTTTCTTAGAGGTTCCACTGTGTGTGAGAGCCTGTACTCTTCAGAATGGAAAGTTTGCATCAGTCAAAAACTCCGACTCTTCCCCTCACCTTCAATTTAAACACCAACAAATAAAAAAGCTGCTCTATCTCAAAGTTGCCAAAAAAGCAAGTAACAAGCTCTGGAAACTCACTCCTCCTTTTTTAATGATTTCAACCGCTGGAATACAGGCGGCTGACATCATCTCCCTGAACCAAAACTAATGGGAAATTCCATCATGTCCTCTGCTAAAACTATCACATGTGACAATTTGGGATTTTGTTTGCGAATATACAAGCAAGCACATCATTTATATAAATTATGAGGGTGGGGGGTAAAAAGGATCATCCGGTTCATGACGGCAACAGAGGAGGCAAGAGTGTCATTTGTGCCTGCTAAATATTTCCCATGACCTCAACATATGGTCAAGGCAAATTCTCACTAAAACTGGGAGAGCAGGAAATGGGGGGGTGGTGGCGCATGGGAAGAGGTTGTTCAAAGATTGTTGCAAACATCTACAACTGCGATTTCACAGAGATGCGCTCTGCGGAAGGAATGTTAGTCGTGTCGATGACCTTTTTTCTTACAAAGGTTGCTTTGTGAAGACGCGCTGCCGCCGAGGACGGCTCGGTAGGGGTTTGCAAGGACACACCTATGCGCCGTTCATTTAGTCATAAATAAAAAGAGCCCTGACAGCTGGTGAGAGGAGTGACAAATCCCACAATGACAAATGAGTGCTTGCTGCTTACCTCTTCGGAGAGCTGCGTCGATGAGGCTGTGGTAAATGATCATCCATGACTAAGCTCATCGGCTTGACAAAATTTACCGGACTGGGGGGAGAGAAATAATAAGTCATGCTTCAGCTTGAATGTTGCAATAAGACAGACATGCTTTTTTCGACCATAGACTGAGATGATGAAGGATAAATAGCAGAAAACAGACAGAGGTGTATATATATATAGAGAAAAAGCATTACAGATAGTTGAGATATATCACAGGTGTCAAGTTCAAGGGAGGAGGGCAGATACAGCCCGGTACATCATTTTAGGTGACCCATGAAAGCTTATTTTGTGCACTGAGTAGAAGTTTTGAGCTAAAATCCCCCTTAGATGTATAATATTATAAGTTTCATAACAAACGTATTCATCAATTTGTTGTGTGTATGTGGTGATCGTACATTTATTTGGGCTCACAATTATGGCGGCCCTTCAAAATAAAAACTGTACGTGACCCGTGACGAGTTCGATACTACTGAGCTAGATAAGAAATAATAAGAATAGAATAAATAAAAGAATAAGATAAGAAAGAAAATCTGAAGGGTTGGAAAGTGACAGATGGAAAGAGGTTTGAGATACAGAGATAGAAAGTGAGAGATGGAGAGATAGAGATACAGAAATGGAGATGGCAGATGGCGCGAAACGATATACATTTTTATAAATATGCTTACCATAAATGCAGATGTTTTTCATGACGTTTTTCCACATCCATGAGTCGTCATGAAGATGCGAGTTTGCTGTAACCCGCCACCATCATCAATTTGAGCAGGGAAAGGGGAGCCTCATTCTTCCTAGTTCGGCGCCTTTCTTCTCTTTAAACAAACCCATCCCTCTTTGTTTTTCACCGTCTGACATTCGGAAAGTCGACTAATACTGTGGTCGACAGTGGTAACTTTTTTTGGGGGGGCTGCAACTTACATGCTCCAGAAGACGCTGCCTGTCTGCCTGCCACACCGCAATGTTAGGCTGTAAAAAAAGAAGTGGGGCGTCCCTCCGTGCAGTTGGCATACATCCTGGCGAGGCTTTTCAAATACTTAGTGTAGCGGGTAACACACACACAAAAAATGGAGGCACCTCGCAACCTTGGAAAGGTTCACGCAAACGCCCAAAAAGTGCAGTTTAAGGCAAAACAAACGAACGGGAATTCTTCTTTGCTGGTTTTCTTTTTATCAGCGCGTTAGTGTGTAAACAGTGACTCCTTGTGGTAGGTAGTGGGAACACAGCCATTCCCTCAATTTACGGAAAAATGCTTCAAACTTTTTTTTATTAAGTCGGTGAAATCCTCAATCTCTACTCGTGAACTTAATTTACATTTTTGATGTTGCAGTAGTTCTCAAACGTTTTACACAAAGTACCATGTTAAAAAAAACTTAGGCCCCCAAGCCCTTTCTGTTCAACAACAAATTCCAAAATAATTCAGTAGCTTAGTCGGGCCAAGTGGTCATCATGAAGACAAAAGTTGTATTCCTGAAGATTCACAGAAAGGCAGTGGACATTCTTAGAAATAGTAATAATAAATTATTTTATAAGTTATTGTTCGGCTCCTTGTTGGAGATCAGCAAGTTGTGCAAAGAGTACAGAGCCATCAAAATCTCAGTAACCCTGCCTGTTTGTGAGTGCTGAGTATTTTACAATAAAAAGATCTTCTATGCATACTACTAAACATAAATTAAAAAAAAGTATATGTACAGAAATAACGATGACCTTAACTGAATATACTTATAGTGTGAAACCCGGAACTGTTCACCTGAACAAAAAAGCTTGTACCATATTCTACTGTATGGTTCATTGTACCTTCTGCCATCTTGTGGATTTGAAGAAAACTGCTATGTAGTCCAAAACTACATTTCAGCGTCCTCCTAAGTTGCAGTCATACGGGCGCTTGAGTGCCAGAGAAATTGGCATCGGGGCAGTAGAACATCTCCACGCCATGTGAACAGTCTTGAGGGTTGAGGCCCGTCAGCGTCAATCCGGTTATCATGACAAACACCCCGAGAACAATCAACATGGCGGGGATCAAGTTTTCACTATGATACCAGCGTCCGGGGGAGAGTTTGAGGAAGCAAGCGGAGGGGATGATGAAGATCAGAGGGGTGGCACTCAGGGCACCCTGGTTGGCAGAGCGCAAAACAAATGAAACGAAATAGAAAATAAAATGCTTTATACATTATGGGAACTGTGACTTACACTCAACTCCAAAACGATTCCCAGACAGTCGTAGGCCAACGATACCGCTGTACACGCTGCAACTATGATCACCGTTACAGACATGTGTTCCACTTTTGAAAGCTCCCGACCAAAAATGGAACTTGAAACTACCTGAGAAGACGAGAGTGTGGATACCAAGGAGCTTTTTTTTACTACTAAGGTTCTGAGGTCAGCAAACTCGGGTCATTAGGTGAAGCCAAGAGTTGAAAACAAACATGGCGCATCAGCATTGTTGTGTTACGCTGCATGCAAGTGGAAAAAAATACTTTTAAAATGTTTGCTTTTCCTTTTTCCATCTTACCTCTCGAGTAACAAAACACTCCAGTGGAAACGTCATGATGATGCTGAGGCCAAAACAGAAGCGACCAAATGTTGCCAAGTTATCATTTCTGCAGTAGTTCTCAAATATGTCCCCTTGCCAAACGACGACAAAAAGCCATTCAGTGCGAGACGTGGAGGAAAAATCAACACGCTGACATTCACACATACCTTGCGTGTAGCCCGTAAAGGTGACATAACCTGCCAAGGCGAATGTGGCGCTGATTATTAACGACGAACCGACCGAAACGTGAGTGACCCGAGTCCAGTTGGTTAGCGTTGGCTTCTCCAAGGAGGCGTAGATTAAAAAGCTGTTGTGGTGACAGATGAAGGCTGAGGAACAGATAAAATCACAACTCCAACTTTATTGAAAACAGTTATTTAAACTTTCCACAGTGAAAAACAATCGAGGCCTCATGTGATCTTTGCTCTTATGGAGTGATATTCAACTGTATGTTGTTGACAATGTTTCCTTGGGGCAGCCACCGTAAATTTCAGGACAAAGAGGACCATTCCGGCCTTGACTCTCCTTCAAGGAATTTGGTTTTTTCTCCTCGCCGAAAGCAAATCCCCCTACTTAATGTTGGCGCATCAATGCATTTGTTTCATGGCTGTTATATCCCCCTCGAGACTTACTTTGCACTGAAAACACAATTGTAAATGGAAACTTCTGTGAGGGAACAAACTGCTTTTTGTCTCACGTGTCGTCGATTGCAATTTGCTATCGGCAAACAACAATTTTAGTGGTTGGAGTGTTTTTATCTCTTTTCAAAATATTTCATGATCTACTTATCAGGGCAATGAAGCAATTCTTTAAAAACTGCTGAAGAACATTCAAGATGGTTTTCAAGGAAAATGGGAGGGGGGGGGCACTCACCAAAAGACATGACGCCGACTGCTTGAATTGCGTTCCACTTTGCGAAAAGCCACGCGCCTTCCGTCGGGGGACTGAACGGGAAGCCAAAGTTGTGTTTAGTCGTGGTTGCGATATCAACAGTTCGTCAATGTAAACATCACACATTTGAGGTCCCAAGGTGGCTGCTCTGATGATTACAATGACGACGATGATTGCTGTCAGGATCATCGATAGGAAGGACACCTTGCCCAGTCTTTCGATATTTCGATAAAGTGAGAGAGGCAGCGTGCACAACACGGTGGACAGCACGATGACAAAATGACGATTGGCCAAGATGTGATCTGGACCAACTGTAGACAAAAGTTATTTTAGGTACTTTTTGATTTGAAACGGAGAAATGGGAATACTGGGAGTGTACCTCCAGGAATTCTCTGAAATACTTTGGTCAGTGTGTCTCCTGTTGTTATATTGTAGCTGATCATAGCTGGAAGGGGGAGAGAATTTAGGAGCCTTAACATGTGCAGATCACATTCACGTTCTACCAGACAAAGAAGATTCGGGTCAACATGACTTACCGATAAACGGATACAGGAACTGCAGAACTGATAAAACCAGGAATCCTGGAAAACCAAATGTGCTTTGGACCAGCGATTGATAGCTTGTTGTCCCGGACAGGTTGCCTCCTTTAATGAGTAGGATGATCGTGTAATCTGGTTAAAAAAACACACACAGACAAGTATGCAGTCACTGCTCTGATCCAAATGAAGAGCTGAAAATGATGCTTTTGCTCACCTGTGATAAAGGCAACAATGATGAGAAGCAAAAAGCCAAATGGAAGCCCTGCTTGGTTCAACGCGTACGGTAAACCTGGTATATCAAATATATTTGTTACAAAAAAATTCTTAGCAATTGGAAATAACATTAGGTCGACTAAATATAAACACAAACAAGACTTTGTGGTGTATTTTAATAGTTCTCTGCTGCCAGTGTTGATTCACATGCTTTTAGACTGATTTTCAAGGAATTGAATTACTGTGTCAGAAAAAAGCTAAATTTTTTAAGTTTGTAAAGTCATTTCAACCACAGAGGCATCTGACAATATTGTGTGCAGACATCAAATCTCAGTGCTGCCTTTAGCCTTAAACTGAGGTTGCCGAGATTGCGTGACACAGAAATTTAGTGTATTTTGGGGGATGGGGGGTGAAAGAGTTAAAACGGGGCCCAAACAGGCGCTGGTCATATGATCAGGAGCTTTTACGGCTACACAGCTTCAAAGTAATGCAAGCTTATTGACACACCAAGTTAGTAATATGTTAGTATTAAAAAAAGCCATCAAAGAAATAACCACTTAATCAGCAATGGATTTCAATGAACAAGTTGAGAAACATAAATTTAACCTTACCTATGACCCCAGAGCCGATGATGGAATTAACAAAATTAAAGCATGCTGATATCATGGAATATCTTCCTTCCCTTGTGCCCTTTTGTGAGGAAATTAAAGGGATTCCTTGTTCATTGCTTAACTGGAAAGTAAGAAAACAAAGCCGTGATTTAAGTCAGAAAGTAAGCTCGTGTTGTGTGTTGCATTTGGGATTACCTGCTGAGCCATTGGGAGCACCTGCTGGGCAGTGATGATGCTGTTGTTGCTTGCTTGAGTCGCTCCAGTAAGGAAATGTCACACTCATGCTGGGAAAACTTGCTTTCTAACGCCACTCAAGATTGGTGAAACGTCTCAGCAACGCCCCCAGCAGGTTGCGAGTGGAGTCAAACTGTTCAAGAGCAACAGGACGGCGCCTCCCAGCCGCTGCATTTTAAACTTTTACTGCACGCAATAAAATCTGGCATTAAATGATTAAAAATATAAGTGTATTGTAAGTTGGACTTGTTTTAGCTCAGAAAAGGGAAATAATTGGATCAATGCGAGGACTCATGGGACAAAGGGGAACTGTTTTCCAGCTAAGAGAATTATTATGTGAATGCTGAAAGGCTCAAGCATGCACAACAACATTCTGCTGTAACGGAAGGTTTTTGTTTTATCTAGTATACAGTCATTGAGTGATGTTTTTTTTTTTATTTTTTTTATTTTAAGTGCAATACATTTTCATTGGGTCAAGTTCGCAGCGTCAACGTTGTGTAACGTTCCTTAGGCTAACAAAATAATAAAACGACTTATAGGTTAAAAATAAAACCAAAATGTGTTGTATGAACACTCCCGCCCTGCTACAGTTTAATATTGGTGATGATGCTTGGAGAACTTTATATTTTTAGAGCTGCTACTTCAGAAAATGTTGGCGAATCGCAGTTCGAGGCAGTTGTTATCATTAGGTGTCACCACTAGATGGCGACATAACGACTAGTGGAGTCCTGAAGCGAAGCCCCTTCCCAAATAATAAAAGCGCCGCAAAAGCGCTCGACGTGCAACAAATGCCAAACTTTTTTTTGAGAGACTTTCGAGCCTCACATTCCTTCACTTGGTCACAATTCAGACCAAATTAGTACCCTTACTCCTACCGGTACATGATATTCTGATATTTTAAAATGATATTACTAGTACTAGTAACAATAAAATCATAACTTTTCCTTTGCTTGTGTAAATAATTTGATTTGCATTGACACATGACCAAATAATGATTGCAGTTTCACGCAGTGGATGCGAGGAGTCGTCCTGGTGTGTCTGCCCTCTTTTGGTACCAAGGAAGCTGAGAGGTTCACCACCAGTCAGACAGGCGCGTAGAGGGCGGATGAGAGGCTCTCTCTCTCTAGCGAGCTCGCCCTTTTCTAATAAGCTCTTTCCGCTTGGAAATCATTGGACGCAAGCGTACTACCTACCACTAAACCGGACTTATTTGTTTCTTTTAACAACTACTCTCCTCCTCTTTTTTTTTTGTGGCTCTCTGAAGTTCTAAACAGGACATTTTCTGGAGTGTCTCTTATCTGGAAATGATGGGAAACTAATGGTAAGCACAACTCTATCCTATCTATCTATCTATCTATCTATCTATCTATCTATCTATCTATCTATCTATCTATCTATCTATCTATCTATCTATCTATCTATCTATCTATCTATCTATCTATCTATCTATCTATCTATCTATCTAATTTTTATAAGTTTGTTTTAAATTGTATTATGTTTTTTATTGTTTTGCATTATCAGCTGTGTTTGAGAGATGGTCTTTCCTAAATTATGTTTTATGTCACTGTTTGCTTATTGCTTGGGGGGTGGGGGGGGTGACAGATGAGTCTCTCCTCTGAAAGGATTCGTGGCCAAGCATGAGCTATAGTGCAGTCATTAATGGGCATGGCGGCAGTTCTAGGGCCACACTCCAGCTCGCAGCACTTCCTGTTTGCATGGCTGTCAACAGCCTTATTAGATTGCCGTCAATTACAGCCTGTCCTGTTTGCTTTCGTGCCAGAGCCTAGACATCCGTGCGCGCCGTTGCGAAGCTGGCACGTCAAACATCTACACGTAGACAAGTGTGTGTTGGCGGTTCGTCGTCGCCAACGCCCTAAATGAGCCACCGCTTAATCGTGTTGTCTGCAAAGAGGCAAAGCATTGGTGGGCAGCACTTAAAACAAATCCCACAGGAGGTTACAAATTCAATACAGTGATCGCTCTGTACGGGCATTGTCATAAAAAGCAAATTATTTCATAGTTTCATAGATAAATATCAGCCTGACTGCCACCGTCAATGACAGAAAGTCATTTGTGCATTTATTTAATATTACTAGTAACACTAGTGGAGCTAGTATTTGATGCTGCCGTCCCTAATAAATTGAGTGGGGAATGTATACAGAATCAAACTACAATTTGTCTACCAATTTATATGTACAATCATCCTGTTAGTCTTGTAACATTCAAATTCATACTCTCTTGACGGCACACATTATCCCCGCCCCGAAAGATCCACTAACATTAATTTCATGTATCTAAATTGATGTGTGTTCCTTGTCAACAATAATTTGCCAGTGTTGACACAGGCAGAACGTCTCAGCAAAGTTTCACTTTTTTTTTTCCTTCACTCAAATTCATAACAGCAATTCAAAACGTCAGGTGTAGGACTGTACATTGCGCTCCAAGAAAAAGTTGAACGTACGTTTGGTCAAGTTGGTGATGCCGACAGGTTGCCGATAAAGCGGAGTGGCTCTATTTGAAGCTTCAAAGCGTCAGCGCGTATCTCAAGTGGAGTGTAATGAGTTGCTAGCGGACGAATGATGCATACGGCGACCCTGCCTGGTCAACATCCTGTCAAGGTTAATCCTGATTTTGATCATTTGAAATGTCAATATTTCAATTTTTTTTTTGTTTTTTAAACAATGTAATCCTTGACCATTTTACGAGGGAAAAAAAAGACTTTGCTATTGAGAAAATTCCACAATAACATACACAACACAATTCAAAACCCAAATACAAATTCAATTACCCCAGTCAGTGTTAAACACATACATACATATATATATATATATATATACATATATATGTATATATATATACATATATATACATATATATATATATATACATATATATATATATATATATATATATATATATATATACATATATATATATATATATATATATATATATATATATATATACACATGTATATATATATACATATATATATACTTATTCTCGCATCTCGCCCATTTGTGTCTTGTTCCAGTAGCCCATTTTTCATTGGAGCACTAGGGGCAGTAACCCCCAAACTGGAGGAGTGGCTGAAACAGATCCCAGGAAAAACATCTGACATCTCAGTCCAGAAAAGTGCAGTACTAGGAACAGCAAAGATACTGCGTAGAACCCTCAAGCTCCCAGGCCTCTGGTAGAGGACCCGAGCTTGAAGGGAAAACGAGACCACCCTCGGGGGGTGAGGAAAAGTTTTTTTTTTTTTTTTTTTATACGTGTATATATATATATATATATATATATATACGTGTGTATATATATATATACATATATATATAGACACTTCCTCAAATGAGTCATCACAAGTTAATATCCAGTTATTGAGAAAGTGCAATAGCTATTGCGAGTTTTCAACTCTCCCCTCCGCTGTTGCGATTATGTCACACGTGCTGTGGGCAACTTGATTGACCAGCTTTGTTTGTGATTGATTTCTTGCTTCGCAATGCAAAGTGTGGAAGTATACTATTACACTATTAAAACCAAAGGCAAAAGCTCTCAGTGGCAGAGCGCTGCAGTCTGAAGTGCATTCATATTTAATAGCGCAATGGGCTCCCTCACACATCACAGCAGTCAAGCCTATTAGCAGGATGAATCTGTTCATGCTGCTAAGGGAGGGAAATCTCACCTGCGATCCATCATTGTCATGTCAAATCTTAATTTTATCCACTGAGACGACGAGGGACATAATTAGGTCTAATTTTACCTCCCTTGGTAGGAATTTGGATGTGCCCTCTGGATCATGGCTTCTTAACACGATAGAAAGAACTGTAGGCAACTCTAGTTTGTTCAATGGATGATAATTACGTTCCTAATGAAATGTAGCCGGACTCTCGCGCACCAACTACTCTTTGACCGTAATGGGGACAAAATTCCAATCATGCGATTGGTATCTGTTTGAATGCCATGTTGGAGGTCAGAATGATAGGCTAGGCTTAAATGAAATGAATCAATGAACTAAAATAGCAATGAGTTTGCCGAGCATTCGTCTCAAGGCTAGTCAACTGTTAGCGTGGTGGGAGTTAGCAGTCTTCAGTCGATAAAGAATCTTACGTAAATGATGTATGAATGGACGGACTGTTATCATTCAGTAACAATTGGATTTGTATTTTGGCACAGAGAAAACACTCGCCTAAAAGCAAGATGAGTTTTAATTTGAGCCACTGAGAACTAGTGTATGCTAGTTCCATATATGCCATTTTGTAGGAGAGTGATTTAAAGTTTTATAGCTGCAGTTAAATCTGGGGATTTATATTTTGGTGATTTATATGACAATGTCTGGAGTTGGGCATGATTTGCCATGGCTACAGGGGAGAGAGAAGTGTGAGGCGGACTCATGAGAGTAGTGTCGGGTGAGTTGGCTGTGAGAGGTGTGACCACTTTAGCTGATTGCTCTCCGATTTTACTCGTGAGCTAGGGTGTTGGCCTCCAGTGTTGGGTTTGTGTCACAAAAAGAAAAGCTGTTTGTTGTCAACTTAAAGACTGGCGAGCCTGCAGTGACTTTTTTTGTCCTTTGGGTGTGAAACGGATGATCATATAAAATAATGGCTGCTAGCGATACGTCAGCGTGCTAGCAAAACAGCTACACAATGTTCTGAATACTTTTGACCAAAATTTAGGTTAATTTAACGCATCTTCCGAATATTTCATACATTTATAAATATACTTCGGTGAAACAAACATGGTGTTGCACTGACACGGCTAATGCGCGCTACATAATTTCTCAGTTTTCTATTAATCTTTGGATTTCACATTTTGGAACGTTTTTGCGGAATCCTGGTTACATCTGCGTGGCCATCTTAATAATAATAATAAATTTTATTTATAAGCTTATTTATTTATTAAAGCCTTTGGTGGTTGGAATATATAGATACATAGAACAAAGTAAAGTTCTTCTGCTTAAAACCAATAATAACATTTCTCTGTGCAGGCCTTTTTCATGCGGGAGGCTAGCTGTGCGCTCTGAAGGTGCAGAATGAAAAGATGGCGCTGCTTGTACCGCCAGGACCAGACAGTTTCCGCCGCTTTAGTCGCAATTCCCTCGAGGCCATCGAGAAGCGGATCGCAGAGGAAAACGCCAAAAAAACAAAGGGAGATAAGAGAAAACGCAACGAAGAGGATGAACCCAAGCCTAGTCGCGACTTGGAAGCGGGGAAGTCTGTCCCCCTGGTGTACGGGGAGGTCCCAAAAGGATTGGTCTCCACACCGGTGGAAGACCTGGACCTCTTCTACAGTAATCAAAAAGTAGGTTTGTTCAAGCAACAGACTTAATTGATCATATGACCCGATGGGTTTTTCTTTGGGGTGGATGGAGTGAAGAAGAGTTGTCAGATCTTGACAAAATGACAATAAAACACAAGATGTGAATCAGCAGTCTCCAAAATGTGATTAGCGATTTGTTGAGTGTTCAATGAACCGCAGTGCCGAGTGCTCGTAAATTTGCTGTAAAGTGCTGATATGATTGGTCGACTGTCTTATTGTTTCCCAGACGTTCATTGTAATAAACAAAGGAAATTTCATCTTCCGGTTCAACGCTGCTCCAGCTTTGTACCTCCTCAGCCCCTTCAACCCCCTTAGAAGAATATCTATTTGGATTTTGGTCCACTCATATCCTTTTTGAAATGATTAGGCCACATGTCTACGATACCTCGGTACAAAATGTTGTGTAACTTGAGTGCCGCATGCGCAGTGTTGACTCTACAAATTGCTTTTCCTTGACACCTTTGTGCACATTGTTCAGCTTGGTGATCATGTGCACTATCATCACCAACTGTGTATTCATGACACTGAGTCGGCCACCTGACTGGGCCAAGAATGTCGAGTATGTTTTTTCTCTGGTTACAAGTTAAATCTAATTGAATAAGATGCTGATAGTGTTTTTTGCCCAACAGATACACATTTACTGCAATCTACACATTTGAATCTCTCGTTAAAATTTTAGCCCGAGGGTTCTGCATAGGGAAGTTCACCTTTCTTAGAGATCCGTGGAACTGGCTGGACTTCTCTGTCATTGTCATGGCGTGAGTAGTTTCACACACAAATGCATGTACAGTTTGTCGAAGTGAACTTGGCTTCTCAATGGCCGCAATCTCACTTGCCATAAACATCGAGCCCAAACTGTCAGATCCAAAGGTGTTAGATAATCGGGGATCTTTAAAACTGGGCCTAGTGACGCACTTGTCCTCACCGGAATGAGACACTCCTCCCCACTATATAAGAACAATTGTGACATGCAGTTAGCTAGCAAGCTAGCTAGCTCGCCAGCTATGCCTATACAGCAAAAATGTTGCATGGCCATTTTTGAGCATCTGACCTTGTCTTTTTTCAAATTTGGCAGCGTTTTTAACACGATCTCTGTATCAATTTTACAAGACACATTTATTTTTAGAAACGTTAAAGGGCCTTTAATACTGATTACATGTTGTTGTACTCACTGTCCATTCTCAGTTTTTAATTCTAAGTTTCCCTGCAGGTATGTCACCGAGTTTGTAAACCTTGGCAGTTTCTCCGCTCTTCGCACGTTTAGAGTGCTGAGAGCTTTAAAAGCAATTTCTGTGATCCCAGGTATGCTGTAGAGACACATTACCTGCATGATCATTTACGCGCCAAAATCTGAGTGAATCGTTTACTATCACTGTTTAAACTGAACTGCTCATTTTGCTACCTACTTTTTAAAATCACAGTAAAATTTCGCTGTGTTTGGTAGGATTGAAGACAATCGTCGGTGCGCTGTTCCAATCAGTAAAGAAGCTCGCTGATGTGATGATCCTCACGGTCTTCTGCTTGAGCGTCTTTGCCCTCATAGGGTTACAACTATTTATGGGTCATTTAAAGCAGAAATGCGTCTTTATACCAGTACACAATAATTCCGCCATCAATGGCACATTTTCAAATGGGACCTACATGAACATAACAGATCACAGTACCAAAGAAAACGCTTTCAACTGGACTGAGTATTCACTTGATAATGGTGAGTATTTGAAAAAAAACTATGATCCATATTTTGTGGCTTGACTATGTGTGACATATTTTAATCAACTGCAACCACTACAATTATTGTCTCCCCCAGAAAATTACTATTACCTCCCAGGCAAACGGGATCCGTTGCTTTGTGGAAATGGCAGCGAGGCTGGGTAAGTAGATAACAAAGTCAAATAAATATTAACGAAGATATCGAAACGGATTAATGCCATTTCTATACATTTCAATGGGGAGAGACGATTTGAAATACAAGTGTTTTAAGTTTGCCGCATTTTGGTACGAGGTACAATATGTGTGATACCGTTTCTTGTCTTTTTGATGCAGGCAGTGTCCAGAAGGGTTTTCGTGCATCAAAGTGGGAAAGAACCCAGACTACGGTTACACCAGCTTTGACTCATTTGGATGGGCATTCCTTTCTCTCTTTAGACTCATGACTCAGGATTTTTGGGAAAATCTGTACCAGCAGGTAATATGTGTAATGTTTGATAATCACACCAAAACCTTTGATTTAATCTAATTTTATAGGCAAGCGATAGCACAAAAAAGCCCCGCGTTGAATCGTTCAGTAAAATACTCTCAATATAACAAATAAGTTTAGCCTTTTTCAGTGCAACTCTGATTTGATCCAACCCAACACTTAACCTTTTGAGTGAAGGATTTTATATTGAAAATAATTTGATTTCAGTTGGCGATTAATTCCAAAACCTCTTCCAGGGAAGACTGACTACTCAAATGAACAATGTATTGCTTCATTCTTAATGTTCATAGGTTAACGGATGAGCGGCATATGTTTTGTCTGCTTGTCTACATACAACAACACGGTTGGCTTGTGCCAAAAGCTTCTCACATTACAATATTTGGAAACCTTCATTTTGAAAAGGTTGTTCAAACAAAGCTCAGGTTTGCCTTAACCAGAATGAATACAGAGCCGTGACTCAGACAAACGGTTGTGTATAATGGCTTCTGTTAACATTGAAAAATCGGCAATAATTGTCTTTTGTTATGAATCAGCGTGGTCATGAAATTGTGCAGATCCACTCAGTGATTCCAGCGAATAAAATGGATGGCAATTCACTCATAATTCATAGAAACTGCAAATATGACGTCATTTCTTTGTTCCCAATAGACATTACGAGCATCTGGAAAGCCCTACATGGTGTTTTTTGTTCTGGTCATATTCCTTGGCTCCTTCTACTTAATTAACCTGATCTTGGCCGTGGTTGCTATGGCGTACGAGGAACAGAGCCAGGCCACCATTAAGGAGGCTCAGGAGAAGGAGGAGGAGTTTCAGGCCATGCTGGAACAAGTCAAACGACAGCAAGAAGATGCTCAGGTGGGTCATCCTGGTGATCCTGAAAGGGGGATCCTTCCATCTGTGGTCCCTTCTCAAGGTTTCTCATTTTCCCCTGGTAGGGTTTTTTTGAGTTTTTCCTTGCCCTTTTGGGAGCTTAAGATCAGGGGATGCTTTGAGAATAATTGTCAATTTTTGTCTATGTGAAGCCCTTTGAGACTGTTTGTGATTTAGGGCTATACAAATAAACTTGACTTGACTTGACTTGATTTGTCAGCTACCTGGAGTAATGAAAACCCCATTTTACGAGTTTTACAAGCTTTGTTTGTTTTTTGATTTTTGCGTTTCGAGTCAAAAGAAGTGAAAATGTCCCATACAAAAGTCGGCCCGTTAAAGACGATTGCCATTTGTACTATGTTGATTTGGTGTCATCTTGTTAAAGGCCATCGATCTATTCATGTTAAATGTCATAACATATAATCCAATAACACAGATGCGTTATTGTGTTACCAGAGATAAAATTGTCTACGTCAAATGCGCTTTTTGTAAATCTGACATTTCCCTCTCCAGGCCACAGCGGTGGTGTCCGCAGAGCACGGCGAGGTCAGCGACCCCGCCGGTGGCATGATGGAGAGTTCCTCGGAAACCTCCAAGCTGAGCTCCAAAAGTGCCAAAGAGCGAAGCAACAGGCGAAGAAAAAGAAAGGACGAGAGCAAGATCTCGAAGTCCGAGTCTCAGGAGAGTATTAAGAAGGCCCGATGTCGCTTCTCTATGGAGCCCAATGTGCTCAACTATGACATGAAGTGCTCATCAGCTCACCAGGTTCAGTACCATTTGACAGCTCATCTGTCCGTGGTGTTCTGTGTCTTGGCTTAACAATGTAATGACGCTCTGAGGGCCTGATTTACTGGCGCGCCCAGAATTTGGTTTGTTTCCTGACGCTCAAAATGCTTGTGGTGCTCTTCCAAATTTTCATGATGAAAACCATCAAAGCCACTTTTTGATATCTTAGTAAATCAGGTCCTAAATGTTTAGATTTTTTTTAAAAAAAAGGCTGTTATTTGAAGGCAGTGGGTTCACCCGAGTTACCATGGCAACACCTCATATTGTCCATCCGTTCATCTCAAATACAGCGGAACCTAAGAAGTCGAATGTAATTTCGAATTAAACCAACAAAAAAAGTTTTTTTTAAATGCACGAGTTCCATCATTTTATATTGGAACGTGTTTTGGAATACAAGATCCGCGGCATCGACCTCGGCGGTTCCACTGTATGTATCAAATTAATTACATGAGACTTATAAGTTGTTACGCCTTGCATGTCCAAGCTGACATTATCTTCTTGATTCAGAAATCCATGCTGTTATTTTCATTGAAAACCAAGCCTGAAAAATCCGCTTCTTTACGTGCTTGTGGCGCATTGTCATCATCATCAAAATCTTCTTCTCAACTCTCGTCATTGCTGATGATGTCACCAAGATGCTATTTTTTTCATTTGGCTTTCCTTGAAATGCTTTTGACCATTAGCGCCAGCGTCAATAGCAGTTGCTTCCTTCCTCCTCATACTTATCATCCTCGTGGTTTTCAGTCATGGCAAATATGGCTTTTAATTTGCGCATTGGTCATCATCCTTATCATCTCGCCACTCTTCATCGCCCCTTTAATGTCATCAGCTCATATGATAGTCCTAAAGCTGTTTCTTCTTCACACTCCCCGTGTATTCGTCCTTGCTACTGAAGAATATCTTTCTCTCTTAGTCCTTTCTGAGTATTCACGGACCCCCATTCTCATCCAGACGGAACAGCAGGACCAGCCTTTTCAGTTTCCAAAGCCAATCACAAGATATCGGCTCAGAAAATGAGTTTGCAGATGATGAGAACAGCATTTTTGAGGACAACCGGAGTCGAAGAACTTCTTTGTTTTTCACCCGGAGGTGTGACCGCCACGGCAGCAGTATCAGCCAGTCCAGCTTCTTGCCACATCCGGTGCTTTCACCCTGCAGGATGAAGCAGAGCACTGTAGACTGCAACGGAGTAGTGTCCTTAATGGCTGTCGATTCAATCCCGTTATCACCTATGGGGCTCTTTCGTCCTAAACTCGTAGATAGGACCTCCAATAGAGACAAAGTAAGAAAGGGTTGTCCCGTCTCGTTTCACCTCAGTAGTAATCCTTTGCTGACGATCTTGTAAAGCATGCAAAGCTAAACCGGTCCGATGGTGGTTTTTCATAACAATCCCGAGATACCTAAACGAGGACTATAAAAGATGATCGGACGCCTTATTTCGTGCAGTACGGTCCAGTTCAGTTCAGTTATTTTCTGGTATTTCCACTTCAGGGTGGTCCAAAATATCCAACCTGAACTGACCTGATTCAGTACTCATTTGTTTGCTATCCCAAATACCCAACACTGAACTGAACTGTAAGGCTCTTGAGAAAGTAATCATAACCTTTGGAATGGATAAATGATCCCTCACAATGTTGAAATGTTTAGTATTTCTCATTGACACTCTCGGCATTTACAAAAGTGTTTCTCTCCCTCCAGGCTGACACCACGGACACTGATGGGGGAACCAACCAGGAATGTACCGACTTTCCCGAGGACCCAGGGGTCAGGGACAGAACTTTTAGCGTAGCCAGTGTCATAACCAGCACAATGGAAGGTAGGTTCGATGTTTGTGTCCAGTTTTCATCCCTCAAATGTTGACCAGCAGTATTCCGATCTTGCAACAGAGCTTGAGGAATCGAGACAGAAGTGTCCCCCCTGCTGGTATAGTTTTGCAAACACTTTCCTCATCTGGGAATGTTGTCCAGTTTGGCTCAAGATCAAGAAGGTGGTCAAAATCATTGTGATGGATCCTTTTACGGATTTAGCAATCACTATCTGCATTGTACTCAACACCTTATTTATGGCCATGGAGCACTACCCAATGACTAAAGACTTCGCCAAGACACTGAGTGTGGGCAATATGGTGAGTTCAAGACTCTGTAAAGAGATTTTTTTATTTGGATTTAGAAATATCATATCTGTGGAGAGGGACCTAAATGTTTGTCCATTTACAAATTAGCGACTGTGTTTATGATGAGAGGGTATTTCTGTTTCTTCAAGGTATTCACTGGCATCTTCACAGCTGAAATGGTCTTCAAAATCATCGCTATGGATCCCTACTATTACTTTCAGGAAGGATGGAACATTTTCGATGGGATCATTGTCAGTTTAAGTTTAATGGAGCTCGGGTTGTCCAATGTTGTTGGAATGTCTGTCTTGAGATCATTCCGATTGGTAGGTTTCAACTCGTATAACAATCTGTGAGCAAAGTTGAAGTCTTCTTAAATTCATGCCTTTTTTCCTTTTGACAGCTGCGAGTGTTCAAGTTGGCCAAGTCATGGCCGACTCTCAACACCCTTATCAAAATCATTGGCAACTCTGTGGGGGCTTTGGGAAACTTGACACTAGTGCTGGCCATTATCGTCTTCATCTTTGCTGTAGTGGGCATGCAGCTATTTGGGAAAAGCTACAAGGATTGTGTGTGTAAAATCTCCAGCGACTGCACCCTGCCCCGCTGGCACATGAGCGACTTTTTCCATTCATTCCTCATTGTGTTCCGAGTGCTTTGTGGAGAGTGGATAGAGACCATGTGGGACTGCATGGAGGTGGCTGGACCAACCATGTGCATCATTGTCTATATGATGGTCATGGTTATTGGAAACCTTGTGGTACATTTTCATCTCTTGTGGTCAATTCATAACGCCGAGTCATCCAAATCTATCGGTCAAGCTAATTGATGCAAACGATTGATCTTTAGAATGACATGTTTTGTACGCAAAGCTTTTACAGTCTTACGATAATTATAGACGTTGATCTTCCTGGTCTTTTTATGATCCGCTAGGTGCTCAACCTGTTCCTGGCCTTGCTACTGAGTTCATTCAGTGCGGACAACCTGGCTGCCACCGAGGACGACAGCGACACAAACAATTTGCAGATCGCCATTGCACGGATCCATAAAGGCATCGCCTTTGTCAAATCCCTACTTCAGAGCACTTGTCACAGCGTCTGTATGGGGAATAACGGGCAAACCCAGGGAGAGGACAAATCATCCCTAGACGATTTTCATAAAACTTCAGGACCCAACGGCGTCCCCAACCATACCATTAAGGAGCTACCGAGGAATGGAAATGGCGATGTGACTGGAGTGGACAAAAGTGGGGACAAATACATTGTATGCAGCAAGACTGATGATTCCATTATGTCTTTCATCAACAACCCCAGTCTGACTCTCCATGTTCCCATTGCGGTGGGAGAGTCTGACTTTGAAAACCTCAACACTGAGGACTTCAGCAGTGTCTCATCCGACCCAGCGGGATGCCGTGTGGTAAGGATGCTCTTCAAATTTCTGCCTGAATTTTTTTCCCCCGTCACTAAGCAGCTGAACATTTTGGCATCTTCGTTTTTAAATGGGCTGAAGACGATTATTCATGTAACAATTCTTCTGCTCATTCTTTCCCCTGTCCCACGACCTCGTCATTTGTTACCCTTACTATTAATTGTTATTATTCAGTTGAGCTCAGCCGTGAGCTTGTGACACACAGGAAGCCTCCCCCCCAAATGGCGCCAGTGCACCTCGGAGAAATAATGTCTTGTCATTGGGTAATTTGTTCTCCCTCACAGGAGCGCTAGATAGTTTTTTCTATGAGCACATGCTATATTGTGGTAGTGTTCGGAATGGGAAATACTAGGAAACAAATTATTATTTGTTAATATTTTCTCCTCGCTTCCTGATGCGCTGTGGCTTTAATACTTTCAATGGGGAGTTTTATGTTACATATAAAGTAGAATAACATGAATCCCTTGCTATTCATTTGTGCACAAATTTATCACAAATAATTGACAGATTTCAAGTGTACATTTAAAGCTTAATTGGTGGCACAAAGACATTAACTTTAGTGCTGCAAGCATATCACAGTTACATGCTTACATCATTCCCCGCACTGCATTAGCCAGTCCCAGGACAGTGGAGGGCTCGTCCAGTATTTACCAGGAAACCTTTCAGGCTCCAACTCTTAGCAGACACACCCTGTGAAAAGGCTGGGAGAGAGAGCAACGCTGCCTGGATACATGCGTCGACATTATTACCACGAGGAAATGTTGGATTGGATTTAATGCTAATGCCGACATACTATTGAAGCTTTGGTATTAAATCTGCGATATATTTTGTATTATGGATGTCGTTAACCGTCGTGTACAACTGCACTGTCATGAATTATCATTATTATTATTATGAGAATTATTGGGACATCTTGCTATTACACAGAAGGGTGTCTTTCTCTCAAAAGTTAACTTAAACTTCTGCACAAGCATAAAGTTGACCTCGGTAAGATGAATAATTAAGATTCAGGGGGAAATATAAGGTGGAGTCCAAGGGCTGATTGATTATTTAATTGATTAGGAAGTGTGTTCGGATACTTTTGCCTCGATAGTTTGCCCGGGTCTTCAGCATAAATGTTTAATGATTTATATATGCTTATGTTTACTGTAAGCACATTCTGTGGTGTTCCGCAGGCTCCTGAAGGTGTTTCATTATTGGTAGAAGGCAGCAAAAAAAATAATTTTTTGAAGGGCAAGGATTATGTATGTATCAACATCTGGAATTTATTGTGCTTTTTCGGTTTCATTGATTTAGACCATCGATGATGATGGCCAAGTCAGCACCTCTGAGGGCAGCACGGTGGACTTGGGGGAAAAAGACGGAGAGTCTCTAGATTATGAATTAGAGGAATCTATGGAACCAGATGCCTGCTTTCCTGACGGTGAGCATCAGTCCAAACATGAGCACAACTGATCATTAAGGTCAATTAAAGTCATGCTTGTCAATTGTTCCTTTTCAGTTTGTGTGCAGAGGTTCCAGTGTTGCCAAGTTAATGTTGAGGTGGGCTGGTGGAAAATATGGTGGACTATCAGAAAGACCTGTTTCCGAATAGTGGAGCACAACTGGTTCGAGAGCTTCATCATTTTCATGATCCTGCTTAGTAGTGGCGCTTTAGTAAGTCTCTAATGACCTTAGAGAGTTTGCTCGCAACGTCAACACCTTGGATCAAAGTGTAAAGGTTCGTACTGTTTTGTTCATAAACAGGCTTTTGAAGATGTCTACATTGAAACCAGGAAGAGCATAAAAGCAATGTTGGAGTATGCAGACAAAATGTTCACCTACATCTTCATCTTGGAGATGTTACTGAAGTGGGTGGCCTACGGCTATGCTAAGTATTTCACAAATGCCTGGTGTTGGCTCGACTTCCTCATTGTTGCTGTAAGTTGCACTTGGACTCCATTCAGGCATTGATTGAGGTGACTGCCAGCATCTTTTTGTCATTTTGTGATCTAGGTTTCACTGGTCAGTCTAGTAGCCAACACTATGGGATATGCTGAACTTGGGGCCATAAAGTCTCTGAGAACCTTGCGAGCTCTGAGGCCCTTGAGAGCCCTTTCGAGGTTCGAGGGGATGAGGGTGAGAGACCTTTGATAGTTTATAATCAGTTTGACTTTTTTTTGCATGAGGAAGATATTCGCTCGCTAATGTTCATTTATTTTGTTGGACTATATGCTGTATATATTTTGGGGTTTTGATGCAGGTGGTTGTCAATGCACTGCTGGGGGCAATTCCTTCCATCTTCAACGTACTGTTGGTGTGCCTCATCTTCTGGCTCATCTTCAGCATCATGGGTGTGAATTTATTTGCGGGAAAGTACTACCACTGTGTCAACAAAACCACAGATGAGCGTTTCCCGCCCAGTGAGGTGAAGAACATGACACAATGTTTGGCCTTGGGGAAGGATGCTGCTCGTTGGAAGAATATTAAAATCAACTTTGACAATGTGGGACTGGGGTATCTTGCCCTGCTGCAAGTGGTAAGTGACATCTACATCCGATTAATCCGTCTGTTAAAATATGCTTGATTTTAAGTGGCTGATTTGGAATATGTACAAAGGCTACGTTTAAGGGCTGGATGGACATCATGTATGCTGCGGTGGACTCTCCAAGCAAGGTGATGACACTTTACATTTAGCTTTTCCACTAGATTCTGTCGGGACCCAAAATAATATCTAATCTTGTACTATTCTAGCATGAAGAACAGCCAGATTATGAGATCAACCTCAAGATGTATCTGTATTTTGTTGTTTTCATCATATTCGGCGCCTTCTTCACACTCAACCTCTTCATCGGTGTCATCATTGACAATTTCAACCAGCAAAAGAGAAAGATAAGTATTTTGTATTGTAAGCAAGTACTGTATATTATTTTGACTTTGAATGGAACCTCTAAGGACAAACACAATCTATCCGCAACTGTGTTTGATTTACGAGATATGCAGAGGCTCAAGCAAGCTAATTGGATTGCAATTTTTTAGTGGAAGGCGTATTTTTGGTCACTCTCGAAATAGTATGTCTGATGTGGTATTTGACTTTAGTATTTGCACGGAAATCTGTTACTTTTACGTTCAATAAGTATTCGCTTTGCAGTGATTTAACATACCTCACATTCCCTCTATACTTTGGAGGCCAAGACATCTTCATGACTGAAGAACAGAAGAAATACTACAATGCCATGAAAAAGCTGGGCTCCAAGAAACCACAAAAACCTATTCCAAGACCATCAGTATGTAGCTTTCAAATCTCATCCCCCTTCTAAATTTTTGTATTCACCGTCTGTGTTCCATTTCAGAACAAGATTCAAGCCTATATATTTGACATCACCACAAAACAAGCATTTGATGTGGTAATCATGGTTCTCATATGGCTAAACATGGTGGCCATGATGGTGGAAACCGATGACCAGTCGGATAAAAAGAAAGAAATTCTCAGCTGGATCAACGGAGTGTTCATTTGCGTCTTCACGGGCGAATGTTTGATGAAGATGATCGCACTCCGCCAGTACTTTTTCACCAACGGTTGGAATGTGTTTGATTTCATCGTCGTCGTTCTCTCAATTATCGGTACGATTCATCGTCATTGGAATTCTTGTGCATCCTAGCGAGTCAATAAGGTTTTCTGTTCAACTAACAAATGTTTCCTTACACCTTCAGGTATGTCTCTCTCTGAGCTGATTGAGAAATATTTTGTGTCACCAACTTTGTTCAGAGTCATCCGGCTGGCTCGAATCGGACGCGT
This sequence comes from Syngnathus floridae, assembly GCF_059516105.1. Lineage (NCBI taxonomy): Eukaryota > Metazoa > Chordata > Actinopteri > Syngnathiformes > Syngnathidae > Syngnathus > Syngnathus floridae. The sequence continues at coordinate 10,747,282 of NC_142420.1, read as the reverse complement.
CCTCCGCCTTATTAAAAGTGCCAAAGGAATCCGCACCCTTTTGTTTGCCTTGATGATGTCACTTCCTGCCTTGTTCAACATTGGTCTCCTGCTTTTTTTGGTGATGTTTATCTACGCCATCTTTGGCATGTCAAACTTTGCCTACGTGAAGAAGGAATCGGGCATCGACGACCTTTTCAACTTTGAGACATTTGGCAACAGCATGATCTGCCTGTTCCAGATCACCACCTCGGCCGGGTGGGACGGCCTCCTGGCTCCCATTCTCAACAAATACGAAGACGACTGCGACAGTACCATGGAGCATCCCGGCAGCGCTGTCAAAGGTGACTGCGGCACTCCTTCGGTCGGCATCGCTTTCTTTGTGAGCTACATCATCATCTGCTTCCTTATTGTGATAAACATGTACATTGCGGTCATCCTGGAAAACTTTGGCGTAGCCACGGAGGAGAGTGCCGACCCTCTGAGCGAGGACGATTTTGAAATGTTTTATGAGGTTTGGGAAAAGTTTGATCCGAGCGCAACCCAGTTCATGGAGTACGACAAGTTGTCGGAATTTGCCGATGCTTTGGACCCGCCGTTACGCATAGCCAAGCCAAATAAGATCGAACTCATCTCGATGGATCTTCCCATGGTGAGCGGCGAACGCATCCACTGCCTGGACATTCTCTTCGCTTTCACTAAACGGGTTCTGGGTGAGGGTGGGGAGATGGACATACTAAGGGCGCAAATGGAAGAAAGATTCATGGCCTCCAATCCTTCCAAATTGTCCTACGAACCTATCACGACCACCCTTCGCCGCAGGCAGGAGGACACGTCGGCCACGGTCATCCAGAGAGCATTCAGAGAGCATTTGCGGAGACACGCCGCTGCCAAAATCTTGGCGGGAGCCAAAGACGACATTCCAAAGGATGAAAAGCCAGTCGACAAAGAAGACCCCGTCACGGACAAACTCAATGAAGTTTGTAGCTCAGACATAAAGGAACCTTCAACCTATCAACCGTCTGAAAACGACAATGGCAAAGACGGCACGGAGCACGATTCATAAGAATGTCGGAGATGCCGCAAAGACATTGTAAGTAATGACAAAATGTTTACAGTGGCATTGGACTCCTTCTCAAAGTATGGATTATCTATGCCAAACTGACTTTTTCGCTCATGAGCCGAAAGGTTGGTGCCTAAAAGGGAAACGTGGCTCATTCAGGCAGCAGTGAAACTATTTTCTAGAAGCGAGACTGGTGAGAAAGGACGGGCAACATTTGTCAAGTGTTCGGAAAAAACGCAGTAGTTCATGCTTTACTTTCTCTTGCAGCTAGCTCTGCTACACAGTGTCTTGGATTATTATAACTATATCACTGACTGGTGAATTGTTTTGCCAACTTATTTTAAAAGCGAAGAAATTCTTTTTGAATCTGTCGATTGCCTTTTCATACGCTTTGTTTTTTTTACTTTTGAAATGTGCTGTTTGTTCATGATTGCTTTCACGCTAGCTGTGTCTAGAATACTTGAAAAAGAAAAAAAAAAAAAGAACACGTCAGACTTGCTGCAGCCAATGTGGATTCACATGAATGTATTTCCCCAATTATGCATGTGGTGTGGAGGATATTTTCATCAGCTGCTTGCTTCGTGATGCGAAGCAAATAATCATGACATGGCCGGTTTATTAAATACAGTGCTACATCCAAAGTTGACGATCCATTCTGTCACTTTGGTTGACCTCCGAGTCAACAATTTTCCATACCATTTACTATCCAGCGAATACCATCGGTGCAAAAATTGCATTAACTGTACAGGTGATATTTTTTAAATTTGTGATACAAGCCTGAAGGGAACTACAGTATATAATAAACTATTCACTTTAGCACTTGCAAATTTTCATTCTGAGTTAGCTGACTTTGGATCTTCCACTGTATCTTCCATGTTAACAGATACATCAACTCAAACCAGTGATTCCCAAAATTCTTTGAGCCAAGGCACATATTTTACAGTAGAAAAAAAAATCTCACAGTAAACTGCCAAAAATTGTCCTTCTGCCTTCTAGTGTAAGAGCATTTAATTGTTCTTCCTGTCACTAGACAAAGATATATTATTTGTAGTAACTAAAGCCAAACATTTGGACCAACCAAGTGCAATTAGACAATTTCCTGTGGCAAACATAGTTGGGAATCACTGCCAGCTAAAGTTTAAACAAGTCCATCACGTTGACCTGTCAAGTGTCAGATCAGTCACACTTGGCCTGTAAAACTTTGCACATTCACTTTTGTTGCATCATCATCGCGGTTATCTCAGGTCACTGTGTTTTCCGGTGTACCATTTTCCATAATGCTGATTACATGGAACCCGTATCCTGAAATAACTGAGAATAGACTCCAGGCAGACTGATTATCAGTAATATTGTTTCAGTTGGGGCGTCGGTGTCACTAGTCAGTTCTCAAACGTGTTACGAAAGCCTAGGACAGGTCCTCCCTTCATGTCTTACAGTTTGTTTTAAGTTGTAGCTAATACATCAACAGGCATATTATTTAATGACTACAAAGTTGTGGATTCAGCATAATATTGGTTACTTAGGATATAAAGCTAAATAGTCTGTTTTATTGAGGCAGTCTGAGATTTGAATAGCCAGCAGAAGCTGTGAATTGCAAAATGCTCAAGCCATTAAAAAGGTCACTACTTTTACTTTTACGGTTAATAGCAGCTGCTTCTTTTTTTCCATTTAATTTAAGCCTGTGTGTCATAAATATTTGTGTCTGACATTTAAATGGATTTTTGTTTTGCCTCACAATATTTATCACGATTTATATCAAAATTAGATGGTTGCGGGAAGTCTTTCTTTGAAATGATTGTACAAGTCGTCACAAATTCAGCGTGACCTCCTACTTGTGTTTACATTTTCTTGTGACATTTTTGACATTGGCTTGGTTTTCCCATATAGCAAAATACATCTACTGTTCCATGTTATGAGAGCATCATTACATGAATGTGAATATGTTTTGCATGTCATTCAAACATTCAATACATACATTGTTTTGATCATGATGACAAAAGCGTTGAATGACATACTCAAATATCTCCCGTCATTAATATGCATAATGCTTGTAGTGTATAACGATACTGCATGCAAAACACTGCTATAACCCATTTCAGTGAAAAGCCAAAAGAATAAAGACGACATGTACCTCAAGTATGTCTAATACATTTATTTTCTCGTTTAATGATAATTATTTTATCTATGATGTCTCCTGGGTGTGTACGATTTTCAGATAAAAATAAACTCAGACTTAATGAGTTGCAGCTCCCCCCTCCAAAAGGTTATTGTGTTTTTTAAATATGGAAAAATAGCACCCTATAATATTGTACTTTTTTGTCTCTCATAAAGACGAAAACTGTCATTATCTGTGTCTGCACTACTCCAGCTATGGGGTAGCCATCAAGTGTTGTGTCTCTATTATCAAATTTATCACATTTCTGACATTATTTTTCCTCCTCAAAGCTATCATGTATTATGTTTCAACTAATCTCTGTCGAACGACCTCTATTCTGGTTTGTGAGTGTGCTCTGTGGCTTTTGCCGGAAACAATTAGGATCTTAAGTGGGTGGAGTATTTTATTAATAATTTATAATAGTCCAAATATTTATTATAGCCCGACAGCCATTTTACTGCTTGTGACAGCTAAACCCGGAGTACAAACAAAACAATGGTGACCAGCTATTGACTGTTTCAACCGCCACGTCTCACATGGACGATTGTTAGAGGGGCGGGGCATAGACTGACTGCAGAAGGAAGCCTCCTTCGCGATTAGCTACTGCTGTGACCCAGAGCTATATCTAGAAATCGGCCTGCTGCATGCTATATTAGACTATTTGTTCAGAATAAGTACTTTGTTGTGTTGCCGACACAATGGATGAGTCCATCTGTGTCATTCCTGAGCTCATGAATGAGCACCTCGGAATTCCACACAAAGGTTTAAGACTTCTTTGGTCCATTGGTCATTTATATAGAGTGGATTATTTCCGCCTTCAGAGCACAGTATAAAAAAAAAGAGAGAGAGAAATCTGAGAAAGCTCCCCATAAGAGCTCTAATTCTATTTGCCTAAAATGGGAAGGCGATTCCATTAGATTAGGTTGTGGTTAGTTTCTCCCAGCCCTCCTCGATGTCCAAGTGACACACGCACACACTTTCCCCAAGCACTAAATCGCAATTGAACCACTTCCTTAAAAAGTCCCTCGTATTCCACCTGTCCAGTTTATATTCCAAATGACATCATTAAAGTGAATTGACACCTGAATGCAAATAGCCTGCGCTAATCACGCGACACGTTGAAGAAAAAAAAAAAAATGGAGTTCATTAGCAAGGGAGCTGGCTGCATCTTTGAGCACTATGACTCAAGGATGACTTGATCAATAACGGCCCATACAAACCACAATGGAGATGGCCATTAGAATGCTGCAGCAGTACAACCGGGGGCATGCATATTCCGGAGTCTTTCCTCTAAAAGGTTTTCAGAAGCATTCCTTGTAAGTGCAGCAGTGCATGCAATATTTATGGCCTTTTTTGATGTACAACACCTCAATCATGTAACTACTCTCTACAATGCTAATTTGCTTGTATAACTGAAAATAAGTATCTACTTCTCTTGCGACAGTATCTGATCACGTCCATGGACTACCGAGCGCGCGAGGGGATACAGACAGCTGCCTCAGCTGCACACCAATGTGATTTACACTTGCATCGATGTGTGCCGCAGAGAGTTAATGATTATGTGCCACAGTTAGTGACTAAATAATATCTGACACGGCCTGGAAAGGTCTCTCCTGGAACAGTTGTACCCGTGCTGGACACATGCCGCTCCCACTATTGAATCAACTCTGTAAACGTCAACAGTTCAAACTTATCAGTCAATGCAAGCAGTTACGTAATGCTGGAGCAGAAAATACCCGTGGCTGGATGGAAATATAATACTGAGGTTAACCAATGCAAAGACTTTATGCACATTGTTTTTCTAAATATATCATACAAGTTTTAGAATGAATGTTGAACATTGTAGCTAACAATCAAGTCATAGTATATAAAGCTAACTGAGCCGCTTACATTTTTTTTATTTCATGTCAATGTTTTCTGAAGCAGCATTATTGAGTGCTAATATCCTAGTTTCATCTTGTAAATGGAAAAAGTGTACGGGCACTGCATGATTAGCACTTCCAGTAGCATGTGAAGCTAATATTAGCAAGCTAGGACACACCTACGACTCGACTACTCACTGATTGAAAATAACGGCTTTTATTTGACAGGTACTACGACAGAAACACTACAATATCACATGACCAATTTATAGTCATGTGATATTCCTAAGTGTTCAATTAAAGAGGAGTTCTAGTTACTCTAAAAACACTGTGCAGTAATTACGCTGAAGTCGTAAGGAAATGCTTCTCTGGCTGGCTGTCAAACGTCTGTCTATGGCCTCAAGGCAGCAAAAGCTTTCTCTAAGATGTCCTTTTTAATTTTTACAAAATTTGGATGAGTAGCAAGCACCTGTAGACAGATGCAAAGAAAAGATCTGTGAATAAAATAAAATGAATATACACTCACATACAGGCGCACTGAAGGATGCAAACGTCTCGTCACCTTATGGCAGACATCTATGGCGTCAAAATTCTGTTTTGATTTGAAGTAGTTCAAAGCAAGTTTGTATCCTGTTGAGAGACATGACATATTATTACCGCTTTCGTTTTGGAACAGACTAAATGATCAACATACCAACAGTTGGGTTGAATTGATTTCCATATTTCCAAGCCAGTTTATAGTTGAATGCTGCATCTCGAAATGCCTGCTCTTTTTCCAGAATGAAACCTCGATACTCATACGCTTTACAGCATGACTGCAAAAAATAAACATTCAATTCAAATGGTGCGATGGGATGGTCCAAAAAAAAACCATACAGCATTGAAGCAGTGACCTTATTATAATTGAGACATTTATTCAGGAGGTCATCTGCCAAGTCGTACTTCCCCGAATGGATGTAGATGTTAGCCAGGAGCAGCCAGCTCTTCTCAAACTCTTCGGCATCAACAATATTCCAGTTCATTTTTGTGATATGTTTTAACCGGTTTCTGGCTTGGGCGGTTAGTTGCAACATCATGAGAGTGGTTGCAATGGCCAACTGTGCTGGCACGTGAGCTTCCTAAATTCAAACATTACAATCACACAATCTCAAGATGTGTGCGCAGGCTGTTTGCATTCAGGTGTCAAGACTCTCATTACCTTTAATGCTTTTACTTTTTTGCAAATTGAGAAGAACAAAGTTTTCTTACCATATTAGTTGCGATCTCGGTAAAAACAGAGAGGGCTTTCTCTATATTGGCCTTCTGTTTCGTGGCCAGTAAGCAGTAGTTCTCGAGCATACGGAGCTTTAAATGTCCTCCAGGTGATTCTGGCTTTAATTCCTTCAAGAGCAGATGAGCTGTTGCCACAGCAACCCTCTCCATTTCCTGCTTTTCTGTAGAGCTGATGAGAGTAAACCCAGAAAGTTCAGCATTTTGTCCTTACGTTACAGGTTCTTTGTTATAAATCTTACCCAGTTTTGAAATCTAAGTGACATAATTCGATTCCCATCATGTCATTGTTGAGATTGAGGTAGATGTCAATCATTTTATGGACAGCATTTTGACCCCACTTGGTATCTTTTCGGGCTTGGTTGAAATGATGCAGAGCAGCATTGGGTTCTCCCATATAGCTGAGCATCAGGCACAAATGGAGTCATACATTCTACAAAATAAATGCTACTTGTAACCTCAAGAAAAAGCCCACTCACCAAAAATAGAGTCCTTTGCAGTAGTTAAAGCCCGGTTCAAATGTAACGCTGGGAGAATTTTTTTCTACCCTTTCAAAAAATCCGGGCATGTCTTCCAAATTTCCCGCCTTCCTTAGCAAGTCAATGAGACGTGACACTGTTGAGAAGTTGTCTTGAAACAACAACACAGGTTAAATTTTAAATTAATTTAAAGAGGCCAACTACAGACTTGCTGCACATTTTCAAAACATAGCGATTTAGCACCTGGCTTGCTCTCCAGCAGTTGCTGATAATAGACAACTGCTTGTTCATGATCTTTTCTCCTGAACATAAGCTCGGCCATCATCTAAACACAAACATATATTGGAAGATGCTCCACTGAGTGACCAAAAGGCTTAAGGCCAGACATGAGGTGAAAGACACAAGACAGAACCCACCAGAGTTGCATCTTGATTAAACTGGTCTTTCTTCAAGATGATGTTACATTGCTCCTGGCATGCATCGAATTCATCTAGCGTGAGGAATATCTGTGCCAACTCCAGCATCAACTAAAATGAAATGTTTTGTGAATTACTCAATTTTTCCTCTTTCGAAATGTGACATTACACATGGATGAGATTCTCGCTGCTCAGGATGGTCAAAAGCAGCTTCCGTTGGGATTTGGTAGTAGTACCCACCTTGTGGTCCGTCTCACAATGCACAAGAGCTTCTTTGTAGAACTCGACGGCTCTGTCGTAAACCCTCTGACTAGTGTAGTGTTGGGCTATCTCAGTGCAGATCTTGGCAGCTAGCTGCTTCTGGACGTCAAAGCTGTCAGGTTGCTCCAACGGCACCCGCTTCAGTACTTTGGCTTGTACGTCCCGCGCCTGGCAAAAGTCCAATTTGGCAATGACAATAATAATCGAATGGACATAGAGAATGGACTTAATCAGCTCAAGTCACGAGATGGGAGCAAAATGGCACAAAGGCGCAGTTGCTTGAGCGTTCTGAACTGCTAGTTTGAGTAAAAGGTTGAGAGGTGTCCATCGAATGTGTGCAGTTCAGGGATCATCTCATAAAAAAATAGAACTTGCCTTTTGTAGGGATGTTAAGGAGTCTTCTGCTTTGTCAATCCTATTTTGGACCTTTGCCAACAGCATCAGATAACGGCAATCATCTGCCAGTGCAGGTAATCCAGTCACGGACATTTTTTATTTAAAAAAAAAAATAAATAAAATTTTGCAAAGCATGTGAGGGGCAACATTTTCGGAAAAAATTAAATGAAGCATGTTTGAAAAGATTCTTTTTCATTGGATGTTTTTTTAGTACGCACAATCTCTGAGGTGCGATTTGGATTTGTTGATCTGGCTCAAACTAGAGTGGATTATTTTCCATGCCAGTCATCTGTTTATTGTGATGTTTTCAATGTGTTGGCTGAAGAGTATAAGTAGCACTAAGTACCTGGCTTATGGGAGAGAGCTTCAAGCAGAACACTCTCACAGCGCTCGTATTGCTTCATCTTCATCAGCAACTCGGCCAGGTCATAACGCAGGAAGTTCTGCTGTCCGGTCTTCAGTGCAGCTTCATAATAATGTAATGCCTGTGTGTGGCAACAATGACTTTGCTCTGATCCTCATTTTAAATTCGAAAAATATACGTATAAATAGCCTACAAACCTTATCAAAGTAGTGAGTCTTGACTAAAAACTTTCCAAATTTGCTGACCAGAGCTCCATCTTTTGGTGTTTTCTCCAGAGCATGCCCGTACACCTCAATGGCTTTCTCTGGCTGAAAGGACAATCGTTTAGGATTAGTGACAAGACACATTAGAATTTGTAAATCATTTTTACGTTTACCACTACACAAATTCACAGTACGTACGTTTGCCACCTACCTCTAAAATATGCATGTAAGCTTCCCCGAGTAAGACGTATGTATGAGGACTGGGTAGCTTGTCCACTATTTCCCTGGATATAAGACCAAAATTAAATTCTACATTTTGTTTCGCAAGGTGTTACATGAAGATGCAACGCACTTGTAGCAGCTCACAAACAGACGCTTATCCTTTTTGTGGTTCAGGTATATTTCTGCCATTTTCTGCTTGGCTTGAATGTAGTAGAGTTGCTCAGGTGTAATGTTTCTCAGCATATTGAGTGCCAAGTCTGTGTCACCGTGAAACAAAGCCAGATCGACATTGGCGATAGTAACTCGAAGCTCCTCAGGAGTGCCGGAGAACTTGTTGATGGCGTCTTGCATCACCTTGGCTGCTTCTTGCTGCAAGGACAATCCATATATGTGACTATGAAACCAATATAAAAAAATCTACCAGAAACACAATTGAAATAGTTTAAAAAACAGTGCAGTGTACAAGCTTTGTTTGCACCTGTTTATTGTTTAGCCGCAAAGCCTCGGCTAACTCCAAGAAGATGGAGGCACAGTCAGAAGAACTCAGATGGATTGTTTTCGTTTTGGACATGGCTGCTGATCCAGCCCTGCAGACCCCGGGAAGACTCATTGCCGTTTGCAAAATCTGGATCGCTTCAGTCAGCTCCCCCATTTTCTTCTTTGCTTGAGCCTTGATCAGAAGGTACAAGGGATGTTCCCGAATCTGGGATGGAGTAAGAAAACATGTTGAAATATTTTTTACGGACCTTGAGTACCCAAGACACTCTCACCTCAAAGTTATGGCTGAGGCAGACTTCAAGCAACTGCGAGCACAAAGTAAAATTGCCGCGCAACAAGTGGATCTGAGCCATGAGCAGATGTGCGTCTGTATGAGAAGGACACTGTTCCAGGCAGTGCTGCAGACTGCTCTGAGCACCATCCACATCACCTGAATGGACACAGAGTTAAAAAATGACGTTTCCAGGGGCTGCCAGCCAGCGCTTTTCCAACGCCATGCTCACCGGTTTGATATCGGACTTTGGCTTGGAGGAAGAGGCCTTGAAGGAGCCCTGGCACAATCTTGACCACTTTGCCCAACAATGCAGCACAGTGCCTGAGCTGAGGAGGAGGAGACTCGCCCTGGCCTGGAGGCTAAAGCAAAAAATAAAATAAAACCAGCCAAAATGACTTAGTATAGAAACATAAACCCTGAGTTGTACCTTAGGAGGACAAAGAGCAAGATACTCCTTTGCAATTTGTAAGAGAAAGTCAGGGTTCAGTTTCTGAAAGTACTCCAGCCCCAAAGGTAGACCCTGGACAGTCGAGAAGTGGGTTGCCGCTGCATCTTTCAAGAGCTTGGTTATCTCTTCTTGGGGACGGTGCTTTTTAATTGCCACGAGTGCCAGCAGGTAGAGGATTTCCTAATCAAAGTCGACAAAAGAATTAAAAAAGGCCATCACAGGAAAAAAAAAAAAAGAGCTTTACCCCTGATTTTCCAGAGGTTTGTTGAATCTCCATCAGAAATTCCAAATCTTTCTCTGCTTCTTCGAGTGAGCCCTCTATCAACTGGCACCAAATCATACCTATGCAATGAAAAAATAATATTGATGGAAGCTCACCTTCACAAATTCTGTCCACTTACCCGTCAGTGCAGTGAGGCTCATTTCATCCAACGTCATCGCCGTCTTAAACCACTTGGTGGCTTCCTTGATTTTGCCCTGAAGCACCAGAAGGTAGCCCAGCTCTGCTGCTAATTCCGAGTTTTCTTGTGTCACATCAAAAGCTTTTTCCACCATTTTGAACACTTGCTCAAGCACCGTCTCATTCCGTCCACACTAGAAGGAATCAACGCAGATAATGTTCACATCCCAAGCGTGATAAACGACGCGAAGGCGTCGACTTACAACTCGACTGAACGCCAGAGACATCCTGAGCGCAAGTTCCGGGTTTTGCGGTTCTTGCACGTGCAGACTTTTAATGAGGTTGGAAAGATGCTTTGTTGACTGACACAAGTGAGAAAAACAGTTTCAACAAGAATATTGTAGCTCTCCTACTCAAAAAGGTCGTTATTTATTTTACCTCGAGAATATCTCCATTGATGCATAATGAATGCAAAGTTAGCATATGTAAAGCATCCAGGTTGTTTGTATTCATTTGCAGAACCCTGAAATGACAAGTGTGTTCATGTCCAGGCATGACAACTTTTTATTTTCCAGATTTAAAAGTGTAACTTCTTACCTGACTGCTGCCTCTGTAGTTTGATCCCAATCTTGGAGGTTTAAAAAAAGGGTCATCTTCTTAATAAGAGCAGGTAAGAAACTGGGAAAACTGGCAATGACCTTGTTAACCACATCTAATGCTCCAGAGTAGTTTTGACAATATTCAAAGTATTGTGCCTGGGACAAACAAACCATATCACTGATTGAATAATTTGAAGAAAAATCAACAATATGCTGTGGTTTCAAAGTTTGAGCATCTACTGTGTTTTTCAAATCGTACCTTTCCCATTAGCGCAAAAGCATCGGGTCTGTCCTTCAGCCCTTCTTCAAAATATTTTCCGGCCTTTCTGGCATAGTCATCTTTCCCACACGTCACATCTATCCATGCTTTCAGTATTATCCCCTGCACAGTAAACAGAAGCTGTAGAAAAGTTCACAAAACTCACAATGGCACCCCAACGTTATGTTTTGTCTTACCTCTTTTGAACCATTAGAGAGTTTGATCATTCGCTCAATGTATTCCCTCGCTTTATCATTTCGGCCCAATAGCCAAAGAAACATGGCGGCATAGTACAGACTCTGTGGGGGTGCACTTTTGCGATCCTCTCTGATTTTACATTCAAGCTCGCGGATGACATCTTTGTCTGTGGGTATGAAGACATGCAGTCAAAGAACATTGGTGTGAATGCACGACGATCGACATTGACGGATTACCTGGTGACTTCTTTTTTTTCTCGGCGTAGACAAGTGCCATGAGAGAGCAGAGAGACACGTCGGATCGATCCTTTATTAAGTCCAACTCGGCTGAAGCTTGTCGAACGTCACCTGCGGTTGAATGTAGAAATTGATGTATGAATGAAAAGCAGATGAACAGCAATAGAGTATAATTTCATTTGATGACATCAATCTTACCTTGCATTAAAGTGCCATATGCACGGAAGACAGTGAAGACAGACTCATTGCGAAATTTCTTCTGCGCAGTCGCTGTGGCTTTCGCAACATGATTGAAGTATTTTCCATTGCAATAATATCTAATCAAAGCCTATTGAAAATATCTTCATATTATTATTGTTATTCTTTAGCAAGAACAATTGAATGTAGAGAAATTAAAGTTGATGTTTTTTCTGCAGGATTACTCAATGAAAAATTATGAAAGAGATTTAAAGTAGTCATTGCTGGATTCATGGTTTATATTAGTGATTCCCAATTAGGTTGAGGGCAGACAAGTTCAGGTAATTGGTCACTAAATTATCAATTTACAACATATATTGTATCTTTGTTGCTCCATCTATCTGTGCCAGCAAAGTGAAATGTATATTTATACATAACTGAAAAGTGTTTAATCTTTTTGTACCATTTTTTTGTTTGGTAGTGTACCGCTACTATTTTCAAATGTAATTTGAAGTTAGGAACTACTTAGAATAACAATATCCCGGTAAAAGAATGTTTGCTTTAAAACTGCATCACAATTAAAAACCAAACAGCAAGGTTCAAAAGCTTAGCCCACCCTTTTTCAATTTAAGTATCCCTAAAACAACATTTCTAACATTACCCTGAGTGAAATATAATCAGCTTTTCAATGCTTGGTGACTTCTAAACACATACTTTCTTTCAAAACGATAAAAATTAAAATCTGCTTACCATTGCTGTATCTTTAGTCTCCATTTTGGCTGACACAGCTCAAGTGGGGAGTGAATGTTATTTTTGGGTGCCACAACAGCTATTCTGTTACAGTATTACGTTTAACTTGAAAGCCACTCTCTTAATAACTTATGACGCGTCGATAAAAGGCAGTTATTGTACTTCTCAAAAGAAGTTTAAGCTTATTTTTTGTAATCATGATGCGCCAACGCATTTTCCGACTATCCCAGTTGGGGGCAGTATTTCGCTTGTCATTTAAATTAACACGAAGAAGACAAGAATGAGCCGTCCGTAGTTACTAGGCAACGCGAGAAGAGAGAACTCAATATGGCGAAAACCCTGCTTGACGACGAAGGAACATGACTGTAGCTGTTAATCATAAACGTTACCAACAAACGGGAAAATAGGTTTTTATAGTTTTATTTGCGTTGGTCAGGGTTTCTCAGTCGAAATGGAGACGGAAGAGACGACACTGGTGAGCGAACATTACGCTTTTAAGAGTGCTCATGTTTTTTGGTTAGTGCGTTTGCTCTGGGGTGATGTACTGATGGAAAAATATACTAACATTGTATTTACGTTGATGTACGCATACTTGTGTAAAAACATTGATAAACGTAGAAATACTTATTCAACTCCTGCACTTGAGACGCACACTTGAAACATCTTACTTAACTCAAAGTACAGATACTTGAAAAATCTACTACTTACAGTAACAAAGTAAATTGCAATTACTTACTCTGTTGTTTTTCTCAGGCTTTAATCAGATATTATTGCAATGAAAAGTATTTCAACCATGCTGTGAAAGCTGCAGCAGCAGCTCTGACAAAATTCAGAGGTGACCCTGTGCTCACCTTCTTTCATGGATATGCCACTTTAATGCAAGGTAAACTGAACACAATCATACACGAATACTGTTTACAATTGTGTCTCGTATTAATAATATGTGTACTTAACTCTCTATTACCCACAATGCCCCCCTCCAAAAAAAAAACCAGATTCAATTCGCGAAGCCACAGCTGAGTTGGACACGTTAAAAGAAACACAAGATGTATCTCTGTGCACGTTAATGGCACTTGTCTATGCTGAGAAGAAAAAGACAAAACCTGGTAAGACACCAAGGTCCTTTAATTGATGACATATAAATGTACTAGAGTTTTGTAACCGTATCGGTAATCCCAGACAGAGAGGTTGTTCAAGAACTCGAAGCAAAAATCAAGGAGGACCGCAAAAGTGCATCTCCCCAGAGTCTTTACCATGCTGGCATGTTCCTCTGGCTGTTAGGCCGGAATGACAAAGCTAGAGAATACACAGAGCGTATGGTCAAACTCTCCAATAGCTCAAAAGAGGTAAAACCACCTGCAGTCATTAGCACAAGAATAAGGGAAAAAAAGTTGTTGTTTTTTTTCTCTAGGGAATAATCCTGAAAGGATGGATCGATGTGACATGTGGGAAGGATACGTACGCCAGAAAGGCTGGAAAATACTTTGACGAAGGACTGAAGGACGGACCAGATGTTTTTGCTCTAATGGGAAAGGTAAGTTAACGACAATACTTTGATTGAATTTCCTTACTCAAGTTTTGAGGTGCTTGGTTTTGTCACATTTTGCATTCCTGTCTTCTCTTCTGTCATAGGCACAATACTACGAATATCGTCAGAACTACTCTGGCGCATTAGATGTGGTTAATAAGATCATTGCCACTTTCCCTGGCTTCTTGCCTGCTCTTATTAAGAAGATGAAGCTGTTTTTAAACCTCCAAGACTGGGAGCAAACAATCGAGGCGGCAATCAGGTAAGCAGCCAGATTGTTTTCCCATCAATTCTGTATTTCAATTTACTTCTTGTGTATCATTTCAGACTTTTACAAATGGACAAAAACAACCTGGACGCACTACAGATGCTTACTCTGCATTTCTTGTGTAAAAATGGAGATATTACTGAGGTAAATTCACATAATTCCAATCTGATGGCATGACATGACTTTATGGAGTTACTTGTATTGTTTGTGTTTCTCACTTGGCAGTCAACGAAACATCTTTCCAACCTGATCAGCAGTTTAGACATGCTGGAACCACGAAACCCAGAACTGGCTTATAAAATGTCTCTTGCATTCACCAGAGTTGTAAGAAATACTCTTCTTGTTTGTTTTTGCTTCAGGGTTGTTGAATGTGGAATTTCACTATTTGTGTTGATTCCTCTCAGTGTGGCAGAAATGAAAAAGTGCTTGAGCAGGTGTTCAGGATGGTGGAAAAGGCTTACAGCGTGATAGAAGGGAACTCGGATTTAGCCACAGAGTTGGGCTATCTTATGGTGCTTCAGGGGAAAGTCAAGGAGGCCATAAAGTGGTACAAGACTGCCATGACGCTGGATGAGACCAGCCTCCCAGCACTGACTGGTAAAGTAAAATAATGGCTTTTATTCATCTCTGTGGATAAACTCTACTTCTAACAAGTATTATCACGAAAAGAAGACAAATAAGACATGCTAACCGCGAGGCAGTTAAGAGAAGCCGATAAAGTTAAAATATATTGCAGATGAAATATTTTTAATATCAGTGATGTTATGTGTATTTGGTTGAGCTATTTTGTATAATAGTTTTGACATTTGTACAAAATAATGTTTTTTGTTGTTTGGATATGGAACTTTGTAACCCAGCCCTACCTCACATCTTTTTGTTTGTGATTTTGTTGCACAGGTATCATTCGATGCCAGCTGATAGAAGGCCGCCTTGAAGATGCAGACCAACAGCTGGAATTTCTCACGGAAATTCAGCAATCCATAGGAAAATCAGGGGTATCGTTGATTCACGTAATTATTTTTTGTCATATCTGAGCACAATGTTTATTTGGGGTTTTTTCTGCCCCATCTTATTAGGACCTCCTTTATCTGCGTGCACTTGTGGCAATAAAAAAGCGCCACCCTCAAGAAGAGGTGACCAAGCTCCTGAACGAAGCTGTGGAAACCCATTTCTCCACTCTCCAGGGTCTACCTTTGGGTGCGGAGTACTTTTACAAATTGAACCCTGACTTCCTCTTACAGATTGTCAAGGAGTACCTTGCTCTGTGTCCCACTAAGGTACAACTTGGGTCTCATTTTCCACCTTGAAAATGTGTTATGGAAGATTTGTTGTAAAAATTCTCTGATGTGCTTTAGCCTCCACCCCAGGGCCAGTCTCCTGCTCCTCAGCTCAGGCACTGTGCTGCATTGTTGGACACAGTAGTCAAGATTGTGCCGGGGCTCCTTCAAGGCCTCTTCCTCCAAGCCAAAGTCCGATATCAGTCCGGTGAGCATGGCAATTGAAAAGCGCCGGCTGGCGGCTCCTGGAAACATCTTTTTTTAACTCTGTGTCCATTCAGGTGATGTGGATGGTGCTCAGAGCAGCCTGCAGCACTGCCTGGAACAGTGTCCTTCTCATACGGATGCGCATCTGCTCATGGCTCAGATCCACTTGTTGCGCGGCAATTTCACTTTGTGCTCGCAGTCGCTTGAAGTCTGCCTCAGCCATGACTTTGAGGTGAGAGTGTCTTGGGTACTCAAGGTCCGTAAAAAATATTTCAACATGTTTTCTTACTCCATCCCAGATTCGGGAACATCCCTTGTACCTCCTGATTAAAGCTCAAGCAAAGAAGAAAATGGGGGAGCTGACTGAAGCGATACAGATTTTACAAATGGCACTGAGTCTTCCCGGGGTCTGCAGGGCTGGATCAGCAGCTAAATCTAAAAATAAAAAGATTGACCTGAGTTCTGCAGACTGTGTCTCCGTCTTCTTGGAGTTAGCCGAGGCCTTGTGGCTCAACGGAGAACAGGTAGAAATAATCCATATTACTAACCTTTTATTGTGGACTCAAATAGCATTCAAACATTCCAGCATGAAGCAGCCAAGGTGATGCAGGATGCCATCAATGAGTTCTCGGGGACGACCGAAGAACTCCGTGTCACTATCGCCAACGCAGACCTGGCTTTGTTTCGAGGTGACACTGACTTGGCTCTGAGCATGCTGAGAAACATTACACCTGAGCAGCTCTACTACATCCAAGCCAAGGAGAAAATGGCCGACATTTACCTGAGCCACAGAAAGGATAAGCGTCTGTATGTGAGCTGCTACAGGTGAGCAGGATTAAATTAGATCCTGACGTGATATAAAGTTGTGAGCAAGTCTCCACTTTTATCCATGTGACCTATTTGATGGAATGTTTTGGTTTGTTCTTCAGGGAAATGGTGGACAAGCTACCAGGCCCTCAAACATATGTCTTACTAGGAGACGCTTACATGCATATTTTAGAGGTAAGTAATGGAAGATATGATTTTTTTTTAATGAAGTCTCTTAAGACTCAGTGCTCAGCGGTCCATCACCCACTGTTCCTCCTCAGCCAGAAAAGGCCATTGAGGTCTATGAACACGCTCTGGAGAAAACCCCCAAAGATGGCGCTCTCGCCAGCAAGTTTGGGAAAGCTCTGGTCAAGACTCATTATTACACCAAGGTTTGTTTCAGCATTTGTCGGGACACGCGTGGTTACCTCGCTCCAACAAAAACATCAGCTGGTTGTTCCACAGGCAATACATTACTACGAAGCGGCGCTGAAGTCCGAGCAGCAGAACTTCCTGCGCTATGACCTGGCTGAGCTGCTGATGAAGATGAAGCAATACGAGCGCTGCGAGAAACTCTTGCATGACTCTCTCTCCCGTGAGCCAGGTACAGTTCTTCTCACACAGCACAAATCATAGATGGTGATGTCATGCGGAGATGATTTTTTTAAGTGCAACTTGAGAGCCAGAGTGCCACTTTTCGGTCCAGTTCTGAAGCTACTGTTTGTCATTTACAACTTTATTTTATCTCTCAACCTAGCGAATGAACTAACGGCCCTCTCCGATGATTGCCGTTATCTAATGTTGTTGGCCAAGGTCCAAAATAAGGTTGACAAAACAGAAGAAGCCTTAACAACCCTACAAAGGGTAAGTCCTCCAAATTGTTTGGTTCTCTCCAAGCAGATCTGCCACAGAGCATTTTTTTGGGAATCTTCATCACCAATGAGATGTTTGAAATGTTCTTGTCTACTGTCGCTAGGCCCGTGATGTACAAGCCAAGGTGCTAAAGCGGGTGGAAGTGGAGGAGCCCGACGCCGTCCCCATGCAAAAACAGCTCGCCGCCAAGATCTGCTCCGAGATCGCACAACACTACACGGGCCAGAGAGGCTATGAGAGAGCCATCAAGTTCTACAAAGAAGCTCTTGTTTACTGCGAGACCGATCACAAGGTCTGTACTACTGAATCAAAACGTCCTGTGTCCTCCCTGACGCAGCTGTGCTTCACCGGCCTGAGCATCTTCTAGAATCTCATCCTTACATGTAAGGGAGAGGGATTCACATAACTCAACATTTCTAGGTGATGCTGGAGTTGGCTCAAATTTTCCTCACCATAGATGAGCTTGATTCGTGCCAGGAACAATGCAGCGTCATCTTGAAGAACGACCAGTTTAATGAAGATGCAACTCTGGTGGGTTCAGTCTTCTCACTGCACCGTTCTTCTTCTGGAACACTTTACTTATTTTCAGCATGTGTTTTTGTTTAGATGATGGCCGACCTTATGTTCAGGAGACAAGACTATGAGCAGGCTGTCTTCCGTTATCAGCAACTGCTGGAGCGCAAGCCAGGTGCAAAACACAATTTATTGGTAAAGCATGTCAAGTATAATTGTATGACTTTTTTTATCTTTTTTGTTTTACATGAAAGACAACTACCCAACATTGTCACGTCTCATCGACTTGCTGAGGAGGGCTGGAAAGTTAGAAGATGTACCCAAATGTTTTGATAGGGCAGAAAAGCACTCTTCTCGGGCCAAGTTTGAGCCTGGTTTTAATTACTGTAAAGGACTTTATCTATGGTAAGTCTGATTTTGTTTGAGATTTAATATTTCTTTTATGTAGGTTCTACAACTAAATTTGTGCCGGTCGCTCAGGTACACAGGGGAACCAAACGCTGCTCTGCGCCACTTCAACCAGGCACGGAAAGACAATGACTGGGGTCAAAATGCGATTTACAACATGATTGAAATCTACCTAAATCCTGACAGTGAAACTATGGGAGGAGAAGTATTTGAGAATTTAGATGGTGAAATTGGGTGAGTGAAAAATTACTGAAAATATTTCCTGGACGGGTGCCTTGAGATAGCATCTTAATCAATCATAAAAGACAGACAAAAATGTATATAATTGAACTGGGTTTTTTTTGCTTTTGTTTTTTTTTAAAGAATATTTACTAATCCTCTATCCTCTTATGATACAACTCCATACTAAAAAAATACTAATGTGTCAACCTCTCTGAATCAGGAACTCTACAGAGAAGCAAGAGACGGAGCAGGTTGCGGTGAGAACCGCTGAGAGGCTCGTAAAAGAAATAAAGCCGCAGACCCCTGGTGGACACGTACAACTTCGTATCCTGGAGAACTACTGCTTGCTAGCCACAAAACAGAAAGCCAATATAGAAAAAGCTCTCGCTGTTTTCACAGAGTTTGCAACCAATGAGGTGAGTAATCCATAACGGTATGCTTGGCTGACTTTTGTGAATAGGATCGTTTCAAAATCAGAAAACAGACAAGAAGGGGGAGGTGTTGCCACCTTGTTCCTGTTTGACCAGGATATTGTGTTTGGATTTTAAAGAAAGATCACGTGCCAGCACTGTTAGCCATGGCAACGGCATACATGATGCTGAAGCAAACTCCCCGAGCCAGGAACCAACTGAAACGTATCGCAAAGATGACGTGGAATATTGTCGACGCTGACGAGTTTGAGAAGAGCTGGCTGCTCTTGGCCGACATCTACATTCATTCGGGGAAGTACGACTTGGCAGATGATCTCCTAAAGAGATGCCTCAATCATAACAAGGTCTGTCACAGTCGGGATGTCCTGATAACATTTTTATTTATTTTTTTAAATTGAGAATTTAACAATTTACAGTCATGCTGCAAAGCTTATGAGTATCGAGGTTTTATAATGGAGAAGGAGCAGGCATTCAGAGATGCGGCATTCAACTACGAACTGGCTTGGAAATACGGAAATCAGTCCAACCCAACCATTGGTATGTTCGCTAAAATCACTTATGAAGACAAATTTTGGTTTAGATTATTTTAAAGGAAATTTTGAACATTTTACATTTCAGGATACAAGCTTGCGTTCAACTACTTAAAAGCAAAGCGCCATTTTGATGCCATCGATGTGTGCCATAAGGTGAGATGTCTCAAGATGCTTACAGATGGGAAGATTTTCATGATTTGGTAATCACAGATTATTTTCTCTCCATTCACAGGTGCTGGCTGCTCATCCAAATTATCCAAAAATGAGAAAGGACATTTTGGACAAAGCTCGTTCTGCTCTAAGGCCATAAGATCTTGACTGCCTGGAAGTTTGGTTCAACTTGTTGGAGTTATTTACTGGGAATTAGTCTGTGCAAGTCATAGAGGAGTTAGACTGGAATAAAAAAAAAAAAAAAAGTCTACACACCTCTGTTCAAACGCAATGTTTTGTGATATAAAAAATACACTAAAGTAACTCACTTCAATTCAATTATTAACGCGGCCTATAAACTGTACAAACAATTTTGATAGGCAAGGTAAAAATAAATGAATACAGTAAGTGGTTCCAGGTTAAAAATTACATTACTGATCACAAAAAACATGGCATTTGAACAGGGGGTGTAGACTTTTTATATTTGTATACTGTTGTAAAATCGACAACTATTTTGTGGATAAATTTAATAACCATTCACCTTACTATTTTTCTTTATCCAGAACACAAATAAAGATTATTTTTGTATGGTTTTATGTGTCATATTTGCACACTGACTTTCAAACATTTTCGCATATTGTCCACCATATTTGCTACAACTGTTCAATTTAACACAATCTCTGTGACGGGATTGAACATTGATAAAGTTTAGTTTTAAATCCCGCTGACCATGTGTTATTCATTAATTCTTAAGTTTATTGTTGAACTGCTTCTTCGAATATTTTTCTTGACACTTATTCCATTTCTCTTATTTTGTTGATCAAATATTGCAGTACGATAAAAGTACAATTGTTGCGTAATAGCTTATGATAATAGTAATTGTTTGTCTTTTATGTTTTTTTTTTTCTTTAACGTTTGTTACGATTGTAGTACTTGGTGTTCCAAGTGTTTGTGGATGCTTGCAGTGCCAGAGCCAGCCCAGTTGAAGGCAGACTCGCTCCACAATAGTGGCCGAGGGCAGTTTTCCCCACGGGTGGGATCCACCTCATTGCTCCTCTTAACATCAAAGTCTTCATCGTGACCATCGAAGAAAAGAGCAGGGAGATTTGTCATCTATCATCTGGTAAGTGTCAGGCTATGAAAACAAGAACCAACAACTTGTTTTCACCAATTACATTTTATTTTGCTTTTTTTTGGTAACTTTTGCTAAATGTTCCCAAGAGAGGCCGATTGGATGCGGTGTTGAATAAAGCGCGTTCCTCCGCTATTTGTATCCCAGCAACTGGGTGGATGAATGGAGCTCTTGAACAAACCTCACTGGCACCATCCTTTATTAATTCATTTAACGCGAGCGACTCCAGTAGAAACGCTTACGTTTAAAACTAACGACCACGTGTAGATTATAAGTGATTTTAAAAATGGGTTTGCCCAATAAGTCACTTGATATTTGTTGGGGTTTTCCCCTTTTATTGCAGCCATGGAGTTTGATACAAGGGTTCAGCTCTGCGCATGCGCATCAGTTGCTCTCCGCCTTCTACCTGAGAACAGCGCACCTGGAGCCAACGAGACGGAAGTTTGCTGAAGTACAAATCTTTTTCGGATTTTTTTCTCTCCCTGACCAACAACAGCTTTTCCTTGGCGTCGGTGTAGGTAGCGACGCGTTACCCCGTTGCAAGGCGACATGAATTCGGTCCTTGTATTTTTGTTGGAGTCGATTTGGGAGCCTTTTTTTATTGCACGTCTAGTTCACTGACTCATGGTAAGTTCCCCCCCCCCCCCCCCCTTCTTCCTCCTGGCGAAATTCTCAGCAACGTGGTTAATTGATGACACTTGGATATTTGTTTTATGATTAAAAGTTAATGTTACCAACTCCATGGCTGCTTACTTTGTATTAAAGTAGTTGAACTGCACGTGGAATTGGGTCACTTTTTCTCGTGTTGTGTCATTACCACTATTAAGTAACTTTGTGACGTTCCCCAAAAGTTGTGAATTATCATTAAGCTTCATATAGTATTGAGTAAATGCCAAGTTGTTGAAAATGCACTGGTAAAGCTTGGTTTCATTATAAAGCATTGTAAACACAGAAACAGATGAAACATGCATAGAGGAAAATAAATGGACAAGAATGACCAAACCAGCACTAAATCATTAATAGTATCAGTACCCGATCCGATTCTTTTATGATTCCGATTCGGATCCAGTCATAGGATGGGCCGGATCCTGTCATGTTGTTTTTTTTTTTTTCCTTTACGTCAATGCTCTTAGGAGCTGCGTTTAATCTTCATGCCAACATGTTAAGCCACCTCTGAGTTTTCTTAATTTGCTACAGTTTCATAATTGAGTGATTCTCTTGAGGACATCAGTGGCTCTTGATCCTGATATTGAGGTGACCCTGACTTTGATCGATGTATTGCAGTTGCTGGGCCTACACTTTAAAAACCAATCTGCGTCTCCATCCAAGAAGAATGACAGTACTGCGCAGAGTGCTCCGACGACGACTGCACCCCCTTAAACTGGTCGTAGCTGCTCTGGTCTTTGTCACCTTTGTGTTCTTCATACAATGGGAAGTGGAAAGCCGAAGTCCGCTGGAGGACCCTTGGCTGAAAGAGATTAAAGAGAAGCGGGACACCATGCTGGGCATGGTGATGGGAGCCGTTCATAACTTCAGGGACGCCATTCCAAAAATGCAGATTAAAGCCCCTGTTCATCAGAAGCACAGCTCAAACGGTGACGGCTGTTTGCTGGGTCGCTACACGGCCCCCGAGCTCAAACCGGCCCTGGAGAGACCTCCCCAAAACCCGGTTGCTCCCGGCGCCTCCGGCAAGCCCTTCCACACGGACTCCTTGAGCCCGGCCGAGCAGAAGGAAAAAGAGGAGGGCGAGCAGAAGCACTGCTTCAATCTGTACGCCAGCGATCGCATCTCCCTGAGCCGGGACCTGGGAGCAGACACAAGACCACCAGAGTATGTTTGCTCGCGCACTCTTCATACAAAAGACCTCATGTTTGACTGGCGCTTCAACTCAATATGGAGTCGGCCATGTTTGTGCAAACCAAATGTCGCTCGCTCCTTTCCCAAATAATTGCTCAGCTCCCAAGCTGCGGTCACACCTACTTGTTGAGCTCTGCCCATTTAGAACTGTCTAATATTGGTAATAAAATAATAAAACTCCACTGGCACAATATGATAAAACTATAGATGGCAAACCCCTACAAATTTGTGCGAAGTCCATTTATAGATATTTTTTTTAAAAATCTGGAATAATTGTCATCCAAGTTTTTAATTCAATCTAATCCATTTATTTCTCTCACTGCCCATTTGAAGACCAAAAATGTCACCACACACACGGTAGCGGTGTGACGGCAGTGATCCGACACGCCACAGAGGAAGCCCTCCGGACAGACCCATCTTTGTGCTTCTCTCTGCAGATGTATTGAGCAGACCTTCAAGCGATGCCCTCCCTTGCCAACCACCAGCGTGATAATCGTCTTTCACAATGAGGCTTGGAGCACCCTGCTAAGGACCGTGTACAGCGTCCTGCATACATCGCCTGCCATTCTCCTCAAGGAGATTATCCTGGTGGATGATGCTAGTGTTGATGGTAAGCACCCCCCCCCCCCTTTTTTTTGGTTTTTTTTTTGTTTGTTTTGCCGGGTTTGATTTCACATGGAGAGGAAGACCTTTTTCTTTTTTGTAGCTCCAGGAAGGGAGAACTTTAGATGAGTACTTTCTTAAAAAGCTTACTCTTGCTGAAGGTTGGTAACAGAAACTGTGAGGGAGGGGGGCAGTTCAATCCATCTCAGATTCAGTTACTTATGAGGGGCCAGGCCACAGGCGGTGGCTGGATATGCAGCAGCCTTCCTTGGTGGAAACTGGTTTGACCAAATAGCTCGCTGTGGTGAGGATTACCAGCAAAGTTTGCTCCTCTTTTCTTCTGGTTGAGTCACTCATGCCGAGGATTGCAAATGTTCTCCAGTCATCACTTCGATAGTCATCGCAGCTTTAAATGCGACTTAACCAGATGGTTTCTAAATGTCAAACGCATTCACGCTCCACTTCTGACCTTTGTTCCTTGCGTTGCAGACATCCTGAAGGACCAGCTGGACGAGTACCTGAAAACGCTGAGTATCGTGCGAGTCGTCCGGCAAGTTGAGAGGAAAGGCCTCATTACTGCTCGGTTGCTGGGTGCGTCTGTGGCCACCGGTGACACGCTCACTTTTCTGGATGCCCATTGTGAGTCCACACTATAAAAAAAAAAAGAAATGTTGAGTACAGAACCAGAACCGATTGGGTTTCTTGTGTTCTCAGGCGAATGCTTTAACGGCTGGCTGGAGCCGCTGCTCGCCAGGATAGCCGAAAACTCCACCGCAGTGGTTAGTCCGGACATATCAACCATTGATCTCACCACCTTTGAGTTCATGAAGCCGTCCCCGTATGGCCATAACCATAACCGGGGCAACTTTGACTGGGGCTTGTCCTTTGGATGGGAGAGTCTCCCGGATCATGAGAAAAATAGGAGGAAGGATGAAACCTACCCGATTAAGTGAGACGAGCGTCCCTGGCGCGTCTCGACTTTGCCGAAACGTCTTTTGAATCCAAGTCTTCTGTAGGACCCCAACGTTTGCCGGCGGGCTGTTCTCCATCTCGAAGGAATACTTCTACCACGTCGGAAGCTATGATGAGCAAATGGAAATCTGGGGTGGTGAGAATATTGAGATGTCCTTCAGGGTGAGGATTCTCAGCGTGCCAATTTCTCATTGCATTTGAATAAAGTTGTAAATGTTTTAAAACTTTAAAGGATCTTAAAATAACACGTCTGAGCTAATCTCATATCACCGGCAGGTCTGGCAATGTGGCGGACAGCTGGAGATCATCCCGTGCTCTGTCGTCGGCCATGTTTTCCGCACCAAGAGTCCCCATACTTTTCCCAAAGGCACGCAAGTGATCGCCCGCAACCAGGTCCGACTGGCCGAGGTTTGGATGGATGATTATAAGGAGATCTTCTACCGTCGTAACCAGCAGGCGGGACAGATGGCCAAAGATGTACGTATGTACTACCTTCTCGTCAGCATTTTCAGTTCATTGTTGAAAACTTCTCACATCGGCTAGTGCTTAAGGAGGCAAGTTTCAACATATCCCTTCTGTTAATTACCCAGCAGCAGCTGTTTGTCTCAACTCTACACGCTAGGTGAACGACATTCTACCGGGTCAAATAGTGTATTTAACTCATTCCGTTAAAAAGGAAGCACATTGGAGGGAAAAAAAAGAAATGGTTGCGATAAAAGCTTGCTGGCAGCAGGCAGAGACGTAAGTGCCTGGAGGAAGGCAACGCTGGTAAATGACAGAGGCTCGCAGCGTTTCTTGACATGTGGCCTCATAGGTGCCATTAAAAGATCCCTCAGGGCTCTACCTCGAGTACCCTTCAAATGCACATTCCTCAAGGAGTCCTCTGCACCAGCTATCGGTGTGGAGGAAATTTACGCATACACATAAATCCGTCTTACAAAAAAGTGTTTTGTAAGACAAATTTGGTGACTATTTTATCCTGTTTGTTTTATTTTGCTCTACAGAAAAGCTTTGGGGACATCTCCAAGCGCGTGGACCTCCGTGAGCGGCTGCAGTGCAAAAGTTTCTCCTGGTACTTGAAGAATGTCTATCCTGAAGTCTTCATGCCTGATCTGAACCCTCTGCGCTTTGGCGCGGTAAGAATGGGCACTCAACCCACCCCGACTAATCCTCAAGGCTCAGCGTAACCACTGCGGGTTTCTGCTCGGGACCTCCAGCGGGTCCAGAGCAGTTCCAACTTGGCGTCCAGACACTCAAGTTGTTTGAACAGCTTGCAGGGGGGGTTTGTTAGCTTTGCATTTCACGTCCTTTCTTTGTGTTTAGGTGAAAAATGTGGGCAAGGACTCGTGTCTGGACGCGGGCGAGAACAATGACGGGGGCAAACAGCTGATCATGTACCCATGTCACGGACTTGGAGGGAACCAGGTTGGGAAAGCAAATGTCTTCTATCGCTTAATAACAAAAGTCGAATCATTTTTTCCATCACTTTTTTTTTTTTGCTTGCTGCTGTAGTATTTTGAGTTCTCCACGCATCACGAGATTCGACACAACATTCAGAAGGAGCTGTGTTTGCACGGGGCCGAGGGGCTTGTCAAGCTGGAGGTCTGCCAATACAAAGGGGGGAACACGGCGGTCGGTCCAGAGCAAAATTGGGAGCTGCAGGACGTAAGTTTGATGAGCTGAAGCTCAACAATTTGGAAAAAAAAAACCACATTTTAACCAAATTGTGAAAGATCCATTTCAACGTTTTCATCCTGTGTATTTTTTTAACAAGAATGTGCATTTTTGTTTCTCTCCAACTAGAATCACTTATTCTCCATGCCGATTTCGAACATGTGCTTGACTGCCCGTTTTGAGCATCCTGCCCTGACGCCCTGCGACCCCACGGACAGATACCAGCTTTGGTCCTTCATCTGAATGTAGGGTCTTGAGTAGCCCTTTTTTTTATAGATTCCTGACTGCAATGAGTTTTAATTTATTTTTAAGACATAAAAACAGAACCGTCGCTGCTTCAAAGTCTGAATGTCGGGAGAAAGTACTGTGGAGAGGAAACGTTTGACACGTTGACCTCCATCACAATGGGAACCCAATGATGCTTAGAGCAATGAATATGCCTCTTTTTTGTATTTGAGATCCAATGTATGGACAAAAGTATTGGGACACAGACACAATTTGGGCCATTAGCTTAAACTCTCCTGAGATTCTTTTACAAAGTTGTAAATTTCTTTGACATAAAAGCATCTTCCCAAAATCGTTAACACTAAACGAAAGCGTGCAATTGTCCATAGTTATGAAGAATTAAGGTTTTGGGATACATTTGCATTCCAAGACTTTTGTCCTGATGGAGTATATTTTCATCCTCGTATGCGCAATGAAGCCAACATTGAATTGAATATTTCTCTAAGTATCCCTCTAAAAGTAAAAAAAAATTAAAAAGACAAAATGGTTTACAATTAGTGCACCAAAGAGACTGACTAGAAAAACTGAGAAACAAATGTGAGCATAGTTCTTTAAGAATATATTTTATGACTCATCCAGTCCCTTAGATGTAATTTTCTATATGAGGTAGAGAAAGGATGATCTACTTACTGTGTGAATGGGTGTGGGGAAGACTTTTGTTGTGGGCCATTTTCTTGATGTGAAGCCGGCTGGCACTGAAACGAGTTTATGCAATGGTCCACATTGAGCTGAAAATAATTTGACTGACGATTTCTGATTACCAACACACTGTGCTGCAAGAGGACAAAGCTCGCAACTTATTTTTGCTAATTGTCCTAAAAAACTGCAACCTTTACCAGGCTTACTGTATGATTTCATGGGAAATGAGGAACTTGGAAAATAAATTTAGAAGAAAAGTGCAGTTGTGTGTGTCCATAGAAAACGTAAGAATTCAAAAACTCAGTTAAAAAATGACAGATGTTTAACATAATCTGCTCACGAGGGGGCGCTGTTGAATAACAAATGACACTCAGGTGAACCTCAAACATGACATCATGAAGACCAAAGGACATTTATTTCAAAACCATGTAAAAATGAAAACTAATCAAATTCTATCTACATATACAAATCAAAAACATAGAAAAAAATGGTATCACTTTGTGCAAAACATATGCATTTCACAGAATCCAAAAATTAAAAAGAAATCAGGCACAGGAAGCTTTTACAACTCACAATCAGCATTAAAATTGAACAATTTCAAAATACCGAAGCAATTTACTCAATACTGACTTATCACAATAAATACATGTTTTGATATATCATTCATAAATACTGGGGGAGGGGGTTCTTGACTGGATTGCAACATCATAGTGTCTCGCCCTCACACTGTAGCCTACAGTACGCTTTGGCAAAATGTGCTCGAAGAGCTTTATTGATTAACTCCGTTGCCTGAACGCAATCTGCACACGCACGCACGCGCAAGGTCCAAATTTAACTGCTAAAAAAAATTATTAAGAAATCTTGCGGTAGCAGCTGAGTGCTTCATTACTTTTGTCAAGAAGTGCTTATTTCAAAATCCCCCAAATCCCTCTACTTAGTCATTTAAAATGACTCAATTATGATCTAATATCAAGCTGTGATTGTCATCCATATTCAATGTAATGGCAATTAGAAAGGAAAAATATGCAGTGTCAAGCCGTAGAGGAAACAAAGAATTAGTGACATAGCTTTCGTAGATAACTATTGCACACAACAATCTCATTAAATGGATCAACGTAAATAAACCATTTATTTCAATGACCAGACAGGAATGTTGTTTGTACTGCATTCAAATCAATAAAAAAAAAGAAATCACATTATTTTAAATAAATATTTAGAAGTTACTTTGTGTTGAGTATGAATTTAAATAGTTTTTGGAGACATTTCAAAGTGCTATTTAATTAATATCCCTGTATTAATGAAACGCTTTGAACATGGCAACTCTTGACCTTTTCACCATTCAAGTATCAATTCAAGAAAAACACTGTACTGTAGTCCCAATAAAGGTTACAATCTGACCAATGACAACAAACAACTCAGGCTTTTTCATGCTTTTCTAACCATCGAAAAGCATATCATAGGAAGGGAAAAAAACAAGCACATTTTTTGTTTTTGTAGAAAACAATAGGCTTTTTGTTCCCCTTAAATACTGCTGCAATCCCTCAAAAAAAGCATGCGTACTATCAAAACTTTTACAATATATACTGTACGTATACTTCCTAAACAATAATAAATAAACTTGACGTTAATCCTTTTTGCAACACATTTCAACACACACGATAGACATATAAAAGTTCCATCTACGGTACAATATTTGCTCAAAACTAGAACTTTACATCTGAAATTACAAGATAACATTGCACGGCGTGATGTAATTGAGCTTCCATCGGCTTTATCGTGGTCGTATGTGAGGTCTTTGAAACATTCCTATGATGGAATGACACCGAGAAAATGGGCCATGGTGCTGTGTTTGGACAATGCAAAAGGCTTTGAATGTAATGCTCCAAGATGTCCATTTTGGATCTCTAAATCATGGTAATCTACAAAAATTGAATTCAGGCGATTGGAGTTTAGTTGGTTGAAGACATTTCACACTTGGACTTTTTAATTTAAAATTTTAGGACTCTCCTTGTTTATTCCTTGGAAATTGGGTTCCATTGGGTTGGAGACTGGAATTTGTAAACAATAAAGAAAATTATAATAATAACCCCCCCCCCCCCAAAATGGTGGCACATGTGAAAGCAGATTTCCAAAATTTTAGGAGCGAAATGCAATCACACAAAAATTTTAGAAACTTCCCATATTAAAGGTGAAACGCCTTCAACAAACAAATCTTTTAAGTCAACAATTGACTTAAGTCAGTTGCCTCAATTCAACCTTTGCAAGTCAAAATGCAAACGTGGCAGTTTCTACACTGCCGGTAAAGAGAGATTCTTGGTACTCGTTGCAAGTAAGTTCAAGTCGGGGTGCCCGTTAACGTTGGACTGCGGCGGCGGCTCGGCCGACGCGCATGAGCCGTGAGTGCTGAACGGTGCATGGGTGTTATTGTTCAGATAGTTGTGAAACTGGTCCTCAGGATCCACAAAATCCGCTTTGTCGTTTTCGTGGACGTAGTGGCTTAGAGCGGCCGCCGGTGCACTTCCGCCCATGTTAAAATTCGTAGAGTACTGTTCCACTGGCTGTTTGGGGAAGGCGCTCTGGGTTTGGGTGCCGTTGATTGGCTCTTGGAATGCTATTGCTTCCCCGTAGGGTTCGCCTGATTGGCTGCTCGTGCCACTGTGGGCGGGGCCTGAATTCCCGAGCTGATAGTATTCAGCCGAGGGGGCGTTCATTAAATAAGCATTCCCGTTTACGTGATTCTCGTCGTCACCGTAACACAGCACGGAGGCCAATGGCACCACTTCCGTGTGACACAAGTTCTCCGACCTGTCCTCGTCCTCATCTTCGTCTTCCTCGTCCTCTGAGTCACTGTTGGCTAAACTCTGAGTGCTGGAGTCTGAAATCCCGCTAAAAACGCTGCTGCTGTCCTCCTCATCTTCGTTGTCATCTTCCTCGTCGTCCTCGTCGTCCTCCTCATCCTCGTCCTCCAGCGGCTCGTCCATCTCGCCGGCCGTCTGCAAGTGCACGCCGGCGCTTTGCGGAACGGCGTCAGGCAAAGAGTAGTCTAACCTGTGCTGAGACTGAACCAGAGAGTTGGAACTGACTGCCTCGTTGCCATGGTAACCATTGGTGGGGGAAGCTTGCTCCTGCTCGCGACTCTTCTCCAGCTCCAGCTTCATTATGGTATGCAGGAAATGGGTCCGAACGCGGATGGGGTTAAACTCCACTCTGCCGCTCGAATTGCTGCAGCCTTCTTTTGTGCAACCACATGGAAATGACATGCGGTCCACCTAGAGGGGAAGAAACAAAGCATTTCCTGTCATGGAACCAAAAGTGAAGCCATGCTTAAAACCAATTTTCAATTGGTTTTTCAAATGGTTGTGAAATATAGTATCTCAAATTAAACGGATCAACAGACAATTTCAAATCAATGACGACTTTGTGACCTTAAAGAATCTTTACGGTGATTTAAAAACGCCTTTACATTTTTCCAGCACATGAGCATTGTAATTTATAACTATGATATTTCAGAGAAAAACAATCCACTTGTTGCTGAACCTGACCCTAAATTAATGAATATTAGAAATACGTTATATTATGGTTAATATTGGATAAGCAAATCCTAATTTGTTAGAGGGGGGAAAAAAAGTCAGATTCGGAATCAGTACCAAAAAAATCTGATGTCCAGTCTTAAACGGATAAATGACGTTATCATAACACTGGTTACACTAAAAAGATTTTTTTGTCACGCTGCATACCCAATGCGCTGCTAACCGTGGCCACTAGGTAGCACTATAAGACAAACGTCATACTGTACACAGGCGTTTGCAGCGTCAACATTTTTAGATCGCCTCAGCTCCTTGAGAAAAGACTATGACCGTGAGTTCTTTAATAATACATATCTACATGTGTTGCTGCATGGTTTGAGTTGAAATATTAATTTCTGAAAACATTAAAATGCTTTTCTCGATCCGCGTTTCCCATTGTGTTTACATTAAGATAGGAGGCAAAAAGTTAATCTAGAATGTCGTCGTTTTACAGAAACAACGTGTAATTCTCGTTTCACGTATAATTTGACAATAAACTACAACCTGGAGTGACATCTAATAGCTTGAAGCCTCCTTTTTGGCAAACTATTAATCATTTTCCAAAGGGGCTAATTGTTAAGTTTGGGTTAGTTCACTGCCACCATACAGCCTAGTCAAGGCAGAGAAATTGTATTTTGGAAACTCGCATCTCAAGGCAACATTGTATTCTATTTACAGTTTACTGTAAACACAGAATGAGCGCAAGTGCAATGGGCATAACATAACAAGCATTTACCTGACACTTGATCCCCGCACTGCTGCAGGCGCAGGTGTCTGGCTCACAGAAGACTCTGCAGTCACAACCGCAGTCCTCTCTGGACACACGGATGGCCCGAAGTTCATGCTTCTCTTCCACATCAATCTTCTTCACCCCGGAGGTACGGAGCAGTGCCCTCCGCTTTTTAGTGGTCAGGGGCTGCAGGAAGAAGTACTCGTCCACCTCCGTGTTGTCCAGGTCGATGTCGTCGTCGGAAATGTCCTCTGCGGTTAGTGTGTTGGCTTCCTCGGACTCCACTGTTCCGTTTTTGGTAAGCTAGAAAGCACCAGAGAATCTGGGTAAATTTTATGATTTTATTAGTTTGTTTCTATTTTGTCTATAATATGAGTCTAAAGCCATAATTTTCTGTAGGCATAAAAAGCAGGATTACATTGCATGGTATTGAATATTTTTTAACTTAAATTAGGCTATGTGGAAATACTTCCTGTTCCATTACTCTTTCAAATTTACGACGTAGTGGTTGACTGTGGAATTACACCCAGTATATAACACCCAGTATATATGAGAGCCAGACCAAAATAGAAAAAAATGGGGAGGAAGGGCAGGACCGATATGCAAATGTTTCCGGTGACGGTATCACAAATGAAAGCAAATCGCTCCAAAGAAGCCAATGTAGGAATGAGTGTAGTTCACCTTGAGTTTGATAGAGTTAAGCTTCTCCTCCTTGAGATGCTCCCTCAGCATGTCCCTATGGATCCTCTCCTGCTCCATGGCAAACTCGCCCAGGGAATACTGCCTGACCCAGCTGTGCCTGTTGGACATGCCCAGCGTGCTGCCGCCTTGGCTTGGCACGCTGGTGAAGCCTTGCCTCCTGCTGAAGTAGTACACGGTCACCTTCTCAAAGTGCACCCTCCTCGTGCACAGACGCTTCTCTCGCTTTAGGATGGAACCAGCTGTTGAGGAAAATGGAGCTGTTAAACTTGTTATACTGCCACCTGGTGGCCACAAGAGATGAAGCAGCAAATCTATAGTAAATTACTGCACGATTGAGTGCTGGTTGTACAACTAAAAAAATACATCACAAGAAGAAGAAGCTAGTCGCAAGACTCGGACTCCGCATGACTGTTGTGGGAAAACAATGTCATCCCACTTCTGTGCTACTACAGAAAGCTTTGAGGGGGAGGAAGGCAACACTGGAGTATAAATAATCCCCCGGCTGCTCCTGAGTTGAAGAGTACTCCTTCACAATAGTCACGTCCCCTTATCAGACATTAAAGTTCAACGCTTTAGTGTTCTGAGCAAGAGACCCCGCCCACTTTGCGGCAAAACAAATGTGACAAGCTCGTTTTAGCAGATGTTACGGGCACGTTGGAAGTGCGCCTGAATGTTTGCGAGTGAGTCGTTGGACCCGCCCTCCATCACATGACAACCGACAGAAGGTCAATCTTCGCCGGGCCCCATATGCTGGCTGCTGCGGTTGACAGAAGCCAAGCTCAGATCCCAGGGACGCGTTCCTCTCCTTATATTGGCGATCAATCTTTTTCCAAAGATACAGAGAATGCCATGACGGTCATATTTTCTCCCTAGCTCTTCATTCTGTGTCTGTTCTTTTAGGTGTTAAAAAGCTTTGTTAGCAGAAAGAGAATCTGGCTATACACGGAGATCTCTCAATTCCACTCAGCTCATCAGTACGGGACTGATTGTTATTCTTCAGATAACTATTTCATCCCCAGCATTTATCCCAAAATAGGTAAATGAGGGGCAAGGTGGCTCAGTGGTAGAGTGGTCGTCCCCCAACCCAGAGGTTGCGAGTTTGATCCCATGACCACGTTGAGCCAGTTATTGAATCTCCTTTTGGTCCTAATGCTGCATGAATGTAGATTCACTATGTTCTTTTAAGAAAAAGCGGGGTTAGAGGCTACATGTGCAGCACAGCTTGAGACGTCATCATCTCATTCATCTGACTGAGCTGGCATGCTGATGCTTCTCCTAATAAGGGAAGCTGCTTGCGCATGCCGCTTTTCGATTACACTGGTGCTCTCTCAGCATCACTTAGCCTCTTCTCTGCACGCCTATGACTGTGCATTCATATCACACTGCCTCCTACAAAAAAAAACCCAAAACGGCTCAGCCACACGGCATTGAAATAACACCATTAGTCCCATCGTGATTAACATCACCTCCTTTGTTTCCTCCTCTCTGATGAAACAACAACATTCCTTCCACCCCGCTCGGATTAGGCGCTTTGTTAGTGAGCGGTACTCACGGGTGAAAGGGCCAGAGGCGGACGGGTTGACGCTGTCGCTGCTATCCCCGCTCTCGCTGCAGGATACCTCATCATCAGACTCCCTCAAGGAAGAGCACGGGGAGGAGGAGGCTTCCACCTCCTCGAATTTCCTTTTCAGTATTCCGCTCATGGCCTGACACATCTGCACCTGAAACACAGACAGCGCAGGGGCCACGCATTATTTAATATCCAGTTTAGGAGGCCTGTGTAATCCTCAATACACTCAATTAGCACCGCATACACACACACACATACACACACACGCACCGCCAGCTCTCCCACCGCTCTGCCTGCACGGCGCTCCCCCGGCAATTGATCACCTTGGCACAAAGGAGCAGCCATGGCCAGCGAAAGACGCTAATTACATTCTCGATCTGATGTAGAGGAAGTTCATTTGGCTTCATTTATAGTGTGG
This sequence comes from Syngnathus floridae, assembly GCF_059516105.1. Classification (NCBI taxonomy): domain Eukaryota; kingdom Metazoa; phylum Chordata; class Actinopteri; order Syngnathiformes; family Syngnathidae; genus Syngnathus; species Syngnathus floridae. The sequence goes on along the minus strand of NC_142420.1, from coordinate 10,713,409 downwards.
CTCAAGAAAAAGGGAAAAAAGGAGGCTTGACCAACATGAGTGACAATGGAAATGCTCATCTATGGAAATCCATGTTCGGAATATTTAGAGCGTTATTTGTACTAAAGTGGAACAGTGAATGGATGATGCCAAATAAACAAAATAATCAGTAGATATTCACAGCCCATCAAAGTTGGGCACCGTGCTCAAGGGAATCGAACCGCAATGCTCTTTTCGGTCAAGCCTAATTTGTTTACCGTCCCGGCTCAAACAAATCAGAGTTGCCAATACCGTCGGCGGGAACAGCACAGCTGACTTTGTGCACGGAATGACTGGCAGCTCGGTGGCTTCCCGCCTCGGTAAAACGGCGAGCAGGGGCCGACCGGCATCTTGGGCGAGCCTCATCCTGTCTATCTGTCAGAGCAGCTTGTGGGGGAGTTCCTTTCACAGACGGCCGCCGCGTTTCATCTGGGGCTCTGCTATCGAGTCGTTACAGATGCAAATGCTTCCTGGGAGAAGAGATGCGAAGAAAGAGGTGCGGGCCAGATAGGAGAACCTCAGCTGCCAGAAAGAGAGGCTCATTGTTCCCCGGGGGGGTTTATGATTTTTTTCGTTCTATAACGGCGGGGGTGCCACAATCAACTCCAGCCTTGTGGATTAAGCATCACTCCCTAAAACATCGGTATGCAATCCATCATTTCAAATTTACAGCAATGCTCAAGTCAGTTCCCCCTTTGGAAATTCAAATCTCAAATATTTGATCCAGACATCACAAAGAAACTAGTTCTTGTGGAAATTTCCACCAGAAATAGCGTGGGCAGCTTCCAAAAGGTTCCGAATTAGACCGCATTGTTAGCAACCTATGTGTACGACGACGCTTTAGCTCTCTGCTGAGGCTGCATTAGGCTTTGATATTAAAAAGTGGTTGCCATGGTGATGGCAGTGTATCCTCACAACTACTGCTTCCCCATGTGACACTGTGTCCAGAGCAACAAATTGCGCATGAGGTCCCACACCAAAGCAAGAATTGGACATACGTTTGCACAGTCCATATAACTCTCTCCATATATTTTATATTTTATATATATATATATATATATATATATATATATATATATATATATATATATATATATATATATAGACACGTATATCTCTCTTCAAATAATGCATATTAAAAAAAATATATATAGTAAAAAATTCCACCATGTACCCAAATAAATTGTACAACTCAATTAAAAGCAACCATTTAAATATGTGATTGCACAAGTGTACACACCCTCTTATAATTGGGGTTGTTTCAGTGTTTGGAATGCACCAATTGCATTCAAATTCGTGTTGAATATGAGTCAGCGTACATTTGTACCATTTTCATCAAGTTCTAGTGGGCTTTTGGTGTTAGTTCTGTAGTCACATTTTATAGCACGGCATATGCAGTACATAAAATATATGTGTATATTGTAGGTCAGAAAAAAAAAATTTACATACAACAATATTTGGTATTTATCCTTAAATTACTGAGAATATAACTTCCAAAATTTCAAAAAAATCCAGTTTCGTTTTTCCAGTCATGTGTATATTTAACCTGTACACAAACACAGTCTACATAAATATTAACAATACACTGCAGTCTCTCAACTCAAAATCCAAATTCTCAAATATAATTCTACATCAGGTGAGCCAATGTTTAATATCCCAAAGGATTGTTAGTCTTATTCTGACTATAGCACAGCAATTAAACTCACAATAAAAAAACCTCAAAGCCTCAAATCACCAATCACTCGTTGATATAAAAAGACATGCTCGCATTTCTGTTCATCTCGTGATTCATAAAAGCAAGCACACAGAGCAAACATGCATGCAGCATCACGGCAACTCCCTCTGGCGCCAGCCGGCCGGCCAGCCGGCCCTCACGGGAACCACTGACCTGCATCCACTGGCGGACTCTGACTCCTTTCACCTCTTCTCACAGCAGGACGGCACCACAATCATTAATGCGGCAATTCACACATGATGGATGAAGAGCTTCCCATTTTGTCTCAGTCCACTGACTTGCAGCGGCCCCAGAGGTCCATCAGCATGAGGTTTAAAAAAAAAAAAAAAAAAAAGAGGGAGAGAGAGACAAAGAGGGGGATGCAGCCTGAGAGATGAGACTGTCGATACTGTATGCTTTATTACAAGAAGCAATAAGACAATCTTTCACACTTTAGCTCCCTCTTTGTCATAGTGTTGCTCTCCCTGCCACACAAAGGCTCATTAGCAGCAGCCGGCTGGTAGGCAAAGAGGCTGAATGGAGCTGAGGCACAGTCAGCCTGAGAAGTCACATGGGTGGATTGTCTGAGAGCGAGCAGTGAGGAGAGAGAGAGAGAGAGAGAGAGAGAGAGAGAGAGAGAAAGCGAGAAAGCCTCCTCTCCTGCTGTCTGCAGATATTTTTACCAACATGGTAGATCGGAAAGGGAGGGCGTGTGGGTAGGGGCTATCAGCAGTGGAGGGGGGGGATGCAGGAGGCAGAGGTATGGGGGGCGTCGGAGAAACGGATGAGGAGGTGTAGCTGGTGAGATAGGAAAGGGGAAGGAGGGGGTTAAAAAAATACTGTATAGCCATCTGATAGGAAGAATACAATTACAAAACATCCACATTGGAACGACATTACAGGAACTTGAAGGTCCAAAATGTGATGCCAATTTTTTTTTTAAAGGGTTAATTATTAAAATGGTTTGTAAATGCCTGCTCAAGCCACAAGATGGCGACAGAGCACTTTTTTCCTAATACATAAAGCTATTTCGGCAATGACAGTCTTAATGTAAAAGAGCTAAAGCTCGCTTAATGTCCCAAACAATAACATGTCAGAATCTTAATGTCAATGAGGAAAACAATTAAGGTCCATATAACCCAAAACATATAAGCAGCTCTTGTTGTTAAAGGCCCGAAAGTTACTACAGGTGGCTAATGCCATGTTTGCCATGTCAATAACGGCATCATGATTAAAAACCAATATTGGCTGTTATGATCTCTGCTTTTGCACTATCTTAGGGACGTGTCTGGCTCTTTAATGGCTAAATTCTGCACAGTTCTCACCAGGCAGCCACTAAGCATGTCATTTTGATGTGGTGCAGGTAGTGAGCTTTTAGTGCTTTTTTGTCAGAAAACAGCTGCCTGCCAAGGCCAGAGAGCACGCTGTGGCTGCGGCGAGAGTAGACAAACAGTCAAGTCACAGCTGGACGGATCAACAAAGAAAATTGTTAGAAAGGTATCTTAAGATGAGCTTAGCTGCTGGTTCTTCACCAGTTCTGGATACCCAATTTATGACTGATGGGATGACATTTGTGAACCGGGCAGTATGAAATATTATAATAAGAGTATCATAATAATATTAGGCAAGTATAAAGAAAATATTCATATATATTGTAAGTATTAATGCTATCTGTCTACATGTGTTGCTCCACTATTTGTGTTCAAATAGCCCATATCTTTAAGTGCTATCCATTAGCCTGTCTTTTATGTTTTCCATTGTTTGTTAGCATTGTGCTAAAGCCATGTGGGTGTTTCAATACCGAATGTGTAATTCATTTTGCTTTCTGTTTAGTTTGATAGTTGCTCAGAAGTCATTATTATTACAATTATTATTTGTATTTTCAATATGTGGTAGGCCTAGTTACCAAACACACTTCTACAACAATACCTGTATATTTTCTTCTTGTAGGTGTAACAGACGATGGTGTCCCAATAATTTTGTCCATATTGTGTCAAATAGTGTTATTTTAGCATTGTTGCTATTTGATTCAAGATTTAGTTTTGTGTCTTCATAAATGGTTACCTCGCCCCCACCCCCCACCACGTTGAAATATGCAGTTTGAAAACGAGGCCAGAGGAAGCGCACCGCTGAGCGCTCCAAGATTACACGGCTGCATCACAAAGAGCAAAGAGCAAGTCAGGCTAATGAGGGAAGTGCAGCAGGCAAAATAAGACGATGCTGGCTCTTGTTTATCTGTTGATGTAAATCAACACTGACTCTTTCATACAACGGTATCAGCGGCTTTGTGCACATTTAAACAAGTTTTCCTTTTGTCTGTTTTCCTCCGTAATGGGAATTCACTATAGGAAATTGTATTTAGATCAGCTTGGAAATTCCCACATGCCTAAACAATACAATACACATCATATAACAATCGTTACAAGTGCAGGGCAAAGGGGACTTCTTCTTGCTGAATCTATGGAATTCTAATTTTTATTAAATATCTCTATGAACCTACAACATTTATAAATGTTTCATCTGTGATAATTATATACATACTGCTAGTATCCTTTAAAATATTTTTTGCTGCAACCAAAATGTCAATAATTAATGTTTTGCGACCGCAACGAAACATATATCAAATCGTAACCTACTATTCTCCGGTTGTCTGGTCAATTTCTCTTCAATTTGTCCCTGGAAGGCACCTTCTGTCTGTCCGAGTATCACATTTATATTCCAGCCTATTACATAAGATGCAAACACTGGCGGGATGCCATGCATTTGCTTCACTATGCGCTGACCTATATATTTACTTTCCTTAAAATGATGAACCGAAGACGGCGATCATACGTAATGAGCTTCACCAATAAATGTGCTTGAGTAGTCATAATAATAATATTGAGGTCATATGCAAAACAGTTGGCCGCCTCCCACTGCGCTGGATAAAAAGGTGCATTCCAAAACATGATTGGAATCCTCACCAAACAAAAGATCAGTTTTACAAAGAAAGATGGTTTTAATCATAAAACAGTTGTGCCTTGAGAATGGAGTTGAATTTGTTCCATGAACAAATCGTCGTTCCCCATTAATCCGTTACACTCCTTTTTTTTTTCTTTTTTAATAAGAAGTGGAACTACTCATAGTACATCATTGTTCTCTAGTTGGCAGAAAAATCATACAAAAGTGGAGAAATATATTTGTCATTCTACTATGACTCTGAAATGTCAGGACAAAAGTCTACTCGTACACGGACAAATGCTTAAAGAGCTTTCCGCAGAGTCCACATTATTTTAGTTTTCAGTTACACGTCGTCAGCAAATTGATGATCTAAACTTACAAAACATCAACCCGAGGGAGTTTCGTGCCTCCGAGGCTTGCGTGGAGCATCTCGATAAAAGAACCTCTTTAAAGAAAATGTTTCCGCAATTCATCGGGAAAAACCCATCTCAGCGTTGTGGCTACTTGTCAGGCAGAGCGTGCCTGCGGTGGCCAAAGTAGTGTACATCAAAAGCGCTTAGCTTCAACACGCTGTTAATGCTCAGCCTGGGAACAGGTGAACTGACACAATTAAAAGACGGAAGCCCAACGAACGTCTTGTCAACCTTTCAAGAGAGGCTAATCAGAATTAGCACTAGGATCTTTCGCAACCTTCGTTAATGAGACTCGTGATTTGTCCAATGTTTTCTTAGGTGTCAAACTCAAGGCCCGGGGGCCAGATACGGCCCGCCATTTCATTTTATGTGGCCCGCAAAGCTAACATTTGCATCGACTTTGAGTCATTACTAAAATTACAAATTGTCTTCACTTTTCAAAAATTCCGACATTGCTAGCAATTTTTATTACCATTGGTCTTTTTAAAATATTTGAACAATTTTTACTAGTCTCTGATTTCAAAACGAGTTATTCATTAGTTTGTTGTGTTGCCTATACTGTATGTATCATAACGGCAAAAATGAGTTTGACACCCCTGGCGGACTACATTTTACTGTTATGAGCAAAATATTGTATCATATAAAGACTGTTGTGTGCAATTCACACCTAACTATGCCACTTGTTTTAACACGGTGTCACGCTACAGCAGATCATTTCATTAAATTTCCACCAAAACACTTTGTCATTCCCATGCACTCCGAGAAAGCGAGGTAGCATCCCAGTGGAACTGGCTGATAGAATTGCGGTGCCTTGAAGACAAAACCCTGAAACCACAAAAGAGCTAGCGCCGCGCTGCCGGCTCGGGGTTCCGTTCGACCTCATCCATCACCTGTGTCGCGCTGGGCCGTAAAAGGCGGCCTTGGAAGAGGCGATAGAGAAAAAATGCAGCACTGAAACTGATGGAGGGAGATAGAGAGAGAAGGTAGGTCTCAGCTGGACTCCGCTGAGGCCCAGATGATTATGCAACAACACATGATGTCAGGGTAGGGACCGACACCCCCACCCCAACTAAAATACACCGCTCAAATATTCATCAATGCTGTTTTGTCGAGGCTTGTTCTTAAAATGACTCACATGAGTGTCAGCGAGAGGTCAGTTAGTCTTCATCTGCATACATTAACATCACATCTAGGAAGGACCCATCTTATTTACGCAAAGTGAATTAGATTACTGCGCTGCCTTTAACTAAGAATGACCTGACTTACAAGATTTTAAAGAAAATAATACATAGAAAAAAGATGTATGTCTAAAACAACCTTGGGAAACTCAGTTTAGCTTAATGCTAACAAACTATACAAAACGCAATAAAGAGGCTAATGATTGATAGCATTGTTGTAACCATTTCCATGAGGGACATTTGAACACACATGATGGGGCAACACATGTAGACAGACAATATAACAATCCTCACAGACATGTATTCTTTATCCTCTGCCCAAAAAATAATGAATATTACTGCAGTGATCATCTCCTCTGTATTAAACTGATATTAGTTAGCCATAGCGCACACATCTAACCATGATGCAAACTCTTCAATTATTTAAATTCAGTTTAATTGTTTTTCTAATTTACAGTATTATAGAGTGCTAGTTTCCATATTAAAAACAACACAGGACCCGTAATGGCATTCTCATTCATTTAAAAAAGGGAATGATGTGAGATGCATGTGTTTTGAGGCGTTGGAACTAATTACGTTTTTATCCCAAGGCACTACTGCGTTTTTTATTTATTGTAATTATCATACCGTTTGTTCCTGTACTATCCGAGTACCTGTTATTAATTCAGCATGTCGTGCACACAGCACTGGTAACTGACAAAATGTGCGTCGTGGGCAGTTTGATCCCCGCTGTGTGATCAAGATCGGATGGCGTAACCCAGCAAATAATTAAGCAAAGTTGTCACATGTCGTCATTTTCAATCTCAGTCGTCCTCCGCAAAACCCAAACGACACATATCCATTCCCCAATTACACACAAAGGAATCCAGTTATGGAAATGCGGCGACATCTACGGATTTATGCAAATGAGACTTCACATGCTCGCTGTACATTTGTTAACTTGCGCTGGCCTGAGGCTGCAGACAGATCTGCTCGGCACACATGAAAAGGAAGGGTGGGGGGGGGGGGGGGGGGTTGTGCTGCTCAGCACTCACGGACTGAAAAGCCGCAGCCTCCCTCCTGCAGCTCCGCCACACACTGCTGAGAACCATTGATCTGTTCTTCCTCCACTTAGAACAATAAAGGAGACCAAGCATGGCTGTGCGTTATGTACACAACTAAAGAGCAAAGATGACCACCGTGGCTTTGGATCACAGACACGTGTTTGAAAGAACACAATTTACAAACAAGAAGCCATTACAGTGCACCCAGCGTGGAAAGCAAGTCCCACAGTCGGACTGGTGTTTTTGATTTGTTCTAATTCTACTCACAAGCATTTGCAGCCCTAATCAGGACCCCTCAGCCATCACGTCAATCACAATGCTCGACTACATTATTCATGCGTCTATTTCTTATTTATGACTATTTTCCCATGTTATCGCAAAGTTCACAAAAAGCAGGCTTGCTGGCAGAAGCAGAGCTGCCAAAGCATTTCATGGAGTCGAGGATGCTTTCATCTCGCACGCAGGCTGGGAAGGCTGTGGGATTTGGGGGGGTTCATGTTCCGCAGACAAGCCTTATCATTTATATATAACCTCCATCATGATGTGAATGTGATTTTTTATTTTTTTAATAGATGTAAAAACACTCTTTTTCCTATTCCGATTTAATGCACTGTTGTGTTTTTGGTTTGCATTTTGTCATGTGTTGATTAGTAAATGTTTAAATGAATGTTTGCCACTGTCAATTTGGATCTACTGCAGCGCTTTCAAATCAAATTACACTCAACTCTTTTGCTATGGGTAGTTCATTTTGGGTGTCAATCAACTATTGCCCACCAGATGGCGGCATCATTGTTTTTCACGGTGTACATTTTAAAGAAGAAGACAAAAGGCAGGAATAAAGACTAAAATTTCAAGATTTGCTTTAAAAATAATTTATTTGTATGTGTTAAATTTTTCGATATTTGCAGTCGGAATTATTAGTGAGATGATAAGATAGTTAGGAATAGGATGTTTACTGTAATACTGTTAAAAACAAAATGTTTGTCTCGTCTATTGTTCCTCAGGTGAGTGAGTCGTTGCACCATCAGGAATCCAAAATGAAGAAAATTTCCAACCCTTCGTTCATCACACCTTCCTGGGTAAGTTTAATGGATGTCCGTCACAAAGCTTCCGCCATCTTGATTATTATGCAGTGAGCATTTTGGAATCAAATATACCGCCTAAGAATGTAGCTTTACATAAGTGGATCTAATTCGAGTTGAAGTTCTTCAAAGTGGACAAATTATTGAAAATTGACTCTGCAATTGCTTGTACACGAGTGTCTCTGGAGTGCCTGCCAAGTGTGTATCCATTTAGAGGGAAATTAACCAGGTAAATATTTTTAGGAGTCACTCTGAAACTATGTCGGTGAGACACATTGGTGAGATGTCAGGTGAGACTCAGATCCACATATTAGCATTAGCTAACAGTAGCAACACATAGTTGCCAGACAGTTGACCCGTATATAATTTCAGTTTGACAGGTGTATTGGGATCATTTTATTTTGTGCAACCACTTTCCAAAATAAAATGGAGTATTTAAAACAATTGTAACTGGGGTGACGCCTGACAACTTCAACAAACCACAAAGTGTCCAAAATGGCGATCACTCAGCAAGTGGGTTATGAAATCAACCCAGCATTTTTTTTTTTTTAATATAGTGATGAGATCCCCCATAATCAAGCATCTTTAATACAATTAAGTGTCTTTATAGATAAACATCAGCTTGCCTTTTAACGGCTCACAAAAACAAACCGCCGAGAAATGTTTTCATCTGGCTAGTTTGATTCATAACAAGAGCGCATATCAAACTCACAATAAATATTCTAAAGCGGCATCTTTTAATGAGAATAATATCAGAGGCGTGCATCTCTGTGGTCTAATCCAGCGAGACTGCTGCAGATGTCTGTGTTGACTTTACACCGCATCATCACATCTTGTCGTGTTACCACCGCAGGGTCTTTTGAGACAGCGTGGCAACAGTTGAGTGTGTGTGTGTGTGTGTGTGTGTGAGAACATACATGTTGAGTTCCATAACAATGCAATCTTACCTTAAGAAAATGATATTACACTGCAGCCGCCTGCTTCTGTCCTGTGGGGGGATAAGAGGGGCGGGGGTCATTAGCTTTTGCAGCAGGTTGCATAACACAAAGAAGCAACCTGATGTAAGATGCAGAAATAAAGAGGAAATCATGCTCGGAAACTTTGCACTAACAAGGGAGATGATAAGGGAGATGGATAGTTGGGGGGGTGGGGGACTTCCTGTACTGCAGTGGACTCTCCACATTCACTTCAGGAAGCTGGCCTTGCACCAGTTTTATGTCAAGCTGTAGCACACATGTGCACTCCCTCCATAATTATAGGGGGGGGGGGGGTTGCACTGACATCTATTGTGCAGATACACAATTCAGGCAAGACAAAGAAAATGTGGCTGCAATTTTGGAGACTAAGTAGAGTTTGGACAAATGATATGTAATAAACTCATTTGAATCTGTTTAATTGAAGATCTTCACACAAAATTTTACATGCAAAATAAAAACTTGCAGTCAATGTGCAACTAAGTTAAAGGCTAATTGTGTTGAGTCTGAGCTTTATACTCACCATCCAGGTCACTGTGCAGCCAGTCAATTAAATCAACGCCCCTCCCTCAGCTCCATGCAGTGCCTCGGTGTGTTGTCCATGCATGCAGCAGGAGGTGGGATCATTCAACCCGGGGTGGGGGACGGGAGACGAACCGGTCCCGTAGATGGTCGCGTGCACCGGTGCCGTTCCAGTAGCGGCGGCTGCAGCCTTCTTTCCGGCTACCGGGGAACAATGGTGCGGCATCAGACTGACAGGCTCCCGGGCCAACGTGACTTTCTCCGTCCAATCAGAACTCAAACACCAAGAATCAGCCGCAGAGCGTTTTTTTTTTTTTTTTTTTTTTTTTTTTGCACGCGTTTAGTGTGCATCGGTGCAAACCTGTGCACTTTTGGATACTGGTGAGAAAGAACAAAGTCTTATTTATTGAAGTAAGTATGGGGGGGGGGGGGGGGGGAATATCGCTATAGTGCATGACGTCACGTCATGCTGGAATAATTAACATAGAAGCACAAAATAAAACTTTTATCAGGTAGACTTGTATCTAATGAAGAACCAATGCAAAAAAAATCGCAGACGAATATAGTGACTAATATATTTACAATGAAGTTGGAGAACAGCACCTAATAATATTTTGGGAATTATTTGTGTCATTTTGCGTGATGCAATCGCAATTCTACACCACAATAATAAACTTATTGTTGAATTAATGCTACTTGTCATTGATAGTGTCAAACAAAGCTAATCTCTTCGAGCCAGCTTTATGTTACCCATCTCTTCCCGTTGGTACAAAATGTTTCCTCCTTTTCGAGCAGTTGAGTGTTTTCCTGCAGCACACTGCCACCTTTTGGTCAAGTTGACAAACAGCAACTACACTTCCCAGGTGTTCATTACTCATGCATGGGTTTATTTATTTAATTTTTCATCGTGAACGGCTGCTGTATGTCTACACTTGGTGCACTTACATGCATTTTGAAATTTTCATGAAGGCAACAGATCACGGACGTTGCTGAAACTATTTAAATCCGCATGTGGTTCTTTTTTAGAACTGTAGATGGTGCTATAGCGTTTTATACTGGGAAATAGCCAGCTATACTAGCAACTATTTCGTTATTGCAAAATTCTGTTATATATAATTATGAAATTTTAGTTATATACCTACGTGAGATTTTAAAAAAAATTCAAGATAAAAAAATTATTCAGGAAAAATTGTTACATCTGACAGTAAACACTGAACATTCTTTTTATGGCAGAATGTTTTGTATTGATCTTGTATTGAATTACGCGAGTATGTTCCAAATGAAGTGACCATCGTCATCAAGTGAATGTTATATAAAAAGGATAGCTAACACCATACATTGTGACAATATATATATTTTAAAAAAGTTTTGTGCTATACTCCAGTAATTATCTTTTCTTAAAAATTGTAATATCCAACCACGGCATGATTATTCTCTAAAGGCTCGGACAAGAACTTTTATTTTGACATCCTATTAGCGCTAATGAGAATGAAGTGCTCTGTGTAAAAGCAGACCTTTAACCAACCAAGGAGTTTTACTGCTTAATGTCTTCGCTCGTTTCCACAAGTAATGAAATAATGATGCACGACTATTTTTTTCCCCCTCACATTACTGCCCAAATGTCTTAGGTTATCAAATGACTTGGTCTTTTAGCAATGCTGTAATGACTCAGCCACTCAGAAGATCGCAGACCCCTGTCAGGGTTTAACAAAAGTTAAAGCAAATGCTAACAGAATCTGGAATTGTTTATGTTTGGGACAGAAGAGTTTTTAAGTCAATGGCTTGATCCCAACCTGTCCAGTTCAAATTCATTTCACTTACTATTATGCAAATAAATCAGACCAAAAGTGGAAAGGCGAATCAAATAGCAAGACAAAAGCTATTCACTTGTGGTTGAAACAAAAGGCCACTTTCCTTTTCTCCTTTGTAGCTTCCTGGCTAGTATCGCAATTTATCTAGGCGCTATCTCGAACCCACTGAAGTTTCTCAGGTAGTGCAGCTCAACCCAGGAGAAGCTTTGTTGTGTCACGAGCGTGCAAAAGATACCAGAAGACCACCAAGGGGTTGTAAGTGGGCAGCAACCCAGCAACATGAGTGTTCCTTTGTGCAACGAGGAAAGTGATCTTCCGGCCGTGTAACTTGATGGCTCCTGGATGGGCGAGCAGGCTTTACATGACACTCCACTGTGGCCTCATGTGAATAATGCAGCTCTCTCAAGTTAACACGGTTCATCCGGCGTCTTTCACCGCAAGCACTCGGTGTGACGAAGCTTTTGACGTCCTCAGAAGTCACTAATAATGAGCTTTGTCCGATTGTTTACTCTCCTAGTTTGTGTTATGACTCTCTGCCACGCTCACTTTTCGGACCACTAAGTGCATCTCTTTAGGGCTATTATGTGTCTCTAGAGCGGCCTCTTAGGCTGTAACGAAAGTGGAAGCCTGGCGGGTGTTGTGACCTGTGTCCTTTTCCTCCTACAGTCGTCATCCTCTCCGATACAGTTGCTCGCCTGTGTAAATTCCATCAAGACATGAGAGAGGCCAACTGGCAACTTGCGACTGTCCCCGGAGGCATTATTTTGACAAAGACCTTTAAATCTGGGAGATAACATCAAGGGTGAGTACGCTTCTTGTTGTGTGGATGTATGTGTGTGTTTTTGAATTAGCTGTGATGACTAAAAATCATAAATGGCTAATCTCCTCATCATATTTTGCACAATAGCCACATTGTAAATATATTCTGTATTTGTTTTAAAAAATAGTTTAGGGGTATTTAGCAACATTAGCACAACTTTGGAGTAGATGTTAGTGAGACGTCAAAATGAAATGGGGCATCTTGGCTACGCTACACGTGCCATATAATGCTCATGTGACTAAATGTAGCAGGAAAGGTGTCGCCTGGTGTTCAGCAAATCTGTGTTGTGAAAATTCAAGCAGTGCAGTTGTACTCTCTCCTATTCTCCGGTCATGTTTTAAACAGAACTAGACACGCTATCTTACATAGGCCTCAGATTGTTTAACACGAGTTCAGTCGTAATACATTTGACTTTTACTTTAATGGCAATAAAATGTTTCAAATTGGCGTGAAATTAGAGAATGGATGAATGGATTGCCAGAATTCCCGAGCGATTGGGGGACAATAAAAAAAAAAAATATGCTAAGTGATACTGTTCCATTCTAGTCCTGTAGATGGTGGTAGTAAATCATTGCAAAGTGACTAACTACTAACTACTACTCAAGCGGCCACATTAGCATGGCCCCCACCGCAAAACACATACATTATGTGTTCCTCTTTGACAATCAAACAAAGGTTTTTATCTGCCGAGGGAATTTACCGCGATTCTGCTAGTCGCGGTATACATCCCGCCTTCCAACATCGAAGGCGACAGGATCGCGGCGCTTGGTGAACTGTACCAGGCTGTCAGTGAACAGCAAACAGCGCACCCTGACGGTTTCACCATCTTCGCTGGAGACTTCAATCATGCCAACCTGAAGTCTGTTTTCCCGAGGCTTCACCAGCATGTTACTTTTCCGACACGTGGAGACAGCTTCCTGGACCTAGTCTACTCGGCGCAAAAGGGAGCTTTCAAAGCCACCCCCCTCCCCCATCTGGGGCTTTCTGACTATCTCACCGTTTTGCTTTTGCCCGCATACAGACAATTGGTAAAGGCATCCAGGCCGGTTCGGAGGCGGGTTCGGGTGTGGCCTGAGGGTGCCTCCGATGCACTTCGTGACTGCTTCGACACCACTGACTGGGACTTGTTTAGGCAGGCAGCCACCTACAACGATTGGACGGACATAGAGGAGTATACTGACTCTGTTACCTCTTACATCACGAAGTGCATCGATGATGTGACTTGCTCGAAATCCATCGTCACTCGCGCGAACTGGAAGCCGTGGCTGACGGGGGCTGTCCTCAGACTGTTGAGGGCCAGGGACAAGGCTTTCAGAGCGAGGGATGAGGCTGGCTTGAGGACAGCGAGGGCCGACCTGTCCCGAGGCATCAAAGAAGCGAAGAAGGCGTTCTCGTGCAAGGTCTCCACCCACTTCAAGGACAGCAAGGACGCACGTAGCCTTTGGCGGGGCATTCAGACCATCACGGACTACAAGCCCGCGCCGAGGAGCTGTGAGGGCGACGTCCGTCTGCTGAACGATCTGAACCGCTTCTTTGCTCGCTTCGACGCCCAGAACAGCACTTGCCCGCTGAAGACCACTCCCCCCCCACACGAGCAGCCCCTTCGCCTCTCTGCCGACGGTGTGAGGAGGGCGCTTGCCGCTATTGACACCCGTAAGGCGGCTGGCCCTGACAACATCCCGGGTCGAGCGCTGAAGGACTGCGCTGGGGAGCTGTCGGGTGTCTTCATGGACATCTTTAACATTTCCCTGCAGCAGGCCATCGTCCCCTCGTGTTTCAAGGCTGCCACCATCGTTCCTGTGCCGAAGAAACCTGCACCGTCCTGCTTCAATGACTACCGCCCCGTGGCACTGACGCCCATCATCATGAAGTGCTTTGAGCGGCTTGTCATGGAGCACATCAAGTCCGTTCTCCCCCCCACCATTGACCCTTTCCAGTTTGCGTACCGTGCCAAGCGGTCCTCTGAGGATGCCATCTGCTCTGCCCTCCACTCGGCCCTCACCCACCTGGAGAGAAAGGACTCATATGTGAGGTTGCTGTTTGTGGACTTCAGCTCTGCCTTCAACACCATTGTGCCGCAGCGACTCATCTGCAAACTCGACGAGCTGGGCCTCAGTACCTCCCTCTGCAACTGGCTACTGGACTTCCTCTGTCAGAGGCCTCAGGTGGTGCGTGTTGGCGACAAAATCTCCGCAAGCATCACGCTGAGCACGGGGGCCCCCCAGGGCTGCGTGCTCAGTCCATTGCTCTTCACCCTGCTGACGCATGACTGCACTGCGACCTACAGCGACAACCGCATAGTGAAGTTTGCTGACGACACGACTCTGGTGGGTCTCATCACGAAGGGCGACGAGACTCGGTACAGGTCGGAAGTTGACCTTCTGACCACGTGGTGCAGGGACAACAACCTCCTGCTGAACGTCAATAAGACCAAGGAAATCATTGTTGACTTCCGGAAGGGTCACACAACACACCTGCCGCTGATCATCGACGGTGCTGTGGTGGAGAGGGTGAGCTGCACCAAGTTCCTGGGGGTGCACATCAGTGAGGACCTCTCCTGGTCCGCAAACACCTCGTCACTGGCAAAGAAAGCTCAGCGCCGCCTGTACTTCCTGCGGAAACTCAGGCGTGCATGTGCTCCTCAGGCAGTCCTGTCTACATTCTACCGTGGCACCATTGAGAGCGTCCTCACCAGTTGCATCGCTGTCTGGGGTGGTAACTGCACTGAACAGAACTTGAAGGCCCTGCAGCGCATAGTGAATACGGCTGGTAAGATTATTGGTGCTTCGCTCCCCTCCCTGAAGGACATTTACACCTCCCATCTCACCTGCAAGGCAACCTCGATTGCCAGAGATGTGAGTCACCCGGCTCACTCTTTGTTTGACCTTCTGCCCTCTGGGAAGAGGTACAGGAGCCTGCGCTCCCGCACCACCAGACTCGCCAACAGCTTCTTTCTCCAGGCTGTTAGGGCCCTGAACTCGCTACCCCCTTCTGCGTAGCGTGCGGCACTGTTGCGCTATTTTCGGGAATGTCTGCTGTACGCGCACTTGCTCCTTTTTTTTTTGCTCCTCTTATTTATTTATTTATTTGTTGTGTTTGTTTGTCTGTTGTGAGCCATGTCTTGTCACCGTGGGATAGGGGGGAACGAAATTTCGGTTTCTTTGTGTGTCTTTGGCATGTGGAGAAATTGACAATAAAGCTGACTTTGACTTTGACTTTGATAATTGGCTGCTGAAGTCACCATCGGTGCAGTCCGGCTCACAAGACTGACCTCCGTGATGACAGCCGGGGTTCAGTTCCCACTCAATGACCATGATGAGGATGTAGTATGTCTGAGTAGTTGTCTGTCTCTAAATATGGCTGACCCATGATCAATTCAACAATATGTTTTCTTGGATGTTTTGACTGTATATAAAATACATTATCCCCAATAAAATGAATGGACATGCTAATAATTAAACAAGCACCCAAGTTATTATATTAATACATTATTTTTACATTTAAAAAAATCCCCAAGTGCTTGACTCCAGCTGAAAGGTTCATATTTGTCCATACATGCCATAAAGATGGTGCCAAAGCACTGCTTTTCTCCAAATAAGGCTCCTCCTCGTCACAGAGATGCCACAAGATGGCGGCAAAGCTACTCAACAGATTAGTCCATACGCAGTCTAGTAGTTTGCCATCCAAATGTATTTTTGTATCTCTAATGACTGCAATATGAAAAAAAGTAATACAACTAAAATCCAGGAGGACACAAATGTATGATTATCAATGCTTGACTGAACCAGTATGTCATAATTCCAGTGGGGGTGGGGCGATAGCGTAACCATGACAGCATTTACAAATGAGCTTGTGCACAGCAGTCAATCATTTCTCAGCATGTAAAAATCAGCATGAAGGTCAAATGGGCCACGAGGCATAGCAGCATCCTGGACTGACACCTCGCGCACCTCTGCACGTTGCAGCCAGCGAATGCTGTGTTACATAAATAATGAAAGCCGGAGTGTAAAAGCATGCGGGGGCCTCATGACGCCGGCTGAATTACTGTTTCATCAGGCTGGATGAGGCTCATTTGTATTCCCATTCTTTAGCATGAGACACAGAAGGCTTTGTACAGCTCTCTCGTGCACTGTGATTGTAATCACTCCATCTCCCTCAGTGTGTGCTTCATTTGATGCCGAATGATGTGTCCAGGAAAGTCTTTAAGAGCCAAGAGTCATTTAACGGGGGAGGAATTAGTGACACCTGACTGTCATTGAATGTCTTTTTGCCAAGTCATTAAAACACTGCGCTAACTAAATTTCGCCACAAGATGGCACACATCATACAAAAAGAATCAAACGCTCAACCGAGAATAATATTTTTATTTTATAGACTGAATACCGCCTCAAAAAATACTGAGCTCCCCAAGTACCACCATCTTAAATCCAACAAGCAACAATTCTAATGAGAGGGGATACAAATCGACAAATATTTTCAATCCAAACAAACACGACGCTAATCCAACATTAATAAAAACATTCATTAATGCTCGGCAACCCCCGACTCCGTTATTAATCTCAACTGGTTCTGCAGCCTGTGTGACCTGTGATTTAATATGCTTACATTGCAAGGCCCCCTCGCGGCAGCAGAGATTAATTAAGCATGATACATTTTGCATCATATCCGCTCCAGTATAATAAAGAGTTTTTGTTGAAAATAAATCACTATTGCTCTACTGGTAGTTACGAAAAGAAGAGAAAAAAAATGTGAACCTTTTTTGAGTCCTCTTCAGTCAGTGTTGAAAAATACATTGCCATTGTATGTTCAATAAAAAAAAATGCTTTACAGCTGCATCAACAGTGAAATTAAAAGAAAGCGTACCGCAAAAAGTCATTAAAGCGAAGAGCAAAATATGTAGATGAGACAATGAGGAGTCAAGTGTACTGTCTATTGCAACCTTCAACAACCTTTCTTAAAACAATGTACGGCAGCCTTCCACACATTTATATGCTACAATTACCGCGTCTTTATGCCAGAAAACCAAAATTACTCACCTTTATGAAACACTTTAGTGCTATAATTACACCGGAGATCTGCCATCTCCAAGAAAACCCTTGTAATTCCGATAAAGCCGATGAATCTGTTTTTCCAAGGACTTTCTTTGGTACCCAGTCTAGGACTCTCAGTGTCTTCCAGTGGGTAACCCATTTGAGAGGAAGGTTAGAACAAAAACAAAGCTAATCTAATGTGTGGTAATGAGGAAAAATAGCACTCCATAATGTTAGTATCATACAGCAATGGCATAATTAAGTATGATTAAAAAGAAGCAAGATTGTTTTATCACACTGCATCAACTGGCAATTGTTCTGTTCTTCTGGTGTTCCCGCCTTTGCCACCTGGGGGCAGCATAAGTCAGACTACTCGGCTCCTCTTAGCTCATCAGTACAGCACTAATATTAGTCACTCTACGCAGAAGATAAAAACTACATGACTCATTTGTGTTCAGTCTGTTGATAAAAGGGATAAATCCCAGTAGCATAGATGCTATGTAGCGTTAGCATTAGGCGAGCAAACTGATTGGATAAGCTATGTGAGGTTGTTTTGAATACACAAATGTTATTCTCTATGTTTGGTTTGATCACATAAGACTCTTTAAAAAAAACAAAATTGGTTGATGTGTGCTCATTAACAAACGAGGCTTAAAGGTGGCGGTGACATGTTTGCAACAACCAACACAGAAGCTGACAAGGCGTCAAGTGGCTTGACACACGCAGCAAGGACCAGAATGGAACAATGGCGGATAAATAGACGTTTGACTTCTGACTGGGAAATAGTTGTCAAGTCCCACAGGTGGCCATTAGGCATTTTACAATTACAATCCCAACGTTACTCCCGTTGCCGTGAATCATTCACTTGTTGAAAACACGCAACTTGTACATGACGTCCAAGTCAACTAGCATCTATTTATTCCATCCCACCCACCACAGGGTATCCAAATGCAAAGTGGGTCAGCCTACTTTAAGTCATGGGGCTCCTTCTTTTGTCACTTGAGACATTTATTTTTGGATTTCTCGCGCGTGTCCGTGGTGTCTTTTGGTGCCGATATTAAGTGTCAGGCACGACTATGTCATAGCGCGGCCAGCTGCTAAATATATT
Organism: Syngnathus floridae; assembly: GCF_059516105.1. Taxonomy (NCBI): domain Eukaryota; kingdom Metazoa; phylum Chordata; class Actinopteri; order Syngnathiformes; family Syngnathidae; genus Syngnathus; species Syngnathus floridae. Next base: position 10,694,756 of record NC_142420.1, on the reverse strand, counting down.
CCCTGTTGCCACCGATGTTGGTGTTTTGCTAGGCTATTGTTTCTCAGAAGGCCTTTTGGCACGCATTGCGCTTATCCTGCTCCAAAATGTAGGCCACTCGGGTTGCGGTGAAGGAAAACGTCAGATAGCGATAGCGGTTGATGGAGAACTGGCCTGGTTGCAATCAGCTCCAGCCTCGTATAACTGTCACCTAGCTGTCATTCAGTTTTTCGTCAGGTGAGCTAGAGAGGCTCAGAGGTCACCGAATGTGATGTTTCAATAGAAACTTTGACCTTGACCTCTACAATAGCATACAGAGGAAACAGGGATTAATCTTGGAGAAAAAAAAGGTCGGAAATTTCTTCCAAAGACCTCGTCCACTATCATTTTTTTAAAAGTCTGTCACCCTCGGCCGGGTATGACGATGAGTTTGTCCATGGGAACTCGCTGTTTATGCAAACCACTCTGACAGATGGAAGGAGCCGCTATCAATGTTACAGTCCCATCTGGTCACTGAATGGATGGATGGATAGATAAATGGAACTTTTGTTCCAGTGCACTATTCTTAATCACGGCTCAGCAATTTCCGACTTCTTTCTTGAATTCAACATCCAGCTAGCTAGCATGCATCCGGCCGCCCTTGTTAGTTTGCCTTGTGTCAGCCAATTAGGCACCTTTGTGTTCTCCCAACTGTGTCTGCCATGATTAACTGCTCAGCACAGTCTTTAGTTGCATTCTTGTCGCTGTCCTCTGCTGTTGTTCTTGTGCTCTTTGCTACTTGTTCTTTTTGCTGTCCAATTTAGTTTTCTTTTTTTTTTTTACATTCATATTCTGCCTGTCTTCACCAAGTAGAATGTGTAAAATGCCACCACAAATAAATTGAGGGAAGTATACTATACTCTTCATAAATATATTTCCAATTAGGCTTGGATAAAAGTTGAGAAGAAGATAATCATCTTGTGTGTGCAAAATCAAATCAGTCTAATGAAATATACATGCCAGCCTGTATTTTTTTCCCACTCTTTCTGACATGTGATTAATTTTCAGTTTTCACACTAGAATTGTAGAGCGCTCGCACACCTCGTTACCATGGATACATTGGCTTACTTCTTCCAACGTCATTTAGTCATTCAAGCACAAGGTTCTTCACAATACCAATCAAAGGAAAGTCAGACAAAATTTCATTATGTCATACAAACATTTCATCATGTCTGAACGAAAATAGATATCCACACAAAGGTTAATCTGTTTCTATCGTAAAAACATTTCTTCTTTGTCTCTTAGTACTCCTTTCAAATAATGCCCCCGAGTGTTCAGACAGAGACACCAGACTGCATTTAAGTTAAGAAGAAATACAATTTGCAACACTTTTGAGGTCCACAACATAAATGGCCGATTTGTTGGGCCTGGCGTCTCTTTAGATGCAAAGATTTTGCTTTATTCGGGAGAGCCGGTCGTAACGAGGCAATAAAAGTTTCAAATTTGGGCCTATTTGCATCGCTAATGTAATTGTGCGTAGGAAGCAGATGTGCCGTTGCCGAAAGCGGGAGCTGGTTCAAAGCTTAGCGCGCAAGCATTAGAGAGGTGACATCACTGAGCGTTGATTTAGTGGCGTGTGTGTGTGTGGACATGGCGCACTTGTCCCTGCATTTCCTCTCAAGCAAGATTTTAAGGGTCAAAATTTGATAGGGAAGTTTGTAAGCAGATACTGCCATGACTTCACATTTTTCTAATCACTTTTAGCATCAAAAGTGCAACTGTAGGATTTTTTAATTCCATAAATTAATTAAATCCCATTAAAAAAGTTTAAAAAGTTTTAGAGCCCTTGAGTGTCAGCTAACTTTGTCAAGCTAACTTTTTGACGACCAAAGAGCATTTACATAAATTATAATAGTAAACAGTATTTTTTTTTAATGATCTTACTTATTTCTTTGTCCATACATGTTTTTTTAATTAAACAATAAATAAACAAAACAAAAATGGATGATGAGCTGGATGTAAAGATGTTGATGAACCCACAACTGTACATTTGAATGAGTTCACTAACAAGTCCAAATGATCCAATTTGTGGGTTAGGACCTTTTTTTTATTCTGCCGCAACATCATCATTAGCCTCGCCGTCATAATGGTCCTCTATTATCCATTTGTCTTTGTTTAGATTTTTTTTTTTTTTTTTTTTGGACAACTGCAGTTGTCTGGATTCAATCTGCATGACAATAATTACTGTCGTCGACATTACGCAGCTTGTCAAAGATAAAAGCCTTGAAGATAATGAACAAATAGCTTCCCGTCATGCTCGTTTTATATTGCAACAGTTTGGGGTTATAAAAGCTGATGAGAGCTAGCTTACATGGCAGAAAGATGTGTGACGTCATCGTGTTGTAGAAGTGCACCACACACACACACACACACACACACAAGCGTCACTTTTTGCAGCTCATCCTCGCCATCATTCTTTCTGATCTTCAGTTCCAATGACTTTTAGTCCTGCGCTCCACACGATCCAAAGAGGAAATTAATTTTCCAAATGCTTGGATGAAAGTGCAGCACTTTTTTTTTTTTTTTGGGGGGGTCAGAAAGCCTCATTATCCTTTAATTAATTAAAGCTCAGTTGGCTGTTCAAAATATCTCAATGATAAGTGCGGGCTCAGATAAAGGTGAATAATTGTGAATATTGTGTTCCGGATTGAATGGAGGCTTTGACGCGCTGTCTCACTTTTGGTGTCATCTGGAAGAGAGCTGGCTCATTGACATGCGTCTCATGGCGCATCTGTCGGTGGGGCGCATGCAGTGCTCACTGGGGCGGAAGTGATGCCAAGTCTGCACAGTGCATCGTGAGGAAAGCAGATTGTACTTTTGAAATTCCCCAAAAATGATTTGAATCGACAATACAAATTATGAAATTGGAATCTGGAAATCGTCTGAATTGAGATGTTAGTGTGCTGTGGCGTCTTTTCTATTTAATCAAGCGACGTGACAAAGAGCTCACAGATATTAACGGCAGCAGGCTGAGTAAGTAAGAGAGGCCACAATTGACTCATTCGCACTTGAAGTCTCTCCAGCAAACACTTATGTTTGGGTATTTAGTTGGAGGGCTGAGAGCCAAAGCCGCCAAAGCTGAAGCTACACAAACGTAGACAATTTATTCACTGCTTTAGCTCCATGCAAGTTTTGTCCACTGGTCACACATAACAACCAAACAATTTTAATCATGTTCAGAATCTTATGTACTCTCCATGTATGTTAAGTAATTGAGCCACTTAGAACTACTTCATTTTTGTCATTTTGCAGTCGAGTGAGTTTTGGTTTTATAGCCGCAATAAAATGTCGGGGATTTATATGGCAGTGGTTACTTCCTTATTAATACTTTGTTTTGAGGACTAACATGGATTGTTTTTTGGGATGCTGGAGACCATGAAAAGTCCACATAAGAAGGCTGAACCCAAAATTCAAATCCAGAAAATTATTAAAATTTTGAATTTTACAATCAAAACATTCACAATAACGAAAAATGAAGTGCTGCTTTGTTCCATTATCATACGGCGCCATAATAGCCAAAAAAGTGTTTGCAAGATTGCAGTTGTGTGTCATTTGACCCGTATTCTCAGTTGGAGCGTGAATCGCCTTAAAGCACGCTGAGCAGGGCCACTCACATTGCTCATATCGTCAAAAACTTCACAAGGTCACCACTCAAGTAATCTAAAGAAATAATAGTTTTGTGTGTGCGTTTGCCTCACGGCCGAACTTGACTGCGCTACAGCGAATGGTTCTGTGCAAACTGCGTAAATCAGGGTCATCATGAAAAGAAGATAAGCCTACAAGTTAATGATTTTTAGCCTCCCTTTAAATCACCCTTTTGTAAATACTTTAAATGGCCAAGGAAATCTGCATATAATTCTAAATGTCAGGAGAACTGACTTTGCCTTTTTCATCACAGTTAAAATAATCACGGACGAGCCGTGAAAAATTCACGTCGGCGACAAAAGTGTCTTTGGCTGCCTTGAATGCCGTGATATAAATCTTCGTTATGGGGCCCTATTTTCGTTCCTCGGACAGAGTGCTGGAGTTTTCTTCCTTTTGGTATTTTCATAGACACCCTTCGTTAGGAATGAGCGTTTGCGCCATTGTGGGAGTGAACGCAGCCAACTCGGCGTCACCTCTCGTTCTCTTTAAATTCAGACGGGGTTTGTCATCCCCCACCATATTTATGCTAATATTTTTTTGCGCTGGAGAAAAAAAAAGCCTTCGAAAAACTGCTCCATCAGAGTCTGATATGCCCATGTTGAATATTTCTATAAAACAGGTGGGCCATTGAAAGATTTGCGGATCCTCTCACCGGGCGTGTTCAAATGCCTGGCAGACACGAACATTAGTTTTGCCTTTACAAGATACCCGAGGCAGGCAGGCGCCAACGTCTCCGTCTGGACCGAACAAGATGAGCTGCCACACACTCAACACTCGAAGGTGTCTGGTGTCAGATTTACGGGCCCCCTACGCCTCGCTGGCTTTAACGTTACATTACATCATCGGCCGCATTTGAGACCCACCGCGCAGCGCGACGCCATTTAGCAACACCTGAATTGACGACTGGCAGGCGTCCATGTTGCGCGGCGCGGGAACCGTCATAATGGATTTTGCGATTATTGGCGGGAAGATGCAATTTGGCGTATCATGACAGACTCTAACAGCTGCTGCATGCCATGCAAGGTGGGGCCGTGATTAGGGCTCCACAATTAATGGACGTCAAATTAACGTCACAATGTAGCGGAATGAAATTTTCAAATTGCAAAGGCTGCAATTATGAAAATAATACTGCTTCATTTCAGCCGATTGGTAGGCTTTATGTTTAGGCAGCGTCAATTCATTCGGGGTGTTATGAAAACCGGTTTGAATCGGAAAAACGGTTTTGATTTAATCGGACCAAATCGAATCGGTACATTATTTTTTGTAATCTGACTTATTTGGTTTTTGATTACGTCACTGTTATTTTTAAGGATGGGCTGATATCAGGTATCAATATCGGGCCGATGCTGGCCTTATTTTCCGGTATCGGGTACTCTTACAGGCAGCCGATACCACCCACCGATACTTATTGCAAAAAAATTAAAAAATCTGACATTGAGTAAGACCTCCTAAGCGGTTGACACTATACTGTGGCACTTTAACAAATCATAATCTAATTTTGTATTTGTTTCACCCTAAAACTAAGGTGACCTGCTTAATGGCTGCTTCATAGCATCTGTAGGGGAAATTCCTTTTTCTTTTCAAGGGGAGGCTCCAAAAAAATCCAAGCAGGTCCATGTTTTGGGAGTGGGCGGAGGTTCCAAAATAAAATCAGCTGTCACCCGCCATTGGTCTTAGAGAGGTGGACGCACTGCTGGAGCTGGTCTCCAACGCCGACTGGGATTTGTTTTTATTTGGAACGACCCTGCTGGCTGGGGGTGCAGTGGCCATTTGTGTGGGATTCTACCTGTGGAGCGCTTTTTTTTTTTTTTATAGACCTTCTATTTTTTTACCTGGTAGGTTATGAATGAATTGGATTTCACCGTATGTGAATTTGTCACCATGTTAGTTGGAAATTATAAATGTTTGACCTGCAGGGAAATAAACAGCGACGATACAGAAAATTAACTCGGCAATTTGAAACGCCGCCTCAAGCTGAGAAGTGATTTATTTTGCTTCCAAATGGACAGAGCTCTGCAGTACTGCAGGTGTTGCGGTGCGCTACTGAGAAGAAAATTGACAAGCCATGAAATGGCTAGTACAGTGGAGTCATTTCTAATCAAAGGCGTGTTTATCAATGCGATTTTCAGCATGGAACACGCTGACCTCACCGCTTCCATAAAACCAACATGGCCCTTCATGGTTGCGTTTAAAATAGGCCACATTTATTTTCGTAAGGCGCCTAGATTACTTCACTTTCTTGTTATTTGAGCTTGCCGTACAGCATAACATGTCATGAGATAGCCTTGGACTTTTTGGGCTTTAAATTTTACTCTCTGCTATCACATTTAACGGTTTCTATTTATACAGTGCATCCCCCTCAAAACCTTGATCTGGTATTTGTGTTTTGTAGCCATGTACTTTTTAACTTAGTTGAACTCAATAATTAGGTTTATACAACATAGTACATTTCTCTAAGGCAGATCTCACATAATTAAACCGCAAATCATTAATGACCTAAGACGTTAATTAATTCAACAAAAAAGGCTTCAAATGGCGCACTGGTTCAATGCACCAGTGGTTTTGATTGTCTGTTGATGTGATGGAACTTTGAGAATTTGATGTTATCTGGCACAATACACTTAATTTAAAAATCTCTACTATTCCACGTTGTCTACTTCTAATTATATTATCCTGGCTGCAATGAATAATAATACTGCCAATGTCCAAAGTAAATTATACCGTCAGCCGCGGAGTCACATGACTTATGACTTGATCATTTCAAATCACTTCAAAATGAGCAGCAGTTAGGCAGCTATTGAATGATTCGTCAAAAATGAGGCCTTGAGGTGTTGAATGCTTTTTTCAGTTTAGCTTTACTCTCAAAATGAACATAAAACAAAATGAATTACCTGTTGCGTATTTAAAAAAAACTTATAGTAACTTAGCCCTAGCAAAGCCTGATTGCAAACAATGCAAAATGTCATCGACATGCTCACGGTTAGCCTAGAAAATTGTGGTTTGAGTATTTAAACACAACACATTGCTATATAATATAAGGATCTTCACACGCATATATTCTTTATCTTCTCTGAAAAACATCTAAAATTACAGTAAAAGTAGAAGATATTGTAAGGTACCACTCATCATTGTTTGTGTCTGCATGACTAAATTATATTCCCTGTCTGTGGGACTATCACAACAACAACAAACAAATTCCTTGGCTTTGTGTCTTCAGCTGCTGGCAGCACGCCTTGAAGCCGAGCAGGACCTCCTGTAACATTCTAACCAGAAGAAGAACCAAGCACTGAGCCATACTAGGGCCACCATGTACCAATCTACTGTCACCCAGCGAGTGGGCAACAACACCATCCCGAGCAGGGTACTTTGTGCTTGCATCATGCAGCCACCGTTAAAGTGAAAGTAAAGTTCTTGTTATTGTTGTGCGCGGTCTTGACGGTCGCAAGATAGCTGCGCAACAATTCTGTGGGCATTGTCACCTTTTTATTGCTGATGTTGTCATGCTGTATTCGTGGAGGTGGTGACGGTCACTCAGTGGCGAGTGAGTCGGCGGGTCAGAGTCAGCGGCGGTACAAATAGACGAGCAAATATAAATAGGAAGGAAACAAGAGTAGCTCTTAAGGAAAATACTAAAAAAGAATGATTCAAGTCTCCCATTAGCCAAATGTGACCGGCTTGTTTTAGATGAACTAATGACTTTACCACTAATTATAGCCACTAACGACATTGACTTTGTTTTTATTTTTTTTTCTACCACGCCATCCAAATATTCCTTGACTTGAAACCGGGCCGTAGCGCAGAAAAAGTTGGAGACGGCTGCTTTAGCAACATGATTAGCAGGCTGAAGATAAGCTCCGTGTGAGGTGGAGCTCCACTAATGATATTCCCCCCCCCCCCCTGCTTCATTAGGTCATGGAGGAGTCTGAGATCTGTTCCATGCCTGGGGGACTCGCCAACGCGAGGAAACAATTTCAAACCCAGGAAACGACCACATCTCATGTAACCCAGTTCCATTTCCAGCACAGCAGTGTGCAGGTACACATATTAGAGGCCAATTATGGCCGCCAATGCATGAAAGTGAATAAGATGTCTGTCATCAAGTTAGCGGGAAACATTTGAGCAGACAGGAATGCTGATGCTTTAACATGCATGGGTGAGCCTGGCAAAAAATATGCCATATTTTCTAAAAATGAACACCGATGTTTGTGATCCATCTCGCCTCATTTGCAACAACACACATTTACAGCGTTGTGTTTTTGTATTATTTTTATGGCACGGTATGAATGAGCAGCCCCGCGTGTTGTTTGTCATCCCGCCGCTATCTCCACAAGTCACATTGTATCGCATTAACCATCGCGTCCCTGCTTGATTTTCAACATGGCGTGCGTATGTGGAACAGACTCTTATCACATGAGCACCAGGAGGGCATGCTCAGATGAATGAGGCATGTTTTTTGTTATTCTTGTTGTCGTTTGGGAATACCTATGTATCACATCCCAGCAAATGTGAATATAAAACATTGTTGCTTCTGCATTTTATCAGCAAAATGAGAGGAAATGTGAATATTGCTAAAGTCACAGCTTGTAGTGTGAGTAGATGTGAAATCCACCATTCCTTTTTTACATTTACAGGAAATGTCCCACTCAGAGATGTCGGTGTCAAGCGGCGAGCATCAGGTGGTGGCGGGCAGTCAGCAGCTACTATCCACCCAAGAAACAGTGGTATGTAGTTTTAGAGTCCTCTGTTTACAAAATAATTTGTTCTTTATTTAGTTTGGATTTGTTAGTGTTGTGGCTAAAGAATGTATGATTTAGGTTAGAGAGGACTAAATATTTGTTTCTTGTGTTAAATAGGTGTCAGACGGTGTCAACAACTTGCACTGCAATGATAAAATCCATGAAAATGAAGGTAAGGCGTTGTGTGTTATACACAACATTGCTTCCAAGCTTCTGGAACTTAAGTTTATTCTCGTTTCGATGCTAACGGACAGAAGAAGAATTTCCAAGGTACACAACAAAAGAACTCAGGGCTCACTTTGAAAGAACTATAGAGGAAGCAGCGCCACACAAACCGATTAAGGTAATCGCTTTGATTTTATGCTAATTTACAAATTTTGCTTTACCATCCAGCAGAATGAGAATGGTTGATTAAGCTAAAGTTCCAAAAAAGCTACCTAAGATTGTGTCATGTCATTAAAGCTTTATCTGAAGATGTAATTAATGAAATGGAATAATTAGTTGCAGTAATTTACCTACAAATGTCACTTTTGCTCTTTAAATAAGACTGGACGTGACAGCAGTTGGTCAAAGTGGTCGTCCAATGCGACCCAGACCAACACAGTGACAAATGAGGGGCACCGAGAGTCAGCGGTCGAAACAGCAGAGGACACTCCGGACGCCATGATAGATTACGAAGACTTTCCACCGCCGCCACCACCGGCCGTAGACGACTCTGATTACCTTCCGCCGCCACCGCCGGATTTACTTGAAATGTCACCAATCATCGAAAGTATTCCCGTCACTCAATACTCATCCGAGGAGCCTCAAGGATCAGTGAACTCGGCCAAAAACCTCCTCAGCAAAGAAGCTTACATCAAGCAGAGGAGCATGTCTGAGTTGAAACGTCTGTACAAGCACATACATCCCGGCGTCAGGAAAAATATCGAAGAGGACTTCTACAACGAATACAACGAGACGGTAAACAACCAGCGGGCGAGTCAAGCGTATTTGTATGAGGATGACGCTGATGTCACTGATGAGGAATACGAATGGGAAGAGATTCTACCAGGAGATGTGCAGGCAAGGCGCTGGATGTTTGAAAATAAGCCACTAGATGCCATCAAGGATGAATCCCTGGATGGAGATGAAGAAAATCACAAGATGACAGAGAAAGAGATGATTCTCGGGAAAGACGTGAGGCGCACGGCGTGGATGTTCGAGACCAAGCCGATAGATGAGCTGGGCCCACGTGAGATCGACTCCATGGTGTATAGGAAGAAGTTTGACAAGGGAGACGTCCGAGCTGCGGCGTGGTTGTTTGAAACCCAAACGATGGACAGTCTGAATAAGATGCACCAGGAAGAAGACCTCACCAAAGAGGTGGTATTCACAGAAGAGGATGGTAACGCCACCATTTACATGATTGATGATAAGTACATGGACGGCCTCGGACACACTGAGACGGTGGACGAAAGCCATCTGCTGAGCTTAAGATCAGTCGTGGAAGAAATCAACGAGGAGGAGAAAACCATAACGAGCAACTTTGACACTCAGTTTCAATGCTTCATCATGGGGCAGTCCAGTCAGATGCTGGAGATTAAATCGGTGCGGAAAATTGAAACCGAGCTAGAGAGTTCAATTGCTTCACGTTGGCTTTTTGATACTCAACCTCTTGATGAGAACAAACCGCTTTCATCTTTCAAGCTGGTGTGTAGCCTTTCCATGGAGGACAGTAACAGAGGAGACTGGGGACGATGGTTGTTTGAGATAAAGACGTTGAATTCCCTGACTGAGTTGGAATGCTCAAAAACCGAAGAAGTCGTCGGGGCGGATGTGCGCAAGCACTGCCTCGTGTTTGAAACCCAACCGATGGATTCTCTGAAGGATGATTCGAACGCCACGACTCAGTGCGTTGAAGAAATAATCGGGGGTAATGTTAGATCGGCAAGAAACTTCTTTGAAAGCAGCCCTCAAATGGAGAGGAAGAACTGCCCTGAAGTCGGAAAACTTAAAAAGTCACTGCCGAACGAAGACATAAAAGGGGACGTGAGACATCAAAAGTGGCGCTTTGAGAGTCAACCTCTGGAGCACATACGCGATGAGAAGAAGGAGATAACTCGCACAGTCAATATCGAGGAGGACCTCACGCAGGAGGACGGTACGAGTTGCAGAGCCGATGTTCGCAGGAATTGCTGGGTGTTTGAGACTCAGCCAATGGACATGTTGAAAGATGATTCAAATAGCCTCCCCTTGACAAAAGAGGAAATTATCGCGGGAGACGTGAAATCCACCAGGCATTACTTTGAAACCACCCCGGCCGAGGAGCCGAAGGAACTCGCAGAAGTCGGTAAATTGAAAAAAATGGCGATGCCGACCAACGAGGCGAAGGAGCTGGCGGAGGTTGGCAAACTGAAGAGATGGGTCGAACTCGACGAGGAAAGGGGAGATGTTCGACATCAGAAATGGCGGTTCGAAAGCCAGCCTTTGGAACAGATTCGAGACGAGAAGAAGGAAGTCATCCGAACAATTGACTTGGAAGAAATTGACAAAGTGGACGTGTCAAATTATAAGCATATCTTTGAGAGCACCGATTTAAGCAGAAGGGACGAGTCGCAAAAGATCCAGGTTGAGGGCGTGTCGAGTGGTTCGGTGCAGTCCAACAAAAACCTCTTTGAGTCCGGGCTGTTGTACGCCATGCAGGACAGCTCGGGCCACTTCCACGAGTTAAGAACAGTGCGTCACGAAGAGGTTGTGAGTGGAGATGTCACAACGTACAAATGGATGTTCGAAACGCGACCCATCGACCAATTTGACGAAAGCATTGACAAATATCAAATAATTAAAGGGATATCCAAACAGGAAATCGAATCCGGGGATGTTAAAACCGCCAAATGGCTCTTTGAGACGCAGCCTCTCGATGCCATCAAGTACTTCAGTAACATCGAAGATGAAGAAACACAAAGCGAAACTCAAGAAATTGTGAAAGGAGACGTAAAGAACTGCAAGTGGCTCTTTGAGACGCAACCAATGGACGTCCTGTATGAAAAAGTGGACATAAATAGTGAAAATCAGTCTGAAGAAATGCCAAAGGGAGACGTGAAAACGTGCACGTGGCTCTTTGAGACGCAAGCGCTTGATGCAATCCACCACCAGACGGAAACTGTCTTGAAAACGTGCACGGTCAATCAAGAGGACATTCAAGGCAAAGATGTCCGGACGGCGTGTTTTCTCTTTGAGACCGAAAAACTCGAGAATCTCTCCGGTGAGGAGGGAAATTCTTTCAAGCGCATCACCGAGATCGACATTGCCTCAGGTGACGTGTCGAGGAAGAAGCATATTTTTGAACACGGCACGGCCGATATCATGACGTCGACATCGGAGGAAATGATGCAACATCTCAAGAGAGTGCAAAGCGAGGATATTCAGAAAGGAAACGTCGTCACCTGCAAATGGCTCTTTGAAAATCAATCCATAGACGCCATCCATGACGGCCAAGAAGAAACATCCAAAAGCCGGACAGTTACCGACATACACGGTGGGGACGTAGACAAGGGACGATTCATCTTTGAGACCTTCTCCTTGGATAGCATCAAGGAATCGGCGTCTGAACCCGAGCTATCCACGATGGAAACGATTGCTCGCAACGATGAAGAGAAGGGCGATGTAAAAAATTACACCATGCTCTTTGAAACTCAGCCTCTGTACGCCATCCAGGACAAGGAGGGTCATTACCATGAAGTGACCACAGTCACCAGCGAGGAGGTAACACGCGGAGATGTCATCGGAACTCGGTGGTTGTTTGAAACCAAACCTCTGGACGCCATCAAGGACTCGGACGAGGTTTACGTCATTAAATCTGTCACGCAGCAGGACGAGCAGAAAGGAGACGTCACATCTGCAAAGTGGAAGTTTGAGACGCAGCCTCTTGATAGGATATCTGAAGAAAGCAGGACGTTCATGAAGACGGTGGAGGACATTCAAGGGGGCAATGTTAAAATGAATAAAGACCGCTTTGAATCAGAGGCCATGTTGCAGGAGTCGGTTCGAACGGTCAATATCAGCGAAATACAAAAGGGCGACGTCAGGTCGGCCAGATGGAGATTCGAGACGCAGTCAATTGATAAAATAAGAAGCCTGAGCTCAGAGAACCTCATCGAGACGGTTAAAAAGGAGGAGGTGGAAAAGGGCGACGTCAAGCATTCCGTTTGGCTGTTTGAGAAAAATCCTTTGGACCACATTAAAGAGGTCGACGAAGACGACGAGACGACGCACGTCGCTCGAGAGGAAATTGTCAAAGCAGATGTCAAGTCAACGACGTGGCTCTTTGAAACGACACCCTTTGATGACTTCAACGAGATGAAAACGGAGAAGATGGAAATCTTGGGCAAGAACGTCAAGGGAACTCTAGAAGAACTTCATAGTCAGAAAATGGTGACATCCAAAGGCATACTCATCGAATCAGATGAAATCGGCGATGTTAGGATGGCGAAATACAATCTGATGAATCAGCAAGCTCCCGAGATTCAACGTGAGGAAGTCATCAGAGGGGATTTGCAGACTATTATGATGAACCTCCTGAACAGACAGGAACAACACGGGCGGCAGGTGGTCATCGAGTCGGAAGAGAGGGGCGATATCACTTCAACCGTGCGACAGCTTTTCAACCAAGAGAGCGACAAAAATATCGAAAAGGAAGAAATTATACCAGGAGATATTCGGGAAGCCATAAATAACCTTTTCAACGATAGCGGCTCTGTCAAACATGGACTCCTCATTCAGGAAGATGAGAAAGGCGATGTGCGGATGACAATCTATTCCCTTCTGAACAAGCAAGATCAGATGAGTATGGAAAAAGAGGGCGTGGTCAGAGGAGATATAAAGACTGCCCTGCAAAGACTCTCCAGCCAAGATGAGCCTGATCTGACACAGAGGATAACGGTGGATGAAACCGAGAAGGGGAACGTAAAATTTTATTCCACCTGCATCGAATCTGGGGCCCTCAGTTATCTTAAACAACTCCACTTAGAACCAGATGAAGCGTCAGACGAGACTATTGAGAAAGAAAAGATTATCGGAGGTGACATTCAGGGCACCAAAGTCATCCTTAGTAGCAACCAAACGCAAATCGAGCGAACCGTGGATGATATCATACCGGGTGATGTTCACAACACGGTAAAGGTTTTCATGACTGAGCCCACGGTCTCATTAGAGGGTCTCCAAAAGGAGGAGATTGTCAAAGGAGATCTGAAAGCTGCATTGACATCATTGTCAGAATCAGTCAACCAGAGAGTCGTGGTGGAGAAAGAGGAAGTCATGAAAGGCAACATACCCAAAACCATGCGATGCCTGGAGAGGGCGCAACATCGTCACAAGGAGATCGAGAAACCAGATATTATACCCGGGAATATTAAAGGAGCCATGAGATCTCTCGAGAAATCTGCAACCGCTCGAGTTGAAGCCACCACGGAGGATCTGGTTCCTGGAGATGTCAAGGCTACCTTAAGATCTCTTCAGTTGGCAAAGCAAACGGTGGTTGAGGTGGAGAAAGAAGAAATTGTCAGAGGTGACATTCAAGCAGCAATGCAAGGTCTACAAGATGCTTCTTCTGAGAAAAAAATCTGTCATCAGGAGATAGATGTCCAGGGGGATGTGAAAGGAACGATACAGCTCTTCACCGAACCTCCACCCGCTCAAAGAATTCAAAGAATCCCGAGTGCCGAAGAAGAAGAGCAAACTTTGGTGGAGAAAGAGGAAGTGATAAAAGGCGATGTGAAAGGCACGATTAAATCACTTATGGAAACGGCACAGCGTGAAACTCCCAAAGGGAAAGCCGGCTCCTACAGAAGAGTCAGAGTTAAGCAGAGGCCTCCTGTGAAGAATTTAAATGCGGAGACACAGAGAAACGTACAAAAAATCAAAACCGCAGTTTCAGACGATCATCAATCTGTTGCGACCGAAACTAAAACAATGTGTACGGCGGAAAGGCACAGCACACAATCCAAAACCATCGTGGAGCACAAAACCATCACACAAAGTCACGGCATCAAAACATTAAAAACGGAATTCTGCAACCTGAAGCCAAAAGAAATGATCTGCTTGAATAAAACAAAAGTCAAAACAGATGTGTACTTTCCTAAACGACAAGTGGCCGAACCCGATTTGCCTCCTCCCCCTCCACCAGTGGTAGACATTGACCTTCCTCTTCCTCCGACGCCGCCGCCTCCATTTGTGGATTCTGACGGGGACCACCTCCCTCCACCACCACCACCAGCTACCGTTGAACTGGACTTACTCCCACCGCCATCACCACCACCACAAACACCACCACCACCACCACCACCACCACCACGGCGAGACCTGGAAAGGATCCCAAAACAACCAGTTCCCGTCTCACCAACCCAGGCCAAAAAGATGACAGTGAAGAAAGTCAAAGTTCCGTTATGTCCCGTCCCAAAGCTTGAGGCTAACATGGAAACAGTTCAGTCTGTAACCACAACACGAACATCTAAAAGAATCGAAGTCCCGCCACCGCCGCCACCAGAATCGCCGCGACCCTCCAGGAGAGTTTGCATCACCCCACCTTCTTCCCCCACTCCTCCTCCAAGAGGCAAAACAAGTAAATTCAACACCCCGTTAATAAAAGCCGAGGAAAAATACCGCAAGCACAAAGAGGAAAACACGCCTCCAACCACTCCAACTCCGCCTTTTGTGAATGACTCAATTAAGGCAGCTGAAGATGCCAACCAAACAAAAACCATCCAGACCGCAGCTGGAAATGCCGAGTCGGCGCTTCATTTCGAGTCCTCCTCGTCACGTGATGCATCCAAGCAGGTTATTATCTCCACAATATCATCTGCCAAGCAGGAAATACTTTCTAATGAGTCTTCTAAGCTTCAAAAGAGCTCTTCAGTGACTGCTGTGAGACAAACCGCTCACACAACCAAACAGAAAATAGTTTCTGTCTCCTCCCAGGTGTCGACTCGAGCTGTCATTTTGAACCAAAGTCACACCACAGACACCACTTTCGCAAAAATCGCCGGTGAGAAGAAACATGTGAAAAATCAAAACGCAAAGGAATCTGAAAGAAAGATGGTCGATGGAACGGGTATGGATAAATCAAGAGGCCTTGTTAAAATGGCAAAAACTGAAAGCATTGAACAGAAATCAAAGAAATCCGAATCGCAGCCCAAGAGAAACGAGCAACCAGAAATACCCACCGAAAAAGCAGAAACTCTTGGGAAAATGCCAAAAACAAACCAAAAGGTAAAAAAGAGCACTAAGCAGGAAAAGCAAGTTGAAGCCAAGATTGAAGAAGAGACAAAGACTCAGGTGAAAGCGAACGACTCCACCGAGTCAAAAGAGGTAAAGACAGAATCAAAGCAGGTGATAACCAAAGTGTCCCCCGGCCCAGATGAAGATCTTGCCATCAATGTAAGTGTCGGTCAAATAGCACCAAAGAAGAAAAAGAAATCTAAAAAGTCTAAAGCGGCGACACAATTAAGTCAAATCAAAGACTTGGAATCAAAGACGGCCGTCACAGAAACAATCAACGAAACGGAAGAAACAACTGCCGCTCTACAAATTCACACAAGTGTCGTCAAAGAGCATGTTCAAAGCAAAGAGAATGACAACTCCCAGAGAGTAAAAGCACATCAAAGTCATCCCAAGAAGAAAGCCGTGACAATTACTCCGAAGAGTGCGTCACTGGAGGAAAGTCGTGCCAAGCCAATTAAAGTGCCAGTCGAGTCAGAACAGAATCAAGCGGTCACGTCTGCATCAGTGGGAATCGTGGAATCTCCCAAGCAACAGGTGGCGGGCGTAATGTCTTACATCACGGGAATGCAAACCGTTTCCAAAACTAAACTCGGCACATTTGCAGATTGCCTCGCAAGCCCGGAGGTTCCTCACAAAAAATTGGGGGATGACGTTCCCGAGTCGAGTCGAGCTCAAAAAGTTACGAACGAGAAGCACGGATTGGAATCTGTTGCTGAGGAAAAAAAGTTCGGCGTTGGTTCTATAAAAGTCCAGAAGCAATTAAAGAAGGAGATCTTAACTGAAAGCAGGAAAGAACGAATGGACCGACGAGCTCCGTCGCCGTCTCTAAGAACCCGAACTCCCTCGCCCACATTTATCACCATCGAATCCATTCGAAGGACCGACTCGCCCCAGAGAGTCACTCCCTCGCCGACACCGCTCCAAAGGCCCGGCACACCCCCGACACCTCCACCGCGCCGCTGCGATACCCCGACGTCAAAACTGACAAGAATCACACCCTCCCCGACGTTTGACCGAGCCGAGAATTTGCCGCGACTCAAAGACACCACTGCCAAGTTGTCTCGCGGCGTTACCCCGCCGCCGTTAATATCCTCGCAGCTCATATGCGAGAAGAAATCCGAAATCGTGGAAACGCCTGCTTCATTCCATCGGCAAATCAAACTTGAGTCCGTTCACGGCTCCGATGAGTCGTCTAGAAAGCACATCGTAGAAAAAGACACCTGGGAACCTCCCGAGGCTTCAAATGCAAATGAAAGCCAAAGTAAGGCAGATAGCAAACCGCCGCTTTGTAATGAGGTCCCGCAAGATACCTCCGAGTTATCATTGGCTTCATTTCAAGAAAAGAAAGAGTTCTTCGAGGAGGCCCAAAAGGCTGAAATGAATAAAACCTATATCCGAAAGGAACCCATTGCGATACCTGAACGACTGGGCCCAGAGCTGGAGGACGGCGATGAGGACAAGATCCAAGAAAAGGAAGATCTGCCCAAAGCGGACTTGTCCGGTCTCGTCAATAAATTTGAATCAACAGATAAAACAGGTATCAGCAAAGAGTTGCTCGCATTTACAGAGTGGTTGCAAAACGAAAGTGAAGACAAGGAAGACTCCGAAAGGGCGTCGGCAGCTTTTGACGTTCAGACTCTCAAGAATATTTTTGAAACAAGCGAGCAGAGATTCTCTGTAGATGAGCAGAAAGGCGATCACGAGGATCCGCTGACAATCAGACGGGAAGTCGACACTGCAAAGCTGCAAAGTCCTCTTGAGATGCAGCCGGGCTTAAAACTCAGCTCGGCCCTCCCCTCTCATGGAAATGTGCTGGAAATTGTACGGACAGATCCATCAGCTCCTTCTGAGAGCAAATCAATCACAGAGCATTTCTCAAGCTGCGATGTGTTTGGGAGCAAGGTCACCACGACAAGTGTCAGTCAGCGCTCTGGCGGCGTGTCAAAACAGCCGGCTCCTTTTTCTTACGCTGACGCGGTGAAAAGGAAAGTGGTGCCGGCCGGACGAACGCAAACCCACGACCAAGACGCTACCGAGAAATTGCTGAAGAACTTTCACCACACCCGCAGCGAGAGCGAGGCGCTTTTCAAGACTGCGACGGAAGTGATGACGTCACAGGCGGTGTCTCATCAGACGATCATCGGTAAAAAATTAGGGAGCATGAGCCATGAGGAAACCGAGGCATGGATGGATATTGTGCAACGACTAACCTCTGACTTAAGACTGTGCTGCGCCATCGTTTCCCCTAATTAGCATTAAATACTGATCCCGTGAGATCCTGTTTTGAGGTGTTCAGGCATGTCATCTTAACACTAGTGATCTGTCTGTCTGTCTGTCTGTCTGTCTGTCTATCATGTATTTGTTTTTATGTTTTCGTGACGCCTTTTATGCATTTTGTAGAACGAATAGGAAAAATTAGTGACGCCTGTTTTGCTATGCATGTGCTCAAACAGTAATCAAACACAAACAAGATGGCCGACATATGAAATCGTTTTCTAGATTATTTATTTATTTATCTATTTATTTTTAGTATTATTTATTTTGTTCCCCAACAGGCTCGAGTTCCGAAGTCAGAGCTGTGCACAGTGTGTCGAAGGAGGGTGTATCCGATGGATGGATGGATAGTGGACAGAAAAAAGTACCATAAGTCCTGCTTCTTCTGTGAGCAATGCAAAAGTAAACTAAGGTAAACCAAGCCGTCCTCAAATCGCACACAAGGCACCGTCGGCGCTGATAACTCATGTTTATTGCAGCCTGGGAAATTACGTCTCTCTCCACGGACACTTCTTTTGTCTTCACCACTACAAACAACTCCTCAAGTCCAAAGGAATGTACAATAATGAACTCGGTCAGAAAGCTCCCGCGGGAACCGACGCCTCCACCCCACCAGAGCAAAAACTCGAATGGAGATATTCAACACGCGGCCTAAGTTCACTTGACAGGAACAAAACACATCATGGTGGTCAGATTGAAGCGACAAAAGCATTTGATGAGAGCAAACCGCAGGGCAGCAGAATATCCGTCGTTTGGCCTCCGCAGGCCGACTTCCCAAAGAAAGCTTTTAAAATAGAGGAAGACATTCAACTAGCCAAACCGCAGTGGCCCCCGCAAGACAATTCCCCAAAATTAATCCAACAGCAACACGGAGAGACTGTTCCAAGAAGTGTCTTGTAAAGTAATTACCTAAGTAGAAAATGAAAAAAAAAATAGTCGCAATGGTCCAATTAAGGGAATAAAAGGTAGTTGAATGATTGAAAGGATGAAGAGTATGTTGTTTGGAAGCAAGGAGGCATTGTTGTGTTCAGGTGTTGCAGAGGGAAAGCAAGAGAATGTGGATGTGACAAGAAGCATTGTTTCTACTGTGTGCATATATTTGGATTTTTAATCATGCTAAGCAATCAAGTTTCTTTGATAATTGGCGGGCATGGCCAAAATTGATTAGTTTTACTGCTGTGGCGATTATGACATTAGACTTTTCTCTCTAGTGAATCCTAAATATGGATCCAATGCATTATATCGAGAAAAAATATGAATTGTGCTTTGGAATTATTTTTGACATTTTTTTTAATGTGAAATAATCACGTTTGCCGCTCTGGCTAAAATTACAATCACACAATATTAGATTAGCACAATATTTCAGCACCTGGTGTGCAGACATCTAAATGAAATAAGGATTTATTTTATTTATTCAAGTGTACATTATGTCCAAGAAAATCTGGTAATAGATTTATATTCTATTTTGAACAAAAATATTTTTCAAATAAAATTTTCAGATTAGGTGGGATTTGAATTTGTAGTCAATTCCTGAATTTGTCGAAGCTTTCAGGCTGGTTCCGTTACAATATGAATCAAAAGACAATAAATGGGTTTTTTTTGTTTGTTGGATTTTTCTTGCATGTTTTCATATATCCTCAAATGTTTTGTATCTTTGCAATGCTGGTCCTTGCAGCTCTTCAGGCGCTCTGCAGTAGCATCTCCTGTAAAATTGAATCACAGTTTTCAGAGGTAATTACAAAAGTGTGTTTCAAACTGGGAACCATTCATTATTGCTGAGTACTACCTCTTGCTCACTTTCAAAAGGTTTAGTAACCTCTGATTTAGTCTTCACCTAACATGCATGTTTTTGAAATGTGGGAGGAAACTACATAAGACTTGGTAGAAATTTTTTCTTTTTATAAATTAAAATTTGACGTCTTGTGATCGTGTAATGTACTATTTTAGGAAAAAGAATATCTATGGAACTGTAATAATCATATTTTAGCAATTAAAAATCCAATTAAAATAGCTTCTATCGTTATGGAAAGAAAAAAATGACAGACAACTTTGGCATAAACATTTAGTTTTACTGAAATAAATGTGTTGACGCTGTACATTATTTAAAAGGTGGGCAACCACGCCGTCAATCTACCTTGCTGTCTGTATCTGTCGAGGGCGGGTCTTGTGATGACGACGCGAGGCGATTGGCCGAGCGCTCTGAAGATTTACACGCCGATTGGTCGACGCAGTCTACGTCACAACAAGAACTGCTCACAATCGTGTTTTTGTCAGCGTGATAAGCGCGCTGCAGGATGCTGCTGTGGGTGTCCAGGATGAGGCGTGCTGTGGGAAGGATGGAGCCGCGATGGGCTGAGGTAGGCACGGCTATACATGCTCTCTATCGCCGCATGATGTCATGCCTACTTTTTTATTTTTAATCTCAGTTTCGCCCTACCACCGAGTGTGAAATGTCCTTGCTGTGTGTGGACAGAGTTTCCACGCGCGTATTGTGATCTTTTCCCATTTTAATTGCCCCATTGTCATTGATGTACACTTGGCTCCGTCCCACCGATGGTGCGTGGGAAAGGCTGTCAGCATCTCAGTGCACTTCATGAAATGAGCAGAATAAGGAGAGAAGCTGAAAGTTTAACGATCGCTATGAGAACTTTAGTAGGCATTTCAGTTGATTAATTTTGAAATGATGTCCTGTCATTTCCCAGCTTATATTGTCAATCTTTATTGTTATTCCTATGTTATTATTATCATCATATTAAATGACATGGTGGACAAGTGGTCATCACATCTGCCTCACAGGTCTGAATGAAGTTGGGGGTTCAAATCCAGAGCTGTTGTCGTCATGCTTATGTGGCACAGTATATATAAAGTCAGTAGCTCACTCGTGACCATTGTGAGGATAGGAGCTGCACAGATAATGGATGCATGTATGAATTTCCCCTTAAGGGATTATAATGAGTACAATAATACTATTAATATTAAATCTCCACATTGTGAGTGAGGCTCAATGTTTCACACATCGGTGCTCTGCATTAGTATTCTGAAATGAACAAATCTTTTTAGTTCTAATTTTAACACTTCTAATATACATTGCTATGCCCAGGATTGACGAATATTAATGCTGTACTGATGATCTGAGAGGAGCAGTATCTGTCTCTGCGTCTTATACTGCCCCCTGGTGGCCAAAGCAGCCAAACCAAAGAGTAGCATAATGCAGTGTGACAAAAACTAATTCTTTTTAATTATATTAAATTATGTCACGACTGCATACATATTCCATGAAGTAATATTATGCAGTGCCATTTTTCCTCATTAAAATAATTGACAACAATTTTTGCAGCAGCAAAAAAAAGTAAATTCATTTTTCATTTAAAAAATTCTTCTGCCTCGACCAGTGAAAGCAGTGGATAGTGAGATTGACAAGCTGTTCCCCGCTTTCCATTGCTTGGACATTTCACATCAGTACCTGGATCTCAGGCTAATCTACTTTCCCTGTTCAGCCACATGGCTCTCTTCTATTCCACGTCCATCTGGTTGAGCAGGGATGAAGGTCCAAAGCCAGACTTCCTGTATATCTCCAAGAGTCTCCTCTTTATTTTATTAGCCATTGAGCTTGCACACACGCTTAGAACAAACCCGTGCGTCTCTGACGGTGTCCTTCTTACCCTGGCGGCTCTAATCACATTTCCTCATGGTGTAATTAGTTAAGTGAGTTTACTGGCATAATCTTTGGTTCAAGTGTCTGTGCTTAGTCAGTGTCGCTCACCTGGTTGAGTATGTCCCACGAGTAGCATGTACGGTCATTGACCTCGAACCCACCCTATTATTCCAAAGTGCTGCCAGCAACATGAGAAAAATAACATGTCGGCAGCGTTACAGTATGTCATGATGTTTTTTTTTTTTTTTTTTAGATGTGTTTTTACCAGGACAAAACCAAAGAAAAGGAGAAATATTGTTTTTAGAGCCCTAATGTTTTTCTGCAGATCTCATACTCTCATCGAATTGTTCTGTTTTGGCTCCTTTCCCTGGAAATGATTAAAGCCGAGCTCCATCGTTAACAGATTCTATCTTTGGTTTATTCGGTTTGCTTGATTTTCCGCGCCTGGATGCTGAATAATATGCCTTTTCTATACGGTCCAAAAGAAAACAAAGACGAATATTGAACCGTATTGAACACATGCTGTCTGTTAACTAAGGATGGAAATAATTTGTCATGTTGTGGCCTTTGCAGCAGATGTTAGGTGAATTTCAAAATCTTTTGGAATAACGCTGTTCATCCCACACGTGGAAATGCATTGAAGTCAGCTGTTGCGTACCTCCCTCCCCCTAAAATCCATTTACCATTTGGGTTTATGTTCTGCGCTTTAGTCATTGTGAGCTTTCCTGCGCAGCTGCTACAATGACTTTTCCAATTCATGATGGCACCCTGGCAGCTTTTTCTGCTTCACTTAGAAGCCAAAGCTAAAATTAAGGCTACAATACACATTTAGGGAGCTCACTTGAATCCCAGAAATTAAAAGGCAATTTAGATTGCATTGCATTTGCCTCGCAGCTTCTTTTTTGTCGCCTTTTTTTTTAATGTACTCTTTTTAAATAGGCTTAATTAAATTACCAAATGGGAATGGACTCGAGGGCAGCACGAGGGCACGTAAGGTTAGCGCATCTGCTGCTGCTTCAGTCACACTGTCTGGCTTTCGAGATTGTCGGTGCAGAGTTGGCGTGTTCTTCCCGCGCTTTGGTTGGCTTTCTCTGTGTGGGCCTTCGGTAGCATTGATGGAAAAATTGTGAGCCCTCCTCCGGTATTTAAGTTGGACATTCATGCTGTAAGTCAGTAGGTGTGAACGTGAGTGTAAATGGTTGCCTTGCTACTAACTGGCCAAAAAGCCAATTTTCTTTGTTTTGGTCCCGTGTGGGATAAATCCACTTTAAAAATCTGTCCAACTTTTTTAGTGAGGCAGACATCACGTTGTTGTTGGGGTTTTTTTCCCTGTGTTCCAATGTTAGCTGATTTTACAACACACTGCTCCAACTGCTGTTTGTTCTTCAAATTGAGTATTCTATCGATGAATATACTAATTTATTTTGACACGCATGCGAGATGCAAGTATTATTCTTATTATCTCATCAGGCATCTCATCAGGATGCCTCCTGGACGCCTCCCTGCGGAGGTGTTCCGGGCATGTCCCAACGGTAGGAGACCCCGTGGACGACCCAGGACGCGCTGGAGAGACTATGTCTCTCAGCTGGCCTGGGAACGTCTCGGGATCCCCCGGGATGAGCTGGACGAAGTGGCTGGGGAGAGGGAAGTCCGGGAGTTCCTGCTAAAGCTGCTGCCCTCGCGACCCCACTCCGGATAAGCAGAAGAAGATGGATGGATTTTTATTATGGCTTTAAAAGGCGGAGCCTAAACTGGTGAGTGACGTGAGTGTCGGTGAATGAAATTGCAGTTCTAACTGGCTCATATCCACGTTTTTTTTTTTTTTTTAGCGTTGTAAGTAGCAAGGGCAAGCTAAGTTCTCTTAGCTAATATTGATGTATTGATGATGTCTTTTTGTGATCTTGACCTTTATTTATTTAGTTGATTTCATTTTTTCATATTTCATTCAACTGGTGGTTAATTGGATTGTGTGGCATTTCTAGCAGCCAGGAAATATATTGTGGTTCTTCTCTCCTGAATGCCATGTTGCATTGTATATTTTCTGTTGCTCAATATGGATGATGCTGCATTAATATTTGTGCAATTAGCGCCAAGTGGAAAACTTTCTTGTAAAATATTGAGTATCATACGAACGTGAGGCCGCAGTGTTACAACCTTCAAATGAAACACATGCAAATGAGTTCAATTGCGTGCCCTGGAGCTCTTCTCATTGTATTTTTATTTTGCGAATCTGAAGTACAACAGACTCAGAGTAAATTATTTATTATCCTGAGATATTCATTAGCTTTTTGTTGATTACGCCCTAGAAAGGAAACGATAATAATAACTCAAATTAGCAGTCGCTCAAGCAACGATGATGATTTATCGCTCTAAAAACAATTCTGCTGCAAGATTTCTGTCGAGTCGACCCAGCCGGCAAGTCTCGGTCTCTGCGGTCTCCACACTTGGGCTCTGATGCGAGCCTTGAACACTCCGTCTCAGCCCGCTTGCTTCATACGCCGGAGCAGCCCAGCAGCATAGAACTGATCTGATTTCTTTACTCTAATATTCCGAGCGTCTCAACTTGGACATCGGGAGGGCCGAGGTTTCCCCGAGGGTTCTGATGCCAAAATCTAAGCCGAGATAGTAAATCTTTTATCAATCTATGATGAATAAAACAAATTCACGCTTGAAGGCCTCAAGCTGCCGTCCTTTCATTTTTCTGGTCCCCCATAGCAAATAGATTTTTACACACTAACATATATGATGCAACTTTGTAGACAAAGACAAAAGATGCTTTTCAGCCTCCGTCGTTAAGCTAATAACAACGCCGTGGTTCTGGTTCTGCTGATTCAACACAGGCTGTTTGAAAATGATAGCCTCCAGTTAGATATTTTCTGAGGACGGCTCTATGTGATTGTTGTATAAATTAGCTGTGCCTTTGCCAGCAGGAATTCTTTATTATGCTGGTGCAGTCATATGACCCAAACGTTATTCTTCTTGCTAACAGATGCGGGCATACATGAGATCGAACAGGTCGATCTTATCACAGAAGTAACACATAATGACAAGCGCAAAAACAATGATGGTTTTCCGTGAAAATATTTTGTCTTTGTCACGGCTTGTGCCACAATCAAGTGTTGGTTTCTGTCGTGCGATGCAGGTGGCTAAAGATGCTAATTTGCTTCGGCAGGAGTGAGACGCTACGGGCAGGCGAGCTGCAGGATGAATGCAATCAAAACTTTCTCGCTCTTATCTCCTTAAATATGGAACCTCGGGAGCAGAGTTGTGGCTGCTCGAGATTTTATGATTGACGTTGTGACTGGTTGTTTCTCAACGTATCACTTGCTACGCACTTGCTGTTTTTTGTTTTGCTTTGCCACAATTGTTTTTTGTAGTCAACTCTGATGTGACAGGAGTCCACGTAAAATAATTGATGACATCATCATTGAATGTCCTCTAACACCTCACCTCTGATTGTTTCAAAAATCAGTCCTTGATTGTCATAAAATGATGGCATCTTCACGCTTCTGATTGATTCAAATGTCAGCCCAAACGTGTCATAAAGTGACAACAGTCAAAGCTGTGAAACACCACTAGATAAATTGTGGGTTGATGTCATGCTCACTAAAGAAACAACGTGCAGTTTCGATCGATGTGTTAAGTGTTCTCTCTCGCTTTCCAGTTTCGCATTGTATCTTAAAAAACCCGCATTAGCTTTGTAAATGGAGCAAATGCTTTGCCATGCCAATATATTAATTTTTTTGTCTGTGTCATCCAGGGCGCTATGTGCCAAGTGGACAAAATCCAAAGGGGGGGGGGGAGTGTGGGGAGAATGTAAATGGTAGCACAAATGAATCATTTTCTGTGGCTGTTTGTGCTATGATAATGATGTAAACATCAATATCATTGCTAAGGTTGGCTGGGCATTCAAATCACAAATTGAATCCCTTCACAGCAAGGGTATATTTTGCGATATAAAATGTAATGATCTGGAAGTATTTCTGAATGGGTTATATTGCTAAATTAATTGAACAAAACAGCTGTTTTCAAAATTCAACACAGTATATAAATATTGATTAAATGACATTACATAAGCTGTATATTTTTTATCTAATTCACACGCTATATGATGACATTTCCATGATCTTGGTGCTGTAAATAGTAACACATTTTTTCTGCGGGACACCTTGTGTGAAGGTGACACCCATCAGTGGCTTGCACAGCCTGCAGGGGATTGATAGTGCTGAAAAATCCCCCGGCAGTTATTGAAGTCGAGTCTGGAGGAAACATGTGAGAGTCGGCTCGGAGGGATAACAGCGACGTCATTTCTTACAATGCATGCACCGAAAAGCACCTTTCTGCTTGAAAGAGCTTTTAGTGGGAACTTGAGTTGAAAAGAAGTATTTTAGCTGAAGGTGTCGATAAAAATCTTACCACTGAATCAATTCCTAAAGGGATTTTTTTTTTGTCATTTGCTCTTTCTTTCTCTCCAGGGAGCTCAGCGCCTTTTTTGCTTTTCATAGTCATGTTGGCAATATGAAGTCAGTGACTGCAGCTGGTGCATTGGGGCTGTCAGCGTGTTGTTACACGGCGGCAGTGTACTTTCTGTTTACGCAATCATTCTCTGTCGTATGATCGAGAATCGGGACAAAATTTAGGCTTAAGTGCAAGCTGATATTGTCTACTATGCTCCATGGAAAGCAGCCTTGTGCCTGTTTTTGTACTCCTTGCAAGTGCCTTTATTACTTTGTCAATAAAGGGCATTAAAGTCATAAAAAAAGAGAGCAAAACTAAATAGTGTGAACGCAGCAAAGTGTGTTTTTTGCCGCTCGTGATAAAAAGTCCCTTGGTCACATTTTGTCTTTCTCTTAACATAGCCAAAGGCATTTTTCTCTCTTTTTTTTTTTTTTTTCAACAATGTATTTTTTCAATCTAATCTTATTTTGCAGTTCTTACGGGGCATGATTGCGTTGGCCTGCGGGCCGTGTTTGGAAAACACAGTTCAAAACAACTTCCAGACCCAGAGATTAAAAGAATATTTATCAAAACATACTCTGCATATTAAAAGTTTGTGTTGCAGAGGAAACCATCATGTAAGGTAAACGGCATTTTAGGAGTTTAGCCCGTTAAAAAAACATGAGCAAATCATTTAACTTTAATGATGAGTGAGATGGTGAGGTTGCTAAGGACACGCGGTAATGAGCTTTCTGCGTTTAACAGCATCAATGGAACAGGCTGAAAATTCACCTAGCATTGAAGTCGTAGCGGATGTTAGCATTAAGCTAGCAGAGGCTTTGTATTGTAGTTGTTTTAAATACACACGTCATTATTTCGGTTTGAATTTTAGTTTGACAGTAACCTTCAACTGAGCCTAGCAATAAAAAAAAAATCATTACTCTTATCTGCCAACTGTTGCTGGTTGTGTTATGACAACGCTAAAGCTGACCGCAAATTATGCTCTGTGAAATTGTCAAGAGGAGGGGGTGACGTTGAACACTTCCAATTTAATTAAAAACCTGAGGAGATTTACTTAAAGACATACCTCGGAGAGACCACAAATGCTCGAGAAGCCAACCCACTGCAGTACTTTGGGCTTAATAAAGTGCGGTAAAGTGCTTGCAGCAGATAGTATTAAGAAGCTTTATGATATTT
Source organism: Syngnathus floridae (assembly GCF_059516105.1). Classification (NCBI taxonomy): domain Eukaryota; kingdom Metazoa; phylum Chordata; class Actinopteri; order Syngnathiformes; family Syngnathidae; genus Syngnathus; species Syngnathus floridae. The sequence goes on along the minus strand of NC_142420.1, from coordinate 10,667,537 downwards.
GAGGGCAACTCAACTTGTGTCACAAGAAGTTTTTCATTTGAACATGATTTGATTAAAACTTGCAATCTTTATTGCAAATGCAAGACAAAATGGCAGCAAGTATCGGCACTTGGTATCGGTGCGTACTGAAGTACTTTCTTCATAATCTTGCTTACCATATTATGCATGTAACCGAATGCGAACGTTTTTCTTTTCCAGTCTTTGCCAATCAATTATTTGCTCTCGCATGACACGTTAGATGGAGAATCGCAACACAACAAAATGAAAGTGCGAGTGAAATTGACTTCTCGATATTGATTTCATGTACAAGAAGTCATGCATTCCGGTGCTGCTTTTGGAGATACGCTACATGCCTTTTCATTGCATGCTAGTCAGCACAAATGTCAAATTGTGTGGAGAAATGAGAGGCGGGATCAAGCCTGCAAAAGTATTCGGGGAACAAGCGTCACGTGATAATTCGAGAGCACTTGAAAGTATTCCTTTGGACATTCTGCATCCTCGCGCAGCCTTGGCCTTTTTTTTTTTTTTTTTTTTAAGCATAAGACATAATTAGCGTCTGTCACCGTCTTAAACTGTAGACTGTAATCACCCCGTGGCTCCGTTTCACTCCACTTTGGCTGTCAGTGGCGATGAATATCTTTATAATTGATTTAATCTTCGGGACAGCGAAGCAAGTGCGATTTTCAATGAGGCTGATTAGGAACTAAAGAGGATCTTTACAACGATGCGACGTATCATTTAAATGTAAATTGTTGATTTTTGTTCGTACGCGATAAGAATTGCTTGTCATTTGATTACGTTTATAAACATGCTTGCTGCGTATCTGCAGAATTTAAGTCCTGCTATTTGTTGTAAAGAAAAACATGTTTGACATAAAAACCGTTTTATAGAACAAGGTTAGCGCTACACCTATTCAGGTTAGTCTTTCTTTTCATAAAAAGGAGATTAAAAAGATCAGAAGCATTGACAGTTCCTTTCAAGAAACCTCCACATACTCAGTGGGGATCTTTTCACCTTTTTTTTTTTTTTGCCTGAGCTATGGAAAACGTGTTATCGATTCAAAGGGGTGAATCAGCTTTTTTAAAAAACAGAATAAAAGATAATGGACAAATTCTGAACCTATTGATGTCAACACCGCCGTAGCCCCGTACTTCAAAATATATTGACATTTTCTCTCTTCTGTTCCGGATTGATTATAGAGCACAGCACCGCCGCTAACCATAATAAATCTGTTGATGAAAGATCAAGTTGAGGGATTATGTTAGAAAACGCTTGCAATATCTCCACGTGGTTATTTATTACATACAACAGTTTGAAATATCGGTTTAGATTTTATCGAGCTTCATGGAAGTTGACGTGATTCATTTGCTTTCATGGACCACATCAAATGATGTGACGCAAGCATTCAAGTGAATCTGTACAACAAAAGTCACTCCAAGGCATCCTCATTACGGCTAGTGATGTGCATTCCAGTTCTTTTAAGTGAACTGAATCTGTAGAATCAGTTCACTCAAAAGATTCGTTCAAACGAATTCCCCCCCCCCCCCCCCCATACACACACTGATCCGTTTTGATTTTTTAACTTCAATAACACACACAACTAAGCAATACACCAGACAAAAAACAATCAAGTAAACACACGGCAATGTCGACAACGTCAACGCACACATTTTTCTCTATATTACAATATCCCGTGGGAACAACATATACATCAAACAATACAAATACGGATCGTTCACTCACGAGCCAACACTACCGTCAATGTGTCCAACCGCTCGACAATCGGTGCTTCGAAATATTTACAAATATTCTATGGCTCCACATGTCTTCAGCACTGCAAATTTTTGTGCCGGTACACCATATGAAGTAAATTACGGGATTTTTTATTTTTATTTTTTTACCTCATCTAATATGTAACAAGCATACGAGCTGGTGTTTTAGAACAGCCTAGACAAGTAAATAACAAAAAAGAAAAAAGAAACTTGCTAAACTTCTAAAGCGTTACTGCCTTTTTTTTTCTTCTTCTTGTTGAGGGAAGCGCGCAATGCAGTGCGTGCTGCGGGGGGAAGTTTGACAAGCGTTAGTACATTCATGCTTAGCACATTTCGCAGGAGTGGGGAATGGAACCCTAAATCTGAGGTGTTTGAGCGCAGCGAGGAGCCACTCGCCAAACGTGGCGAGCTCGGCGGTCACCTTGCTTTCACTTCGAGTCATTCTTATCCGTTCAGTATTGTGTTCCGCGCGCGTTGGGTAAGTACAAAATAGTGTTGGCTCGTGAGTGAGCGATTTGGTAAAAAGAACGAATTTCTTCAGTGAACGAGAGTGAACGAATCACTTCCTAAAGTGATTCGTTCTCTTTTTCAGGTCATATCACTTCAACCAGTAGGTGTCGGTAATGCGCATTGAAACTGGTGCCACCTCGCCGTAAAACAAAACGAGGAAGAAAATGACGTAACTTTCCGTTCACGAACGAGTCGTGAATTGCATTTCCCGTTCACCAACTGAACGGATCTGTGAGTGAACGAGTCAGTGAGTGATTTGCATTTCCAGTTCATCGCGAGAACGGATCAGTGAGGGTACGCATCCTGACTTTCCCGTTCGCGAAAGAGTCAATGGGTGAACTGCCTTCCTTCCCATGCATCAACAGATCAGTCAGTGAACGTGTTGCGTCTCCTGGCATGAACTATGTAAGCCAGAATGTAGATTTACGATTTGCCAAGGAAAGAAAGAACCACTCACTGAAACACCACTTCTTTTATGCACGTTTTCTCCAAGGTAACGGCTAACTTTATTGCATGAAGGGATGCACCGTTATGCAAAAACGCGGAGATTATGCTTCTCTTTGGGTAATCTTTATTTTATAACACTTATGGTAGTTTTTAAATATCGTGTATGCATATATACGCCTAAATATTGCTATCCACTATATCTACTGCAATTTCACATTAGATTGCTGGTTTACTTTTATTATTATTATTATTATTATTATTATTATTATTATTATTATTATTAATAAACATTTCTTAAAACTTGTCTGGTGTTTTATTCCTTGTTTTTATATTCGCCAATTAAAACAAAAATCTTACATTTGGTTAACTGCTTTATATGACAATATGTATGTGTTTCACGTTGTTATATGACTTGGTGTCCCCCAAAATAACAAATGTTGGCATAAGGGATTTTTTTTCAACCTTTTAACGGCTAACTTTATTGCATGAAGGGATGCGCCGTTATGCAACAACGGGGATGTTATGCTTCTCTTTGGGTAATCTTGATTTTATAACACTTATAGTAGTTTTTAAATAACGTGTATGCATATATACGCCTAAATATTGTTATCCAATTGCAATTTCACATTGGATTGCTTGTTTGAAATGTACTTTTGATACTATTTTTAAATAAACATTTATGTTAAAACTTGTCTGGTGTTTTTTTATTCCTTGTTTTTATATTCGCCAATTAAAACATAAAAATCAGAGACATTTGGTTAACTGCTTTACATGTGTTTTACGTTGTTATATGAGTATGTGTCCCCCAAAATAACAAATGTCGGCATAACGGATTTTTTTTTTCAACCTTTTATTCAAACACAAACACATTCGGTATAATAACACCATCAACTACAATCCATCAAATACAAATTTAAAACATCAATGTCGGCATGACGTGTGTCGGCTGGCATAGCAGCAACGCTGTCTGTCACTCACTCGTGAATCTATGTATATGTTTGGATATTTGTTGGATTTGTTGGATTGTAGTTGATGGTGTTATTATACCGAATGTGTTTGTGTTTGAATAAAAGGTTGAAAAAAAAATCCGTTATGCCGACATTTGTTATTTTGGGGGACACATACTCATATAACAACGTAAAACACATATTGTCATGTAAAGCAGTTAACCAAATGTCTCAGATTTTTATGTTTTAATTGGCGAATATAAAAACAAGGAATAAAAAAACACCAGACACGTTTTAACATAAATGTTTATTTAAAAATAATAATAATATTAAAAGTAAATTTCAAACCAGCAATCCAATGTGAAATTGCAATTGGATAACAATATTTAGGCGTATATATGCATACACGTTATTTAAAAATTACTATGAGTGTTATAAAATCAAGTTTAACCAAAGAGAATCATAATCTCCCCGTTGTTGCATAACGGCGCATCCCTTCACGCAATAAAGTTAGCCGTTGGCTTGGAGAAAACGCGCATAAAAGAAGTGGTGTTTCAGTGAGTGGTTCTTTCTTTCCTTAGCAAATCGTAAATCTACATTCTGGTTTACATAGTTCACGCCAGGAGACGCAACACGTTCACTGACTGATCCGTTGATGCACGGGAAGGCAGTTCACCCATTAACTTGTTCGCGAACGGGAAAGGCAGGATTTGTTCCCTCACGGATCCGTTCTCGCGATGAACTGGAAATGCAAATCACTCACTGACTCGTTCACTCACAGCTCCGTTCAGTTGGTGAACGGGAAATGAAATTCACGACTCGTTCGAGAACGGGAAGTTACGTCATTTTCTTCTTCGTTTTGTTTTACGGCGAGGTGGCACCAGCTTCAATGCGCATTACCGACACTTACTGGTTGAAGTCATATGAACTGAAAAAAGAACGAATCACTTTAGGAAGTGATTCGTTCACTCTCGTTCACTGAAGAAATTCCTTCTTTTGAACGAGCCAACACTAATTACGGCAGTAGAAACCAGGTCTCGGAGGCGGGGAGTCTCAGGAGAATTCTCACTAGAAGTAAATTTGGGTTCATCCTTCCCCGAGGTGGGCTCGGCTCGGAGCAACACAGCCAAGTGAAGACAAACATTAGCAAGCATTTTCCAACGCTAAACTTCCAGTTTCAGCTCTCCTGTGAAAACTTTTCTTACTTTGGAACCCTACTTTGAAATTTTTCATCTTATTGTAGGTAGTTTTCTACACTCTTTGAGCCCTGAATGGTTTATTTGTGCTCCTAAAATTTCAGCTACCGTGCCCTTAGTAAAACAAACAAAAAAAAGAATTAAAAAATTGGTTTCATTATTCTAAGTGCGCGTACCGTCAGTATATTATCCTGCCATTTTTTTTCACACTTAATTCCAAGGCAAACCAAGCCCAATGAAAAATTCTGCTCACCCACTCCCTGGATTCATTTATGGCTCAAATTGCTTTTGTGTGACCTTGCACAACGCTAGCAACTTTTTCAGGACGCTTACTCACTCACATCTTGTTAGCTTTGCGCATCCCCCTCCTGTAATGGGACCCCTGGAGCTGCTCGCTCACCCATTTACTCCCCTCTGCTAGATTCTTTTGATCGTCTCCAGGGAAAAATAACAGTCAATTACTCCATAAAGCGTTATTATTTTTCCTGCAGATAATGTTTTTAATGGGATGATTGGTTGCCGGGAAGTTGGAAACTTTGGGCGCCGCACCGTACTGAGAATAATAATAACTCCCTGAGGAGTTTTGCCACAGTGTGGAAGTCGACACTAACTTAGCTTCCCATTACTGATGTCAACTTTCTCTTCTGTAGCTCACAAATTCTATTTTACATTTATTTATAGAGTGCATTTCACAACATCTGCGGGCTAATTTGTTGGTCTGAGGAGAACTTGCTGGTGTAAATATGTTTGACTGAGTCTTAAATGAAGCGCAAATGAATAAAATGAGGAGCTTACGGAAAAAGGCTTGGGACTGACAAAGGAAGTGTTGCATGGCTTTTGCTGTCAGGACAACCGAAACACAACTGCGGTGGATGATCGTTCGCCTCCACAAGCCCCGAGGCGTCAAGGCCTCCATTTTATAAACAACGAGAAAACACAAGCCGCCTGTGCAAAGTCTATCAAGGTCGCAACAGCTTTCGGCGGCCATCTGGACCAGTGACACGCGGGCTCCAAAAGCATAATTACTTGAAATGATGCTTTGGTGGAGAAGAAGGGATGAGAGTCAAGCTGAGAAGTTGCATAATTGCCTTCTAGTTGTTGCACTGATTGTTCCCCAGACTTGTTGATTGAGTTTTTGGCCACTAACCGATACGGTATGTGACCAATGATCACAGTTGCTAATGGTTACCCGCTAACACTGCCGTATCTTCTGCGTACTTTGTCTGAGCCCGATGGCAGACTGGGGAAGAAATACTTTGTAACTACACTTAAATAGATTGTTCAGATAAAGTAGATTGTTCAGATATCCACATCTCACTTGAGTATTTGCTTTTGTGCGGACCTTTTTTCTTTTACATCCTACATCTGAAAACGGTCATCTGTAACTTTGACCCAACTTTGTTTTTTTTATTTTGCAATAGATAGTCGAACACAAACGGTGCAGCAACATGTGGACAGACAATGTTATCAGAATTAGAATGCCTTTTATTGTCATTATACGTAGTACAATGAGATAAGAGCTGTCCAAACAGCGCAATATAAAACTATAAAAAATAATAAATAAATAAATGCAAATAAAAACAAAAATAAATACATTGAGCTTGAAAGTCAGGATTCTTTAAAGACAAAAATATATGTCTTTGGCAGTGAATACGTTTTAAAAGATTGGAGAAAAATCAGTTCTTGTTGAATTAGATGCTCACCAATGGTGTCACAATGTCTTTCTTTGGAGTAAAACCGCATCAGCCGCGTTAGAAGTGACCCATAATTCACTGGCCTCCATCTAGCCGGCCATAATTTCTGCCATGCCTGCTGTTTCATCCCAAACTCCGAAATGCGGCCAAATGAAACCTAATAGGTGTTCAGCAAACCGAAACTCCCGGCCTGCTTGTAAAAACGGCATCTCATGTAATTCGCATGTTTCAGAAGTCTCATTGAGACAATCCGCCGGTTTCATCATTTTTGCTCATCTTTTTTGGGATGATACAATTTGTGATGGAGAATAATACTAATAGCGGAAGATGGTTTCTGCTCCAAAGGCTTTCTGAAGGCCCCACGAGACGGACAAGGCATCCTTTTTGTCACATGCGAGCCTCCTAGCCTTCCCTGTACCTGATCTAATGTTATTCTGAACCTTTTATTACCTTTCAAAGCTCAGTTAAGCTTTACTTTCTTTGACGTTTTCATTTCGTGTGACATCCATCTCCCGCGTGGGAAATTGCGTTTGCTGCGTACAAGACGGCAAAGTTGGTTATACAGCTTTGTGTAATAAAGAAACCTTGCCTGGCACTTTTATTGGGAAATAATTCACAAGCCCGTGAAGCCGCTTAAGAATCTCACTACAGTCAACACGATAAGCTTACTGCAGATTACTGAAACATATTTTGCATTTCTGACATGGTAGTAGAGATGCTTTATGTAATTGAAACAAAAAGAAAGCACTTTCAAATAGGTCAGTGGCGAGTCCAATCATGCGCAGCACCATCTGGCTCTCTAAACCCTACCTGCTTTCTGTTGGGCTGTGTGGATCAGTGGTAGAGTGTACGTCTCTCAACTTGTTGGTTGTGGGTTCAACCCTGGTGACCATGTCTAAGCATTCTTGACAAATAAACCCTAGTTTTAAACCCTAACCCTAGTTTGGTATCCTACTTCAAAATCCTAACCCTAGTTTGAAACTTGAGTTTTAAACCATAACCCTAGTTTTAAACCCTAGTTTGAAACTCAAACCCTAGTTTAAAATATGACTTTGCAAGCCTAACCTGAGGTTGAAAGCCAAAATCTAGTTTGTAACGCTTTTTTATTTATTTATTTATTTTATTTATTTATTTATTTATTTTTTAATTTCTTAATTTGTATATTTTATTTATATTTTTCATGATTTATTATCTACTATTATTTCTTTGTCAATTTCCCACCTTAGACCTTTATAGTCCTTATATAGACCTTATATAGACCTAGAATATAGACCTTTTATGTATCTATATTCACCAATACAAATCAACTTCCATATCTTGGCAACGGTCCAGCTCATCTATTTACATCGCTTGATTGTTTTAGAGAAGACGCTGTGATTAATTTTGTTTCTTCATTCTTTTAAAGAGGCTGGCAGCAAAACTCACAGTGAAAAAATAATTCTTTGATCTAACACCGGTTAAAATAAATGTACATTCATAAATTTAATGTCTGAAATTTCAATGAACCCTAAATAGCAACGACGTGGTGTGATAATTTAAAGTAACTACTTAATAATGAAATCAACGTCATTAAAATATTTCTCAACCGGTCATTTTTCTTTTTTTTTTTTTTTTGCAGCTTTGTGTGAACTACTAAATTGAATGTGGCAATGTATTAAGCCAGCAACGTTCTTATTGGAAAAACACTTTGGAGGCCTGTCTACTGATGGCCTTGCAAGCCATGAATCAAAAGATTTTTCTTGTCTGTGCGTGTAAGAGAGTATAATAAGCCTTTTTAGAAAGCAGTCAGCCAGAGGCTGAGAGAAACCAACGTCGCTTTTTGATAAATGTTTGTCTTGATTCCCTCCACCCAGTACAACTGAATCATAAAACTTGATCAATTGCCTTTCTTTCGGCTCTATCGGCTAATTACGCCACTCGTTCAATCCTATCGTGTGTTTTCCACTAAGCGTGTACTATGCCCTTAAAGTGCAGCGCTGCTCTGTGATATTGACTGCAGACTTTATGCGTGACTCCAAATTTGACATCCAATATTGCGGTGATTGGAATAATAGCTCCGCAAAGATCGGGCGGCTTGCCCGAAGGCTCGGCTCCGTGCTACAGTAATCTACAGCCTTAATACCTGCTGCGAATACTGAAAACCTTTAACACCCCTCAAAACACCGATAGTCAGAACTGAGAAAAACAAATACTGGGGTGGGGATTGAAAGAAATCAACCAGTCATGAGGAAAATTAATCACTACACACACACACACTCTCACAGAAAATGTTGGGAATTTTTTTGTTGTTGTTGGACTCTCTGGCACCCAAACAGTAATCCCTCCTTCCTGTGCTCATTTATTAACAGATCCATGCTCGGTCTTTACACTCTGTCTGACCTCGGGTACTGGCAAATGCGTGTGCCTGCTTGTGTAATTGATAAACGCTAAACCCGCCTGCTGCCATAATAAATGATGGTTTCGTTATGTAAATCCTCTGAGAAATAAGTCTATTTTTTTTAGAGGGGAATTTAAAAGAGAGACGAATGACGAATTTCTCACTCAAGTGCAGATTTGTTTACCTACAATTGTAATCCCGACACTTCAGTCAGTCATTGAGTTGGATTGCACAGGATTCAAATCATGACATTACTCACAGCTGTCTTATATTTGAATGCTGGATCGTCATCTGTGCATGACCTTTCATAAATTACAGAAGACTTTTTCAATTCATAAATTTGTACACATTGAAAAGCATCTGGAGCAGCAATCTGCACATTAAAAAAAAATGCAGTTGGCGCCGTTGTGGGTGTGAACACTCCAATCACCGTTAATCAAAGCAGGTCCTGAATTCCCGCACAGTTTTTAGGATGTAGCTCAAGAAAAAAATGAAGGTTGCATTTATACGTTTGTTCAGTGTATCACATATTAATATTGGGTCTCTTCTTTCTCTTTCAGGTATTAATGGAAACGCTGCAGATGAATTAATTTCTCAGCTGCTTTGCACTGCAATGCAAAAAGCATCACACCTTTGTCAAACAATCTATTAGGCACAATTAATGTCAAACAGCACACGAGAGAAGCTCAAAGCTGCCTTTCTGAGTGCACATGGACAGATGGCTTTTAAAATCCAAACACACTTAAATGCTGCATAATGCCTTCCAAAGTCTCCTGTCTCTACATCCTGACAGTGGTGTGCTGGGCAAGCGCTCTGTGGTACTTGAGTTTATCTCGACCCACGTCCACTTATGTGGGCCACATCTCTCTGCCGATACGCAAGACGGTGAAAGCGGCCAACACCACCTTCAGCAACATCCGCGCACGGCCGCTCAACGCGCACGCCTACGACTTTGTCATCAACGAGCCCGACAAGTGCAAAGACGAGGCTCCCTTCCTGGTCGTCCTCATCAGCACCACTCACAAGGAGTTCGACGCCCGCCAGGCCATCCGCGAGACCTGGGGAGACGAGAGCGCCTTCACTGACCTGCGGATCCTCATCATCTTCCTCCTGGGGAGGAACACGGAACCCGTCCTCAACCAGATGGTGGAGCAGGAGAGCCAGATCTTCCACGACATCGTGGTGGAGGACTTCATCGACTCGTACCACAATCTCACCCTCAAGACTATAATGTGCATGCGTTGGGTGGCGACCTTCTGTCCCAAAGCTCAGTACGTCATGAAGACCGACACTGACGTCTTTGTCAACATGGACAATCTGATTTACAAGCTCCTCAAACCCAGTGCCAAGCCCAGAAAGAGATACTTCACTGGCGCCATCATCCACGAGGGGCCCATAAGGGACATGCGTAGTAAGTGGTACATGTCCAAAGACATGTACCCCGAGAACAAGTACCCGCCGTTCTGCTCGGGCACTGGCTACGTTTTCTCGTCGGACATGGCCGAGCTCATCTTCAAGACTTCGCAGCACACCAGATTATTGCACCTGGAGGACGTTTACGTGGCCGTGTGTTTATGCAAGCTAGGTATCCACCCTTTAAAGAACACCGGCTTCCACTACTGGAAGATGGCCGACAGTCTGTGCAGATACAAACGAGTCATCACCGTCCATCAGATCTCCCCCGATGAGATGCACCGCATTTGGAATGACATGTTCAGCAAAAAGCACCTGAAATGTTAAAGGGGAATGCGCTTGTTTGCCTTTTTTTTTTTTTAAACATCATCTTAATGTTTTTACATTGTTCATTTTATTACATTGATGCCCAGCTATAGGTGAGGCGAGAAGCACTAAGCGAAAATCCACGATGCTACTAGATGGTGCGAAACTCACTTCAACAAAGTTTCTTGGCACTGAGAAACCACCATTTGGTGGAAAAGGGATCCAGATGATCCCTCCTCTTAACTATTCAATCAATGCATGAGCTGATTCATTGTGTCGGTATTCTCAAGCAATGTTCTCACAAGGTCAGGGGTCCAGCGGGACATTCCTCACACAAATCCGGTCAATAATCGCTTTGTATTAAAAAAAGTTGCCTCGCCATTTTTTCAAGCGTTTGCCCTTTTGAACATTGATGGGACTTTTGGTCACTGTCCTTCTTTGTCTTGTCTATTATGGAATGTGAAAGGGAAGTTGGAGGCAGACATCTGATATGCATCTTACTGTTTTGACGAGGCCTGATAGTGATCTGAAGATTTAAATTGAGTTCCTGGAACCATGCCGCGTAGATCCGTCAATTTATTTTTTAATAAATCATGTGTAAATTAATAAACATCCCGTGACAATTGAATATGTTGGCAAAGCTACCGTGACCATTCCAAATTGATCTATTTACAACGTGCCAACCTTTTTTTTTTTTTTTTTGATGGAAGCAAAAAAAAAAAAAAAAAAAAAAAAAAGAATAATTGATGCTTCCCCTAAAAAGATTCACAATTGCCTTTAGATGCAACAAAATGGCAGCTGACAGCTCAGCTCATTCCTTCACCTCAACTTAGTTCCCTGGTGCCAAGATGTTACACAATGGCAACAAAGCAATACTTTGATTTTGGACAGAGCTTTGGCTGAACACAAAAACATTGAAGTTTCTCAGCAAATAATGACCTTAACGGATGGAAAAGCACCATACGAGCATTTCCTGTACCTGCACTTCAACTTCCTTCCAACCCACTTGAGTTCCCGGCCACCTTTGTCTCTATGGGGAAAGCAACTTTGTGAAAATGAGGAATTCAGATATTATGAAAAGCAGCCACTGTATGTAACCAAGAAGACTCATATTGCTTCCGTCAGCGTGGACAGAAATAAATGTCGAGTGTCGACTTTCGATGTCATGGTGGTGATTCAGTTTCAGGTAGCCGATGACCTTGGTTCAAAGTCCCACAGTGGCAACCTCCCGCCTCCTGCTGAGTGTCCTTGAGTGAGAGACACTGAAGCAACCGCGCTTGCCGAGTCAGCACTTTAAGCCTCCTGTAGTGCTTGCGATGATTAAAATGTCACATTGATTTGGGCAATCATGCATATTAACTAGTTGAAAACATGGTTCATCTACAAATCAATACATAACACATTTTGATGAATAACTGGACTTGCCTTTGAAGTCCAATCACGGCTTTCACTGAAGAATTAAACAGAGAAATGGTGAGACAGGCTCTTGCTTAAAATTTGGACAGACAGCCTAAATAATCTTGGGGATCCATGCTCGGTCTTTACACTATGTCTGACCTCGGGTACAGGCAAATGCGTGTGCCTGCTTGTGTAATTGATAAACACTAAACCCGCCTGCGGCCATAATAAATGATGGTTTAGTTATGTAAATCCTCTGAGAAATAAGTCTTTTTTTTTTTTTTAGAGGGGAATTTAAAACAGACGAATGTCAAACCAATTTCTCACTCAAGTGCAGATTTGTTTAATTACAATTGTAATCCCGACACTTCAGTCATTGAGTTGGATTGCACAGGATTCAAATCATGACATTACTCACAGCTGTCTTTTATTTGAATGTGCATGACACCTTTCATAAATTACAAAAGACTTTTTCAATTCATAAATTTGTATACATTGAAAAGCAACTGGAGCAGCAATCTGCATGTTAAAAAAAAAAAAAAAAAATGCACAATCCATTGTGGGTGTGAACACTCCAATCACCGTTAATCAAAGCAGGTCCTGCATTCCCGCACAGTCTTTGGATGTTGCATTTATACTTTTGTTCAGTGTATCACATATTAATAGTCGGTCTCTTCTTTCTCTTTCAGGTATAAATGGGAACGCTACAGCTGGATTAATTTTTCAGCTGCTTTGCACTGCAATGCAAAAAGCATCACACCTTTGTCAAACAATCTATTGGATGCAATTAATGTCAAACTGCACACGAGAGAAGCTCAATGCTGCCTTCCTAGGTGCACATGGACAGATGGCCTTTTAAAATCCAAACACACTTAAATGCAGCATAATGCCTTCCAAGGTCTCCTGTCTCTACATCCTGACAGTGGTGTGCTGGGCAAGCGCTCTGTGGTACTTGAGTTTATCTCGACCCACGTCCACTTATGTGGGCCACATCTCTCTGCCGATACGCAAGACGGTGAAAGCGGCCAAAAACACCACCTTCAGCAACATCCGCGCACGGCCGCTCAATGCGCACGCCTACGACTTTGTCATCAACGAGCCCGACAAGTGCAAAGACGAGGCTCCCTTCCTGGTCGTCCTCATCAGCACCACTCACAAGGAGTTCGACGCCCGCCAGGCCATCCGCGAGACCTGGGGAGACGAGAGCGCCTTCACCGACCTGCGGATCCTCATCATCTTCCTCCTGGGGAGGAACACGGAACCCGTCCTCAACCAGATGGTGGAGCAGGAGAGCCAGATCTTCCACGACATCGTGGTGGAGGATTTCATCGATTCGTACCACAATCTCACCCTCAAGACTATAATGGGCATGCGTTGGGTGGCGACCTTCTGTCCCAAAGCTCAGTACGTCATGAAGACCGACACTGACGTCTTTGTCAACATGGACAACCTTATTTACAAGCTCCTCAAACCTATTGCCAAGCCCAGAAAGAGATACTTCACTGGCTCCGTCATCCACGGGGGGCCCATAAGGGACATGCGTAATAAGTGGTACATGTCCAGAGACTTGTACCCAGAGAACAAGTACCCGCCGTTCTGCTCGGGCACCGGCTACGTTTTCTCATCGGACATGGCCGAGCTCATCTTCAAGACTTCGCAGCACACCAGATTGTTGCACCTGGAGGACGTTTACGTGGGCTTGTGTTTGCGCAAGCTAGGTATCCACCCTTTCCAAAACACCGGCTTCAACCACTGGAAGATGGCCTACAGTCTGTGCAGATACAGACGAGTCATCACCGTCCACCAGATCTCCCCCGATGAGATGCACCGCATTTGGAATGACATGTTCAGCAAAAAGCACCTGAAATGTTAAACATATCGCGTGACAATTGAATATGATGTTGAAAGTCTCGGTAGAAGAGGGGAAGCCGTTCGGGTCAGCAGCAGTCGGACGAATCCATATTTTATTTCATTTTTACGTGCTGTAGAAGTTCCAGGTACTCCAATATTTGTATACACATAATGTTGACCTAGTCCAATCAATAAGCAGCTCACCTCTCTTCTTCCTCGGCTCACTCACACCAAAATTAATTCGCTCTATGTAATCGGTCGGCAAAAAGGACAAGAGTCATTCAATGGCCTGGATTAGAATGGAACCACGAGGGACTTCACTGTGTTCTTAAGTTTACGATTATGGCTGTCATCACGGCAACGTCTCTCATCTTAATATTGAAAGATGTTTAAATGTCCTTCTCATCGTTCTGTGCCTCACTAAAAAAGCTTCGGTTGGTTCTATGCTGGCAAATTGAGTTGCTGAGAGCATTACAGTAAATTGAAAATATCCAGGAGTTTTTGTTGATTGCAGAAGCTATTGACATTTTTTTGTGGTTCTCAAGGCCAAATATTTTTGTCATTTTGTTTTGCAGTATTTGAAGCTAATGTGACAGATATTTCACAAAGGGATGTGATATGATTTTTTTTTATATATGTTTCAAAAAGAAATACTTGAATAAAGTTATATTGCTGCTTTTTACCTGATGCTTGTTTGTAGTGCTTCCTTTGGACACATTTCAGAGCAATCTTTTTTTGAAACGACGGGCCCGCTTTCACACTGTGAAATTAACAAACCAAAACAAACATGTTTAAATAGCAATTTATTGTCACAAACCCCAATCAGTTACAGGTCATAAACAGGTGAAATATGCTGTCATGGTTACATATACTGTACATAAAAACAAATTATTTAAATTTGAAATTTGGTTATTATGTAAGATTTTGAACACAACACGTACCGGTAAAAATAATTGAGCAACTGCACATTTGAGCGCACAAGATGGGTTCATTGTCATTTCCATATTGTTGCTATTAATTGTCTAGACTGTGCGTGTTTTTTTTTTTTGAATTATTACCAGTGTTTTATTGTGCAGCAAGTCACAGCAATGAAATGAAAGGGGGAGTCTGTGAAAGTAGATAAACCAGAGGCAATCACGTCACATCAGCACAGCTGCAGTTATGTGGTATGAACATTTAAAAAAAAAAAAAAAATTGGCTCACCACTGAACTTTTCTCCGAGGGCGACGACGGCATCTGCTTGTCAGGTGCAGACACATCTCAGCCCAAAAGTGCATTAACATTAAGATGCTTCGCTTGCCGGACTAACGCGGTGGCGTGTATGAAATGGAAATGGGTAGACTCGGCGGCTCTTTAGTATACGTGTGGTCTCCCTTTGACAATACTGTCGTAGGCACATGAAAATGAACAAGGCACCTTGAGCGTTTTGAAGCATTAACACTGTCGAGACTTGAGCAGCAAATCAACACGCAAGCATACGGGGGGGGGTTGTTTTGTTTTGGGGGGTTTTCCCCCCCTACCCTGGACACTCAAGCCTTGTTGTCCATGTTAAGACTACTAGGAAAGGTTATTAGGGCAACACTGAAAATGAATTATCATGGTAAAGACTGCTAACACTAGAACTAGTTTTCATCTTAGAATATTAACAAAATGTGTAATTTTGCAAAAAATAAAGATATAAAATGTACAAAATTTGGTGTTTGGACACAAAAAAGTAAAATATTATCAATATATAATTTAATCACAGTTGGTTTCGTTGGTCCTTTAATACATATTTGATGCCAATTTAAGGTTTTTTTTCTTGCAGCACATCAGGTTTTCAAAATATTGGAATTTCCTGCTTTTGATGCGTGACCAACAAAAGTGGATTATAATTCCTAGTTATGACATTCCAGAAAAATTCCACCTCTTTGTATAATATTAAGTAAGCCTGATTTGTGTGAGAAAAAAAAAACGAGGGCAGATTTTGAATCAGTGTAAAAAATTAATCGATTCAAAAATTTTAGTAAAATATAATTGAGGGGAAAGTCATAGTAGTGAGAATTGAGACGTCGCATTATATCTGAAGAGAACTATTGAGTTACAGTCCTGCAAGCAATTTGGCAATTTTGTTTATGTGAAAAGTTTATAAATAAGAACTTAATTGTCACAATTCTTTTCACTGTGTGCCCTAATACTACTTTCATAGAATACAATCCTTTGTCTTTTTCATTAAAGACATTCATTGTGTTACTTTGAAAATGTGCTTGACAGGAGAAACACGGCGAATCGCGTGATTTGAGCTTTTGGAAAGCAAATCAAAGAAATGTCTTTTTTGGCAGAAGGGGGGAGAAAAAAATCAAATAAATAAGAGCTTTTAGGGAACACCAGAGGTAACGTGATGTAAAAAATAAAATAAATAAATAAAAACATTCAAAGCTACATTTCAAAATCACCTTCTTTCACATCCTGAGTAGGTTTCCTGGGCTTCATCCTGATCCCTGCTCGTGTGCTGGGCGGAGGAACGCAGGGAAATTTGGTGCTCGGGTGGGGGGGGTGTTGCTGGAGGGAGGATGTTTGCTGGAAGTGGCGCTTTTTTTTTTTTTTTGGCTCCTCAGCCCGTCTACCCTGAACGCGTCCGTCTCATCCGCTTGAGGGATGAAGAGAGCATCAGCTAAGACTCAGCTGCGCAAAACCGATCAGCTTCACCTCGTCCGGGAGCTCCGTGTCGTCACAGCAGGAGGCCTGCAAGGAAGGGAAAGAAAAAAATAAATAAATCAGTGATGGGGTCAATAAGCTCCATGGAAATAAATATTATGTTTGATTTTATAGACGGGAGCCGACTCGCAATGTCGCTTCTTCATAGGCGACAGCTAACGACATCTGTAAAATCCAAAATATTGAGACGATGGTTCTAATACTCCTGGAATATGCAGTCGGCGTGTGATGTGCTCATAAATTTTAGTATAGATCAATCGAGGTTTTTCCAACATGGAACATTTTATAGACTTATTTTAAAGGCTCCCAAGCTGGCTGCATTGGCCAGCCGCCGCTGCTTCTTTTCTTCTTCTAGAAGAAAACAAAACTTGATTAAGGGCCACTGTCGAAACGATGCACCAATTTACTCATGCAATAATTAATCGTGTGCCTGCAAAGTTTTCAAGTCTTATCGCTCAACATCAGCCCTCACTAAAACTCCTTTGACCAAACAGGGAGTGCTCCAGGTCTCAAATCTTGCGTGAAGATTAATTTGCAGGGTGAGATGTGGATCAAAGTATTAAATAGACTAGAGCTAAACTAAGCATGTTTAATTAAACCATACAACTGGGCATTATCTTTATAAAAGCAGAATTTTGTACGGCATACAGCTTTAGTCTTTGACCTCATTTGCACTAAACGTTTGTGTGCATCTGGCTGGTCCGCTTGCTTGCATTCTGCTGATGAGCAGAAGCGAGACGCCCGAGTGTTACGTATACGCTCGTACATAATTAGCATGCACGGTAAAGCCAGTCACATTACCGATTGCATAAATATCATTAAAGGATCTTTAATGGACCATTAAAAAAAAAGATGATTTTAAAAAGGCTTCATTCGCAGCATGCAATTAGTCTTTAAACACCCTGGCGCCTTGCTGTGCTTATGGAAGAACAGCCGAGAAAAGAGTGTAAACAGTGTGTAGGCTCTGCAAAGCTAGCGCTAATTAGTGGTGGACATAGGCAGTTAAAAAGTTGTGTTTGGGAGATGGCATGGCATGGCGAAAACATTTTCCTTGGTCCTGGTCATAAAAGGCTACAAACGTTAGCAAACAATAGATCTTAGCTAAAATGCTCATTATGTGTCACGCTCCTACATTTTTTTTAACGATTGTAAATAGATGGTTAAAAATGCTGGACATGTGTTGAGTCCGTTTTGTTTTTCCTGCACATATCCTGCGGTCACATACCCTCTCTGCATCTTTAAACAACAATCTGTTTATAGTCGCCTCAGCGGGGTTGTCAGCCATCAATCACGAGCAAACTCACCAGCTTAAAGGTCAATACTTTGTAGGTAGTTGGGTCATCTACAATCTTTTGAAGGTTAGCAGCAACTGGAAGCGCAAGACGACACAAATGTCAGATGCCAAACAAAACGCAATTGAAAAGGACAAGAAAACCAAATACCGGTAACCACGTCGTGTCCGTTGACAAGACCGGCGGAGAACAACTCCTGGGAAACTCCATCGGCCGTGTCTAGCGAGAGCATAAAAAATATATATATATACACTGTCATTTTCAATTCACATACGCACAATAAAAACATCGACGTCTGCTCGCACCTCGTCCGGGAGTGAATTCAAAACGGATGTCGTTCAGTTCCTTTTTGGAGTTCCTGAAAGGAGAAGACGCAACAATTTCAATAATGACATTGCAATAGTAGATTTGAGTCAGGTAAGGATGCCCGGGTAGCAAACACACTTCACATACATTTAATACAAAAAGACAATAATATGTTTCTCACATCGCCCGGGGGATTTTATAGAGGCTAATGGACAGAAAGTGAGGCTGAGCAGGATTACTGTGTTAAGTGGCGTGGCGCAGAAAAGAGACATGATGTGAAGCACGGCGTAATGCTCTGATAGGCCGGCCCAAAGAGCGGCTCATTATTTGCGCTCTTTCAGGAGGATGGGGGGGATGAGTGTAGAATAACAATGGTGTTGTTTCAGAAAGGCGCTAAAGAAATACACAAGCTAAACTGCATCATTTGAATGATTGTAAATAAACTGAATGATGTCGAGTTGATGTTACAAAATTACGGCTGTTCATTTGAATACATTTCTTTGACCAATCAAATTGATTTAATTTCATATTTTGGATATATATTCCTCAAATGAATGTTTAGGTTACTACAGTGGAACTGAAACAAGCAATTCTTTTCTTTCTACTACGCCTCGCAAAGCTTTGTGGTAAATTATTTGGATCATACATTAATATCTGAAAGGTCATGTCCACAGTGGTGAATTTTCCACATCATGTCTGCCTCTGCTCTCTAAATCTAAAAAATACATGCAAATGTCACATCTTGATGAAACAACGGAATCAATTTGGAGATCTGCTGCTTTTTTTTTCGCTCTGGGCTGCAAATGAGAACTGATATCCTCAGCCGTATATTATTTTTCAAAGTCGTGACAACGGGATTCTCGAGAGGGCTTTAGTGCCTTCACAAAGGACACAAAAAAAGCCTGAATTAGAGGCAAGTGAAATGACAAGAAGCCAATTATACAGCGACAAGTATCTCAGTCAGTCCCTTGATATTATCATACGTCAGGCTAAGCGAGTGCGACTCCCTCGGCAGTCGAGACCAAATTAGCAACCGTTTTGCTCCCACAAATACCATTAGTGTCAAGGAAGCTTTCTTAGAAAATGCCACAAACCTACAATGTTCCTAAACTTATGTAAATGATCCGTTCATATTATAATTACACAGCGGTTAAAGCAAAGAAAGTACAGTAACACGTTTTATCGGACTTTATATGTTGACAATCCGCCAGTAAATATTTTTTTTTCACAGTCAAGAGTCGCGAATAGCAGAGATTTGCGAGCAGCCGGTTCGCCTTGTCACATCCTGACAAGTGCTATGTTAGCAATTACGGTGAGACAAGACCTTCGGGTGTCAATGTAAGCGGATTGCTGCGAACGCGCCGTTCCATCGGGGAACCCGCGGCGGCCTTTCACCTGCCCAGATAACGCGCGCCAACACCCTTGAAAATGCCTCTCTGTTTTTGTGTCTGCACTACATTTGAGAACTTCCTCATTGTTTGAGCAGTGAACCGCATGCCAAAGAGTGAAATAGTGTTTAGTCATCTACTCTGGGTTTTTTTTTTCTTCCACCTCACAATGCAATAGCGATCGTGTTTCCTTACATGTTATTTTTGGAAATGCATGAAATGTCTTACCTTAGTCGCAGGACCAGGTTCACAGCACCGTGAATGTAGAGCGAATCCCCAAATGGCTCCACCTGAATGTGAACACGTGAGATGAGGAGCTGATACACAAAACTATTGAGCAAATGTACTCCATTTTATTTATTTTTTCTATTTGTATGATCTTTACAGCTTTGTGTCACATGTGATTTATTTACAGACGAAAAAAAAAATCCTCGTGGACGAGGCTTGCTGTGAAACTCTAATCGTACTATTCGAGGTAGAAAATGCCATGTGATGGCGAGCAGCACCTGATGGGAGAGCGAGACGCCACCACAAATCTGCTGTCGTTCATTTTGAAAATGACAAAGCCTTTGGAAATGGGGCATAATAGCGGTGAGAATTTACAGTCAGGCAGACTGTGACTTGCTGAGTGCATCCCTCACACGTGCATGTGTTAATGTACGCAAAAAACGGCAAGGTCACAAAGGAGAGCAGCTGCCGCATGCGGCATGCAATCCCTCACCTGGGGATGTTGGATGGATAAGCCATCAAAAGGAACATTCTTGACATTCTCCTCATTCTGCAAGCCACAAAAGAGTAAGAGCTGTGAAAATGTGACACACGCCAATCACGTTAAGGCTTGTCCGGTGAAAGGAAACATGCTCATTTATCCATGTTGTCTTTTCACCAGAATGCAAAGCAGTGTACATGTTTTGGAAAGAAAAAAAAAAAAAAGTTAACTTACTACTTTGGAGTCGTTCTTGACCCGCCGTGACTGCATGGAACAAAAAAAAGCAGAAGAAATTTTGGTCCAATTATTACCACTGACAAGTTAGCCTTGTTTGCATTTGTTTTTTTTGTTTTTTTTCCTCGCTTTGTTTGTGCGCAGCCACTTTTGTGACTACTTCCAATAATGTTCCACTTCCCAATTAATTTTGGTGTGAAAGCAGATAGATAATGACATCATTAAAGGATTTGAAAAATCTGGTGGAGACGAGCAAAAAACCGCAATCTGTGCACGGGGGAGCCAAATTGACACTTCAACTGGATGTGAACCAGATTGCTCGTATGGCCCCAAAATCCCATTTTGCACTTTCAAACACATCTGTCAGATCAGATCAGGTTGCAAATTGTTACGCTTCTGCAGAATGTCATCTTTTTTTCTCTCTCTCCCTTGGATGTGGATGAAAACGCCTTTTAGCTTATTAATTTATTCGATTTGAAGCCATTCACTCATTGATTGTGCAGGTGACAAATGTTAAGTCCTTTGAGAGCGGCGCGCACTTGAGTGGTCTTGTTTCCAATTTGTTAAGTGGATTTCAGACGGAGATTAGATGCTCCTGTCAAATTATACGAGTGGAATCACAAAACTGACACCAAACGGGGCACAGCATCCGCTGCGTTTTTTTTTTTTTTTTTTTTTCTTCAAACAACTGAAGATTTAATCCTAATTACCCTGCCCTGGTTCACCGCCGCCTTGCCTTCCTCGCTGCCTTCGTCCAGCTCGTCATCGCTCCACTCCCAGTCGCCGTCTTCCGTCTTGTGCAGATGACCACTGGAGCCCGGGACCCGCCTCACCTACATCGTGGCAAAGTACATTTGGTGTAAATGTTATTGCCATCGCCGAATTATTTCAAAGGCAAGTCAAAGTTCATACAGTATGTCAGATTCTTAACACAACGAATAGAGCAAAACCAGTATCAGATATTCAACTCAGGGCCAATAGTGATGCAAATTCCACTGCTACATATCATAACACAACAAAGCTTGGCGACCATTCAAGACGAGAGCGAGGCGAGCAGCAGTTGGCTCATAAAAGCAGCGTGCGGTCCAGTCAGATATGTTACAATGTTGCAGGCAGTGAAAAAAATCCGAAGCGACGAGCAGCGGCTGGAGGCAACCATAAAGTTAAAGAGGCTCTCTACCCCTCGGGTGCTGCCAGCTACAATTTCCAAACCTGACATAGAACCCAGAGTTCTGGGGCCTTGAGCAAAACAGACACAGATCGAGTCTCGGTGGATTTTCCTGACTGACGTTCACATCAGAAAGATCCATGCTGCAAGAAAACTACACCATTTCTCATTTTAGGTTGGAACAATCTTGTAACACTGTTTGATGTGACGTCATCTTGTGCTTTACTTGCTACAAGATAGCCTGAACATTGAGAACATAGTGGCTTGGTGCAATGCTGCCCTCTACTGGTTACTCAGTGCAAGACAACCTACATGGATACGTAACTCCTACGTCTAGCAAACATTTTGAAATGAATATACTTAAGATGATTTTTTTTCAAGTTGTGTTTAGGTCCCTTTGTATCACGTAACCAACGACATAAGAGCTGCCTGTCCTCTCTTAGACCCCTATGGCACTTGTTTTTCCCCGAGAGTAGGAATGCGTGCGCTTCCCATGAATATGGAAAACCAAAACAGGGGAGGGCAGACCACAAGGGTGAAAAACAGAGTAAATATCGTGTTCCCTCCTAGAAGGAAAGGGAAGGGCATTCAAGGTGCTTGTGGGACTGTCTGCACTGACTGAATGGATGGATCACAAAAGTCACCCCCATATTGGGATGATAATGTTCCGTCGCCTGTCGCTGCAAGCTTTGTAATATCTGCAATATTTGCCGAGTATGCAGGTGGTGGCGTTCGTCAAATCAGCACAAAAAGTCGTTAGCTTTGTATTTGACTCACTTTGTAGACTTTGCATGACATCACTTGAGGCGATATAACGTTATTTTTGTTTTTTTTTAAACAATCAGGATGACTTGAGCATCCATGTCTATCCTGCAAAATATCAATGCACAAAATTTGGCCATCGTTACGAGGCAGCAGTCTCGATGCTCGCCCCTCCCCTCCCCTTTTATTGGATTTCTTGCGTTCATGTCATCCACAACGGCAACGACGCTCTCCAGGATGCCCTCCATTGACTCCGAAACGTGTCAGTGTTTTTCCATCCCTGCACTTACCCCACTCTGCCTCCCGGCAATAAGCCTCTGCTGACCGACAAGGCCAACTCTTAGATAAAGCCGATACGATGTGAAGCCGTGTCTGAAAACTGCGCTTACTGAGAGCGAAGATCGAGTTACCAAGCAAGCTTGTTCTTTCGTAGTCGACCGTTTCATTTAAACCATTTGATTCCCGGCAGACTGGCTCAGCTCAGAACACACGTCAGTACATCTCCACTGTGACTCTTTTGCGACACAAACCCATATTTTCACGCTATCGGCAAAACAGTTTGGGCATTAAGTGTTTGAGGTGTTACATGGGCATCGCTGGTGTTGACTGTAAATGCAACATTGCGATGGAGGGACTCGGCTCAATCCCAGCAGTCGCATACAATTTGCTGTTTGGTCAATAACGGTTATTTTACAGAGAAGTGCAAGTGTCAACATACCCTCTTTGCTCTTTGGGATATGTTGGGAGCCCGGCACAAGAGTTTCTCAACGAGATATTCTTTGTTCTGCGTATGACAAAAATGCAGACCATCAGCATTTAAAAACTGACTATATACTTTGCTAATCTTTACGAGGGAAAATAAACTTAGAACTACCTTTGCCTTTTGGAAAAATTTACTCTTCAAGAGTTCTGCGGCCGCAGGCCTGGAGAGAACAATTGTTGGAATGTATTAAGAAAAGACTTCACAGCAGACGTTTTAGTTAAAAGCCCTCCTCGGAGACTTCCACTTGACAACCAAACGCCAGACTAACCTTTTGGCGGGATCCTTCTGAAGGCACATGGAGATTAGCTTCCGAAAGGATTTACCATACTTCTTGAGCATTTCCTTGTCCTCGACGCCAGTCTCCAGAGTAGGCGGATCGTTCTGCAGCGTCAACATCAAGACCTAAACAAACGGCACAAATACTTGTCATCTGCAGCGATGACAACAAAGGTCACGCAGGAAACAGTTTTTTTTACAGGAACTGCTGTGCGAAGTCAAAAAAAAAAAAAAAAAAAAAAAAAGCAAGTTCCTCAAAAGTTTTTCTTCCTGGTTAACAAAGGGAGAAAGCACACATAGTTCCTTGCGATGAAACTTCACGACAACATGGCAAAGGGAAATACAGAGAGTCCGCTTATAGATGCACACCACCAACCTTCATAGGTGGGTAGCGGTGATAGGGCGCCGAACCCGTTGCTAGTTCTATGGCCGTTATTCCAAAGCTCCAAATGTCTGCTTTGAAATCGTAACCTCGTACCTGTGGCGACAGAAGTTTGAAAATATGGAATATGCAGAGTTGATCCAAGAGTTCATTATGTAATGAAAGGTCAAAGGGAGTCATTCACCTGTTCCATCACCTCTGGTGCCATCCAACATGGCGTGCCCACAAACGTCTTTCGAACTTTGTTTCTCGTCATATCGCCCCCTGTGGCTAGGAATGCACTTACGCCAAAATCTGTAAAAAAATAAATAAATAAAATAAAGGACTACAAAAGCGAATCCTTCATATTTGATAAAAAAATAAATAAGACCATCGGTCATACATGTGCAACTACACACCTGCGATTTGAACAGAGCCATCTTCTCCCAATAGAATATTTCCAGCTTTCACATCCCTGCGGCCAACCAAACACACACACACACAGAGAAAACATGCGGCAGAGCATTGATTCCTCCATCCGCCGAAATGGGGCCACAAACAGCTTGCCGTCATCGAGATTGTTGCCCAGGGGGCCGATAAAAAAGGTCAAGCCAAGTTCGCAGTGACCTTGATGTCCAGGAAGTTTACGTCACAAACGCACATCAATAAAGGGAGGTTTACTCTGAACTTCAGACATTTTATGAGAATTTCACATTGGATTTACTGTAATGGTAACAATACATACAAATTGCCCAAATGACATCAATGGTTAAAAATAGTAAACTAATTATTTAGTGTTACCGGTGGATCTGTCCATTTCGGTGCAGGTAGTCGAGGCCTTCAAGGACTTCTTTCAGGATGGAGGCAATTATTGGCTCCTCGAGATTTTTGTCCTCATCTTTGCTTGTGTGCTTGATAATATCCAGCATAGAGCCTAAGAAGCATAACATACATTTGTACGCTCAACTGTGTTTTTGTGATAAATAAAACAGCAACTGTAAAAATCTAGTCTAAGGAGACAAATGAATGCACCGAGTCAAAGGGACAAGAATTTAATTAACTTTTTCTACAGCGCCAAGTAGAAACTGAGCACGATTATCATTGAGTTGATTTTTGACAGTTCAGACCAATCAGATTCATCATGTTAAGTGACTCATCAAATTTTGCTCACACATATATAAGAACAACACATCAGATATAGTCTTTTCCCCCAACCAGTATGGAGCTGAATATTAAGTGTCGCCGAGCGGGGGAAGCTTACCTCCACTAAGAAGCTTCATGACTAACCACAGTTCATCCTTCACCACAAAGGATGTATAATAGGTGACAACATTGGGATGGCTGCATTGGCTCATTGCTTGAATTTCTTTCTGTTGGGAGAAAAAAAATAATAATAATGAACATGTGATTTATCTGTTCCAGAAACCAAGCTTAGATGATCAGAGGTACATTTGGCAAGAAAGCACCAGCACGGCTACAACAGCCCGTATTTATTCGACTCACCAGTAATTCGTCCATGCTGGTCTGGCATTTTTCCAGGTTGATTCTCTTGATGGCAACACGCTCCTGTCTGGGCGAACACAAGGCTGCCTGCACCACCGCTGTGGCCCCGCTACCTGAATCAAAGCAGACCAAGAGCAAATTTAGACTTACAGGAAGAAAAAGGTGACATTGACCATCAAGGTTACTAGAAATCAGGCCATGTTTAGGTGACAGTTGTTCACGTAGGGAGACACTGACTGTGACGCATCGCTTGTCAACTGCGAGTGACAGATAAGCAGAAGTTGTGAACACATGTGATGATGGTGGTTACTAGCTGCTCATGAGAACAGAGGTGGTGCGGGTGGCGCGTGTTCATGGAGATGGGGTCTTTCTTTCGCCCGCCCATTCCAAAGTGCGGCGGACAGCTGTGTTGCTGTTTCTTATCTTGAACGATAAGACGCGTCAGCTGGAAGCAGAATGCCTCTGCCAAAAATATTGCGGACACTTCCGTTTGTGCTTGCGGGTATTTATTTGAGGTGCTGTACCTTTATAAACACGGTGATGGGATTGATTGTATTGAATTAGCACGTTATACACGAAGCAGACTTAAAAAAGAAGATAACATGCAAGGTCTGAAGGCAAGAGCTGTGGTTTGGGGAAGATTGCAGAATATGTACACCTACCTGAGTGACAGCTGGAATGCTTGGGACTCTTGTGATTAAGTAGTACTCTTCAAAACTATCAACACTCCGCAATGAATGCATGTTATAATTTTGATTAAAAAGTAATAATGTTACTTGTGTTTTATCTTTGTGGATGCATTTGAAGACTGGATGTCAATGGATGTCTAGTGGTGAAGCGTTTTTTTTCCCCCCTTCAAAAGCCCTTATTGTTAAAAACCCAAAGTCATGACAGGACTTTTTTTAATTACCATGCCTCGCTTATATGTGCTGTGCTTAGGAGCGCCTTCAAAGATCACTGCATTGCTGTGTGAAATTAAAAATATCAATATTAACCTTTAGCTCTTGTTTGACTCTCCCTGCTTGCGTCACTGTCACGTTCAAGTCATAAGGCAAGCACATTGTCCACTTGGTTCCATCACATATAGCAATGATGTCATTTAACGTGCAGCATCTACCACGTATATTAGTCATCAAACTTAATAAGTGGGTGCAACGCCACGACTCGGCAACTACAGGAAAGCTGTGAAGTCAACGTGTCACGCATTTTCACTGGGTTCCGTTTGGCCAGTTACACGTGTGATGTAAACCGGTAGCTAGTGATGAGTTACCATCCGCAGTGGTGACTTCACGTGGATGGCAAAAAAAGCCGGTGGGCCTTCCAGTTGGCGTTACGAGCAGCTGGTAATACGCGGATAATGGTGGAAATGTGTCCGTGAATAGTTCATAGCCCCCACCTCGACACCCCGCGTAGTACTGACCAATAACTTCCTGTAGCTCGTACGACTCCCTGGTAATTGGCCAGCTAACCGGCGGCGACGGCAGCGGCGGCGGCTGGATGGGGACCCGGGCTTCGCTTTGGTCCGCCATGATGGTGGTGGTGATGCTGCTGCGTGCGCCGGCTATTGCCGCCTCTCGTTGACACCACCAAGCGACAGACACCAAGAGAGACCGAGCGAGATCGAGTCAGCTTTGACCTCCTCTCCTCAGCGAGTGTCAGCTGGCAGCAGCAGCCGAGCAACTGCCGCCTGCGAGGAGAGCAACCCGGAAAATAAAAGGGCTAGTCAAACGCGCGTGCACGAACCAGCGCGTTGCGGTGTTGCCAGATCAGTGACGTTTCCGCAGTTGTTATTTTTTTTAAGGGATGGCACCCTGTATATAGAAGTGCAGTACAGATACTTGCGTGAACAAATAAAGAAAAAGACCACTACAAGTAGAAATACTGATGTGAAGATTACAATACTTTACAGTATATTGAACTTTAAAGGACGAGAAGTAACAAAGCACAATTACTTTCTTACTGTTCTTACAATCAAAATAAACTCTAAATTGTGGGGAGGAACAAAGTACACTACAACCACTTCAAAAGTACTGATTCAAGATGTTACGTGAGCAGTCGCATTACAAAGTACAACTTTACTGTACTTGAGTAAAAATACTTATTAAATTCTGCTACTTAAATAAGGAACGACCGCGTACAATTGTTTCCCTAACTCACCTTGTGAGTGAGAATCATACTGGAGATAGGCTTATGTCAACATTCTCCCTTTTTTGATTCTGAACAAATAAAACATTGCCGCCTCCGGTAAATACAGTTTAACACATCCCGCTTGTGCAGATTAAACGATAGCGTACAAAACAAACCTTAATTTGAAGATTCATGTCAGTTTGGTGTGCATAGCTTTTGTGAAACGCGTTCAAACTCCAAACATCTTTTTTGACTGTGACGAGGCGTGATGTAGGTACTTGTTAAACGTCATGTACTGACGTACATTTTCTTAAACACCGTCGTAAAATTCTTATTTATCTTGCATTATGGGCGCATTCTTGCATAATAGGAGATGATGGTTGAAACTAGAAACATACAATTTATATGACAACAATATGTCAGACGACAATTTTACTGCCCTAGAATTATGTATTCATTCATTTTCCAAAAGTAGTCATATATAAAACGTTATCGTAAAGCAACAGTACATTTAAAAAATATTAACGAATGCACCAAGTGTAATACACAAATCTGCCGATAGGTGTCATGGTTTACCAAGCTTCATGCGTTGAAAATAATGGCAAAAATAATGTAGTTTCTTTCGCATCACAAGTGTATTAAAATTCGGAATAAATCCAAGTATAAAAAAATACGCAAGGCTTCACCACTTTATGTACGTACAAAAAAATATCACACTTAAAGATGTGAATTCGCGTAATAAACATCCATTGGTTCATCGTGTGGGTTATTCGAGGGATAAAAACAAGTGACCATGTCCTGGTTTGTTGTGTGACATCGAAATGCACCAATCACGTGCGAGGAGCCGACTAGGTCCACTTCTCCGCACTGGAGGAGCTCGACTGGCACGGACGACCGGCGATTCAGCACCAGTCACCCAGCCAGCCAGTAAGCCAGCCCGTCATCACCGTCGTTAGCCGCAGCAGCCACTGAGCAAGAGCTGGATCTCATCTTTAACGTCCATCGGTGATTCGAAAGATTGGTGACTGTCTGTCGGCGTGGAGAGATGGCCGGTATCTTGGCGTGGTTCTGGAACGAGCGCTTCTGGCTCCCCCACAACGTAACGTGGGCTGACTTGAAGAACACAGATGAAGCGACATTCCCGCAAGCCGAGGACCTCTATCTGGCGTGCCCTTTGGCCTTCTGCATTTTCATGGTCCGACTGCTTTTCGAAAGGTGAGTGCTTATGCATTTATTTGTTTTGCTTCTGCTTCTGCCGCTTCCACTTTAAACAATGGCACCCTTGACGAGTGCTTTTTGCTGCTGCCCCCACCCCCCACTCTCACCGGCGTGCTTCATACCTCCTACAGGCCCGCAGCATTCGAACGCTCCGCATTGGAGCTCCAAGTAGTTGTCCCATCATCAACTTGCTGTGTACTGTGGTTAAAATGTCAGCCTCATGCACAACGTTGACTACAGCTCCAGTTTGAATGCATGCACGCTGCTGCAACGTCTCCTGTTATTTTAGACATCTTTTTAGCAGTCGGTAATGTGGCACAGATGGCCACGCGAATGCGATCAGGCCTCTAAAAATGTTACTTACCTTATAGAAAGTACTACAATTCTGATTAAAATAAAATAAAAAGGAAGAAAGCTGTCTGTCTGTCCTGTATCTGTTGCGATAAACGTTTTAAAGCCAAGCAGCAATTTGTCCATTCCACTATCATCTGACCAGCCAGATACATTTTCTGCTTAACTGGTAAATTTTATATTTAATATGCATCACAGGTATACAACTCAGGGCTCGGCCTACCACATCAATATGGATGGCCAGTTAAAGCAAATCATACTTAATATTTCTTACCAAACTCTGGACCAAATTGGAATTTTGGTTTTACTTTTAATAACTTGAAATATTCATCCGTACACCTTTCCTCATACTGAGCATTTTTGGTTGAGCAAATAATTTTCGCCGACTCCTGATTTTAAAACTAATTACCCATCAATTTGTTGTGTATACTTTGGTGCCTTGCGATACAAGTTTAATTTATTCAGTGACCATGCTTGTAACTCAAAACATTCATCTCAAATTGTCTTTAAAAATTAGATGGGTGCATTTGCCAGGAAACGAACGCAGGCATCCTGCCAACGAGACTAAATTGTACAAAGAACCCCAATGCACTATAATTTAATTCCAATTCATGCCGTGCAACTAAAACCACTTTTATTTACAAAACTGATTTGATCCAATTCTCTGATTCTCCCCAATTGTCTTGACATTTGAGATTAAAACACTAAAAAGTTCAAGTAATATAAAAACATGCCAAGAAGAATTTATACAACTGATTATATTTTTGAATCACCAAAGAGAGTTGCTGATGACTCATCTGATTTTTTTTTTGGTCTCTCATGCTATATTCATACCACTTTGTATTTCAGGTTCATTGCAAGGCCCTGTGCTGTGGGCCTGAAGATACAAGCCAACGGGCCACAAAAAGCCCAACCCAACGCTATCTTGGAGAAGGTTTTCACAGCCATTACGAAGGTGACGCTCGTATAAAGTCATTATTGTCAAAAAGATAATCTGCACTGCATCAAACATCTCTTGTCTAACCAGCACCCAGATGAAAAAAGGCTGGAAGGATTGTCCAAGCAGCTCGACTGGGATGTCCGAACTATCCAGCGCTGGTTCCGACAAAGACGCAACCAAGAAAAACCTAGCACTCTCTCCCGGTTCTGCGAAAGCATGTAAGGCCACAACATTTAAACTCCACTGGTTGAACAGCTACTAATTACAATTACTATTATTTACACAATTTGTCTCTAGTAAATTATTGTTTTCAGATATACAATCTGATATACAGCATATCATTTAAAACCTAAATCTATTGGGTTTGTTGAAAGATGGGCATGTCTTTTAATTACATATCTACAATCACTTTCCTCACCCACTCTCGCTTTAAAAATTTAATCAACAACAAAAAGATCCAATGTCAGACAGCAGAACAAAACAAAGACTATTTGTGGCAAAGTGAGTGAGTCACTGTGGTTTCACACATCTAGCCAGCTATTCAGCGGTACTTGAAAAAAAGGAGGGCTTGATGGCGGGGCTTGATGAAGCAGTTGCCATGCAACAGTCTTGACTATGTGCCAGGTAGACTTGCCCAGTTAATTTTCTTTACAATGTGCTTTAATCGAGCTCAAAGCGTGTGTATCGCCTCCACGTGCCACAGTTCATCAACTCTGGGAAAATACTACTTTATCGAGCTCAGGGGAACACAGAGCGACTTGTTCGCAGATTGATTGTGGCAGAGGGCAAATTAAGTTTTTGCCAGGGGAGTCAGGAGCGCTATCAAAACCCCCCAAAAGTCAAAACTGAGTGTTGAGAACAAACATCAAGAGAAGAATCTGGTCTAGCAATGGTGTGAAATTTATTTTCATCTTAGTTGAAATGCCGTGGGCGGTCGTCGCTACAGTGAGGAAATTGTTTGCACAAGTAGTTTGTTTTAACCCTATAAGCTCATAACATGGAATGGAAGCTACAAATTTATAAGTGCATAGAGTAGAGATAAGCATCAGTGAAATTAACAATATGTTTATTGTTGAAGTTCCTGTTTGCTGTGTTGTGACTGTTTTTTATTTTTTTGGGCTTCACAATGGAATCTATCTGCCCCACAAAAATCTCATCCAACTTTAATTTTTATTCTAAATTTGTCGTTTTTTTTTCTTTTTTCTTTCAGGTGGAGATTTACATTTTATCTCTACATTTTTACCTATGGAGTACGTTTCCTAAAAAAGGTAAAAATATCTTTGTGTTGATGGCCGAAATAAACCCTACAACCCTCCACAGCCAAGAAATTATTGTTTATTTTAATGTTCCTTGTCTATAGACGTCCTGGCTGTGGAACACAAAGGAATGCTGGTACAACTATCCTTACCAGGTAAGTTGATCACATCATGTCAATTTTAAGTCATTTTACCTGAATTTTTTTTGACTTTGTATTTTTGTGTGTTCATTTTAGCCACTGACTGTGGACATTCATTATTACTATATACTGGAGCTGTCTTTCTACTTGTCCTTGGTCTTTTCCCAATTTACTGACATCAGGAGGAAGGTATGAGCATATTATTGCACGTGTTCTATTGTTTTGGGTTATTTTACTGTTTTTGAAAGAAAGAAAAAATTGTCAGTTTACTCCCATGTTATTGGTAGTGTTTATTTTAAAACAAATTCCTTTTAAGGTCATAGTAGTGTAAATGTTCAAATGTTTTTAAATAAGAAATAGCATTTATTTTATTGACTTTATAAAAAAATACATATGTATACGATGATGATATGATTAAATAGAAGATAAAGAATTCAAAAAAATTGCCAGATTTTATTTCGCTTTCCTTGACATTGCATTGCTCTATCTGGTGTGTGGGCTTTGGCCACATGGGGGCGCACTTATATATAAAGACAACGAAAACTATTCGGTAACGTTCGCCATTCTTCACAGAGGATAAATAATATGCGCCTGTGAATACTGTTACCTGGTTACAGGTTTGCGCCACCATTTGTGTTCAACTATCCATTGCTAAAACGTCACAACAATTTTAGATGGTTTTTACCAGGCTGTACCATTCCTCCAAATTTCAGGGAAATCAGTATTCAACATAGGCATTTCCATGCCTATGCCACTGTCAACCCATTTTTGACCATTTTTCATCTTTTTTTTCTTTTTAAATCATAAACGTGGCCACTTACATACTGTATTTGTTACTTGCATGCCTTTCAGCCATGATTTTATTCCGGTCTCCAGCCCCGCCCCCCTTCCCCCAACTCTGTCTTGCCTGACCACAACACGTGCGATGCCACAGCGTGTACACCCGCCCTCACTCTGTCATTCTGTGTTGACTCTCGGCATGTTGTCTGTTTTTTGTTTCTCCTTTCAGTTTTTTCATGCACAGCACTACACTGAGGAGGTCCTCTGCATCCCCTGCCAATTCCAGTATGTTATCCCCGCACCTCTCTCGTCTTGCTTTCATTGTGTCTTTCACATCCGTCCTATCCTTCCCGTCTTCCTTCTCATTGTCACCATGCTGCCCTGGTTCTGGTGGCTCTGAATGCTGACATTTCCGTTGCTAAGGTTTGATCGACGCCTGCTTCCTTGCTTGTCGCCACCGTTTTGAAGCTTTATAATGCTGCACGTCGTATATACAAAAGTGCAACTATAAAATGATCTGATCAAGTGTTGATGGCGCGGTTGCATCGTTTTGGATTTGAACTCAGCACAGCATTTGAGTAAAGATTAGATGGTGAATCTTGGTGTGTCACGTCGATTGTGAGGAAGTGAAAGGCCACCATGTTGGAAGTTAGACAAATTTAGGTGCCGCACACTTGGGAGCTGTGACACAATGGTGATCAAAGGTAGCAAATATTTCTAACACTCATCCAAGAGCATTTTTGCAACGTTGTATTCATCCACTAAAAGATAAACAAATAAAATGTCTTCATTGCTGAAGTCTAGTCTAATGTAAGGCAACTTTTTAAAACTGTTGGTTCTTAATTAAAATAGCCTTCAGGTTATACAAGATCAATAAATGTCATGGTTTGAATCACGGGATGATAGTATCATATTTATGATGACATTGTTTAATTTATATCTACAGGATTTTTTAATTATGTTCCTTCACCACGTGGCAACCATCTCCCTCATCACCTTCTCTTATGTAAACAACATGGTAAGAGTCGGAACTCTGGTCATGTGCCTCCACGATGCTGCTGATGTTCTGATAGAGGTGAGGGTGATGCCGGGTCATCTTCATCACCATTCCAGAAAAATCATCGAGTACACCTGCCCACTCTGTTTTCATCAATCTTGTGTTTTTCCTTAGGCCGCCAAGATGGCTAACTATGCCAAATGTCAGATATTGTGCAACCTCCTGTTCGCAATGTTTGCGGTCCTCTTCATAAGTTCCAGGCTGGCAGTTTACCCAGTGTGGTAAGTGTCACTTCCCTGTGAAGCTTAGCAGGCTCTTGATGGCTCACGGCTGGCTGTCGTGTCGGCACACAAAAAAAACGTCAAAAGCTCCTTTGTATTACCATCGTTCCGACCAGAACTAAGAAACTCTTGGCTTTTATGTTTACATACGGGTTTAGCTCATTCTTGAAGTGAAACATTTGGCTTTTAAAACAATGAAGATTCTACTTTTTCTCAACACCTCAGAAACATGTCTGTGAATGTTGTTGCTAAGGAATAGTTACTATGGATACGGTCTCTTGGAGAGTCAAAGAACACCATAAATGAAAAGAAAATGATTATGGCTCATGGCTCGACAAACATAACAAACAAAAAAAATCTGTCTAGTGGCTAGAGCACATTGAAAGGCTTCTTTTGTCTTGTTTGGTGCTGTGTAATTTTCTTCTTGGGTCCTTGTTGACATTTTGTTGTGGTATTGTTGTCTACTCTGCTCACCATCTTCTCGATCTTCTTCTCTGTCTGGTAGGATTCTAAACACCACCCTGTTTGAGAGTTGGGACATTGTTGGGCCCTACCCGTCCTGGTGGGTCTTCAACCTGCTTTTAATTTTGCTGCAGCTTCTTCACTCCTACTGGTCCTCCCTCATAGTGAAGACGGCGTACCAGGCCATCTCCAAAGGAAAGGTAAACCTTACACTCGCTTAGCAGCCTCCATACTGTCTGTATAAATATTGACGATAGCCATCTCTGATTTGCCTTTTCTACTCTCTCTCTGCTAACCTGTCAACCGACAAGATGGGCAAATGGAATCCTTTACATGTAAGTAGCAACAAATTGCGGCTCATTTACATTCTTACTCTATTGCGGTATTTTAAAATGAGCTATGCTTAGTTGACTTATTGACTCATCAACTTGACTCATCTATTCAACCCCAAGTTAACTATAGCTATGCTAGCAGCACAGAATCCACATCCTGTAAGCTAATATTTACCGATGCTCAAAAATCATTAGCAAATGTTTCTCAGCCGTTCAAACATCTTGTGTTCAGGTGTCAAAGGATGACTGCAGTGACATTGAGTCCAGCTCGGATGAGGACGACAGCCCTCCGGCCAAGCAGAAACACCACAACAGCGCCACCAACGGGACCAACAAATCTCACGGGACCAACGGCTACCTGACGGGACCCTCCTATCCTGATGAACACTGACTTATCCGTCACAGCACTGGAACTATTCACTATCCATCCATTTGTGTATGAGAGACAATGTCATCACTTTCTTTTCAATTCAACTACAGTAAATTTCCTTTGGTCTCATCTGCATCTTTGGATCAACACTCAAAATCATCAATCCATAAATACATGTGATCAGTTCTGACCGCTTTAAGCACGCGACGTTGATACACAGTCGTCTGGCATTCTGTGGGGGTGTGCGTTTTATGTTTGTGTCTTATGTTATTTATTTTTCTCGCTTTATTTTTCAATGCTACACCCCCAAAGATTTGCCAAATGATTGCCAATGTGTGGAATTGGCTCACCTTTCTTTATAAGTGGGGCGGTCTGTACAACGTTGTCCACTTAAGCTGTATATGAGATGTCAACAACAGTATTACATGTGTGCATCAGATATGACTAGATGCTGTATTCCCTTGTCGAGGCATTTTGTTAAGTTGTGTGGTGCATTTCTGCTCATGTGCCTCGTACAAGGCAAAGTCATGAGTTGTTGGAATTATTCAATAAATGAACATGATATGAAATATTGCAAATATGTGTGGATTGTTTTTAATGATTGACAAATGGACTACTGAATTGGTTTACTTCATTAAATTAAAAAAAAAGTGCAGTTGCATGAAATTACTCTATAAAAAGATTTTGAATTAACTTATTTGATATTATTATGCGAGGCATAGCTGGAATTTTTCTTTGTAAAGTCCACCGACAATAACTTAGGTGATTTCCGCATGAGCAACTTTGGGAGGAGGCGGTCAAAGTTCAGAGTCCAAAGTCAACAAATGGCTTCAGTCTTTAAGATGAAGGACTATATTAGCAGCTGCTCTGTGAGTATCCGCGACCAGCTCTGTACTTGACATTTGTCTTTTGTCCGTTTTTAATTCTCGTGTGCTGTCTTTCAGTATAACCAACTGTATCAAAATGTCAAACAAGTGTCAAAAGACGGCGAGTATTTCTGCAAAGAACTTATGAACATTATGCAGCAAAGGTCGGATCATACACTTGCACACATAACAAGAAAATATTTTTTGAAGTGTTTGGCTCCAAACTTTACGACACTCGCTTTAGGTCCGAACTCGACCACACCTATGCAAAGGGGCTCCAAAAATTGGCTGGTAAACTTATGAGGGCTTCCAAAGGAATGACCAAGAAGTAAGACACGTAGTTTTGTTTGTTTTGTTTTAACAAGGGCTGAACGATTTAGTCAAAATAATCCAATTTAATATTTCAAAGTCCTCCTCCCTGGTATTTTTTTGGAATAAACACAAACGTTAAGCTTTTCATGCTTTCAGCTCTGTTTACGGTGCCTGGTGTCAAGTGTCGGATGAGATGTATTCCCGAGCAGATGCCCACAGGTAATCTATTTTAAAACCCTTGTCGTAACACACAAAAAAACAAACAAAAAAAAAAGCTCAATATCACTTTTTTTTTTTTTTTTTTTAGATCATTGGCGAATGCGTTTCAACAGGAGGCCATTTTGGAATTACGTCAACTTTTAGATGAGCATAACAAGAGAAAGAGGCCTGTGTGTGTTTTTGCCCTTACATACAAAAATCAAATCTAGTCACTTCTATCTCAAAGCACCACTGTACACAGTAAAAAAAAAACATTGTCCAAAATTACCCTGAATGAACATTCTCTTTGTTTTAACAGCTCGACAACGCCATTGAGAGAACGGGCAAACTCGTTACGGTGAACTGGACTGAGCAAATCAAGGTTAAGTCTATTCAAATTGATACAAGGATAGAAGAACCAGCCCATTTAGTCTTTTTTTGTGCATCTGTGAATTGAAAGCAGGGATCAAAAGGGCAGCTGAGCCTGATGTTAATTTTTACAGGAGGCAGAAATGCTGCTGGAATCATTACTGTAAACTTAATGCGGTGGTTTAGAACAAGGCATTGAATCTGATCTTAATATTTGGTGGTTTTTATCCTCTTTTTTTTTCATACAGACCAAGAAGAAACTGGTCGGATTAACACGGGAGCATGAAGCCTTATTCAACTTTGTGGAGAGTAATAAGCATTTATCTACAGAAAAAGAAAAACAAAAGGTGAGCTATCTTTTTTTAAATGCATTTTTTCAGACCTACAGCGGGAACAATTTTGCTTCTTGTTGGCAGATGCTAAACCGGCTGACAAAGTCGGCGGAGGTAACGACGCGAGTGGATGAGGAGTACTTCAATGCCAACATGGAGGGCCAACAGATGAGACTCAAGTGGGAAAATACACTTAAAAACTGCTACCAGGTGCCCAAACATTTCATTATGGAGGAGAGGGGAAACAAAAACATCTCCTTTTATTCTGCTTTTCAATTACGCGAGAGGGTTTAAAATCTCACTAAAAGCAAGCATTCTATTTAGAAAAAAAAAAGACATTCAAATGCCCCTTTGCTACTTTACTGTTTTGGCAGGTCGTTCAGGAGCTAGAGAAACAACGGATTGAAGTTCTTTGCAACATGCTGACCCAGTACAAGCTGCACATGTCCAGTTTTGGGCAGACCCTCAAACATGTAAGATGTAATAATATTATATATATATATATATATATAATTTTCTTGTCATTCATTACAATAATGATGATCATGAATGTGATCGTCGCAGGGCCAAAAGCAGATCGAGTTACTGGTTCAAAGAGTGGACATGGATAAAGACATCCAAAAACTGGTGGAAGAGAACAACGTCACAACAACGGACAACAAAGCAGAATTCTTGATGACGGATTATTTTGTAAGTTTACTATGATTATTTTAACGCTATTTCTGGGTGGAAACTATGAATCCACTGCGTAGTAGTTTCTGATTCATTCAGACATTGTTTGTGTCGCACACATCAGGAGGAAGATGGCAAATCACTCATGTGCAGAGACCGAAGAAGAGAAGCCATTAAACTCAAACTTTGTCGCTTGGAGGACGCAATCTTAAAAGCAAAGAAAGACTGCGAAGGCAACCTGCACTAATGACATCGATGTGTACCAATAGAGTGATCCGAATCTGAAGTACAACCAAATACGAGCTGATTATCTTGTCGCAGGGATCCAAAAGCTGATGAACATCTACTCGGAAAACCCTTCCTTCTCAAACCAGAGGAACCTGGAGGAGACCGAGCAGCAGCTTGACGAGGTTTGTTATATTTTGGAC
Source organism: Syngnathus floridae (assembly GCF_059516105.1). Lineage (NCBI taxonomy): Eukaryota > Metazoa > Chordata > Actinopteri > Syngnathiformes > Syngnathidae > Syngnathus > Syngnathus floridae. Next base: position 10,629,736 of record NC_142420.1, on the reverse strand, counting down.
TTTGTGGATGATGAATGAGAAGCTCAGTGAGTGGGGTTCTTGTTGCATACAGAACACTTTGAAGTTGGATCTCCTGGAGGCCACGCACTACAAACTCTCTGCGTCGTTGTGTGACCTCGAGGGGAAGCCCAGGTCCTCCCACCGATTTAAGGACAGCATTATCAAGTGGAAAGATAAGGTACTCAACAGCTAAAGTGACTTGAATTATCTCAGGATCATTAGACAGTTTCTTTATTTATTAAAGATATTTAGCATGGCTTTCAATTACAGACAGATTTTTGCTCAACTTCTCCCACCAGGACTGCGAGCACAGTGTGGTGCAGCTGATTCGGCCGGTGAAACTCAGGAGAACCTTCAGAACCAGACACTCCCTGAGAGCATCAATCATCTACAAAGGACCCGTTCGGACTACAAAATCTCCGACTGAGGAGTCGGCGTGCGGTGGCTCGGCACCCTTACAGGAACCAGAGGACCGTGTTCAAAGCCCAACACTTGCGCAAGAGCCTAATGAACACGGTAGGGCTTCTATAGGAATCAAATGTTTATTTCGAACATTGTTGAAATCATTTGCTAAATACATTTAACATTCAGTTCAGAGAACGCCCGACGTTTGCACCGTGGGACAATGCAAGGCTTTGTACAGCTTCGCCCCTCAACGAAGCGATGAATTACCTCTGAAAGAAGGTACGGAAGGGAATAAAGTGTCCAAACCTTTCCAAAAAGGAAGATCGGAGTTACTATGTAAACTAACGTGTGTCGACAGGGGACCTACTCGACATTTACACAAAGGACGAGAATGGCTGGTGGTTTGGAGCGCTCAATGGCCAGATGGGTCATTTTCCCTCAACGTATGTCGAGGAGCTGCCTGTGCTGAGTAGCATCAAATCGTCTGAAGCCTGACTGCCTCTGCGACTGTCAAATGGAATCGACAGAATAGTTTAACATTTTTTGGAGGGGTAATATTGTCTGAAATTTGCTGAGAAAAACCAATTACGTTGGTGTAAAGAGGACCAATCTTCCGCACGTGATAAGTTTAGATGGATGAAATGACTTCTATGATTACATCAGAATAAAAATGAAACAAACAAAACTCACAGGTTACATAATCTCCTCATGGGATTATTGCCTTGCCTTGTTTTTGGGGCCCCTGTTGTGAAACATGGGAGATAAACTGCTTCCTCACATTCTTCAGAAAAACCGAGATTTTCTTGGTCTCCTGCAGCTTTCTCATCAACTCTGGCAGACACTCCAGTGAGGGCTTGCTCGACACAGCTGCAGCATGGAAAGTTTATAGTAAATTTCACAATAACCTTTTTCCTGGTATTTACCGTTGACTGTTGGTGGGTGTTCCATCAACTAGATTTTGGACATGAACTCAAATTGCTGATCATAAATAGATTTTAATTGATTAATAAATTAGGACTTACTATGATATGATCCATCTTTAGTGAATTGCATTGTGATGGTGTATGGACTGTTCTGATCAGCTGGGTTGATACTTTGGAACACAAACTGCAACTTGTCAGCTTTACAAAAGCACAATAAATCCAGTTACACATTTAAAAACAACAATAAAAACACCATATAATCATATGTCAGTAACAAATCTGCCTTACCATCAATTTTCCGTATTGCCATCTTTAAATTATCCTCAAAGGTTCCTCTGGCTTTTTGCAGTTTCTTCAGTTTGTCCTTGTTTTCCTTATGTTGGGACTCAAGTACTGAGGAAGGGGGGGACAAATTGTATTTAAAAATAGTAATAATTGGCTGATGATTTCTAAATTGAAACTTACATTTCTTTGTCTTGTTTCTTTCTTCTTGAGATTTCTCAATTTCCTGCATAAGAGTCATTTTCTGCATTTCTTTTTGATAAATCTCAGATGAAATTTTTGTAATACTGTGCTGTTTCTGCTGCGATGATTCATTCTGGTGTCGCTGATCTGGACATCACAACAAAAAATGATGGGAGAAAATTAAAGGAAAAATGTGCCACAACTTGAGTTGCAATCACATTGCACAAATATGCAATTCTTTCAGTGTTCAGATTTCGTCCTAACAACACCACAACTTGAGTTGCAATCACATTGCACAAATATGCAATTCTTTCAGTGTTCAGATTTCGTTCTAACAACACCACCAATTGATTAACATTGCCCCGTACTAGCATTTGACCCCAAAAAATAACTCACCTTTTTTATACGTCTCGATGGTCTCAAACAGTACCTCATCATCCGCAAATTTCTTGATAACCGTATCTGTGCAAAATAAACGCTAAGCAGTCATCACTGAGCACAAATAGAAATCTCGCGTTTGCCGATGGGCATTCACAAAACATACCTGGAACCAATTTGAGAAACTGCCGATGAAAGTAGCTCAACTCGGCAGATATGTCCGTAAGATCAGCGATGGCTTTCAGCGCTCTATTGTGCGCTTCTGTCCTTTCCTTGGCAAAAATTGAAACAATATTGCCATCTGTGATAGGTGCCATGCTCAAAGGCGTCTGTGGGTGGGAAGGTATAAACGGAAAATGTATCATTCGTCCCATTAGCTCCTCGGCTAATGCTAACGCAGAACAACAATCGTTTCTACCCTTACAAGTTCGCGGGGACACAATTTAAGCTACAAAAACGCACGTTGAGCATTTCAACTAACTCGCATATGAATATTTTTAAATGTATATGTGATACTTACGTGATGAAATATTTAATAAAGCAGTTGAACTCGCTCGTTCGCTCGTTAGTTATTTTCAAAATTTCGCGGTTTGTTTGGTCTATTTGTGGGCGGAAACACGAAGGCGGTACTTCTTCTTCTTCGTGTATTTATTGCAGCGGCTTGCAAACTGTAGTGACGCACTAGCGCTGTCCACTGATTCAAAACAATTACTGCTTCATATCTGCTCATTTGCATTGTTTTTTATTGCAGCAAAATAAAATAAAAATGCTACTTTATAAAAGGAGATTGGGTTTAAAATGTATTTTATGTCTTCCTCAAAATACATGGGTAATTATTTTATGTTTTACTAATTATACAGTTTTTCCTGTATTGCTTAATGAATAGCTATAAAGTCATTAAATTGTGAATTTTAAACAGTGATTCTTATTTTACCATCCGAGAGAAATCTCATCCAGACTGTTTGATTATCAATACCAATAAAAAAACAAGACTGAATTGTAGTCATACAAAATCTTTTATATTATTATAACAAGACAAAGTTTTTTTTAATTTATGTATGAAATAAATCCATTCCTGTTTACTGCACAGGCACATTTCATAAATGCTACACATTACACAAAACCTGCAAGCGCAAATGGAAAATTACAATAACACGAGAGCCTTGATTAAAAATAGTAAAGTATGCGGTTCAGAGAATGGATTGATGGAGATAGTTGCATAACTCAGACAAATTGTTACAAAGCTGAAGGTGGCTTCCTATTTAATTAGATTTGCATTTGACAAATTAGTGCATCTCCCCATTCGTATCCATTTGGGTTTTTTCCTAGCTGTCTGTCGTTGCTAAGCATTCAGTGGTACCTCAACTTATTACATAAGAGGCCTAAGTAGTCAGGTGACTTGTTCACAAACAAAGCAGAATGTGTAATATGGCTGCAATGTAAGGTAAACGGGTGCAAAAAGGAATAGTGTTGACTTAATAGATGTTACACAATATAATGCGTAATAAAGTCTGCTTCTTATGAAGTCTTCATCAGGGCTAATGGTTATGGCTAAAGATTAGCACTGATGAAGACTCTGAGTCGAAATGTGTCGGACAATAAACTCCTCTGTAACAGAGTCCCTCGGCTTCTACATGCATTTTTAATAACTTTGGGGATCATGGCCAAGAATCTTCCAAACGAAAGGGTGTGCGCACTTCTGCATTCACATTTATAGTTGATTTATTTACCCTCTTTTTTTTTAAATTGTACATGTTAGTTTGAATATCATCTATCTTGCTGTCACTTTTTCATATCACAAAATCCTGTTTCTTAAACAGGGGTGTGTAGACGTTTTATATCAACAACCTTTTAATCTCAGGAAAAATGAGCGCAATTTTGCAATAGAACAGCTTGTTTTTTGTTTTTCTAGGAGCATTCCAGCTCTAGCTGATGGGAGCTCCAGTTGTGACCAATTTGTGATAAGCGCCAGTCTTGGCCATGAGTTCATCATGAGTGCCTCGTTCGATGATGACGCCATTTGACATCACTGCGATGATGTCAGCGTTCTGGATGGTGGAGAGCCGGTGAGCAATGACGATGCTGGTTCGACCTTTCCTCGCGTTATCCAGAGCTGACTGGACGATCTGTGGGGTTTTAGAAAAAAAAAAGCATATTGTCTCCACCATGTTAGGATTATATTGACGGAGCTTGTCTTTTTATTTGACTACCTTCTCGCTCTCGGTGTCCAGAGCAGAGGTGGCCTCATCTAGTAGCAGGATTTGGGGGTTCCTGACTATGGCCCGGGCAATTGCAATACGTTGTTTTTGCCCTCTTGATAGCTGGGAGCCTTGCGCGCCAACCTGGGTTTCGTATTTCTGGCAATTTTTCCAATGCATTCAAAGATTGAGGAAAAAATAATAATTCATCACCACATTTGCTTTTTCATTTGCTCTTGTTATATCAAAGCAAAAAAGGTGTCCTCTCACATCTGGTAGCGTCATCACAAAGTCATGAAGATAGGCTTGTTTGGCCGCCGCCACAATTTCCTCCATGCTGACGCTCCGCGTGTTGTCCCCATACTGAATATTCTCAGCTATGCTGCAGTCAAACAAGACGGGCTCCTGGGACACGATGCCGATCCGAGATCTCAGGAAAGGCACGTTCACTGACTGAGACGGGCGGTTGTCGATCAGCTGGAATCAAAATCGAACGTCAGGAAGTCTTGTTTCATTTTGGAGATGAAAATGTGCGCTTACCACTTTGCCTTGGTCCGGGTCGTAGAACCTTTCCAACAGTTGAACACTGGTGCTTTTGCCACAGCCGCTGCTGCCCACGAATGCCAACGTCTGACCGGGCTTCACCGATACCGTCAAGCCTTTCAACACGCGAACATCCGGACGGGACGGATAGGTGAACTCGCAATTCACAAACTCTATTTCGCCCTTGAAGTTTTCCTGGTGGAGAACAGCAAGACAGGATTTGGCAAACATTTCCACCACATTTCGTTCGTTTAATCTCCAAACCCATTTGTCTCCATCTGTGCTGCTTGTGCTGATTTTAGGCCTTTGATCCAAAAGTTTGAAGAGATGAGCAGCGGCCGTCTTGGCTTTGGCGTAATCTGGAGTGAAAGACGAAGCTTTGCCCAGTGCGGTCCCGCTGATGACGACTGTCGATATCACCCTGGAGTTGACATCGGAACGAAATTTTGGTTGGAAGTACGAGTTGACCAAAAAAAAAATCGTGTCTGCTGACAAACCGGAAAACGATAACGTATTGCAGCCCCTCAGCGTTGACAAGGTAGCCTCCATATCGAAAGGAGGCGGCGTAAGCCATGAAGATGACGGACTGGGACAAGCCGAAAAAGAGCCCGTAGATGTTGGCGCGCTTCTTGGCAGATTTATATGGACACTCAAGTTTTTCATCATAGGATTCCACAAATGAGCTCTCTTTGGTCAAGCCTGCGATCGTTCGGATGTTGGCAAGAGCTTCACCGGAAACCTAAAAAAAATATATACATATTTATTTATTTATTTAATTTTTAAAAAATCACTTAAAATAATAATAGATTAAAAAAAAAATTTCAAAATGCATTATTTTATTTAAATAAATAAAAAATAAATAAAATAATAATAAATAAATACAAATTAATTTATCATTATTTTATTTATTTGTTATTATTTTTTTATAAATGATTGTCCAATAAATTTAATGCGTGTAGTACTGACCTGGCCAGCCTCCTCCATTGCTTTCTTATCTTCATTTGCAAAACCGGTCAACATTTTGGCTTGAAAGAGCCCAGAGAGCCCGATGAACGGCAAGAAGCACAAGATGACCAAGGCTAACTTCCAACTGAAGTAGAAGGCGATGATGAAAGAGGCTCCGATGTTGGTCAGGGCATTGACGATCATGCCGATTTGGGATCCTGTAGCCTGAGAAAAATCCTTATAGTTTAAAACAAATCAACAAAAAGCTAGCAGGTTTAGAAATGAATCACTTACACCCTGAACCATAGAGGCATCGGTGGCCAGTCTGGTGGTCAGCGCTCCAGGGCTGTTTCGGAAATCATCGTACCAGCCGATGTCTTGTCTCAGCATGGCCTGGAAGCCTAATTTCCTTAGACGACGTGTTAGTAGCTCACCAGACTTGGCAAAGGCATAACCCTGCGACATCAAATCACAATCAATGAGATTTCCATCTGTCAGCTTGTAATGTTTGTGCGGGCAGACCTGTAAATACTGCGAGAAGATGCTGGTCACGGCCACAATGCAAAAGAGAATGCAGATACCATTGATCTGCCGCTTCTGCTCATTGACGTCCGCTAAAGCAAACGTCTAACCGCCGCAAAAAAAAAAAAAAAAAAGGTTAAGATGTGAACAGATGGGCTCGAAATGACGCAAAAGGATTTTTACCCCCAAAATTTCGCTGAAGAGCAAAGCATAGATTGGGTTGACCGAGCCGTTGATGGCAGCCCCAAGCGAGCCCAGCAGCATGTAGGGCCACTCTGATTGGTTGTACTTCAAGATGCGGGAAATGGGGGCCGGTTCGAGATGTTCGTCTTCCTCATCCTCGTACTCCAGCTGTTGACGATTGGACTTCTTCCGGTGACACATCACAGATAACGGCGACATTTTGGCATCTTACAAGATCTGGCGTGATGGTCTGGCTTGAAAGGATCCTCAGGCTGGTTGAGACGGTGTCGGGCCCAAAATCGCTGGACAAGTTGCTGTGAGATCGCAGTCGAAGCGAGCTCCTATCGGGATGATATCCGTCGTCTTTTTGGATCAGATGATCTCGTGTGTCGGTTTTTACCTTTTACTCATCCTGCAGCTGCCTCGGCTAAAAGTCCTTGTTTTTGTTTCAAGGTTTTCCTCAGCAGCAACTTTGCCGGCAGCGACTGGCATGAGAAAGATCCGTTTAATAGATTTCAATGTATTCAATTTTCGGATCACGAGGATTCTGTGGACCCACCATTGGTTGCGTCTGATACGCTGTGGTTCTGCAGGGTGACCAAAGTGAAGTAGACGCCTTCCTTTTTCAGGAGCTCGCCGTGGGTTCCTTTTTCCACAGCCTGCCCACGTTCAAATCCGACGATGACGTCCGCTTTCCTGATCGTGGAAAGACGGTGGGCGATAGAAATCGTGGTCCTGCCCACCCGCACCTGCCATAGGAGAGTCTCATTTCAACATGTTCAGTAAAATAGGAACAGCGACACACCTTGTCCAAAGCCTTCTGGACAACAGCTTCGCTCTCGTTGTCCAGAGCCGACGTGGCCATATCCAAGAGCAGGATCTTGGGATTCCGAATCAGAGCTCGAGCGATGGCGATCCTCTGCTTCTGCCCCCCGCTCATCTGACCTCCACCCTCACCCACCAAAGTATCGAATTTCTAGAAAATCGGCAATTGCGTAGTTTCTTAAAATGTGCATGTGTAGGTCTAACTGGAGTACACTGGCGATACCTGTGGAAGATCCATGATGAAATTATAAGCATTGGCCTCTTTTGCCGCTCGGATGACTTCCTCCATAGGGACTCCCGGTTTCCCAAAGCGAATGTTGTCCGCGATGGTTGTGGCAAACAGCACCGGCTCCTGCTCCACAATGCCGATAAGCGAGCGGAGCCACTTGATGTTTAAACTTCGGATGTCGTGACCGTCCAAAGTCACCTAGAGGAAGATTCTTGTTTTCAAAATGTTCTTTTTCGGTCTATATTATATATTTGTTTTATTATTTAGTATTATTATTATTATTAATTATATTATTTATTATATTTTCCTCACCGTGCCTTCCTTTGGGTCATAAAACCTTTGGATGAGCTGAACGGCCGTGCTTTTTCCCGAGCCGCTGGGTCCAACGAAAGCGGTGGTTTCGTCCGCTTTCACTTGCACGCTGAGTTTGTTTAAAATCTACAAAAGTAAACTTTACAAGTGACTGCTGCGAGCATCAGTTTTATTAAAAACAACTGTTACCATGACTTCAGGTCTGGATGGGTAGTGGAAGGTCACGTTATGGAACTCAATGTCGCCTTTCACTCGGTCTAATTTATGACCCTCGTCGGACATGCAATTGATTTCCGATTCCTGTGATTACAAAATAATGAAAATGAATGCTGAGAAAACAAAAATATTAATATACATTTTTCAACTAGCTAGTCGTACCCTGTCGATAGTTTCAAAGATGGTCTTTGCAGCTGCCCGACCTGAAGCAAAAGCCTCCAGACAAGGCGAGGCCTGACCCAAATTTATTGCTGCGATCAAGACTCCGAAAAACACCTAAAAACAAGAAAGGCAGTAAGTCACATGGCGCGGTGCCGCTAAAAACACGTTCCTCACCTGAATAAGAGTCCCGGGTGAGAGCTCCTTTGTGTCGATGACCAGCTGGGATCCATACCAAAAGGCCAAAGCGAAAGTCAGGAAAATGATGCACCATAGATATCCTTGGAAGATTCCGATAATCGTGCCCTTTTTAACGCCCCAGTTTTGGGCTTCCACAAGGTTTTGGTCATATCTGGATCAGTTCTAAATGTAAATCTCACATGCACTCTATGTGGAAGATGATTTTAAAAAAAGAGAAAAGTACCTATTAGTTTCTTTGTCTTCACCACCAAACGCCGCCACCGTTCGAATAGACGACAGGACCTCATCAGCCACAGCTCCCGCTTTTGCGTATGCCTTTAGCTCTCGTCCCGTTAGACTAGCCACAGCCTACGAGGATTAAAAAAACAATTACACAAATTCCAAATCTATCTTAGCATCTGGATCTTTGCCAGAAGTGTACCATTGCCATGAGTCCGGCAGCCACACCAATCAGAGGGCTCACAGCGATGACCACCAACGTCAGCTTCCAGCCGCCGATGAAGCCCACCATGAAGCCAAACACGAAGGTGGAGACCCTCTCGATAAAGAAAGACGCCTGGTCAGCGATGGCGTTATTGAGCTTGTTGATATCACTGAGAAGGAGGAGAACAATGTTAAGCGGTCAAAGGCTCGGGTTCGATCGGCAGGTTGAGGAGGCCTCACTCGGATAATCTTGTGTTGAGTTCACCGACAGAGATGCAGTCAAACCATCCGATCTCCATTTGCATGACTTTCCGGAAATAAATCTTTCGGATTCTCAGAGTTTGTCTGGCGGCGGCTGACACCCAGAGACCGATCTGGAGGGAAAAAGAAAAATGTCACCACTTAAATTGACCACAATAGAAATCATGATGTCATTTAAAAAATAGATATATTATTATGATTTTATTTTTTTGACAATGACATTTTACATCAATGAAAACTTACTTGAAAGTAACTAAGAAAGAGAACTCCAACTCCGATTCCAATATAGTAGTACGCAAACAGAGTCATCTGGGCTTCGATATCAACCCTGTTGTGTATGCAAGGGAATTTGAGTAAAGTGAATAATAATAATAAATTAAAAAAATATAATCATATATACACGTATATACTATATATATATATATATATATAATATACCATTATACGTATTTTATATATATATATATATATATATATATATATATATATATATATATATATATATACATATATATATATATAAAAAAAAAATCATAAACCATCGCCACTGAATTTAGCGTGACTCACCCACAGGCAACAGTAACGTTTTCATCCGGCTCGTAAACGGAGCCGTTTATCCAGTGAATGATGTCATCCTGGCAGGTTTTATTTGGGTCTTTCAGTTCTTGCACCTCCAACTCATAGAGCACAAACGTGTTGGTCATCATACCATACACCAAAAGCATGAGAGGCGGGGCAGCGCCGTGGATGAGCGCGCACACGCTCCCCACCACCATCATGGCAATCTCCTTCCAGGTGGCAAATCGGAACTGGCGGGAAGAAAATTAGACATTAGATGCTTGAGTGAAATGATTACAGATGGAGATAAGAATCCCGTTTTACAAGTTACACTTCAAGATGGAATTCACGCGCAACAGAAATGAGGTAAGCTCTGTTAGATGCATGGATGAGTGGAAAAATTCTAATCTAATTAAAAAATATGGGCCAAATTAATACATGTGTTTTTATTTTTTTACCAGTTGAAAGTATCCAACACTGAGCGTATTCTGTTCTTTCTTCTGTTTCTTCTCATCCCTGTAAACATTCAATTTCATTAACATTGTTGCCTAAAATATGATTTGAGTTGAAAATAAGTCTTACCCATTCTTTTGATTCGCTGCAAAAGAAGAAAATGAATAAAAATATGAAAAAAAAATTCTGGTGACCTTCATATTTATATTTAGCTTGGTTTTACACGTGCTATAGTTAGCGTATGAATAAAATAATGCATTAGCGCTTTCATTATTCTGATACATTTTCCTGATGACTGATTCCACAACAAACGCACAGTTTTTATTGACCTATGTTGACACTTTTTTCTTTAAGCGAGATTACTCACCTATGTCTGTCGGTAGCGTAAATTTCATAGTTTTCTTCATGTTGTCTGACCTGGAAAATTACAACCATCACAAGGGTTAATAGGTCAAAGTGAAATACGCAGCTTCGGAATATTGAGTTTAACAAAATTTAACAAAAAAAAGGCCCCTTATTGAAAATGTTAAACTTTTAAGAACATTTTTTTATAGAAATAATTCTTCCAGTCCGGTTTAATAATTGACAATATCGACTTGATCCCTTTTATGTAAAGTAGATGAGTTGTGAGCTTGTCTTCTCAGTGTTCTTTTTCTCTCCTTTCATCCATTACCAGCCCGGCCCGTATGTTAGTCAGGGTCAGGGTGAACTGGAGCCCATCCCGACTGACTTTAAGCAAGAGGCGGCGTTCTCTCACTCTCAGGGTCCAAGAAGGCATTCAAACGCACATTCACACCAATGGGCAATTTAAAATCAACTAAACATCCATTCGAAAACAAAAAATCTCGTCGAGAAGCTGTCACAGTGAGTACATCCTCGGTCCGAGTCGAGATTACTAGAAATTTGGCTGTGAGGGCGACTGACCATCTCAATCTGATTCAAATCAATATATTATAATCATGTAAACACAAATACAAATGTCAAGAAATGTTGTTTTAGTTGAAGGGAGGGGGGGGGTTACTGTACCTGAACAGGACAGCTCTCGGTCAATGTGTGGTTTCGCCAGCAATAACACGGCTGGAGTTAATAAGGCAACCTATGCCCCTCCCCTACTACTATTATCTATAGCTCCATTATACTGATAAGGTTTGTGTCAGCAATATGGCCAGGAAAAGTCTGAAGTCTTCAGAAAAAAAAAGAAATCAATATTTAAATCATTAAAATATTGATTTTAAACTGGGAAGTCACAATGTTTTTATACAAAGAAGTAAAGGGACATTTAAAATTGGAAGATTTGATGTGATGTTGAAGAAAAAGATATTTATGAATGTGTTCAAGATGTTATCAGAGGTGATTGTAAAGTGAGTTTAATGACCGTAAGGCCATTAGTTGTGATCAAGTGCTAGAAAACTTGAAGTGTACTCACTGGAATGCAGATCATCAACTGTGTGAAAGGACGTTTGACTTTTAATGATTACAATGATTTCATTCTTTAGCCCATTTAATTGCACACTACTCAGTTTTCTAGGTTAAATGTATGTATGCCTTGAAAAAAAACACATCAAATATTTTTTCTTAAAAAAAAAAAGAAATTCTTACTAAAACGTTTTTTTCAAACATGTTGAGAATTGTTTTTATTATACTTTATTTTTCAATTCTAATTTCCTAAACTCACATCTATACATGAAAATCATAAGAGCTTATTAATTATACTGTTTACTTTTACATAATAAAAAAAAAGATTAATAATATAATGTCTCAATAAAAGGTGAATGCCCGCACGGACATATTTGGATTTGGAATTTGCTCTCGCCTTACAGATGATCTGATACTGGATTCCCAACACAAGTGATTGATAATGTCATAGGTAGGTGGTACTCCAGTCCAAGACAACAGTGCAATAAAAACAAACCCTCGAGAGAGCTACTAATCACCAAGCATGGTAGTACAAACTCTCAAAATGATTATTTTATCAATTATTATTAATATATATTTATATCAATTTACATTACACTGTGGACAATTGTAAAATTGGAGACAATTATAAAAATTTACAAAAAAGATTTGATTCCCCATTTGCACCTAAAACTGCCTTCTACTTTGCTTCCACGAGAGGGCAGATATTTACTTTATGCCAAATCCTACAATTATGAAAAGCCATACCTAATTGAGATTCCGATATGCACAAAATATGTATGATATGTTCATAATTTCCATTTGAATCCTAAACCTTTCGATTGTATGAGCGTTTCCTTAGTGCAGTTACAGTTGCAGACATATTCCAACAGAGGACGCTGTTTCATTCTTTTTGGCAGACCTATCCGGAAAACGGGACGAAATTTAACAAAAGTGGGATGGGAACAATTAGAAGAAACTTTTCGTTTCCACCTCCACATAATGCGCTCATTTAGTCTGCTTGTTCACTCAGTAGAGGTTCTACCTGACGGGAAAGTTGCACGTGAGTTCAAAATTCCTAACTTGGAAGCATTGTTTGTTGTACTATTGTGATTGGGGTACTCATTTGCCAACTTTTGTTTGTTTGTTTAGTTTTCTTTCTTAATCAGTGATTTATCTTCATTATAGTTGTATTACTTGTATTCAGAGGGACGGAACTATTATTAATTCACCTTAATTATTAGCAACCTAGTTATTATTACTAGTACTGCATCCTAAAATGGGAAAGCCAACACAGATTTAAATGAGATGTGATTCAAAACCCACATTGTTTACATGCTTGTTTACATCCATAACTTAGTTGAATTCATTTATGTTGTGTGTTTATTTGTTTTTGTTTGAATTTAAAATGTCCTATTTTGTTCACGGTCCTTGAAGGCAGCTCGAGGCAGGAAAAGTATTTTTTCTTTTTTCTTAATGGTACAGAAACAATTATGAGGTGTGGTGGCAGAGGAAGAGAATGAAATTTTTCCTGGCAGTGCATTGATGGATTAAAAAAAATATATAATTAAAATACCTTTTGGACCAAATAAGTGGAATTGGCAAACTTACCTCATGTGACATCTGTTGATATCTCATGACACAGATAGAGATGTTGCTGTACATCGTGGGGTTCCTGGTCCTTTGGTTTGTCCAGCGGTGGTTGAAGGAGCCCAAACGTGTGGAAAACAAGCGAGACAAATATGTCTACATCACCGGCTGCGATACTGGCTTTGGGCATCTACTGGCCAAACATCTTGATAAGCTGGGCTTCCGTGTGATTGCCGGCTGTTACACCGAGAAGGGCAAGGATGAGCTGAAGAAAACCTCGTCCGACAGACTGATCGCTCTTCATTTGGATGTCACTGACTCTGCCAGCGTCAGACGAGCCACTGCTCTAATTGACAAACTTGTCGGGCAGACAGGTAAGGCCACACCATTAGGTACACCTGAAGAGGATTGCAGAGGAGAAATAATATAACTGTGCGTCCTGTTATATTGAACGTGTTTATAGATTTTTTTTTTTTGCTCTCCACGCTTTTTCAGGACTGTGGGCCGTTGTGAACAATGCGGGCATCTCTGTGCCAGTGGCCCCCACAGACTGGTTAACTGTTGAGGACTATAAGAGCATGCTGGACGTCAATCTACTGGGCGTGATTGACGTGACCCTGAGCGTCCTCCCTCTCATCAAGAAGGCCCGAGGCAGGGTGGTGAACGTGGCCAGCGTGTTCGGGAGGATCAGCCCGTTCGGCGGCCCGTATTGTGTGTCTAAATACGGTGTGGAAGCCTTCAACGATAGCCTGCGGTGAGAGAGAGACACTAACGTGCAACTAACGTGCCTTATCTCATCTAATCTAAAATCATTGTTTCGACTTCATCTTTACGCCAGTTTGAATTTGGCACCTTTTGGAGTGAAAGTTTTGTGCATCGAGCCTGGTTTCTTCAAAACCAACGTCACTGACCCAGAGATCATTGAAAAAAATGGGAAAAGGCTCTGGGACAGGTTGCCGCAGGATGTGAAAGATGACTATGGAGAAAATTATGTGGAGCGTGGTGAGTGCTTTGTGTCTTGTCAGAGAATAAATACGTCACTATAAATAAATGTCTAGACTGGAAGCCAGATGCACTAACCATTACCGCACGTTACAAAAATGCTTTTGTGTAAAAATTATTGAAGACACACATCTGCCATTTGCATAGACAGTCATTCGTACAAGTCAGTTGTCGTTGCAATAAATTGAAGTTACATACCCATCTAATCACATCACAGCATCAGAAGAACAAGCTCTGCAAGTTTTTGTCACCCGGACAATCTTACTTATGAAGTCATTCTGCACACAGTTATGATGACATGATCTCCATACTATTTACAATAAACTCTGTGCGTGCTCTTGATTGCAGCGCTCGAAACCATTGTGGCCAAATGTCAACTCCTAACGGACAGCAACCTGATGAAGGTCATTGGCTGCATGGAGCACGCCGTGGCCGCCGTGCACCCTCATACCCGTTACTCGCCCGGATGGGACGCCAAGTTCATCTGGCTGCCTCTGTCCTACATGCCAGCCTTCATCACTGACACCTTGATCCTTAAACTCAGCCCCAAGATTAAAGTATCTGTGTTCTAAGCTTCAATGGGAGTCTTGCGGTGTTACCTTAAGCAAAATTAAATGGTGTTAAAAATCCTATTTTAAAAAGTTTATTTTAGCTGCAAAGTTGTTAAAGTGCAAGTGAAAAGGGAACCAGGACAAGTTTATTCAGATCGAGCACCAAATTCCTGAGAGTTGATTATTCATTGAAGGGAGGCCAAACTTTCTACGAATGTCATGCATGTATGACATGTATGACTGAAGTAATTGGCTATGTTGTGAATCATGTTTACAGTCACGATGATTTGTTTGAAGTCTGAATGAAACACGCTACTTAACTCCTTACCGTTCCTGTTTTGTGTGTTTTAAGTGCTCGCTGAGCTTGCAGATATGTATTGTAATGTTTGTTATTGTGCATTATGGGAAGTGTGAGGGCGTTTGGCCAGGAAATGATGCGAGTTCAATAAAAAGTGACTAAATTGCACCAGCCACTGGTTTCATCTTTGACCACGTCGAGGCCATTACAGTATCTTAAAAAGTTCGACATTATTGAAATCTCCTGAAACTCTGATTTCGAAGCCACAAGATGGCGCAAATCCACCGCAAACTTTTCAACTTTCCAGCGTCCCGCATAGTTATTAAACAATACAGCGAGTTCCAAACAGCTTTGTGTAGCTACTAACCTTGCAAAAAAAGCAGCTGGAATCGACTCCATTTCTGGCATACTTCACACACGAACATAGAGGAACGTCAGCGTCAAGGGAGGCCAAAGATGTACGATTAACCGCTTCTATATATCAGATAGGAACAAAGATTTTGTAGTCCGCGTTGCAGCCCGGAATATAAATAGCCTTACACACAGCCACATCCGCAAACAAACGCAGTAAACACACAATACTTTAAGTGCAGTGGAACAGAGAGGCATCGGAAAGGTAATTCAGCCGCAACCAAACTGATCGCTTAGCACTCATTTGGGTTTATTAGTTTATTATCTTTTTTATTATTATATTTTTTCCTCAACTGCATAACTTTTTTGCATACTAATAAGACAGCTTTGACAGTAGTAGTACAACTACTAGTAAGGCAAAACTCTGCACTTGTTGACATTATGCGTAACTTTTAAACTGAAGCGCTAGTAAGAAAAAATTGCTAAGTTCTGACCTATTTACTTTTATTTTGTAATACTTGTGTTTGACCGCATAGTGGTGCTGTTGCTTCCAGAATACAGTAATGCACAATGGAAAACCTATAGAAACTGGAGACAATTTAAATGATGTGGTTTTAAGGCGAACTTTCACAAAACATGAAATATGTGGTGGCCTTTCCTTGCCTAATAGCAATCAGGCAAAAATACACAGTCAAAGGACAAAGTGCTTGTTTCCATTTTAATCAAATATTTACCGACCAACCATAAAAGGTGATGTCTGGTCACGTGGCTGCTTTGACAACACAGGTACTGGGACAAGTGTAGGTCTTTTATTTTCTTTCTCATTTGCTCCTCTAGTGAGATGTTCCTGTACATCGTGGGGCTACTGGCCCTGTGGTTTGTCTACAGATGGTTGAAGGAGTTCAAACGTGTGGAGAACAAGGGAGACAAACATGTCTACATCACCGGTTGCGATAGCGGCTTTGGGCATCTCCTGGCCAAGCACTTAGATAAACTGGGCTTCCGCGTGATAGCCGGCTGTTACACCGAGAAGGGCGAAGATGAGCTGAAGAAGGCCTCCTCCGACAGACTGACCACTCTTCACTTGGACGTCACAGACTCTGCAGGCGTTAAAAAGGCCGCGGCTCTCATCGACACTCTTGTAGGACAGAAAGGTAAAGTCTCTGTGGAGGAAATGTTTTTCAATGAATAATGGAGGGTATGATACAGAACTACAAAAAATGCGGCCTCGTCTTTTCAGGACTATGGGCCGTGGTCAACAATGCAGGCGTCGCTGTGCCGACGGGCCCCTCAGACTGGCTTACAATTGAAGACTTCAAGAGCATGCTAGCTGTCAATTTGCTGGGTGTGATTGACGTGACCCTGAGCGTCCTCCCTCTCATCAAGAAGGCCCGAGGCAGGGTGGTGAACGTGGCCAGTGTGTTTGGGAGGATAAGCCCGTTCGGCGGTCCGTACTGTGTGTCCAAATACGGCGTGGAGGCCTTCAACGACAGCTTGCGGTGAGCGCTAACTCGGCAGAAAGCTGTTTGTCGTCCCCCCACTGAGCACCACCTTCATCTCAGCTTTATCTCTGACTTCAGTTTGAACTTGGCGCCATTTGGTGTGAAGGTTTTGTGCATCGAGCCCGGCTTCTTCAAAACAAACGTCACTGACACAAAGGTGTTGGAAAATAACCTGAAGAAACTTTGGGACCGATTGCCGCAGGACGTGAAAGACGACTACGGACCAGACTTTTTGGAAAGTGGTGAGTTTTTTGATGCCTCGTCAGAAACTGCAAAGTAGTACTTGGTGTAAGCAAAAACCTTTGTGCATGCTCTCCACTTCAGCATTCAAAATGATGTCACAAAAATTCCAAGTGTTGACTGACAGCGACCTGATGAAAGTCGTGGGCTGCATGGAGCACGCTGTGGCCGCCGTCCACCCTCGCACCCGCTACTCGCCCGGATGGGACGCCAAGTTCATCTGGCTGCCTCTGTCCTACATGCCCACCTTCATCACTGACAGCTACTTTCTTAAATCCAGCCCCAAGATTAAAGCGTCTGTGTTATAAAATACCACGGGAGTCCTTCCATCTGGTGTTACTTGCCACTTTTTTAAATTCTTCATAATCCCCATATATATAAATATATAAGTCAATGCAGCTTTACTCATAACGCTGATGTAAGACCTCAGCGTAGACAGCTGACCTCTGACCCAAAGTCTGTGCTGCTTTTAAAGGGCTTAATGTTCAACTTGCTTTCTTTCTTATTGGACTTGGGCTGGGGTTGACTTGGGACCCACAGAGGGAAGGCACATTTGAGACCACTCACTGTACTGTACTGTCAATCAATTTCATAATTGTATATCAAGCTTATATAAGCAGTAAAAAATAGATCAATCTTTTTTGTATCATCGTGAACATGAACCTGTACATCATTGGTGACGCCAAATATTTCGTCGCCTAGTGGAACAAGTTTTGAAAAGGTTTTACATTTTTATATGCGTATCATAAAAACCTGGCATGTCAACTTTTTATATCCATTTAATGTAGCATGCCCAAATATGTGTATCAGCATTGATGTTTCAAAATGAATAATTTTTGTCATACTGTATGAGTTTTAAACTGTGGTGTGATGTGGTGTAGTTCATTTTGGGCCAAGATCTAATCATACGCCGGTCAAAGAATGCGTGTTACACAATCGCGCACTAGTGAAACATTGAAGGGATTGTCTCTGCCTTTAGTCAGTCTTCCTAATGACTTCCGTTGACATGGTAGGTTTATTTTATTTGTTTTTGACACGATAATCTTAAATATGAGTGATTGACAAGCGCCTAAGTGTAATGAAATCATAAACGGCTAAGGTGCTGTGAGGCAATTAGGAATGTTTTCAAGTTTGGACTTTTTTAATGCATTAGGTACATAATTGTTTTAAAAAAAAAAGTAAAACTTAACTAATCAATTTCCTGGTCATATTTTGATGGAAGCTGTGTTTTAGCTATGTTTACTTTTATTAATGAGCACTATGAATATGATATCAAGATTAAAAAAAAAAAAAAAAACATAATCCATAAACCCCTGCAATGCCTCCATTTTGACAAACTGTCCATGTCCTTATGTTGGCCACCTGCTCTTCTATCTGTGGCCTGTTGGTGGCCTCCCGGTGTGCGAGGTTACGAGAACATAACTGAAGTCTGGAGTGCATGGTGTCACTCGCATTGGCTGCAGCAACAGAAGGTTGTAAACAAACAATGGCAGCTGTTGGGCCACCTCACATTCCCCACAATGATTAATAGAGGCAATGGTTCAAAGCACCTGTCCTATGGAGTCACTAAACTTTGGACACCCTGCCTTGTTCTTGTGTAATTTACCTCAATGATGCAATCTTGTCCACTCAGGTGACTGAAGAACTGACTTCAGGTATTTTGGAGGTATGTCGACGATTCTCATTCAATTTTAAAAGAGCTGAGCATGGTCTCCTACAAAGAAAATAAACGATATGTTTCAGGCACTGGTGTCCCATCCAACCCTGACCTCTTTGCTACTTCTGGCTGCCCTTGTCGCCACATGCTGGTATATCAGAGACTCCTACGAGGTGGCCACGTTCGACCTCAAGCATGTGCTCATCACAGGCTGCGACAGCGGCTTCGGCAACCTGCTGGCTAGACAGCTGGATGCCAAAGGTTTCCGGGTCATAGCGGCGTGCCTCACTGAGACGGGATCGGCGGAGCTGGCTCGCTCGGCCTCCTCCAGACTGAGGACGCTACTCCTGGATGTAACAGACGGCGAGAGCATTAGGAGGGCACGGGAGTTTGTGAGCAGAGAGGTGGGAGAGCGAGGTGAGCTGTATGAGGAGGAAGGGAAGGGGGGCTGGGCTGATAGAGTGCCAGTCCGAGTGAGGCGCCGGGAGATAACCTGGACTGACATCCTGGCCCCCGGGTTACTCCTCATCATCAACTCTTCATCCTCCTACTGACATGTCTGATAGATCCTTTTAGTGCAATGCGGAGGGAGAAAATAACCATCCCTGACTTTTCACAGCTGCACACTGACACTTCCTTAATCTGCCACAAGAAATAATAAAATTTGATTAAAAAAACATATTTAAACTCGAGAGAGTTTCAAATAAAACATACGCCAGCATAGTGACCTTTCTCTTGACCTGTCTTATCTGCCCCTAATGAGGCAGCTTTGTTCCTCGTCAGGCCTATGGGGGTTGGTGAACAATGCGGGCCGATCCACACCCATCGGCCCAACAGAGTGGATGCAGTTGGAGGATTTTACAAAAGTTCTGGACGTGAACCTGATAGGCACTGTGGAC
Source organism: Syngnathus floridae (assembly GCF_059516105.1). Lineage (NCBI taxonomy): Eukaryota > Metazoa > Chordata > Actinopteri > Syngnathiformes > Syngnathidae > Syngnathus > Syngnathus floridae. The sequence continues at coordinate 10,610,052 of NC_142420.1, read as the reverse complement.
ATGACGCTTCGCTTCCTGCCGCTCCTGAAGAAGGCCCGAGGCCGGGTGGTCAATGTTGCCAGCATCATGGGCCGACTGGCTCTCACTGGGGGAGGCTACTGTCTTTCCAAGTGGGGAGTGGAGGCCTTTTCGGATAGCCTCAGGTACGGCTGAGTTCTTCTTTTCATAAGGGCTGAACTAATCATAAACCAAAAGACAACTTCATGTTGCATATTTCAAATAACCACATTGCCTTATGACAATCCGTTTAGCTTAATGCTAGCAAACAATGGAAAATGTCATAGAAAGGCTAATGACTGGCAATGGCATTTTCAATTCATGGGTTAAGTAGAATAGTTGTATTAAATTTGTAATGAGAGTATTGATGTGTTGTGCGTTAATAGACGAGACATGCAGCATTTTGGTGTCAAAGTGAGCATCATCGAACCTGGTTTCTTCAAGACTGACGTGACCCGGCTGGATCTCATTGAAGCTGACCTCAGAAGGCTCTGGACTCGCCTCCCTCAAGAAACAAAACGCTTCTATGGAGAAACATACTTTGATGATTGTGAGTAAAAAGTGGGTTGAAAAAAATCATATTTTGAAAGACGTCCAACCGTCATGACCTTGCAGATTTGAAGGCGCAGGCCTTCTCCATGAACGTCCTGTGTAGTTCCCGCCTCTCTATGGTGACCAGCTGCATGGAGCACGCCTTGACTGCTCGCTCCCCCCGCACGCGCTACACCGCCGGCTGGGACGCCAAACTTTTCTGGATCCCGCTGTCGTACCTGCCTGCATTTGTGTCTGATTTTGTTATCAGCGCGCTTCTACCTTCTCCTGCGGCAGCGAGGAGGTGATGAAGAGGAACTTCACTACGGTCACCAAATTCAACTCAGCAGCAGCCATTTCAACTGTCAGTGATCAGAAAAAGCAGGTTTTATTTGTAATCGTTTAAGATGGTGGATACAAAATGACTCATCTGCATTCTGAGGGCATGCGTGGCTCATCCACATAAATTAACATCCGTGCACAAGCATGTTCAAGTATTCTGTCTGTTATTCCTCATCATCAGTGCTGATATAAAAAGACATAATCACAGTGATTAAAAGTCACAAAGTCAGGGATCACATAAGAGTAAAAAAAAAAAAAGTTTTGATTCAGAAAATCGCATTATTTAGCTCACGTGTTTGGACTGCAATTCATTCCCTGAAGGGATTATACGGTATGGATTATATATTTATTTTATGGCAAAGGCAGAAAATCATCAAGCTTTGTTTCCTCTCCTGGACGCGTATAAATGCACAACTACCCACACGGGCTATTTCAAAATCTTCTCGTTGAAATTTACAAATATACAACATAATTTCATCAACGTCTTTATCAGCAGCGTCAGTGCAAAGATATACGTATCGTACATCAGAATAAAGAAAAAAAAAAAAAACACGAGAATTGGCATACGTAATGTCACAAGGCATAGACTTTCTTCTCCCGTACTCTGTCGAAATGTACAGCCGTGCCTTGAGATACAATCCGTTAATCCGTTACGTGACCACTCTCTTAAGACAGAAAAAAAATCTGAAAAAATGTATCTGGGTCACTCATTATATCTCAAGGCAGCACTATATTTAATATCTCTTAGAATACAACAATTTGAGTTGTTTTTTTCCCCCCCCACAGGCTGCATAAAAAAATAAATTCTGTGCAAAGTGTGATTTTCCCTCGTCAGTGAGGGTGCGGTTATACGTCAATGTCCTCTTTAACCAGAGTGGCCGTGTCTTTGAAACTGTCCTCGGTTGGTGAAAAGGCGCTCGGATGATGATGGTGATGATGATGATGGTCCCTCCTCTGAGGTTTGGGGGGTGGGGCGTCGTCTCCTCCTCTTCCTCTGCTTCCTTCAGACTTGTCGTCCTTCATCTGTTAAGAAATATTTTAAAATGGTGTGAATTGCTTTTGACTTTTTAAAATTCCAAATTTAGCCTAACCCACCTTGGAGTAGGACTGGATTTCAAAAGCGCTGCTGGGCTTCAGTCGACGTTTCAATAGGCTCCATGTTGACTCCTTACAGAAAAGTCACATTATTCATTTATGCTTTCCTGCCATCTTGTGGCATCTATTGGCAATTCTAAACATTTTGGACGGGCCCTTAATTACTGTACTTGCCAATTTTCGGTAGAGAACAGCGAGGAACATTCTATTCCTCATTTTGAGCTGGACTTATTCCTAATAATAACAACGCAAGATTATACAATATCCTCTTGATAATTGAGAAACTGACCTCAACAGGTTTGGTCCCAACAGACGACGTGTGAACAAGGCCTGCGCTCTGCTCAGCGTGATAGACCGGGTTCACAAAATTGTTCTGTAATTTCTCGCCACTCACGTTAACAGTAACCTGTTCAGGAGCCCCCCAAAAAAAAAAATTGGTAACATGAGGCATTAGCAGATGTGTGAGGTGTGCTGGTGTACCTGCGAGGCGTGAATGACAGCCGGGTCCGCCGCCATGGCGGCCGCGTTGGCATATAACGGATTCTCAAAGGTGACAGGATGCCTCGCCACTTCCACGGCAAAACGATCATCCTGTGGTAACATCGTGTTGCCGTTAATAATGTACAAAAAATGGAAATTAGAAGAACTCACCATCTGCATGGCGGTATCGATGAATGACACTCCGATGCGCGTGGGTCCGAGATCCACGTTATCGCCCGAGCGGAAGGTCACTCCATTGCCTGTGTCGCTAGACTTCACCAGACTGCTGAGGCTAGCGAAAGCAGACTTGCATGACTTTGCAACTCTTTTGCAAACTGTGCATTTGAACAGAACTGGAAAAAAAGCTACCTGGGCAGTTTGGGAAGAGAGGGGAGGAAGGATCCGGTTCGTTTGTAGTTGAGGAAGACCCCGACTGCCAAGGCGCCAGTAATAATGATGATGATGGCTGCGAGAAGAACTGCCACAGCTTCAGATAGAAAAGGTGGATTATTTTAACAGATGCTGTTTTTTTTTTTTTTTTTTACTGAAAAATGTACTACTTTTACTCTTTTTGCCAGTGAACTATGTTTGATTGAAGGAAGGAGCTTCTATAATACTGGCAATGTCAAATGTTTTTTCTTGATGCTGTTGTACCTGTTCCCGCTGGAGCGCTTCGTGATTTGCCCATTTCGCAGTAGCTGCCCAAATAACCGTAAGGACATCTTTGTAAAAGACAGGATTAGAAATTACTGGGTGATCTTTTTTGGACCGCTATGAAACCTTGAGTAACAACACTCACTTGCACTTGGGCAGACCCGCTTCGTCGGTGTAGCAAGTGCCACCATTCATGCATCTGCATGCAAGAGGCATCGCAACAGGCGCCTCAATGGCTGCGAGGGAAGAAGCCGGGCAAAAAAAATAAAATCACGCAACAAAATCAAAACCACGAGGAGCAGCCGGACACAAGGAAAAGCGGGAGCGAGGCGGCGCATGCAGTCAGGCTGCGGCGTACCTGCATCGCATTCACCCGAGTCGAAATCCAGTGCTGAGGAACCTTGGGGGCAGGCACACGTGTAACCACCGGGCCGGAGGAGGCACAGGTGACTGCACACATTCTTGCAAGGGTTGGGCACTGATGACGTCAAAGCAGAGTCACTCGAATGACACAAGTGTTGTTGAGATAATAATAAAAAACTCACATTATACATAAATAGTTCAGAATATTTACTGCGTTTGTGTGATTACGGACTGACCTGAGTGGTTGTGCCGGTGCTCCTGGTAAATGCGAACCTGAGTCAGCCATGGGTTGATGGTTAACACTTTGACTTTGTTTCCTTTTCCAAATTTATTTGTCCTCCACACTTCCCCTTTCTCCTTTGTTGTCCAGTACACATGGCCCTCAAAGAGGTCCAAACTGTATGGATTCCCAATATCTAAACCATGGACACAATTAAAGCGGGGCACCATCAATATGTATTGTTTTCATGTCACATTGTGAGCAAAAGTACGGGATCCTAAAAGATGGTTCTGACCTCCCGATATGATGATCTTTCTATCTGTGCCATCGGGTTTCATGGACCCAATGATGTTTTCTTTGGAGTCACACCAGTAGATCCTGTGTGCATTCAGATAGTCCAGAGCCAGCCCGGTAGGCCAGCCCAAATCTTCACCGACCAGCACCTGCCTACTTTGGCCATCCATCCACGCCGATTCGATTTTGGGTTTCCGACCCCAGTCGGTCCAGTACATTGTTCTGAGAAAAACCAAAAAATACATAGGTAAAATTTTGCTTACACAATATCATTCAAGTAAAGCATCATTACCCGAGTGCTGGATTGACAACGATGGCAGCGGGCTGGTCGAGGTCAGTGTGGACCAACCACTTCCTGTAACGCCCGTCCAGTTTGGCCACTTCAATACGATTGGTGCCTGCATCAGTCCAGTATATGTGCCTGCAAACAGAGGTTGAAGTGTTAACCAACTGGGCTATAAGAAAATAAAAACCCGAACAAGACCGAGTGAATTACCCGCCAACCCAGTCGACAGCGATGCCGTCGGGATTAGCAACATATTTCAGATTGAGGTCCACGTCTCTAACTGGGTTGTTGCCGTGATCATTGAAGGTGGTCATATAAGCACGTTTGATGGAGCCGAACTCGGATCCTCGACCCACAACTGTCCAGTACACGATGCCTAAAACAAAACGGGCTAATTCATTGTGTTGCTCCAGACAAACAAAATGAAAAATTTAGGAGGTGATATCCTTACTTAGGCCTTGTTTTTCTGGATCCCACAAGTAGTCCAGAGCTTGGATGTGTTCAGCATTGTCCACATAGTCGGAATACTGCTCAGATGAAAGATTGAAGCGTCGGATACGGACGTTATCCGGCAGGAGAAGCACTGGTGGGTTTCCTTTTATGACACAGATAAAGGATACATGCAGCTCAACGCAAAAAAAAAAAAAAAATCGTATCTTTGCGGAGATGTTTCTTACCTTGAGCGGCACACTGGGTCCCATGTGGTTCGCTAAAGGAGACAAAGCCCTCAGCGCAGAAACACTCATAGCTTCCCTTTGTGTTCTTGCACTCTTGGGGGCAAATCCCGTACACCTCACACTCGTTGATATCTTTTTCCCCCCAGTAAGAGAAATTGTTGATAATAAGTTGTTTGGACCAAATAACGTGAATTTTAGCTTTTGTGTTGAATCAAACAAAAATACCTTCACAGGTGTGTCGTTCGTCGCTTCTGGCTCGGTAACCTGGCATGCAGGAGCACAAGAAGCCTCCGTCCGTCAAGTCGGTGCAGTTGTGTTCACACATCTGGGCACTGCAAGAATGCGTGCTTTGCTGGTCTGATAGGAGAACAAGAATGTGTTAATAATAAGGACAATATGATGAGCTGAGTCGTTAACGTACGGCAGCCGAGTTCATCCGACTGGTCCCCGCAGTCGTCATAATCATCGCAGGCGTACTGAAGAGGAATGCATTGTCGATTACTGCATTTGTACTCCTCGTCAGCACAAGGGCCGTGAGTGGGGCTTTGGCCTGGAGGAGAAGAAATGATCGAGGATTAATAAAGAGCCCAATCAAGTGAGAGATGCTTCAAAGTCAGCTCACAGTTTTCTCGTCTCTCATCCGAGCCGTCGCCACAGTCGTCCGCAGAGTTGCATAGCTCGTGGCTGTAGATGCAACGGTTGTTGTCGCAACGGAAACGGAACGGCGTCTCACATTGGACTGTCACTATGGAAACCGAGTTGACAATGACACCTCGGACGTTTAGCAACAGATGGACTCTTTCTACTTACAGCAGAGGTGAAGCTCCTCGTCGGAATTGTCCCCGCAGTCGTCGTCTCCGTCGCACTTCCAGTGAGGCTGCACGCAGACATGGTTCTTGCACTCAAACAGGAAGTGGGGGCAGTAGGTGCCGTTTGGGAAGCGTGGTGCTACAAAGTCAGGAAAACAACTCAATGAGACTTGTACTGGAAATTAATCAAATTGCGAGAGACATGTTTGTGATCCAAAGGGCTCACCGCATGACGACTCGTCCGTGTAATCCACGCAGTCTGCGTTGCCGTCACATTTGAAGCGGTCGGCGATGCAATGCCCGCTCCCGCACTGGAAGTAGCCAGGATGGCATGTCCGAAGCTCTGAGACATACATTATTTCATGAATACAACTCGATTATGAAATATAGATCGCATGGCATTAAATAAAAAATATGCAAAGTAGTGGCCAGTGAGTGTAAATCCATTGAATTGTTGTTATCATTTGTTATTTTATGTACCTAGTCTTGATCAACAACTGTCCCCTATTCTCCCAGCACTGTACGCATGGAAGCGTTCATTCTGTCTGAATAAAAGACGACAGGTGGTCCCGTCTGTCTCCTCCGCTCAAAAATGCCCGTTTTATTAGGTCTTGGCACGGTGGTCCGCGGATACTCGCAAACAGCCGGACCCCCAGCCAAAACAAAGAGCCTCCACCCACCACAGTCTCTTTCATCCGAGTTGTCTTCACAGTCGTTGTCATGGTCACAGACCCAACGGTCGGGAATGCAGTGCAGATTGTTGCAGCGAAACTCGCTCTCGGTGCACGCGCGCGGTGCTGAGGAGGAGGGTAAACAGATATTTCAAAATCTTTATTTTCACAAATTCCATCATCTGATACACTTATCAGGAGTGAAGGAACACATTAACACGCTTTCAAGGCCTCTGTATAATTTGACTCCTTACAATGACCTCAAGAAAAAACAACACGGCCTCTTTAAGTTCAGCGGCGAATCCCAGACGGGTTTCCTCCTTAAGTGGCACCTTCTCAGGCGTGATTTAATTCGGTGAGGGTTCAAAGGTGACAGACTCCCTCTCTCCTGAGGACAAACTGTTTCTCAAGCTGTCGATAAGCCCGCTTGACTCCTCTTACGGCAGCCAGCTGTCAGCACGAGTGTGAAGCCCTTTGCGAAAATATTACCCCCGATAAAAAAAGAAAAAGAAAAAAAGAAAACTTGATAAAGGAGTACCAAATGAATTCATTTGTAAGCATATCATCTCTCGCTCTCTTTCACATCAGTTCAAAATGTGGCGAGGACTTACTACAGCTGCGCTCGTCGGAATTGTCCCCGCAGTCGTCATCGCCGTCACAGCGCCACCTTAGCGGGATGCAACGATGGTTGCCGCACTGAAAGTCTCCGCTGGCGTCGCAGGCCACCTCATCTGAAAAGAGAAAAAGGGTTCAGAAAACTGTGTGTCAAATTTTTATTTTCACTTTACAGGAACTTTAAGTTGATTCTGGTGCTTCTGAGGGTTTTGATAAGATCAATTACACTTAGTTTTAGAGTAAAACTATTCTTAGGTTCACTACCCGTGTTACTTAATTTAAATGACAGATTGAGCAGTGAAACTCTACTCTCACTTTTTGAACACATACCGAGTTCTTAGCAATGCCTTCATAACGTCAACGTCGGGGGTCTGGAGAAATGCTGAAAGTTTGAAATGAAAGGCATCGCGTTTCTTAATTAAACCACACAGGAGGGAGTGGAGGAGCATGTCTGAGCCAGATGGATGACCTGTATTCATGCCCAGTGCGTGTGCGTGTGCAGAGAAGTCAAGGAAGTGGAGGAGAGCCGGTGTGAGCCGTCTCCACCGCACGGTGCTAGCTGCGGAAGATAGAGCAAGTGCTGCTCTCCTCAACCTCCACCTGGCCCATCTGCTACATTCTTACGGCAAGATTAGCGCGGATCTCCCCTCCTGCTCGGGCATGGCACTAATGGAGCGAGGGCCTCTGATAAGAGGCGGGAGTGTGTGTGCGTGGATTACAAAGCTCGGCGAGTGAACCCGTGCCCCCCCTCCTCCCCACGCAAGGACAGAGCAAAAGCACACACGTACACGCAGACTTAAGCTAGCCAACATCTCATAAATCTAATTTCTAATAAGAGGAGGTGGTGATACTAATTGCGGCCCACTGTCGGACTCACCGCAGCCCTGCTCGTCGCTGTTGTCTCTGCAGTCGTCGTGGCCATTGCAGACAGACCAGAGCGGCACACATCGGTAGTTGGTCCTGCAGTCAAACTCGGTGTGGTTGTCACAGCGGTACGCTGGCCCCACTTGCAGAGAAAATGATTGTGTCATACTGGGCAGTGTAGAAAGAAGAAAGGTCAAACTCACTGCACTCCTCCAGAGGCTCGTCGGAGTTGTCCCCGCAGTCATCGTCGGTGTCACATTTCCATTTTGGGGGGATACAGCGTCCATTGCGGCATTTGAACTGCCCGGGACGGCACGTCCTGGTGGAACAGTGGGAGGGGTCTTCGTCGGAGCGGTCGCCGCAGTCATCCTCGCTGTCGCACTGCCACGACTCAGGGATACACTGCTTGTTTGCGCACTGCCACTGGTGAGGTTCGCATTGGTGTGTCGCTGGAAGGTGACGTCGGTGAAGTTTGAGTGACATGTCGAAGATGGGAGCAAATTTGAAATGAAGCGCAACTAACCGCACAAAACGGCGTCTTCGTCGGAACCGTCGTGGCAGTCCCGCTTGCCGTTGCATAACGAGTGCGGAGTGGTGCAATTGCCGTCGTTGCACTGAAAGTGGCCCAGCCTGCAGTGGCGCGAGGGGCATGTAGAGGGTTCGTCCGAGCCATCCCTGCAGTCTTTCTGACCGTCACACTTCCACCAGATCGGAATACAACTGTCGATGACGCAACTTTTCAAGGCCTTGTTGGAGGCATGATTTTGCGTAATGATGAAAGATAGGTGACAAACCGTTCATTGTTGGCGCATCTGTACTGGGTGCTGGTACACATGGGCAGGCATCTGGTCACTCCTCCGATTTGCATAGCCAGGAAGTGATCGGGACACTCGCAAGTGTGTTCCTGCCCCCCGTGACGGATGAGGCACAGGTGAGTGCAACCTCCATTGTTCACCGCACAAGGATTGTTTACTACCGGAGGAAGAAGCAAAGAGAGGTTCGATCAATCTCACTTGGACAAATACAAGTTGGTAATCTAAACCTGCACTTAAGTCTGAGTAAATAACAACATGAGGTGAGAGAGGTCGAAGCTGAACTCACCAATGGGCTGCCTGTAAGGATGGCACACGTGAATATCAAACGGTCTGTGTGTGGTGTTGACCAGAACCTGGCGACCAGAGCCGTCATATTTGTTTCCTTTTTCCACCGTTCGTGTGTTCCAGTCCGTCCAATAGACGGTGTCCTCGAACACGGTCAGGGCAAAGGGATGAGGCAAAACCCCGTTGTACACCGTGTGTCTGTGGTGGCCATCCAAATCCGAATACCTGGGGAAAAAAATGGATACGGATTGAAATTTGCAAGGTTTAAAGTTTTTATTGGAAATGAGAAGAGAATATGGACTTACTCGATGTAGTTCAAATGTGCGTCGGACCAGTAGAGCTTGTCATTGGTGTAGTCTATGGTGAGCCCATTGGGCCACTCTATCTTTGTGGTGATGATCGCTACTTTGTTGGTTCCGTCCATTCCAACTCGGCCTATGAAGGCTTTGTCACCCCAGTCACTCCAGTAAACATAACTAACCAGAGGAAAAATCAGAATCACAACTTGGCAAAATCAACTGACATTTCTTCTACTCACCCTTGTTTGGGATGCAACACGATGGCTCGGGGGTTCTCAAAGCAGTAAGTGTTGTTAGCATCGACGCAGTGCTCAGCCAGTTTTTTCACAAATCGTCCATCCAGTTCTGATACTAAAAGGCAATCCATGAAACTATCCACCCAGTAGAGCTTCCTGGCGATCCAGTCGATCGCGAGGCCCTCGCCGTGCACAATTCCGTTGACTACCACTTCTCTGTTGCTGCCATTGTAGGACATTCTTTCAATCACCCTGCGGCTCACGTCGATCCAATACAAGCGCTTGTCCACGCGGTCAAAGTCCATGGCCACAACACTGGTCAGGCCCTGCAGGATCAGCGAGTAAGCCTGCCCATCTGTGGACAGGTTCCTGAGGTAGTAGCGGTTGCTGAAGATGAGGTGAGGCGAGATGTTGCTGTTTTGGCGACACCTGCGCCCGTCCGGCTCTCGGAGGAAGCCCGGGGCGCACTTGCAGACGTACGAGCCCACCGTGTTCTCGCACACTTGGCTGCACACGCTGGGCGTCTCCACGCACTCGTTGACATCGTCGCACGTCGTCCTGTCGGACATGAGGCGGTAGCCCGGGCGACATGTGCAGATGAAGCTGGTGGCTGTGTTTGAACAATTGTGGTCGCAGCGATGGATCGATGGATCTGTGCACTCGTTGATACCTGGAATGATACGAGCACCAAAAAATATTGCATATTTTTAGAGAGAAGTGAACTGAGGTGATATATCGGGTAAATCTTCATCACACTTACCGCATCCTTTCTCGTCACTGTTGTCGGAGCAGTTGTCGTCCCGGTTACACACCTGGCTCAAGGGGATACAGTGCCCGTTGTCACATGTGAACTCTCCCGGGGGGCAAGTGAGCGGAGGGGCGTGGCACACGTGCTCCAGTTCGTCTGACTCGTCTCCGCAATCGTTGTCCCCGTCGCAGACAAAGTCATGCGACACGCATCGACCGTTTTGACAGGTGAACTGGTGTTGCTGGCACGGCTGGTAGGCGCAGCCCTGTTCGTCGCTGCTGTCGCCGCAGTCGTTTCGCCTGTCGCACCTAATTTAGAATAGCACAACATGAGGAAGTCATCGCACCAACTACAAAAGAGGTGATTCGGCGTAACCTGTAGGAGCTACGTATGCAGAGGCCGTTGCTGCAGGTGAACTCGTTGACTCCACAGGATCTCCGTGAACAATTCTGATGCTCGTCCAGCGCATCCGCGCAGTCGGCGTCTCCGTCACATAGCCAGTCTTGAGGAATGCACTTGCGTTGAGGCGGTTGGTTGTTCGCGCACGTGAACTCTGCGCTGGAACAGGCACGGTTAGCTGGATGCAATCACAGAGAGAGCTGATTAGAAAAAGCTTGAACCGCAATTACCCGAACATTCCTGAAGTGATACTGGGGATAAATAGTATGGTGCATACCACAATTGTGCCGTTGGTCTTCATCGCTCATGTCACCACAGTCGTTGTCTCCATCACAAATCCAGGAGGTGGCGATGCATCTGCCATCATCGCACCGGAACTGATCTGCATTGCACGTCCTGGCTAATGTGGCTACAAAGACAAAATGTACACCCAATTGAAAATTGATATGCGTGTCCAGATATGATCACTTCCATATTTTTCAGAAATTGATACTCTTGGTCCATCCTCATGTCTAATATTTATAGACATTTATTTACCAATTTAAAGTGTTGAAAATATCTTGAGAAGAAATTCCAACACTACCAAAATAGCCCTGGTAAGTCCACATTCCCATGCATGGTGAGCTATCCAAACAAAAGCCAACGTGAAGCTGTGTAACCCCCACAGGACAAAAGGAGGTTTGGAGGGGGTGCGCCACAGTAGAATCCAACACACAATAGGAGGCCTGGCTGAGCACCTCGTCAACAAAGAGATACACCGCACACACCGCTGCATCACTCACCATTTCTTCGATGGGCGGACAGGCACAAACACACAAAAAACTGGGGGAGGGGGTGTGATGGTGGTGAGTTCAGACACACAAAGCCAGCAAAGGCCATTAGAGGCTTTTTGGGTAAATGAGTTGTGTGACACTCACTGCAGGAGAGGGGTTCATCAGAGCCGTTGGCACAATCGGCCCCTCCGTCACAGTACCAGTGGGCGGGAATGCAACGACCGCTGGAGCAACGGAACTCACTCTGGGTACATGTGGATGTAGCTGGGGAGGAAAATGTAAAAGGCATCACTCGAACGGCGTCACGAATGAAATTGTTGCGTCGGTGTTAAACTCACCGCAGTGCGTCGGACTCTCGTCGCTCATATCTCCGCAGTCGTCGTCTCCGTCGCACAGGTACGAGCGCGGGATGCAAATGTTGGTCGACTGACACTTGGTGTGTTCCGGCTGGCATGTTCTCTCAGCTAAATAATCAGTTCATTCATTATGAATGAATGACATGAATACACAAATTGGCATTTGGCTGAAATTTCTAAATTGACTCACGGCAGTTTTGCTCATCTGAGGTGCCGTTGTCGTAGCAGTTATTGATGCCGTTGCAAACGTGCTCCTTGGAAATACATCGGCCATTGTTGCAGGTGAACTCTGCGCTGGGGTCACAGCGCCTGAACAGACAGCCCACTTCGTCGCTGTTGTCGCCGCAGTCGTCGTAGTGGTCGCAACGGTAGTGGTAAGGCACGCATCGCCCGTTGCCGCACGTGAACACGGTGGAGTCACATGTGTGGAAGGCTAACAAATGAAACGTGGGACCTGTCAGAGACCTTCAACAACTTTTACCGCACACAAATTCTCATATTACCTGACAAGGCTATAAATGATGACAGGAACTGAGGGACTGCATGCAAAGATGTAAGTGCTTGTGATTAGTATTGATTTGTTGCTAGGAGCCTGTTAAATGAATTTGAATTAACAAGTAAGCATACACACCTACATAGTTGAAATCAGCCTTGATTCCTAAGAAGCAATTATTTTTAGAGCAAAGAGACACACAGGGCTTGTTAGTAAAAAGAGGTCTACCAGTGAGGTTAATCAGAAATTCCCCCAAATATGGAAGTTGACAAATGTAAAGAGTCCCTACCACAGACTCTCTCCAGCTCATCACTGCCATCTCCGCAATCATTGTCATTGTCACACTTCCACTGGGCACGAATGCAGCGGCCATTTAGACAAGTAAATTGACCCGGCTGGCACCGAGTCCTGTTATCAGGGATGCAGTGCTTATTGTCAGCGAGGTACCAGTGCCCCTCTAATGGACAGTGACACTCAGCTCCATTGGGCCCTAAGAGCATCACATTTGATTTAATTATTTTTTTCTGGATTCAACGTCATGCCCGCAAAGACAATAATAAGAATGTTCATACCTGGTGTGCAGATATGACTGCAGCCTCCGTTAAACTGCTCGCAAGGACTGACACACTGCTGCTGCTTCCCGCTGGCCAAAACATGGATGTCCATGGGCCGAGACGGAAGGTTCTGAATCATTACCGTCTGGTCGGAGCCGTCATGTTTGTTGGCCCGGTAGATGCTACGTGTGTTCCAGTCAGTCCAGTAAATGAACTGGTCAAACATCGCCAATGCGAACGGGTAGATGGCCGTGCTGACGATGACCTCCCGATTTGATCCGGTCAGAGAAGATCGCTCGATTTTCTGTCTGATGGCGGAGCAAAATGAACAACGGCAGTGAGGAAGAACGACTTGGAATACAGAAATTGATTTTGTCTGATCTTACAAGCTGGCATCAGCCCAATACAGCCTTTCCTCTTCATAGTCTAAACTCAGTCCATTGGGCCACACCAGACTGCTGTTGATAATCTCCTTTCGGAAATTCCCACCTAAGGTAGCACGCTCAATCTTTGCATGGGTTCCCCAGTCCGTCCAATACATGTATCTGTCCAACAAGACAGGATTCATATAAAAAAAATCAAAAACTTCAAAATGCAAGAAAGCCTTACCCCCGGCAGGGGTCCAACATGATGGCCCTCGGCCTGGACACGTGTGCGATAATCGTCCTCTGAGATCCATTCACAGACATTGAGCTGATGCTTTGGTTAGCATAGTCGCTGTAGTAAATCCGTCGATTTATCCAGTCGTACGCGATGCCATCAGGAGCCCCGAGATCTTTCGCATCATATGAACCACAACTACATTAGACATTACATGTCTTAAAAAAAAAAAAAGGAAGACTGTTGCCTACCTGAAGCAACCACCACTGGAGTTGAAGTGGGAGAAGACAAACTGATGTAGCTGATCTTGCTAGCTCCTGCGCCCGAACTCTGAGTGAAGTAGACCCTTTGGTCGGTGAGGTCAAAATCCAGCGCCACCGAAGTACGTGGCACATTGACCACTGGGAAGGGCACGGCGTGGTCTTTTGGATCAAGACGTAGGCTGCGCACCGTGCTCTCCGTGGTGTAGATGAGATAATCATCCTTTGACACCACACAGCTCTCATCATCACCCGCAAGATTCCCAAAGGCACAAGCGCATTTCCTGGATGCGTTGCCAAAGTCGGCGGTTGGCAAGGCAAAGCAGAAGTGGGCGCAGCCTCCGTTGGCCTCCACACAGGGGTTATTGTGAAGCTCTTGGGCTGTGGACGGCTGCATGCGTCGGTCAAAAATAGTAACATCTCTCAACATGTTTATGTTGTCTCTTAAGACAGCAGGTTGCTCGGCGCTGCCGGGTTCCTTGCTTGCTTGGAAAACCTTCTTGAGGTTTCTGTCCACCCAAATGATACTCCCTTGAAACACGGTGATTCCGTAAGGAGTTGGGTAGCGACTGCCGTAGCGCACGACCTCCGTCTCTCCTCCTTGGGGGCTGACTCGGGCAATCATATCCAGAGAGTCATCAACCCAATAGACGTATCCAGTTTCCTGGTCCAGAGCGAGACCTCGTGGGGTGACGATTCCCGATGATACTAAAATCGTGCGGTTGCTTGCATCCAAAAGCGCTCGCTCGATTTTGGGGTTCTGGCCGTAGTCGGCCCAGAATAAGTATCTATTCCGAGGGTCCACCACGATGTGGCGCGGCATGTCCGTCTGGGTTTTCAACAGTACCCTTCGGAACGTAGTGTTCAGGCGAAGAACTTCAACGTATGTCTCCGTCAGGAAGGCGTTGGTGAAATAAAGGTTTCCTGGGTACAAGGTATAAATCAGCCACACAATTAAATTTGCATCAGGTCAAGCTTCTGGTGGGAGTGACGCAAAGAATAAAACAGCATACCTGCGGCCCAGTCCACAGCTATTCCTCGTATGCCATTGCGTCCTATGCCACTGCTCACGACGCTGTGTAATCCCGAGCCATCTGTCTTGATTCTTCTGACCCCGTTTTGTGCTGTAACCGTGCTGCTGAAGTCACACCAGTAGATGTAACCAGATGCCATGTGCATGTCCACATGTAAAGCATTACGACCTGAAAGAACAAAATTAATTCATTACAAGCCAGGCCTACAATGGGTTTCCTTTTTGGAAATCATCAGTTTGAATTTTTTATAGCCTTCCATTTGAGCACAATGACTGACCTCGCCCTGCCACTGGCACCATAGCTTCAGCATGGTCCGCCCCTTCGAGACTGAAGCCTTTGATAGCGGACAGCGTGGAGATGACAACGTAAGACTCGTAAGGGGCGCAGGTCACGTTGTCGGTGTTGAGTTTAAAGCCCGTGGCGCAGGCACACGTGAAGAGACCCTGCGATCGAGGCAAGCATAAATGCTCGCACGCATTCGTGTTGTTGGTACAGCCGTTGGTTGTGCCTGCAGAGGCTGAAAATGTCAAGAACAACAATTAGTAATTTACTAGCAACATTAACATGTTGTGTACTCACAGTCTCGGAAATGAACTTTCAGAACTCTGAGTCCAGACACATTATCCCGTAGCACAACCCTGTTGGAGCCTGTTGTCTTGTCTACGCGCTCTATGACCTCAAAGTCACGGTCGGTGAAGTAAAGGAAGTTCTGATAGACGGCCACACCGCAGGGGTGAGCCAGACCTGACACCACGGTGACGCGATTGGTCCCATCTGGATCTCCACGTTCAATCTGCGGACAGTCACTATTAGTGGTTGTGATGAGCAAAACGTGTAGTTTGAGTTAAGACCGACCATGCCGCTGCTTGTGACAGCCCAGTACAGCTTGTTCTCTTGAATGTCCACAGTGAGGAACTCAATGTGGTCCAGGTTATTGGTGAACAGAATGACAGGGTTCAAACCATCCATGTCTGCAGATGCCACCTTGGCGGGGATGCCGCTCTCCGTCCCTTGATCGGTCCAGTACAGTTTGCTTAAAAAAATATAAAGGATGAAGGTCATAGGCTCGGTGTACGTGGGGACGGCTTGTTGTTAAAAAGCGCTTACCCACGTGCCGGGTCCACAGCAATGCCAACAGGACTACCGGCACCATTTGGTGAGCCGTTATTTGTGATGAGAGTTTTTCTGTACTGGATCTCCCCTCTCAGCTTCAAAACCTGCCCCAGCAATGGGTTTTATCATTTCTTTTTTTTTTTTGGTCCCCAATTGTTCAAGATAATGAAACAAACTCAAGTTTGTGTTCCTTGTCTCACCTCAATCGACTGTGTTGACGGATTGGTGTAGTAGAGGTTTTCTGTGATCCAGTCCAGGGCCAGGCCCACAGGAGATCCTAAAAGAGCCGCGGGGGCAAACTCTGTCCTGTTGGTACCGTCTGACTTGACTCTGTGGATCTCACCCTGAAAGTGATGTTGATGATGATGTCACTGTGCATGTTTAGCAAAGACAGAAGAACCAGTAGGTGACTGGACATGGAATTTATGGACCAGAACTCACGGGGTGCTCGACCCAGTAAAGAGTCTGTTCACGGTCATCAAAGTCTACGTCATAGCCATTCTGAAGCCCAGCCACGGGCACCATTGCTCCATTGCTCATGTCGTTTGGATTCAAGGAAATGCCGTAAATGATGCTGTCTCTCACCACCACCAAGAAAGGATCTTCAACTACAAAAAACAAATTAAAAATAAGCACAATATAAATACATTCTTTCTATAACACGGTTTCCTGAGACTTATCATCTACTGATGAGTGAAAGTATGCTCCAAATTCGTAGTTGCTTAGTCAGTACAGATTAGAATCAATCAGTTGTTAAGGAGCAATTTCATTCTTGGATAATCGTTGGCCTCTGGGGAGATCGTGTTGGCTTTCATCTGCTGAAACCTGAGATGAGCTGAGCTGTCGACACAAGGAAACTCCTTGGACTGAAAGCTCCTTGTCTCAAAATAGCCAAGTATGGAACCTCTTAATACAGTTAGGTATTGGTTGAAGACAGACACCATACATACTTTTGGTACACGTGACTTGGTCGGCTGCCAGGGTCCACCCTGAGGGGCATGCACATGAGTAGAACCGTGGTCCAATGGCCGACAGCAAGCAAATATGAGTGCAGGTGTTCTGGGAGCAGTAATTGCTACCTATAAATGAATCACACAACAATAAATGAGTGTAAATGCAACTTTTTACTCCTCTCTAAAATGTCTTCATAAAGGAAAGTGCAGCGTTACTTCTCAAACCAAGTGAGTTAAATGGGTCGGTCATACCTGCCGGCTGTCGGGCCGGGTGCATTGCCACAAGACCCATGGGCTGAGGAAGGTTGAACAGCATCACTGTCTGGTTCTCCCCATGCCACTTATGGGCTCGCATCACGCGATTGATGTATCTGTCGGTCCAATACACAAAATCCTCAAAAATGGTAATTGCGTGGGGATGTTGAAGAACCTTTTTTTTTTTTAAATAGAGAGTTGCAAAGACAGAAAAAGAAAACAGTGTTAAAAACATTCAACCTAAAAGAATGTTTTATGATTGATCTCCTGATTCTTTTAAAATAATCAGTAAAAGTGATGGCCCAATATTTTTGCCAATGAGGTGCATGGTCTGATATGTCACCAAAGTCATGGACTCACCAGGTCACTGGCCAGGACTTGTTTTCTATTCTTGCCATTATAATCGCAGTAGTCTATGAAATCCAAATAGGCGTCAGCAAAGTACAACAAATTGTTTGGATAATCGATGGTAAGACCGTTGGGCCAGTACAGTTTGGTGTTTATGATAACGGTTCTCAGTTTGCCATCCATGCTAGCCCGCTCAATACGGGGGTTCCTCCCCCAGTCCGTCCAAAACATCAGGTGGGCACTGCAAAAGAACAATTTTAAGAAACGCAGAACAGAGAGAGCTTTGCTAGCGTTGGTTCTGGTTCTGACCTGTCTCTTGGGTCCAGCACCAGGCCTCTGGGGTTGGTGATGTTCTCGCTGACCAACACGGTCCGGTGACTACCATCTAATCTGGAAACCTCAATTGTCTCCAGAACGTAGTCACTCCAGTAGAGGTTCCTGCCCACCCAATCCACAACAAGGCTCTCTGTCACAGTCACTCCACTGTCAAATATCTGTCGACACACATCTTTAATTTTAAGCCAACGTGTTTAAGACAAGCCATCGACTCAAATCGCTTAAAAACTCACCACGGTTCGATCGCTGCCGTTTTTATGAGCGCTCCAGATCCTGTCCTGGCTTGTGTCGGACCAGTACACTCGCTCATTGACCGAGTCGAAGTCAAGGGCCACGATGTTGCGTCCGTCCCGGATCAGCGAGTGCACCACGTTGGGCCGAGCAGTGATGTCATCTTGCACGATGTGATTTCGACTGGCTACCAACAAGAAGGCTTGACGGGAATCTGTTAACAGACGTCATATACTCATGCTAATAGAAGCGCTTGTTAGCTTGCACGTGTCCACTCAACCCTGGTAAATAGACTCTTCTCAAATGTCCGCCCTCGGGGAATGCACTTTTGTACACATAAAGAGAGCTATTATGTTACAATTCCTTTCAGCGGGTTATCTATGTGCAAGAGGCACGCTCCCCATAAACAGCCCTTTGTTGACGATAATGCACTAATTACACTAGTGATGAACACTGACTGACATATACGTTATTTATCTTATCCAAAGGAATCCGAGCGGGAAGGGCAGACAAGGAATTGAGCTCATTCCTTCAAACTTTTACTTGAGCTTTAAAATAGCGGAGAATAAACAGCAGGGTAGACTTAAGGTTGTTACCCGAAGCCTTGCAAGTTCGCTGGTCCTCTTCGAGAGTGTAACCATCGTGGCAGTGGCAGCGGAAAGAGCCTCTTTCGTTAAAGCAATGTTGGCTACATAGGCCGGGAGGATGACATTCGTTTATGTCCTCACAGGTTTTGGAGTCATTAGTGAGTTGATAGCCCACAGGACACGTGCACTGGGCTCCAAAGGGCCCTTGGATGCAGCCGTGGGTGCATCCGGCATTGTTGTCAGAGCAGCTCTCCTGATCTAAGTTGGGTGAATGAAATAAAAATCAAATCAGATAGAAATTCCGTTGCATATGTGCATCCCTGAAGAATATCATGCTTGAAAATGATCATTATCTAGAATTAGTGCAAGATATTGCCAAAAACAAATACATTAATAACTCCTAAAGTGTTAAAAATAATTTTATAATGTGTCACTTTGTCTGGCCTGGGCAGAGCGCTACAAGCGCTATTAATGAATCAGTTCTGTTTCTACTAAATGATTGAGTTTTTGTTCCTACCTGGCAAAGGCTCGTCTGAAAGTTGTGAGAAAAGCGAGAAAGGAAAATCACAAATCATTTTCAGGTTAACGCAAGTCAAATCACACACATGCATGATTTGAACGCAACGCAAAGACAGACGTATTGCCAAATGATACCTCGGCTAAGTTTCAAGAGACTTACTGCAGAGCGGAGACTCGTCTGCACCGTTAGGGCAGTCGGGAGAGTTGTCGCAAACCGCCGTGAGGTTGATGCACATGCTGTAGCCGGGGCACTGCCACTGCCAGCTCGGGCAACGGAAAGGCGGGGCGGGGCAGTCGCGTTCGTCGCTCATGTCCCTGCAGTCGTTGTCGCCGTCACACAGCCAGCTGCGCAGCACGCAGTTGCCATTGTCACAGCGGAAGAGCAAGGACGGGCAGGTGCGAGGCGGGCAGGCGTGGTGTTCGTCGCTGCCGTCCTCGCAATCCGAGTGACCGTCGCACTCCCATGTGGATGGGACGCAGCTGCCATCTGACTGGCACTGGAACTCACTTTCGTGATGGCACATCCCGGGAGGCCTTGTCGCTGTGAAACAAAATACATCACTGGTTTATTATTCTTTCGTTTTAAGATAGAATTTTTATTTAGCTCTTTACTGGCACTAGAAAGATTGTAGTACAACTTTTTTTTTTTTTCATTTACTTACGACAGCTTTGCTCATCTGAGCGATCGGTGCAGTCAAAGACTCCATCACATCGGTAGAAGGAGTTGATGCACTGGTGACCGCTGGAGCACTTGAACTCGTTCACGGTACAGTTGTAGACTGCAAAATCCAGTTGAGCATGGTAAAGCTCGTATTTGGTAAAGCTCGGCTTGTATTTGTTATATACGTTGTTGTGTAACGGCGGAAATGAGTTCAACAAACAAAGCGAGCGCTTGTTTGGTTTTACGGAGGCTCCAGTCGAGTGTGGAAAGTAACATATGGGTATAAATGTCCAGTTTGGTGTTTTGACGAATGGCCGACAACTACTCACTGCATCCTTGCTCATCTGTTCCATCCACACAATCCCGATCGCCATCACAGACGTAACTGGGAGCTATGCAGCGATGGTCTGGACACTGAAATTGGTCTGCATGGCATGTGCTACTCTGATCTGTTAACAAACATTGCATTTAATCTGACAGCCACTTTACAAATGGGGAAATGAAAGCGTGAACTTACGGCAGTCTGCTTCATCTGAACCATCACCGCAGTCGTTGTCAGTGTCACAGCGCCAGGTGAGCGGGACGCAACGGTGGTTGGCACAGGTGAACTGATTGGCCGCGCAGGTTCCGGCCACACGCGTCGGGCAATCGGACTCGTCGCTGCCATCCAGACAGTCGTTGTGGCCATCGCAGCGCCACGCGGCCGCCACACATCGCTGGTTGGCGCAGGTGAACGCAGAAGGGGAGCACGTGACGTCTAAAAAGAAATAACGATCATTGTGTGGGAGTGGAAGGAGCAACTTGAAAAACTGTTTTGCCGTTGAAAGTAAAACATTACTGTTGACGCCACAGTGGGCCTCGTCGCTGTTGTCATGGCAGTCGTCAACGCCGTCGCATCGGTAGGTCTTTGGGACGCATTTGCCGTTGCCGCAGGAGAAGGAGTTGGCGCCGCACTGCAGCGTTGGTGGCTCGCTGGAAGGGTCCTCCACACACGTCTGCTGGTTGGGGGACAATTTCATGCCGTACGGACAGCCACACACCCTGTGGGAGTCCGGGGCCGGGAAGCAAAAGTGGCTACAGTCCCCATTTGGATTTGCCGGCAGGTTGCACGGGTTGGAACCTGCAATGGCCGAAGGCGAGAAACAGGATGTGAAGAGGCGGAGCCAATATGACTGAGAGGTCAAGAAACACACTGACCTATCTGAGAGTTGGAGTTGAAAGATTTGACATGCATGATGTGGCTGATCCCTCTTCGGATAACCACCATCTCTCCACCGTCGGTCTTGCGGACGCGGACAATTCTACCCAGGCGCCAGTCGGTGAAATACGCATAACCTAGAGAGGAGCAATAAACTCAAATAGAATTACCAATACTGTCCAACTATTTCACATGAAATGTTTAATAAGTACCTTCAAAGATGGTGAGGCCAAAGGGATGGGACATCTGACTGACGCGGTCCAGAGCAAGCCTGTTATGTCCATCAAAATTGCTGTGCTCAATTTTGTCAAAGAAGGCATCGATCCAATACAAACGCATAGCGCTGTGTGGAGAGGAAATATCATGTATGAGAGCAAAATAAATTCAGCTTTCCGACAATTGGAATAGTCTTTTTACAGGACTCACCTCCAGTCAATAGCGAGACCGTTAGGCCAGCCAAGAGTGGTGTTTACAATAGACAGGGCATGTGACCCATCACCCCAAGCTCTCATAATCTTTGCAGGCCGGTACCAGTCGGTCCAAAAAATATATCTGCAAGAGCCACATAAACAAGTGGATGTAATAAGTCTGGTTAGCAACAACAGTAAAATGAATATAATACACTGCAATTCCATTTTTAGTTTTTTTTAATATAATGGTGTGTAGTGTAAGCCCAGTGCTTGGTATTACCACTACAATACCGCCCTTCATGCTACGCTAATCTCTTCATGTGGATGCAGAGGCCTTATGACTTCGAGGCTATTGGAAATAACAGCTTGTGCTGGATAAGAATTTCCCCATGGATTAATTTTAGGACATTGTGCAAATAGGTATAAGCGCTGCTCGGCGTGTGAAATGTCATGGATGTGTTTCAGATTGTATGTAACGTGATACTATTGCGTTACCCGACAAGAGGATGGACTACAATTGCCCTGGGGTTGTTCAGGTTCTGTATGATAGCCCGTCTGGATTTATCGGTGACCTTCATGACAGATATGCTCCTGTATCGCGGGTCAGTCCAGTAGAGATTTTTCGAAATCCAGTCGTAAGCCAGGTCCTCCACGCTGTCCACTCTGTTGGCAGCCAGAACCTCCCTGCCTGCACAGATCAAAGAAGTTCGACGACTCTTTAACACAGACATGAAAGCTGAGCTACATTTGAATAAATACGCTGTCAGTTTGCATTTTCTTCAAGTGGACCGGAAGGGAAAGACTAGGGCTGTTCCAAAAACAACATGTCTAATCAGGGGCAGTGGAGCATTTTTTTTTCTTTTGGATTTGCATATTTCTACAACGACAGTCGTAACTACAGCAGCGCCATGAGTTCAGACTTCAATTCAATCCTTGACCACATTTAAAACAGTCTCTGGGAAATAAATTTGTTTAGGACAGATTCTGAACACGTGTGGCGGAAACATTGGCAAATGCTCACCAGTCCCATCCACTTTCTGTTTGTAGATCATATCTTTAGCCGTGTCTGAGAAGAAGATAGCATCATCCTCGGCACTAAAGTCCACGCCGACAAAATAGGATGGTAATCCGGTGATGGGAAGGATGATATCTTCCTGAGAGGAGAGATTGAACGGTATCCCTCGCACAGCCATCTGACTACTGAAAAGCAGAAACTGCCTCACGGCTGGAGTCAGGAAAACAGAAAGCACGCCATATTAGAGGATTAGCCAGGTCAATGTAGGATACGCACATCATTAGATGGGACACGTTTCCTCTTACCCAAACATTTCTTGCCATCGGTGTGTAAGTCGAAGCCTATGCGACACTTGCATCGGTAGCCTAAGCCTCCGTTGTCGCTCCTGTGACTCAAAACGCAGATTTGATCACACCCGCCGTTGTTTGTCCTGCAAGGATTCACCACTAAAGAAAAAAAGAACAAAAATTAGAACGTGAATGAGTGAAAATCCTTGAAAATGTACACTAACCGTTTGGCTGTTTGAGATGATGTATGACTGCCACTCCATGTGGCGTCTGGGATGTAGCGTAGACCACCTGAGGGCTTGTGTCTGTGAACTTGTTGGCTTTAATGACTGCCATTTTTGTCCAGTCGGTAAAATACACGTATTGCTCAAATAGGCTGATCCCAAACGGGTGCGGTACCACAGCACCTCCGTGGACGACAGTTTTTCTATTCAAAATATTGCAGATATTGATTCCTATGAATACCAATATGAGGACCAATACAAGAAATAAAATGTCATCTTTACCGATGAAGACCATCGTAGGTTGCCGTTTCGATGTAGTCATAGCGACTGTCGACCCAGTAAATGCGCTTGGCCTCGATGTCTAGCGTGATGCCAGCTGGCCAGCCGAGTTTACTCTTGATGATCCCGTAACGGTTGCTTCCATCCATGTAGGCTCGCTCAAGACCAGGTTGTCCGTTGAGAGCTTCCCAATCAGAGAAGAACATATAGCTGTGGAGGAGGACATTGGAATTAGATCTCCTATAAAAATGAACAATGATGATGAACAGAATATGCACATTGTCTCACTTATTGCATTTACTCTACTAAGTCTCAAAGGCTCATTTAAAATGAGCAATATATTAGGCGCCACCTGGTTCTGCCTCCCTTGAATTGGATTACAATTAGGGTCATCACTTACATTACGTCTCGCTAATCCACCGGAGGCAATCTGCTCATCTCACGCAGACGCAAGCGCACGTATTATGCTGTGCCAATGGAGCACAAAACAGGTAGTGTACTGACAGGTGTAAGGTGGGAAGATGTGCATACCCGACAGTGGGGTCCACCGCCAGTCCTCTAGGGTTACCCAAGTTCTCGGTGATGAGCGTGACCCGGTTACTTCCATCCAGGTCCACCATGTCGATCCTGTTGACACTGGCCTCCACCACATATAGTTTATTGTTCACCCAATCCACAGCCAGGTTCTCGGGGTAGTCAACTGATACATTTAAAACCACCTGCAAATTGGACCCGTCCATGTCCACAGAAAACACCTGGACACAAAAGACGGCATTGTCAGTCGTCTAGGTGATCACTGTTTTCATGAATGACGATACTATATCATTATCTATGACAAAAAAGGGGACTAAAGTGAACTGTCGTAATATACAGCGGTGCCTTAAAATACGACTTTAATTCACAGTGGTTACAATCAACCCCCTCAAAGAATTGTAGCGTGTTTTTAATGAAAAAAAAAGTACTTCCTAAAAAACATACAGCAGAAACCTAATTAAATATAATCCCCAAAAAAAGTATTTGTCAAGTCAATTTTATTTATATAGCCCTTCATTTATATATTCCTGAGTCACCAAACTGGCCTGTTTGAAAAAGAGAAACTGTAGATGTGGGTGTCTCGCCTCTCTGGTTGCATTCACATGCCCTGCTTGCACTCTGGCTACCTTAATCACGAAGCTACAAAGCCGTTTAATATACAAAGATCCCTTTTAAAAGATGTACCCTGGCCCATCAACCTGGCGGCTGCCCTCCTTATTTTTTTTAGCGGTGAAGAATGCGTTTGGAACGATGGTACGGCTGAAAATAAATACAGCGTAATTGCTCAAGCGAGCTTGTATTACAAAATTGCACCCTGGTATGCGGCCGTCATAGCTGCCCTTATCAGATAAGTCTAAAGATAATACACATAGGATTTTTTTTTTCACATCTTACAGAGCTTCCCCTTCATTATGACCCCGCTGCACAGGAGCCAGTGGCCGTCATTTAATTACTGTATCAACCTCGCAGATATTTCAAGCGATAATTTGTATGCGGCATGACTATTTAATCCACAGTCGGTGACGCGTGACTGCAAAAGACTTAACATTAACGATAAGACTTCGCCAGACAGGTGCTACAGCGTGATTCTCTTTCCTGACTCGACAAAGCAACAATGGAATCTGCATACTCATAGTGCAGAACTTAGCATACAATTACGGTGTCAAAATGGATTGTAAGTGAGAGTGAAACGCCGAAAGCAAGTTAAGTAGTGCTGAATCATTGACGCCGCTACCTTATTCTGAATGGTGTCAGTCCAGAAGATCGTACGGCGCTCAAAATGAAAGTCCACTCCCGCTGCGACTCCTCTGTTCTGCGATTGTACCAAAGTGCGAAGACTGTTGCCATGGATGTTACCTATTAGTAGGTCTCTGCCATTGGAAAACACCAAGGAAGGGACTCCGGCTGCAAAAACAGAACAACAGAACCATAATTGGGTCATTAAAGAAAAGGAACTGGTGTGCAAGGAGCGGAGATTTTACAGAATGCGACATGTTATTTTAGAAAGGTGAAGTGCTTTTCATCCATTTTCAACACACTCCGCTCGGTGAGGCAAAAGCCAAAGAGGTCAACCTCTCGAGTACACAAAGCAAAAGAGTCTTTACTGAAACAACAATGTGCATGCAACAATGCACCAGGGAAGGAGTACATGCGCTCAGCAAAGCAGCCCGCGGGGGTCGTCGACAGGCAAAGGGGGTTATGCTAATGGACATTGTTTTGACGGTTCATTCAGAGATTTCAAGAGCTCACTGTGTGGAAGACGGAGAGGAAACTTACACGAGGTGTCGGCTCGACAGTGTCTGTGCTGTTCCAGGATGTAGCCCTCTCTGCAGCTGCAGCGATGAGAACCAACGCGGTCCTCGCAGAGCTGGTCGCACGCGCCCCACATTGAGCAGTCGTCAAAGTCTTAAATCGAAAGAAAAACATATGATGCAAAGGCAGTTGCACTAATGCACGAATGAAAGATGTACCTATACACGAGCGACTGTCATTGCTGCTGACGGTGTAGCCGGAAGGACAGGAACAAGTTCCTCCATCCGGAGAAGGACGACAGCGATGCTCACAACTCAGAGAAGAACATCTCCAGACACCTAGCAAATACAAGCAACCTTTACATTTTGAAAATATTTTGAGTGTAGCTTTTCCTTGCAAACTAGTCAGTGTGGAGAAGAAGCGAATCTTTCTGATTGTGCACATTCTCACACACCATAGAGTGGTCCGGTCACCGAGTTAAAATGCCGACTCAGGTTTGTTTTGAAATGACAAGAGGGGCTGACATAGGCATGCTTGAACAAGGACACACATGACTGGGTGACAACAGACAGACAGACAGATGGACAGATTGCATTGGTACTAACTGCAGTTGCGTCCAGCAGTGGTGTTGCTTTCGTCCTCTCCTTCAGAGCAGTGAGGCGTCCCGTCACAGAGCTGATTCATGGAGATGCACACACCAGTAGATGGACATGGCCACTCTCCTGGGTAACACTCGTGCACTGCATTTTCTATTAAAGAAAAAAAATATATTTGTTAATACAACCATGGTAAGAAAAAATAAACGTCGTTGTGGTGGTGACGTCATTGTCAGTTGTAAGGACTGTCACTTTAAATCACTGGAGGGAACTCTGAGAGGGTCACAGGGGGCTTCTGCAGCCCATCCTCTAAAAACACACACTCTTCACAGCCATGTGGATAAATTCTAAAGGCCTCTGGTGGAATTGGGGGATGGTGGTGGTGGTGTGTGTGGGGGGGGGCACAAAGAGCCATTTGAATGACACACTTGGAGGAGCACAGGAAAAGCAGCTTGGTAGTCGCCTCAAACTTTAGATGCAATTTTTCGCCTCACAGGGAAGACACCTTTTAAAAGATTCATTCATCAAACCGAGGCTACAGTTTTATTAGTTTAGTTAACTTTTGTTTGAACTTGCAGACACAGGATAGTAAAAAAAAAAGCAATGCCTATATCAACTTAATATTTGCTTTCCTGTAGGCATCATTTGCATGTGTCTCAATACTTTTGTCTATATGGTGTATATGATAACTGGTGTACAGCCATACCGCAGCCTTTTTCATCTGCATTGTCTTCACAATCATCTTCTCCATCGCAAAGCCACACTTGATGAATACAGCGACCGCTGGGGCAGGTAAAGTAATTGCCCCTGCATGAAGGATATGCTGAAAATGAATAAATAGCAGTCAAAAACAGATCAAGAATTCTAACTGCTGTTGGTGAGCAAGTTAGACAATAGGGGCTTTATTTTTATGACCTGGTTTGGGAAGAGTTGTGGAAAGTAGAAGGGGCGTCTTACTGCAATTGAGTTCGTCACTTCGATCCCCACAGTCGTCGTCGTGGTCGCAGATATAACGTTGAGGAATGCACATCCCGTTATGACATGGATACAGGCCTCCACTGCAGTGCTGTGCTGAAGAAAGAAAAAAAATTTAGATTAGTGTAACTTGCCCGTCACACTTTTAAGGCTTTGCCATCAAGGTCCAAAACGGACTTACTGCAATTTGCCTCATCCGAGCCATCTCGACAGTCAAGTATGTGATCGCATCTTTGCGTCCGGTTGTAGCAGGCACCATTAGCACATCGAAGCTCTGTGCACTCTGGGTAATCTGCGAGATTAGATCATCATTTGAGCAACATAATGCACACGTCAACCTGACAGCAAGTGAAAAGCTTGGCGCAACGGCATTTGCAGCCCACATTCTTGCAATTGTGAGATTCATAGTGATTCGAGTGCACCGTGCCAGCTGGGACAATAGCGGCATAGCGGTTGAACTTCAGCTTGACTAATCCACCGAGGAATCCGCAATCAAACTCTGACAAGAAGCATATTGTGGCTCGTTCTGTCCGTCAGCGAGCCTCTTAATCTGAACAAATTGATTAAAAATGCCATAGGAGGGTGGTGTTAAAATATGCTTACCGCAGTTTCTCTCATCAGAACCGTCGGTGCAGTCAGATAGGTGGTCGCATCGGTACTCGGTCGGAACGCACGGCCCGTTGCTACAGCTGAACTGTCCACTGGTGCAGGTTCTCCCAGCTGAGGACAGATTGGAGACATTTAGTACATGCAAACAACAAAATATGAGATGCTTGACAATGACAGGATGGACATCTTTGGCTAATGTTGGCATTTAGTGAGCACATTGTGGACTTTGTGCCTTTGGTGAAATCAAAACTAGTGAAACTTACGACAGTTTAGTCTCTCATCCGACCCATCTTCACAGTCCTCTTCATCATCGCACACCCACACACCGGGGATACACTCGCCGTCACTCAAACACTGGAAGTGACTGTCATCGCAAGTTATCTGAGCTGTTACAAAACAAAAATAATATATACTCTGACATTAAGATATCAGTTTGCACGCAGCAAGGGAGTAATTCAAACAAAGCAGTTCAATTGTCAGGTTGAGTCGGTTTGTAAATGACTCACGACATTCTTGTTCATCAGAGTCATCCGTGCAGTCTGAAGTCCCATCGCAGTGCCAATCCCATGGGATGCATCGGCCCGTCCCGCAGCGGAACTGCCCCAGTTCACATCCTATATACACATTACATTTTGAAAAACAATGTCACCTGGTAGAATATTTATTATTATCAATTATGTTTGAATAATTATGCATAAATGCATAAAACTGATTTCAATTTACATGATCCGTATGAGACGAAGTATTCTTATTGGAATTTGTTGCAGGCTTGTTTGTGATGTCACACTATTTTACACAAAGTGAAAATAACGCAGTAACAACGAGAAAGTGGCACAGTGATTAAACAGGTCAGTTGCTTAAGAGGATAATGTTGAGGGGAACGAGGCTGTGAAGAGTGCCCTTTTTTTTTTTTGGAATGATCTAATTTATGTCAAAAAAGGAAGCGCAACGTCCAAATGCTAACTAATTAGTCTATAAGTAATGGAAAAAGGAGTGTGATGAAACGTGCTGTTAGCAACGTTGATGAGTGGTGGAGACAAGCGTGCCATCCACCCCCCCCCCCCCCCAACCCCCTTTCCCAGGATGTTACGCAATCCTCTTCAGCGCTCATACAAGCTCTCCTTTTGATGTTTCCAATGAGTGGCATCTGTGGAGATAAGGTACCACGACACTGCCTTCTCTGGCATCTGCCAGTGGGAGGGGATTGATTCAAGCAACATAGCTGAGTGTCAGAACACTCCATCACAACTATCTGAACAGGAATGCGCATTTCTATCGATGTTAACTTGATTTACGACACACATTGTCCTTGTATTTTAATTATTACTGAGGAGAATTGGTGAATGGTGTCAGAGGAAATTTATCTCAGACAATCAACGGTGAATACTAAAACAAAAAAGTCCATTAAGCCGCTTCGGATGAGTTTGGTGGGGAAGGAACGGACAGCCTCGACCTCAAGCCCATTAGGAATGAACTTGACCTTTTGCCCCATGTCTTTCTTGACTGCATAATTTTGGGCTGGGTTGTCAGCTGTCATCAAGTGGTCAATAACGTAGCATATAAAAAAAAAAAAAAGTTTTGGGTTCCCCTAACTTGTGTGTGTGTATATATTTCTCAAAATTAGTTACAAAAATAGTAGTCAAGTTTCCCGCAACTTATGTGTAATTTTTTTTAATGATTGGTTATCATATATTATTGATTTTTTTTTTTTAGCAATCTATAGCAGCCCACCACTTTGACAAAATACTTTTATGGATTATACTATAATAAAAAATGAATCCACTCACTCAGGTTTTGTCTTCAAGATCCAACACTACACGTTTTAGAACTTAATGAGGGTTTTTTTTTTGCGTGTAATTCAGTGTTTTCCTTTCCCTTTTGTCCGGCCTTGTCTTTTCTTATTGCAACTTAAACCCACAGCGGGAGACGACACTGCGGCAAAAATGCCCCACTATTCTAAGAGAAGAACATTAGAGGAATTTTCATTCCAATGAAGCCCCTCCCCAAGCCCCTCAGTGGAATCACAATGGCACAAAAGAAGCACCGGTAGGGATGTAAACTCATAAGTGGAAGTGTCACCCTGATGTAGAGAAGAGGCTAGTATGTGTGTGTGTGTTTGAATCCATGGAGAAACCGCACCTGACCCCTGAAACATCTTTTACGGCGTGGTTAAGCTTTGGCCAACCGTGCTTGTTTTGGCGCAGGCCTCGGCACCCACTGAGTTGCAAAGCAAACGTCCGCTGGCTTGCATGAAACGCCGGAGCTGTCCATCCTGTCGGAGCAAAGTGCCGCGGCCCGTTTCATATGGAAATGCACGCAGCAGAATGCAGTCAATTGCCAAACAAGTGACTTTGGCGCTTAGTGCTACAAACAAAACAGTGAAAGGCCTGACTGCTTTTGGCACCGGCAAGGGGATCCCTGAATGGAGCGTGGACCGACAGCCTTCATTTAGTTGGAACTGAAAAATCCTCAACATTTTTTTAGAGGGGTTGGAGGGAGTGTATGCAAATTTTGATGAGAAATGAAGTGATCACAAGACAGCTGCATTGTCGGAAACTTATCAGGCATTAATAAAAAAAACTATTTGTGACAACGCCTGTTTTGTAAAGCAATGTTACGGCTGTACAAAGATTTAGGCTCCTTAGGTTTAACATGCACGCGCCGTCCAAGTTTGAACATAACAAAAGGTGTTTTTCATCAATAAAATAAAACCGCCTCCCACCATGACCTCATTACAACAAACTATTTACACTCATGTGAAATAGTAACTCTTCGGCCACACAAATCACATGTGAATGATGTATCAAATCAAAACTTGTCATAATTATGTTTGCGCTTTTGAAATGGATATGTTGTAATAAGTGCAGGTGTCGCTATCACCAGTCAGACAAACATGCTGCTAAAGTCACACGAGTCATCATTTAAACCTCAAATGTCATCAAAATCCAGGACATTATTCATTCTTTTACTGTCAACGCATCGTCATTTCGACCATTAAGCATTTATTTTTGTCTGTCACATAACCACTGAGGTGAAATCATCCGGTTTATTCCAGGGCGTATCCAAGCTGAGGCTCGGCAAGCTTTACCAAGGTAGAAATGGTTCCATTCTACAGCAGCTGCAGTGTAATTAGTAGCCACATTCACACTAAGAAGCTTACATCCTAAGGGTTGAGCAAAAAGAAAGCAGATTACAATTTGAGAAGCAGGATCTAGCTGGGCTACAAACACAAGAGACAAACGCAAATCTATTAAGTGCAGCATTCCCGAAGTCCCGGTCACCCTTATCGCAAAAATCACTTCGGTTCCTCGACTTAAAGTTCACGGCGTGCGGCTCAAAGTTCGCCTCGCCGAAATGAACTTTTTTAACCGGTACCTCTTAGTACTTACAGATTGTAAGTCACATGCTCAGTTCTGTTACCTAGCAACAGTAAAGCTCAGGCAAAAGTTCCTTCAGGAGAACTTCCATTCTGACTGAGGGGGGCTTTGTGCTCAACCTTTTAAGTAATAACAAACTGAGTGGTAAAATTCATTTTACTCTTTGCAGGTCAACATTTCCTCACTTGAGAATCGCCTTCCATCATTCTCAAGTAGTGTTTTTATCACTCTCATTTATTAAGAGAGTGTCTGGAATTGGTTGCATCTTCGCAATCAGATAAGTCTCATAGACTGAAATAACTTCAGCAACAAGTGAACAAGGTATATCAATGCAATATAAATCAAGAAAGAACAAGACATACCTTGTGATTGGCACAACCAGCAGAATAAGAGGAGAAAGAGTTGGAGTGGCACCGCTCTCCACATTCTGGCTGGTGCGTCCAGCTCCGCTGTGTAGATGGAGGAGCTGCAGGAACTGGAGGGGGGGGCGGTCTGGGATGCTCTTGGCTCTCCTCTAACCGGGCTCCTTGGCCCACGACTTGATCAAAAGGGGCGTGCACAAAGTGGAGGACAGCCGCTCCCCCAACCCTGTGGATAAATCCCTCAAGGCGGGCTGTGGAATCTGCATAATGATATGCAGCTTCCATGACTACTAACCTTACATCACTGCTTTTATGCACTTTAGTCCTGTGGAGAGATTAAAGACCTCACTCAATTGACTGCACAAGATATTAAACAGTGATTACATGAGTAGTCGTAAAAAAAATGTACATTACTATGTTATACAAAATATAAATCTGGATTAACCCTCCCAGTAGTATATAATTATCATGGGCATTAATAAAGTTCTTCTAATGGAAGTTCTGTCGTCACCATGTGTTTTTCTTGCCAGACGGGCTATTGTTTGTAAATTGATAGTTGGAGGACGCCACGTAGCGGCCGTTATGTGATACTACATGCCACCTGTTGCCATGACATGGTTTCCAATGGCAACAGACCAACTCAAACTTGGACATAGGGGAAGGTTTATCAGCGTGTTTTTTTGTGTCCTTTTCTTTGGGACCTTGTTTAAGTTGTCCCACAATGCATTGCGTTGTGACTTTTTTTTTTAATTCATAACATTTCCTAGCTTGACACTAGTATGTGCTGAAATATACACACATATAAACACAAATGACGACATATGACTCTCGCTCTTGTAGCGTAACAATGAAATGAAAAACTGCCAAAACAAAAAAATAATTGCTTCTCTCAGGGAAGTATGTGAAGGTTGTAACTATTGTAACATAATTCAGTTTGCCCGGATACATTTTTCTGGTAGAATTGGTGATTGAGATTGATGACGTGCCTTTTCAAAAAAAAAAAAAATTACGACACGCGCGCGAGCTGGTGACGTCCTGAAGTCTGTAGCGGGTCCTCGTGCTCTCGGAAGTGTTGAGTACGCAAGTACACAAGCCTTTTTTTTTTTTAAGTCCATTGTCTAACGAGCATAAAAGAGGCAACTCGCAACTAGAACACTCATTTAAATAAAACTAGAAAAACGAGTCTAATAAAAACAATATTAGTGAATATACTTCAAAAAGACATCAAGAACTCGGAGGGCCTTTTCTCAATATGTCGTCTCATCGAAAAAAGTCTGAAAACCTGAGAAAGAAACTGACCAAGTCTGAGGATAACCTGCTACTTAACGGATTGTCACTCAACAATTCCGTAAGTAACAATACTAGAACTTTTAATTTATTACTTACCTTTGACTGGTTTATGTTCATATCAGTGTATGTCGGTTAGAATTGATTTAGGTCCTTCTGCTATTATTAGAAGCCTACGTCACTAAGTGACGTGTTGATTCTAAAATGTGTTAGGTCAATAAAGTTGGAAAAATCAGTAGTAACGTTAATTTGTTATTACTGAATTTGTTATTAAAGAATTAATTTCTTCTCCACCAACGTATTGGCGCCCTCTTGTGAAAGTGTCAACTAGGTTTAAAAAAATAATATTTTTATTTTTAGCATTTTACAATCTGAAAATATTTGTATGATTTAGCAAGCACATATTATATTGTATATTCAATGTATGATATATATATAGCTTTATTTTTGGCACTTTCATCAGTACTTGTACATGACCAGAACCTTAATTAGGTCCACGTGTATAGTGTAATACCAACCTTTTTAAAATTATTATTAGTTCTTTTTAACATTACAAAGCTTTCATGTCACAACAAGCAAAAATATTACAAAAACTATGTGAACCAAAGTAATGAATAAGTCTCCATTTACTGAGTGTCAAATTTGGTCAAGTTTAACAGTAATGAAAACCAAATATTGTCTTTGTAAAGATAATAAATGGAGCAAACAATGTGGTCACCAAGTGTCATTAATGCTTACCTCTATAACATTCGTTTTTCCTGTTTTTTTGTTTTTTTTCTCGCAGCACCTGGACATCAATCCAAAGACTTTAGAGAAATGCATGGAACTCTCCTGCTCCGATTTAGAGGAGACATTGCTGCTGCAGTCAAGAATAAAAGAACAAGCCCATTTGATTTGTGTACTAAAAGAGAAGTCAGATGAGCTGTACAAACAATGCAAAACCCTGCAGCAGGTCAAGGCCCAGCTGGAGAAACAACTTGACAGCTGTCAGAAAGACGTTATACAAAAGCACCAAAGAGCGGAGCTGGTGGAAAAAAGATTTCTGGATTTAGATGCCAACAGCCAAGCGATTATTGCGTTTATGGAGGAGTA
This sequence comes from Syngnathus floridae, assembly GCF_059516105.1. Classification (NCBI taxonomy): domain Eukaryota; kingdom Metazoa; phylum Chordata; class Actinopteri; order Syngnathiformes; family Syngnathidae; genus Syngnathus; species Syngnathus floridae. The sequence continues at coordinate 10,576,302 of NC_142420.1, read as the reverse complement.
CAAACGGCAGAATGTGCAGCTGAAGCAGGAAAACAAGCAGCTGCAGGCGGAAAATGACAGGCTTTTCTCACAAAAGTTACATGATAAAGAGGTTATCATTGAAAATCTAACAAAGAAAATCAAAGCATTGACAGAGGAGTTCACCACGAAGGAGACTGCTTATCAGTAAGATGGTTTTTTTTCTTTAATCGAGATTAACTCATTCACTGCCATTAACTACTATAGATGTTGGGCTGGCACTGAATGAGTTAACAGCAACAAATCAATATAGTGGTGTCTTGACGTACGAATTGATTTTTGTTCCATGACCACACAAATGAAATTCCCTTTGTTTCATGTTGAGATTTGTTTTGTCATCTGCCAAGATAGCTCATTTCAAGGCACCACTTTAGTTGTACGATTAACACATTTTGATCGAAAGGGAGAAAATATCCCAATGTGTCTTATCATATTTGAAACAATCAAGAGAGCGTCAAGAGATGGCATCGTCCTACCTCGAACAACTGAGCAAAGCCCAGCAGCAGCAGGAGGTCACAGAAGAAATGTTGAAAGGTCAACAACTCAGTCCCATATATCTGCACGTGACGTACCAAGGCACTCTGGAACTTTTGTCTTTCTCCCAATCAGCTGTAAAACTGAAACTTCAAAAAATCGAGGAGGAGCACGTGTTGAAGGAAGCTACACTGAATAAAAGCATCTTAAGTCTCACCAAAGAGAAGGAAAAAGTGCTGCGTACTTCTGTGGAACAAGAGAACATCTTACAGGTATGTGAAAAATGGCGTTCGTCATCAAAATGTAACATTTATGTCATTACAGGAGAAGCTAAAAGAACTCCAGCTTCTTGAGCTGCACTATAAAGAACTGAAGAAAGCCCAATTAAAAGCAGAGGAACGGTAAATTAAATAGTTGCTCTTTTTGTCCGCTGTGTTGTGAAAATGTAAAATAAATGAAAATAACGCCATGTCTCCTTGAATTCAGGTTTAAACAGCAAGCACATGCAGTTAACGCGGATAAAAGAGTCAGATCGCTCAAGTCGGCCCTAGAAGAAGCCAGGACCAAGTACGAGATGCTTCAAAAGGTTTGTTTTGAAGATAAAAACACTCACATCCCGTACAAGATCATCATCAATGTTCATATTGATATTTTACAGGATTTCGAGGCATTCAAAGAACACAGCAACAGTCTCCTCACTAAGGAAAGAGAGCTCAATAAGATACTGAGACACTTGAGGGGCTAAACCTTTAGAAACGATCAGTCCACCCAAAACAAAGACCCAAGAAAGAGTATTGCTGTATGACAACGTCACCTTTACTCTCATTCCAAGCTTTTCGTAACAATACAAAGCACAAGATATTTAGCGTGACAGGTCAGAAGTTCCTCAAATAGAAATTAGACTGTACAAATCAGAGAGACTTCCAACCCACGCTCATTTAAGAGTGTTCCTCTGCCAGTTTCTCTGCCTTTTGGACCACTTCTTCGATGGGACCCACCATGTAGAACGCCTGTTCGGGCAAGGCGTCGTATTCCCCTGAACAAGAGTAAGAAAAGGAAAGTTTGAACGGGTTTAGTCCATTGTGAGAACAAATTCCTGTGCGGCACTACCTGCTAGAATGCTCTGGAATCCTTTGATTGTCTCCTTGAGAGGCACCAACTTTCCCATGTGGCCAGTGAAGACCTCAGCTACCTGGAAAGGCTGCGACAGGAAACGCTGGATCTTGCGGGCACGAGCGACGGTCAGCTTGTCTTCCTCGGACAGTTCGTCCATGCCCAGAATAGCGATGATGTCTTGTAGTGACTTGTAGTCCTGGAAAAAAAGGAGATCTCATTAGACCTTGTTTTGGTTCATCATTAAAATAAAAAATGATGCAAGTCTTGCCTGGAGAATCTTTTGTACGCCTCGAGCGACGTCGTAATGCTCAGAGCCTACGATGTTGGGGTCCATGATCCGGGAGGTGGAATCCAGGGGGTCCACAGCGGGGTAAATGCCCAGCTCGGCGATGGCGCGGGACAGCACGGTGGTGGCGTCCAAATGGGCGAATGTTGTGGCGGGAGCGGGGTCAGTCAAGTCGTCGGCAGGCACGTATATGGCCTGCAATGCGAGTAGTGTTTTAGTTCGATTCTGGGAAACGGCCGCATCCATTCCCATTCGGCCGACTTACTTGAACCGAGGTGATGGAACCTTTCTTGGTGGTTGTGATTCGTTCCTGCATGGTACCCATATCGGTGGCCAAGGTTGGTTGGTATCCCACGGCAGAGGGGATACGACCCAACAGGGCAGACACCTGGAAAAGTTATTTTCATCCTTGAAATTCCATCCAAAAGTGGAACATCCACAACATTTTGCAAAATATTAATTTACGTACCTCTGATCCAGCCTGAGTAAACCTAAAGATGTTGTCGATAAATAGAAGCACATCCTGTCCCTCTTGATCGCGGAAGTATTCCGCTACCGTCAAGCCGGTAAGAGCAACCCTGGCACGGGCGCCCGGTGGCTCGTTCATCTGACCGTACACCAGCGCAACCTGAAAACATAAACAATAGCCGGTAAAATAGTAGACTCAAAAAAGTCAAATGGGCGTCACCTTTGACGTGGTGTCCTTCAGGTTAATGACGCCAGACTCGATCATTTCGTTGTATAAATCGTTGCCTTCACGGGTGCGCTCTCCAACTCCGGCGAACACCGAGTAGCCACCGTGAGCCTTGGCCACGTTGTTAATCAACTCCATGATCAAGACAGTCTTACCCACGCCGGCGCCGCCAAACAGACCTGGCACACAACAGGTATGATAGGTAAAGACGCTTGCTTGCGTAAACACGGTCTTGGCTACTGACCAATTTTTCCACCCTTGGCATAGGGTGCAAGGAGATCGACCACTTTGATGCCGGTGACTAAAATCTCTTGCTCCACACTCATGTCAGTGAACTCGGGGGCTTCAGCGTGGATAGGAGCGGTTCTGAAAGATAGTCGGGGTTATTTTTATACTCGCTGTTTTTGCTATTTAAAAACTTCTATTCATAGAAGTCGAGTGGGAAGTCATATGACAAATGGCAGTACGACACACAATGTGCATGTGAGGTTATTCTCGTCCACTTGGGGACGCCATATCTCTGACTGTCTATGGCTTTAAAAGGCGGAGCTTAGCCAGGTGAGTGACATGGGTGTCGAATGTGGGTGGAGTTAACTAGCTAAGCTTTTAGCCAGTCTGCAAATTGAGTGGTTCGGCGTGAGTTGCGGCCATCAGCGCCTCGTATAGCAATGTGCTTTTCGCAAAACAAATAGGTCAACTCAATTTTAAAAGCTATTTTGCTTGATGTAGAAACAATTCGAAAACGTGGCAGGAGAAAACTTACTGTTTGGTGCTAATAGGACCACGTTCATCAATAGGTTCTCCAATGACATTCATGATCCTGCCCAAAGTCTCAGGCCCGACAGGGATTCTGATCGGGGCACCGGTATCAAGAACCTTCTGCCCACGGATCAGACCCTCTGTGCCATCCATGGCGATTGTCCTGACTGTGTTTTCACCTGGAGAAAAACACAAAAGTAGACCGCTTCAAAATACTATTTACAGCTTCGCTGCTTCTCCTCAGGTATCAAATTCAAGTCACTGACCGAGATGCTGTGCAACCTCAAGCACCAGCCTGCTGTCACGGCCCATCACCTCCAGTGCATTGAGGATGGGGGGCAGGCCTTCGTCAAACTGGACATCCACGACAGCCCCGATCACGGCCGTGATGCGTCCATTGCCAAGAGCTGCTTGAGCAGCGGGACTTGCATAGCCCCTGCCTGCAATAACACATTAAAATAAAGTTGAACTTGATTAGCAAGTACACAAGTACACTTATTGGTCAGTCAAGGAAGTTCAAAGAATCGAAAGAAAGTTGTATTCGAAAATGAGGATCTTGCAGTATTTGATAACAAAAGGTCACAGAGGCGGACATGGCAACAAGGTCAGAATAAAAACAAATAAAACGCCCAACTTTTAACTGTCCCATATTTAACACAACCACAAGGAATAAAATCTAGATTTTTTAAAAATTAAACATCTGAAGCGATGAAGGTAAAGGGCCATGTCTATCAGGCACAGTCCAAAGGACATTTTGCAATGACAGTCCAGGGCGGTGAAAGCATATCTCACCCAAATTGAGGCTCGCATTTCTACCGCCGAATGTCTTCAGTGAGTTGACACCGGGCTTGAAAACCTGCAAGACCCCGTTGCAGCAACGTCCGACGGTACCCAGCATGGTTAATATGGCTGAAGGTGAAGCCGCTCAGAGGACAGCTTCAGACAGTAGTATCAGCTGCTGAGCGGACTGGACAGTCCTGCGCATGCGCAGTGTGTTGTCTGCCGCTGGAGGGCGGTAAAGCGCAGCCTGAGACGTTTATGAATGACGTCACATTCGATAAGCGAAGAAATTAGCATTATTGGCTTAAACTACACACAAAACACGAAGCTATTAGTAATAAGAATAACACAGTCAGCAAAACTATACAAAAACACAATGGAAAAGTACGCAAATATCTTCCGAGCAGGTGTTGTGGAGGTACAGTACAGTAAAGGTACATTAAATAAGGTTGGCAAAATTTTAACATTATACTCATGATGTGCTCCTTTTCCAAAGTGACCTTTAGAGTTCAGACTCAAACACCAAGTAACTTAAATGTCTAGGGAACACTGTAATAAATAGTGTAATAATTCAAATGCTCAAAACCATAGAACAACTCAAGAGGTTGGTGTGTTCTTACATATGCACTACCAAGAAATACTGTCCTAGATCGTATAAATGATGAATGGCCGATTATCATAGACCAACAGGGTGGATTTTGCCGACCTATCATTCAGCGAAACATTCTTTTCTGTCACAAGGTCTCCTCTAATTACTTCTTGCCTGCAGCTTTGCAATACAAAGCCTTCCCACCTGGAAAAAGTGGACAGAAAGCTCATAGAATCCATCGCCCAAAGTGTCCGACTACGGAGGACACCTGAAGCTCGGCTCTATCAGTGATGGTCATTGGTCGAGGTCGGAAGGTGAAAAGAAAGCCTGTGGCTACATGTTGTTTTCTTTGGGAAAAACAAACAGCTTTTGTTTTTTGGTGCACTACTGAATTCTATGAACTTTTTTCATGCAATACATTTAAGTGAGAAAACCTGCAAATTTCAAACATGTTTAGAATTCCAACTTGAAACCTCGTCATGGTTGGAAATGTATTCCTGCCTTTTTGAGCCCTGAGGCAAGAGAGTCTGCTTGAGCAAGAATCCATTCAATTGCTTGGGTGGTTCTTCCTTATAAAAGAGGTGTGCCTACTCAGGTTCTCTGACTCTGCTTCCAAGAAGGACGACACCGCTGTCGCTGCTGATGGACGGTAAATGAGATAGCCGGTCCGTTTCATCCAACGTGGTCCATTTCCTGGTCCTGCAGGTCCAAACAGTTTACGGAAATACTACAACATCTCAAAGTAGGTTGACCAGTCAATGATGCTTGCTCTCTAATTACATGCATTTAGTTGTTCATTCTTTTATTTGTCATTGAAACAAAGATGCTCCTCTTGTGGGAATCAATGCTGTTGACCACGGCACTGACTTGTGTCTGGGCTCAAGATCTACATGATAACAGAAGAGCCAAATCGCGCACAAAAACACTGGATGCAAATATTTATGATGGGCAAGGTAAACAAAATATTTTCTCCTCAATGTACTTACTCAATTGAACACAAAACTCTCATTCTGTCTGGTTACTTTTTGTCATTTGTGGAATTCCATTTAACATAACCCTGAGTAGAAATGATTTGAAGAGACACCTTTTGCATTTCTTCCTGCAGCTATCCTAGATGAGGACTGTAGCTTGGAGCTCAGTTTTTTGTTGGACAGCTCCGAGAGCGCCAAAGACAACCACAATCAGGAGAAGCAGTTTGCGATGAATTTGGTGGATCGACTCCAAGGCCTGAAACTGCAGACGGGTCGAAGCTTGAGTCTGAGAGTGGCCCTGCTCCAGTACAGTAGTACAGTCATCACAGAGCAGCGATTTAGCGACTGGAGGGGCACGGAGAACTTCAAGAACCGCATCGCTCCCATCGTTTACATCGGCCACGGCACCTACACCACGTACGCCATCACCAACATGACCAAGCTCTACCGTGAGGAGTCCAGCCTGGGCAGCATTAAAGTCGCCGTGCTCCTCACTGATGGCTCCTCCCACCCGAGGAACCCGGATATTTTTTCTGCTGTCGCCGAGGCCAAGAACCAGGGGGTCAAGTTCTTCACTCTGGGCATTACCAGAACCGCCAACGAGCCGTCCAATGTGGCTCAGCTCCGCCTCCTCGCCAGTTCTCCCGCATCCCACTTCCTCCACAATTTGCAGGACAGAGACGTAGTTGAAAAAGTGGCGACAAACATTGTGAGTAGATGACATTGTGTGTAAAGGCACTTATTTATTATATATTATATTTAAGATCTATAATTAATATTTAATATTTTAATTTAATATTTAATAACAATAATTTTATTATATATATATATTATATTTTTATTAAGTTTATTTAAGTTGACTGATGGAAAAACAAATGAAATTTTAAGGTTATTTTTTTAAATAATACAATAATAATAATATAATATATTTTTAAATAAACATAAATAAGAATGTAATTTAAATTGTTTGCTTTTATTTGCAGACTGACCTTGCTGATGAAGGAGTAAGTGTTGCTTCTTTTGTACACTTACAAATTGGCTCCTCAATATTAAACTGATTGAAAATAACACAATGTATGGCTTCTCTTTTTTTCAGTGCCCACTGGCTCCAAAATGTGCCTGTGAAAAAGGCGAGAGAGGCCCCAGCGGGCCTGCGGTGAGTAGAAACGACTTTTCAAGTGTCAGACATCAACATACCCTCAAGGCAATTTTTTCTTTCCACAAATTTTTGCCGTGAGTAGCAATTGCACAGGCGTAAACAATCATTTTAAATGTTTTCTGGCTTGAAGGCATTTTACAAAAGCACCTTACACTTCATCAGACACATCTTTTTTTCCTTTGTGCATTTTCGCGCCGGATTTTCTCAACTCTGCACTCGCACGCCAACCTGGAGATGCTTATGCAAACTTCCATTCAAGCTAGCTAGCAAATAATGATGCTATGCTGACAGACATTTGCATGTCCATCAACCAGGTGCTTTCTCCATCAGAGATTCTTGACATTCTTCCGCTCAGACACGGCTGCTCTCATAATTGCTCTTATTGGTTTAATGGTCACGAAGCAGCAATGTCTGGAGGATAGCAACTGACACGCATCCAGGTGCGTTTCAACGCTATGACCTCTAACCCCGGAGGGCGAGACCACGCTTGCCCTATTTATTGCTCCAGACGTCATCTAGAAGCAATGTGTCATGCACAAGTGCTAAGCAAGCTGACAAATCGGGGGAAAAAAAATGATTCTGTTTCCTTCTTTAGGGCAAGAAAGGTCGTCCAGGAGAAGAGGGAGCCCCAGGGCTGAAAGGCCAAAAGGTGTGCACCTGCTGGCCCGCATGGCTTGACCCTCTGACAAACTTTAAAAAAAAAAAGTTATTTATACCTTTATCACACTCCAAACGTTGCACACCTGAGATCTATTTTTCAGTGTCAAACGAGTTCACTTTCTCAAGAATGGGAATTTGGACAGACTATTATTTGTTTTGATGACTCAGCATGTTGGTGACATTACAGGGTGAAGCAGGAACAAGTGGCGCACCGGGCCGGGATGGTACCGAGGTACCTTTGAATTAAATCCTGAACATTAAAACGTTATGTTATACGCTCTAATGGCTAATAATCAAATATATTTGCAGGGGAAATCAGGAGACAAAGGAGAGCAGGTAAGAACAGATGGCAGATCATTTTGTAAAACAAAAATGGAGTCCACATGATGAGCATAAGTTTGGTCATCCATACACAGGGTGAACGGGGAGAGTGCGGCACTCCAGGAATCAAAGGAGACAGGGTTGGACAACATGAACAATTCATCATAATATTTATTATCATTTCCTATAATTTACTCTTTATTGTTATGTGATCTGCTGCAGGGTCCAGAGGGACCGGGTGGTGCAAGAGGACCTAGAGGACTGGAGGTCAATAAATAGAAGGACTGAAATATTTATGACAATAGAGAATAAAACTCATGACATGGAATTGTATTATTAGACTTATCTGATCAGCAAAGAAGAAGAATTAATTTAAAATGTAAACAAGGAAATGTAATCTATTACTGTAAAAGTAGGTCAAGAGTGTATATTAAATTATATCTGCTGATTTTAAGCCTGCTCTTCAAAAATGTGGACCATCCTATTTGTGTCCAGGGGCAACCAGGACCACATGGAGACATTGGACCAGAGGGCCCACAGGGAAAGCAGGTTCGGTATATATATATATATATATATATATATATATATATATATATATATATATATATATATATATATATATATATATATATATATATGTTGTTTTTTTTTATACGTCATTTTTCTAATAGTGAAAGAACAAAAGGAAAGAAGGGCATTTTATCTTTCTATCCACTAACAGACCTTTTGATCTTCTGTGTCAAGGTTACATATGCGCTAAGACACTAACTTGACTGAAACTGACAGATTGAGTTCAAAACATGTCCTGACTTGTGAGGATAACCTACATTTTCCATGACAGGGGGAACGTGGACCACCCGGCCCTCCGGGTATTCAGGGAGAAACTGGCATTGGGATACCTGGACCAAAAGTATGTCGTGGACTCTTTTCTTCACCTATTTTTTTTCTGCAATTATATTTCTGAGTGTGTACTGTTTTTTTGTTTTTTTTTAGGGTGACATGGGATTCCAGGGGCGCCCAGGTCCTCCTGGTCCTACAGGTGTTGGTGCACATGGTTCACCAGTGAGTTTTGATTCTGTGTAAATCACTGTGACAACAAATTATTAGACTCTGAGCATTTTTGTTTTGCAGGGACCTCAAGGGCCTCAAGGTGTTCAAGGGGAAAAAGGACCCACGGGTGAGGGCCTTCCTGGACCCAAGGTACAATATTATTCACGACTGTGTTCAGCCTTGAGTGTATGACTTTTACAAAACTTCCAGGCTTTGTCGCAAGACAGCACATGCATCTTTTGAGAGGAGATTATTGTTGTGGAAATAAAAGATGACATTTATTTGTTAAAGGTAACACGAGTGAGATCACACTGGAAATGTCCTCAAGCGAGTACACATCTGTTTGAGCAAAGCCAGACTTCCCAAGTTGTGTGTTATTGCTTTAACTCTTTTGCTGAACTGGCAGTTCTCTAAAAATCCCCCCCCACACTCACACACAAAAATGCATTTTATTACACAAGTTGAGGCTCCTTATTCTATACGTCGGCATCGGAAAAAACCCACTTGAGGTGGGGGGGGGGGGGGGGGTCATTTTGACACTGGTATGAAAGGAAAAATAAAGACTAACTTCCATTCCTTTCAGGTGGAATCATCTGAATGAAGTGGCCAACAGGAGCCAACATGCTCCTCTTTTTAACTGTCTCAGTGGAGAACAATACAAACTTGGCTGAGATCCAATCAAAATCAAGCCATTCTGATGTAACATGGCTTGATTCTGCTCCGTAGGGGGATCGAGGGCTTCCGGGACCGAGGGGATCAAGAGGACAACAGGGCGTGGGGATGAAAGGAGAACGGGTAAGTTAAGATTATGATTGTATCATAAAGCGAGAAATAGTATTTTGCATAGCTTGGATCTTGGGGCCACCATCTTGGAATTTTGAACAGTTCTTCCTCCATTTTATGAAGTTGATGGTTGTCTTCCAGGGTGAACTGGGGCCTGCAGGTCCTCCAGGGCTCACTGGGCTGACAGGAGTTGGCATACAGGGAGAAAAGGTCAGTAAACCAATTTATATTCGTGCACTTAGGAGTTACTGAAAGGAATCTTGATTACTACCCAGGGAGTTGAGGGTCCAAGAGGTCCACCAGGAGTTAGAGGACTTCCAGGAGAGGGTTTGCCTGGACCTAAGGTTTGTGGAAAATGTTCTCAAAATGCTTGAATATCTCATTCATCGAAAAATGTTATCGTTTTTGAGGACCAATCTTCTGTTTTTTTCTTAAGGGGGATCAAGGTTTACCTGGAGAGCAGGGATCACCTGGAGAGAGAGGTATCGGTGAATCTGGTGCAAAGGTGCGATAACTCCGCCTTTAAAATCTTTTTGCTAATGATTGAACGACAATCATCATCATCTTGGGATTGTCATAGGGAGAACCTGGATCTGCTGGTTTAGGTGGCTTACCGGGTCTTCCAGGAGAGGATGGGGCTCCAGGACAGAAGGTACAGAAAATTGCACTGACCCTGCTGAAAAAGGCTCTGTATCTAAATGACTTTTTCCCCTCTTAGGGGGAACCTGGGTTACCAGGTTCCAAAGGTTCTGACGGACCTCCAGGAATTGGCACTCCAGGAGAGAAGGTTTGTATTTTGGTTTTGGTGTTAAATCCCAGTCCCACTTTCTGTGTGGTTCTGCTTTAAAGGGGGACCAGGGTCTTAGGGGCATTCGAGGGTTACATGGACCTCCAGGGATCTCAGGACCCTCCGGTCCAAAGGTAGGACTCAAAGAATCATTGACCTACAATAAATGCTCACTATGATGAAGTTTCCTTCGCAATAACGAGGTCACGTTCTTTACTACGTAACCATTTGCTAGGGTGAACGCGGGTTGCCGGGACACCAGGGCGTTCCAGGGCCGCCAGGACGATCCATAACAGGTCCAAAGGTGAATGACTCATTATTTATTGATCAGGACTTGTTCTTACTTAGACTAATCAACACTAAGACTTCAATTATTTTGTCTCCAGGGAGATTTAGGTCCCACTGGTCCGCCTGGACCGATTGGGGAAACAGGCATTGGACTTCCAGGTCCAAAGGTAAAAAAAATGCAACTGTAAAAACTTGTTTGTTTGACAAAAGGAACACAGCACCCTTATGGTACTGATCATCTCAACTGGGTTTTCTTCCATCAGGGTGATCGAGGGAATACCGGTCCACATGGTCCACATGGTCCAAAAGGCGAAGGCAGCCCAGGACCGCTGGTTTGTGAAACCATCGACCAAGATGTTAATACTCGTAGCCTGCCTTTGACATTGCTAACAAGTAGACATGTTTCTTTTCAAGGGGCCACCAGGACTTCCAGGTTTACCAGGGGAACCGGGACCAGAAGGAATAGGCATTCCTGGACCTAAGGTTTCACTTGCTGCCCATTTGAAATGGTTTCATGTATGTTTAAATGATTACTTTAAATCTGTTTGGTCATGTCATGCCTTTCTCAGGGAGACATTGGCTTTAGAGGACAACCAGGCTTGCCCGGCCCTCCCGGAGAAGGAATACAAGGACCTCCAGTGAGATTACCACAAAGATCGTTATACTCACAATTTCTTTGCCAACTGCCATTTCGGATCCGGATAAAAATAGGAAACTGAATTAATGATTGTGATTTTTCTAAATGTGTTCCAAGGGTAATGTTGGAAGAGCGGGACCTCCTGGCCCAAATGGACCACCAGGAGAGGGTATTCAAGGACCAAAGGTAAACATTAACAGTAGTTCACATCGTCATTGTTGATTACTCACTGAATGTTTATCTAATCATCTAACTTAAGGGGGATCCTGGATCCCAAGGTTTAACTGGACCAAGAGGGCCCAGAGGTGATGGTTTTCCTGGAGCCAAAGTAAGCGTTTTTATTTATTTCGAGATGCTATCATCTACGCTATCGGACTAGCTGGTTTCTGATTCAATATCCTTTGTTGATACAGGGTGACCGCGGGTCTCAGGGTGAGAGAGGAATGAAAGGAGCAAAGGGAGGTTTGGGAGATCCAGGACTGCCCGGTGAAGCAGTATGTGAAGATATACATATCATAACCACAAAATAAATGTCAATAATTATTTGTAATATATTGAAGTTGTGACGTTTCATCGGATAACAGGGAAAACCGGGAACAAAAGGAGACGCAGGACTGACAGTAAGTTCATTTTAATGCATTCCCAATTGTTTAAAGGTTTTGTTTTAATGCAGTTTTGTTTTTCAGAGAGAGGACATTATTAAGCTCATTAAAGAAATATGTGGTGAGTGTCAATCAAATTCATATTGGGAATCAGCTGAAATTCCAGAGTGGCCAAATGTTGCATATTATAAATGTCTGAGCCCTGGAAACTAACAACAAGGACAACACAAAGTGATGGCTTGTATTTTGCCGTTATCAGGATGCGGCGTCAAGTGCAAAGAAAGGCCGATGGAACTCGTCTTTGTGATCGACAGCTCCGAGAGCGTTGGCCCTGACAACTTTGCAATCATCAAAGATTTCGTCACCAGGCTGGTGGACCGAACTACAGTGGGACGCAACGCCACGAGAATCGGCATTGTCCTCTACAGCCTGGACGTCCATTTGGAGTTCAACTTGGTCCGCTACACGAACAAACAGGATGTGAAGCAGGCAATCCGAAGGATGCCTTACATGGGCGAGGGCACCTACACCGGCACCGCCATCCGAAAGGCCACTCAGGAGGCTTTCTACAGCGCCAGGCCCGGCGTCAGGAAGGTCGCCATCGTCATCACCGACGGTCAGACAGACAAGCGAGAGCCCGTTAAACTCGATATCGCCGTGCGAGAGGCCCATGCCGCAAATATTGAAATGTACGCTCTGGGTATCGTCAATTCTTCGGATCCGACGCAGACGGAGTTTTTGAGAGAACTCAACCTCATTGCCTCCGATCCTGATAGTGAACACATGTACCTTATTGATGACTTCAACACTCTGCCAGGTGATACACAATGGTGGTGCCAAAGCACTACTTTTGTCCACATGAAACTCCTCAGCTAACTTTAATGTAGCGTCTTGACATCAAGATGTTTTTATAAATGTAAATTTTATAAAATGTTTTTTCATCTATTATTGTCTGCTTCCAGCGCTTGAGTCCAAAGTCATCAGCCAGTTCTGTGAAGATGAAAACGGTGCCCTCATCTATAATCGCATCGCAAACGGGCACTGGAACGGCAACAACGGAGTCGGTATCAATGGAAATAACGGCTACGGACAGCTTACTGATGGATTCAACAATGGCTATAGGAAAACTGAGAATAAAGTGATTGGGAATGATCACCAGGAGGAGATCACAAATGTGAGGCGTGCCAACAACCGCGGCCGTGGAGATACTTTCACACTACCCATCAGTTCTGACCCACTTCCTATTCAGGTCATTCTCCAAAATTGTTTGCCTTGGTAAATACTGAAATAAATACTGATTTTTTTTTTTTTTTTGCATCACTCAGGTGGAGGAAGACGAAGATGGTGAAGATTTAGACTTGAGGGCTCATGTGAGAGCCAGCGGCAGCGTTGTTGTCGTGAACAAAACTGGATCTTTGTCACATGTGAAGGAAAGCACGGTCTCCAATGAAGCATCATCTTCATCATCCTCCACTGCAGAATCTGTATCCTCAAACTCTAATCAGCTGCAGCGTGTGGTGAGTCCAGTCCTGCCTGAAGGTGAGTACTGCATTCAATTAATCTTGCTTGACTCGTTTTGCTTTTTTTTTTTACCACAAGAAGTTTTTTTTTTTTTCTTCATCCTTCAGAGGTTGCGCTTCGCGATCCCCGCTGTAGCCTCAACTTGGACCAAGGCACCTGCAGAGCGTACAAGATCCGCTGGTATTATGACAAACAGGCTAATTCGTGCGCACAGTTCTGGTACGGAGGCTGTGCTGGAAATGACAATCGATTTGATACCAAAGAGGAATGCAGGAAGACTTGTGTTATATTGAAGACAGGTATTTAAGATTTTTGACAATAATTATGTACATTGGTTCAATGTTTTGTGATCCTCAACTAATTGTCATATTATCAGCTTGACCTTATCCAAGATCTATTGGATGTCTTTTTTTTTTAACATATCTGAGCCATGTGCTTTACTTTGAAATCTATGCTGCTGGACAAATTATTTAAATGTCCGGTGTGTAAGTTGTAATTGGCAGCTGCCAAACAGGGAAACTTATTTTTAAGTTACGTGTGCAGAAGTCTACTGAAGTTGTCATCGATTGAGAAGTGTTGTCGCGGTTCTTATTATTGTCTTCATAATCCCTCCAAAAATTGTGTCACCAGTTGGGCTGTGTGTTACTGTTTCAATTAATGTCTTTATTTGTGTGTTTATTAATAAAATAATAAAACTGATGTCTGTTTGTTTGTGTGTTTGTTTGTTTGTTTGTTTGTTTGTTTGTTTGTTTGTTTGTTTTTGTATATCTTAAATCCCCCTTTATAAGGAAACATATCGTAGTCACTAGTTAGTAACTTAAGATGAAATAAATACCACAAACCTAAAAGTCAAAATATTATTATTTTTTAAACTGTACATAGAAAACAGTAATACTTTCATATGAGTGACCCGACTTGAGGTTCTTGAGTGACTCAACTCACCCCACCACAAGCAGCAGAACGAATTAGTGAACAAATATGTTTAAATAATATTTTGTTATTTAGCTTATTTCCTGTAATTATCTACAGGCGAAATCGCCTAAAATGTCCCTTCTAACTTGCCGTCTGTTTCCATGGAGACTGTAGCTCAGCAGACGCTTCTCAGATTAGCAAATCTGCTACTTAGCCAGTAACCACTCCGTTTTTATCATCGATTAAAATAATAAAAGCTCCGTCCAACAGCTTTTTAACCATGGCATCCGTTTTAGATGCTCTTTGGGAGGACAGAGACGTTCGTTTTGACATAACCACACTGTAAGTTACATTTACTTATATTGCTCATTAGCTTAGCAAGGTACATCGGTTGTCCTCCACAAGTAAACATGATACACTTTAAATTTTTCCCACAGGCAGATGAAAACTCGGCCTGGCGAAGTGCTCATAGACTGCCTCGACTCTATCGAAGACACGAAAGGAAATAACGGAGATAGAGGTACTTTTAGATTGTGAACGAATTTTAATTTGTATCGCCATGTATCGATCTAAAAATGTGGTTTCGTTTTTCGTAGGCCGACTCTTGGTGACAAACCTGAGAATTATTTGGCATTCTTTGGCTTTTCCAAGAGTGAATTTGTGTGAGTAATTAAATCTTATTACGTCGTGTTTAGTTAATAGTTGGGTTAATACCTAATGGCTACATAATGTTAACAGAAGAAAAATAAAACATAAGTTTGGTTGTAATCATAGCTCTTTTATTTCGTTTTTCAGCTGTGGGATACAACTCCATCATTAACATCACAACAAGAACAGCAAACTCCGTAAGTTGTGTCGCTACTATAATGTCTTCATTAATCAGATTTTTAAGAACCATTTTAGTCTTTTAAAAACGAAAGGTAAAAGCAATGACTTAAATTGTAATGACAAATGCCCCCAAGTGGCCAAAAATGTTTGATTCCTTACGTTCATTTTAATTATGTTATTATTTATGTCATGACGACTAATTTTTTCCTCCAGAAACTTCGAGGCCAAACCGAAGCCCTTTACATTCTGACCAAGTCCAACAACACAAGATTTGAGTTCATCTTCACCAATGTGGTCCCAGGAAGCCCCCGCCTTTTTACATCTGTTATTGCTGTGCACAGGTATTAAAGCATGCAAAACGTAAAATACTGCTCTACAGTAAATAGTTGTTTCTTTGACACAGAGCCTACGAAACATCTAAAATGTATCGAGACCTGAAACTGCGAGCAGCACTTATTCAAAACAAGAACCTGCGACTTTTACCTCGGGAGCAAGTCTACGACAAAATCAATGGCGTCTGGAATTTATCCAGTGATCAGGTACAGGTTTTCATACTGTATCATTGTGTTAGATCAAATGTTTGTTGATTATGTTTTTGTTTGTTGTTTTCTAGGGAAACCTAGGAACCTTCTTTGTCACCAATGTGCGGATTGTATGGCATGCCAATATGAATGAAAGCTTCAACGTCAGCATTCCTTACCTCCAGATTGTACGTACTCTATATTTTATTAATTTACCCAGGAGGCACAAGATAATACATTTCATTCATGTCATGTGTTCCCTAGAATGCCATGAGCTTTATTTTATTTATCTTTCTTTTCAAAGTGGTCCATCCGAATTAGAGATTCCAAATTTGGCTTGGCTTTGGTGATCGAAAGTTCCCGCCAGGTACGTTTATGATACTTTACATGTGTTTTTATGCTTGCATGTTTATGACAAATTTCTACTGGGTTTTTATAGAGTGGCGGTTACGTGCTGGGGTTCAAGATTGACCCTGTGGAGAAGCTTCAAGATGCTCTGAAAGAAATCAACTCGCTACATAAAGTATACTCCGTCAACCCCATCTTTGGAGTGGACTACGAAATGGAAGAAAAGGTACAAGACATTAGAATAATATTATATAGGAATTTAAATTAACAAACGTCAAATAAAAGCTAAATATGCTAAAAAAAAGTATGCCAACCCTAGCTTGTTGTCCTAACACTACTTCTAGCCGCTGCCACTGGAAGAAGTGACGCAGGAGCAACCTCTCGATGACGTGGAAATCGAGCCGGATGAGCAGACGGATGCTTTCGCTGTGAGTGGCTCTGTTTGTCTTCGTCACTCTCAGCCCGCCTGCTGGGGGACTCTCTGGTTTAACTTTCCGGCGCCGAGAATAGCTGCTGACATGCGACATCATGAACACGCATTTGGCCTGTTCTAAAATAATCAAATTAAAACTAAAATGAACTAATTTTAGGTTCATAATGTGGCAAGCAGTCGGTTATCAACTATAAACTTATCAATTGTTGTTTGCCCACAGGCGTACTTCGCTGACAGCAACAAGGTAATCGTCCTCGATGCATTTGATTAGAATCTTAAATCAACGATAACAAAATTTTTAATCACACGCCTGTGTTTTCCTAAGCAACAAGACCGCGAGCCCGTTTTTTCCGAGGACCTCGGTCTCGCCATTGAGAAGCTGAGGGATGGATTTACGCTTCAAGGATTGTGGGAAGTCATAAGCTAAAATATACATTATTTATCCATGTAGATATTGTGATTACAGAAAGCACATTTGTATAGTTTTTATAGTATATAAATATTTACTGTCAACATGACCTTATTATATATTTTTGTTGTAAAGCAAATGAATATCTTATATAATCCAACATAGTTACTATGTACCTTATTACTTGGTGTCTAAACGCAGCACTCAAGTATTGGAATAATGCTAAAAGAGGACAAAGTGTCATCGCCTATAGCAGCAGCTGTTCGTATACTATGGCTACATGCTAATACTGCTCTAGAATGCCAAACGTGAGCAATGAATTCTAAAACAAATCTGACCCAAGTCTTTTTCAGTTTCATTGACTGACTACATGTACCCCAAGCCGAGGTCAGAGGTGGTGAAAGTACTCCAAAGTACAGATATGAAGCTCATAGGTTATTTCGGTGAGGGCCACTAACAATGCTGTTACGAATCACCAGGGTGACGAGGCTCCTCGGTTGTTTTTACTCCATGACAGCTGTTTGTGGGCTCTGATAGGGCCAAGCTGAATTCCTCCCAGATGGGGCGCCGGGCTAAATTTAGAGGAGCACGGTTATACTGACGGGAGCCTCGTATCTGACCGCTATAAAACTCCGCTTCTTCACCGCGGCCGGTTGTATTCGCTCTGCTGTTCTTCTGATACAATCGTGACCGCAATGGACCCTCGAGGGTTGAAGGAAGATCTACGGCTCTTTCAGAGCACTTTGCTTCAGGATGGACTCAAAGAGCTCCTGAATGAAAATAAATTGGTGGACTGCATCTTGAAGGTGGGCGACAGGAGCATCCCTTGCCATCGGCTCATCCTGGCAGCATGCAGCCCTTACTTCCGGGAGCTTTACTTCTCCGAAGATGGCAGGGAAGTGGACAAAAAGGAAGTGGTTTTGGAGGATCTGGATCCTGCTGTCATGGAGGCCATTGTGAAGTACATGTACTCGGCAGAGATCGACATCAACGATGACAACGTGCAGGACGTCCTGACCGTTGCCAGCCGCTTCCAGATCCCTTCGGTGTTCACGGTGTGCGTGAACTTCCTCCAGCAGAAGATAACCATGAAGAACTGCCTTGCCATTTACAGGATGGGGCTGATGATCAACTGCCCCAGACTGGCAATAGCGGCTCGAGATTACATCGCCGATCGGTTCATGACCGTCGCTAAGGACTCTGACTTTTTGGAACTCGCGCCTCCTGAACTCTTTGCTCTTATTGGAGCAGATGCTCTGAATGTGGAGAAAGAAGAAGTGGTGTTTGAAACCCTCATGAAGTGGATCAGGAAAGACAAGGAGAATCGCATCAAGTCCTTAAAGGAGGCCTTCGATTGCATCCGTTTCCGATTACTCCCAGAGAAGTATTTCCAGGAAAAGGTTGAAAAGGACGACCTCATCAAAAGCAATCCGGATGTTGCTCCAAAAATCAAAGAGATCAAGGAAGCGTTTGCGGGGAAGCTGCCAGAGAAGAAAAAGGGCGATGCTGAAGGCGAGGAGGCCAGCTTGCCCGGCTACCTGAATGATACTCGCAGATACGGTATGTTTGCTAAAGACTTTGTGCTGATGATCAACGACACAGCTGCGGTGGCCTACGACGGGCAGGAAAACGAATGTTTCTTAGCCGCTATGACTGAGCAAATCCCCCGAAACCACATCAGTCTGGTGTCCAAGAAGAACAACCTCTATGTCTTGGGAGGACTCTTTGTGGACGAAGACAACAAGGACAACCCACTGCAGTGTTACTTCTATCAGGTAAAGATTTGGTTTGAAGAAGGGTGGTGAAGTAGTGGTCGGAATAAAGTTGATTTAAATGTCCTTCTAGATGGACAATCTTGCTGGAGGTTGGGTTGCGTTGCCCCCCATGCCCTCCCCTAGGTGCTTGTTTGGTATGGGGGAGTTTGAAAATCTCATCTTCGCTGTGGCGGGAAAAGACTTGGAGAGCAATCAGTCCCATGACACCGTTATGTGCTATGACACGGAGTAAGTCTCGCTGTTTTTGTCAAGAGTTTTGATTGAGATCCTTTAATTAATGCTTTTATTTCGGACGTTATATAGAAAGCTGAAGTGGACTGAAACAAAAAAGTTGCCCCTGAGGATCCATGGACACAGCGTGGTCTCTGAGAACGGACTGGTTTATTGTATTGGCGGGAAAACAGATGATAAGTAAGTTGAACTGAGTTTTATTTCTGCATTGTGTTGGTATTAATTTTTCGTTCAAACCCAGCAAACCAACCAATAAGATGTTAGCGTACAACCACAAGAGGTCCGAGTGGAAAGAGGTGGCCGCCATGAAGACGCCACGGTCCATGTTCGGAGCCGTCGTCCACAAAGGGAAGATCATTGTGGCCGGAGGAGTCAATGAAGAAGGCCTCACCGCCGCCTGTGAAACTTACGACTTTTCAACCAACAAGTACGTAAATCACACTGAACCGAGTCAGTCTGGTAATCTCCATTACGCTTTAATTTTCATCGTCCACCCATTTTCCAGGTGGTCACCATTCACAGAGTTTCCCCAGGAGAGAAGTTCTATCAACCTGGTCAGCTGCGGAGGACTCCTGTACGCCATTGGAGGCTTCGCCATGGTGCAGAACGACAACAAGGAGTGTGAGCCCATTGAAGTCGTGGACATTTGGCAGTACGTGACTTTTTGTGCCATACGTAGCGTTCTGTCGGGAGACTCGACCGCACTCTAAGAATGCGTTTGCCCCCTCCCAGGTACGAAGACGACAAGAAGGAGTGGACAGGGATGATCCGAGAGATGCGCTATGCGGCCGGAGCCTCCTGCGCAGCCATGCGCCTCAATGCGGCCCGTATGGCCAAATTGTAACAGCTCAGGAACAGATTTTAATCTATACACTTGCAGACTTCAATTCCAACTGAAGAGAAACAACTCCACAGATGAAAAAAGAGAACAAAAGCTCCCATCTTGTAAAAAATATTTTTTACTCCATGAAAGCAAATATCCATGACATGATGAATATAAATAAGTAGCACTTGGTGATGCTTGTGTAAAATGATGACTAGGCTCAAACAGTGTTGACTTTATAACTGTTATTTCAATAAATAATTCCTTTAGGGCAAAAGCTCTGTAAATATTTTCTTTTTGAGGTATTCCTTCCACGCATCCAGTGTTGAAAGCTCCATTGAGTTCCATTCAAAGTGAGGGATCTGGAAACACAGCAAGGGTAAGACAACTTAACTTGCATATGTTTGACAGCCAAGATAATGTTGCGAATATTTTTGTAATATAAATAATACACACCTGAACAACACGATATCCCAAAATTTCAAGATGCCGTTTCCTCATTAGGGCCTCCCCTTTTATATGCTGGGAATTTTTGCAGAAAGACTTGGAATCGAGGAAGTTGATACCAACACTGTGATAAGTCGAAACAAATAAGTACTCACTTGAGAAAAAAAAAATTCTTTCTCGTTCAGTAGTTTCCTACCGTTGTGCTCCCGGTGGAATTTCGTTCCTGATGTCGTCCAGTGAGTTCGAGTCCCAGTGGATCTTCCCTCTGTCTGAGATCTGCAAAGCACTTGGCTGGCTGTAAGGCAACGGCTGCAGCCGCTTGTCCAAAAGGCATTCAAAGTCTGCGGGATGGAAAGGAAAATATTCACGGGTCATTTTTGGTCTTCCTAATATTGTATTTGTTTTTTGTTTATTGACTTTAATTTTCTTTTTTTTTTTTTTTTTTTAAATTATGTCGACCAGCATCCCAGAACAAATTGAATTCGACTCACCTACAGTGTAAAAATACGGCGTGACCTCTGCAACGCGGACGAAATTAATCCCACCAAGAACTTCGCCCAACATTTTGTGAATCTGCTTCTGTACAGGATTGATAGCCCCGTTCCCTGAAGAGAGATTTGACACATTACGTCCAACATCAGCTTCCAGCAGGTCCGTAACCACAAGAACCTTCTCTTACCTTTCTTTTGCATCTGCTGGCAGTAGCGCTCGTGGAACCACGGCACCTGAAATTCGGGACACTCCAGGCACACGGCGCGGTTGAGCTCCATGAGACGTAGCCGGGTCCGCATGTTCAGGGCATCGGGTAGCACTGTGGAGTAAAAATTATATAAGACGGATATGGTGGATATGGAACAAAACTTAAATGGCTTTCCGCACATACTTTCCAGCTGGGTGTCCAGTTTTCCGAGAAAATCTATGCTGAAGATTTCTTTGAGTAGTTCTTCGGGAAAACAGGCAGCTACCGACAAGTTATAGGCCAGCAGAACTAGTATATGAGGGTCAAAGGATCCTAGAAACACACACAAAATGTTGTCCGTTCTCAAAGATGGCCACGTGGTACATAACAATAAAATAAACCTTCTTACTTACTGATATGAGGAGTGAAGCGCTGTACGCAAACATCGTACAACTTGTCTGCCTTTTCGGAATCATAATTGAGGATAGAAAATGGAAGCAGGGTGGCATACGTTGCTGAGTGGTGAATCTTAAAGAGAGAAACAAACATTTGTATCCTTCAATGTGAGGCGTTTTTTTTTTTTTTTTTTTTAAATCACCTTGTCGATGTCTCGAATGGCCACATCGGCGATACGCTCCATTAAAGGAGGGCAGTGATGATTTATCCTGGTTAAGAAGATGGACACATCTGGCACGTTGGTCCAGTTGATTTGGTCCATCATCCTCCGTAGCGTAGCCACGGTGTCGTCCAGCAACATTTCCTCAAACCACTCCCCCGAGATGCTCTTGAGTTCCTCAAGAAGCAGGTCCAGCCGCTCGGCCGTCTGCAGCCTCTGCTGGCCGCAGCGGTTGAGGCTCTGCAGCAGCCCCACGTACCTGCCGGGGGCACCGTGGCGATACGACGGGTCGTTGCGAAGCCACCTGGCTACGGCTGAGGAAATACTACTGAGGTCGTTGAGGTTGCATTGGGACACCACCGCGTCCACCCGCGAGATCACGGCTTCTTCCAGGCGAGGTGAAGGAAGCATGGACAGGACCCGGGTCAACATGGTCACTTCGTAGGGGAGGACGCTGCACTCTAAGAATCTCAAGAAGAAAAAGGGGCCATTCCGACTTTTGACTTTACAAGTTGATGGATTTATAAACTGTATTTTGGATATCAACTTACTTGACTAAGATGCTTCTTAGTTTGGCAAAGAGTTGTGGATTTGGATAATGCAACTGGTAAAGGGCTTGGGTGATTCTACCGATCTCCATGGGCCTGTAGATGTCGAGGTTTCTTTGGATTACGGTTACAATCCTGGAAGAATTAAGATTAGTGAGTGATGTCAACTGGAGCTGCTTAGCAGCTAACAAACCCGGCATGATATGGACTCACTTGTTTATCAAGCTGAGGTTCCTACTCTGAATCTCCTCCAGCGTTTCAACAATGGCCAACGCCTGCTGCGCGCTCAACTCATCAGCCAAGAGAAACGCCGTGCTCTCCAAACTACAAGCCATAAAACAGGGACACTGATCAGAAATGGTACAAAAAATTACAATTGTGTGTTTTTCCACAACAAACCCGTCTCTGATCTCCTGACTGGCCATGGGTGCCAGAGCAGCAAACAATTTCGTAAAAGAGAGGGGCTCCGTGCTTGACTCGATGAGTTCCATCAGCCGTAGCTTTACAGCCAGCCTGAAGTCGCAGTTGTTGAACTGCAGCGACTGATACAGCCCCATGAAAATGCTGATGTTTTCCGCCTCCAGCCTGGGAATGTTGCGCAAGAAGATCTGGTTGCATTTCTCCAGGAGAGGCCTGTGGCTGTACTTGATGTTGCGCAGGAATTGCACCACTCTGCGAGCGTTGTTGTAGTATGACGGATCCATCTTGTCTAAGAGGTGGTCCGCTCGACTAATCAAGGCATCCCGTAGACGGGGAGAGACCAGGGATGAAATGCTAATCAGTAACGTCGTTAGGATTCTGCAGAGGGGAAACACCACCATTGTATCAGCTTTTGATGCGCTTGGCGGCTAACCGATTAATCAACTTTCTACCAACCTGGCATCATTGATGGACGACAACTTCTGATCCACAATGTTTGTGATGTGGCCCATTAGAGGACTTTGTTGAAGTTGCTGATCACTAAGGCAAATGGCAAACTTGGACAGGGAAGTCAATGGAAGTCTGCAAATATGCAAAAAAATGATTATTTTAAACTTATACCCGGAAATATGAAGACACTCAAATGAAAACAATGACTCACTTGTCTAATCTTAACCAAGCCTCTGAAACCAAATGCTGAACAAGCGAGTCATGAGGATCTACATTCAACCTGAAAAACAGTACAATAGCATGTTGCACTTATTTACATATATTTCCATCTTCAGATTGATGGTTCACTTCACATACCTGAGGAAACTATACAGTAAATCCACCAACATAAAATCATCCATGAGAGAAATTTTGTTCTCAGCCAGAACCCGAAGTGTCAGGAACTGTGGATGATTCTTGATGAGATGAACTGTTCTTAGCAATTGCGGTTTCTCTTTCTGGAAATACCACAGCATCTTCACGGCCAAACTCACGTGGTCCACAGTGAGCTTGGCCTTGTTCTTACCCACCAAGTCAAACACATGGTCTTCGGCAGAACAGATCCGCAACTGATCCAGAACCTGATCGTGGTTTACAGGGACCTTGTGAAGTAACCTTCGAAAGCAGGTGCTCACACGCTGGAGTCGAAACATCATCTTGGGCCTCAGCTCACAATTTGCTTCATTGTTGCATGTGCATTATAGAACTGTCAACCATCATGTCACCGTGACAGGGGGTCACGCCCACAAATAATAGTCAGAAGATGAATTATGTTCCTAGATGAAGAAACACATATAAATTACAAATTAATAATTTATAAAAATATGTGCTGTAACATAATCATCTCGAACGCGTTAAAGACAACGCTTACTGTCACGTTAAAAATGTGAAAATTCCTTCATTCAACTGGATTGAGTAATCGGTTTTGTAACTTGGTATTCACGCTGTAGTAACAATTACAAATCACATCAAACAAACTTAACCGCCACAACTTGCGCGAATGTTCAGTAACAAATATACAGATTAAAAGAATTTGCATGGTTAAGATAAATGAAAAACGAGGGATAAGAATTTAAAGTCAAACTCACCTCGCATGCGGACACTACTTCCGTATCAAGTGACGTTTTCAAATGCAATTGGTGCGGCTGGTTTTGGCCTCCGACTTCTAGTTTACATGTGCCTTGAGCAAAATATAAACAAAAATACTCCAGCTGGGTGAATAAAAATAGATTTTGAATTAAAATGATGGCACACCGTTATAATGATAATTAATTCACGTTTTTTTCCTTCCTTCATACACTTAACCATAATAGAATTTATCATCATCTTCTTTGTAGAACATCTTTGGCGGAGTCATTGATGTGCCGTAAAGTAGTCACTATCTGCTGAAAACAAAAAAAAATGGCGCACGATTCCTTCCCGAAATGCACTGACGTGACGTCCTCATCGCGCCATCTTCGGAAGCGGACGAGCAGTGGACATTGAATGAAGAGCCGTGCCTTTTGGAAGAAACGCCTGCTGCATGGAGTGATAATATCCATTTTTAGGTAATGCGAGTTTGCATCCATTATGTCTCGACTATTAAGTCGTCCATGTTGCTCTTGAGCGTAGCTGCCCTGGAATCCATCCATGTTGCCGTGCTAAATTATGCTAAATTATAGCAGCGAGGCCCGTACAGATATCCAGTAGGAATCTGGGATCAATGTCAAATTTAACATTAGAAATGAGCGTTTTATGAATGTGTGAACCAACAAAATGCGTCAGTTATAAATTTCAAACATTTTCAACATGCTGTGTAGTCATCACGAGCCGCGTGGGATTTTAAATGGTAGCTAGGCTAATGTTAGCACATTTCAGTTGGAAGCAAGTAGATACGAGCTGGAACCATTTCTCCGTTTAAAATTTTCAACTCTTAAATTTAGAGCTCTATTGTTCACACAGACTTTTCTATATTTAAAGGGAGAAGGTAATGGATTGAAAACTTAAGTAATGTCTATTGTCTATTGGTGTCATTACAGCTTTGTAATATATGTAATAATATTATTATGTGTGTGATATCTAAGGTTTTGCTCCTTCAGGTGGTTCAGCAACTCCTGTCATCATGGGGATCAAGGTTCAACGTTCTCGGTGCTTTCTTGACATTGGAATTGGAAGCGCAGCAGGTAAGATCGGATGTTTGGAACACTTCGATTCTTGATTTAAAAAAAATTAGCTGATAATGGACTGTTCTGTGTTGTACTGAGATGTACTTCTAATATTTTGACAAATATTGAAATCTCCATCAAAAAAGTCATATTGGTCTGGCCCCATTTAACTTTCTATTTAGTTACACCATTACTACATGTTTTAAATAATACAGGTTTCCATTTTTTCAAATCCATATCTTTTGCAGTGGGTCGAATCATTATCGAGTTGTTTACCGATGTTTGTCCCAAAACATGTGAAAACTTCAGATGCCTTTGCACAGGTGAGTTATTCACTACAATTTCACAGCAAAAAATATATCTCTCATTCACATTATATTTTCTTCTAGGTGAGAAAGGTGTTGGTAAAGGAACCCAGAAACCCCTTCATTACAAAGGATGCCTGTTCCATCGCATTGTGAAAGACTTTATGATTCAAGGAGGAGACTTTAGCGAAGGTGGTTGCTTAATTTTATTGTTTTATTATGAAGCATCACT
The DNA here is from genome assembly GCF_059516105.1 of Syngnathus floridae. Taxonomy (NCBI): domain Eukaryota; kingdom Metazoa; phylum Chordata; class Actinopteri; order Syngnathiformes; family Syngnathidae; genus Syngnathus; species Syngnathus floridae. Next base: position 10,550,647 of record NC_142420.1, on the reverse strand, counting down.
AAATTAACACACCAAAGAAATGAACAGAAACATCTTATGATCTACTTTCTTTTGTTTCTGTAGGCAATGGAAGAGGGGGCGAGTCCATCTATGGAGGCTTTTTTGAAGGTAAAGATGTTGCGGGCTAATTAAATGACCATTGGCTTGAAAATGTTGATACAATTTTTGCAATCCCTATACCCCCAGACGAAAGCTTTGCTGTGAAACATAACAAGGAGTACATGCTGTCTATGGCCAATAGAGGAAAAGATACAAATGGATCACAGTTTTTCATGTAGGCGCCCAGAGGTTTTCTCAATATTACTGAATTGATGTCATTATTTGCTTGTGAATGTGTTGTTTTCTCTGAATCCTCTCAGCACAACAAAACCAACTCCCCATTTGGACGGGTAAGAACTGTGCAGTTGCAATTCTTTGCATTGATATGATGCACAATGCTCATTTTAATTCTTTTTTTTTTTTTGGCAGGGTCCATGTGGTTTTTGGTCACGTGATTTCTGGTCAAGAGGTCGTACAAACTATGGAGAATGAGAAAACGGATCCCAACAGCCGACCCTATGCCGAAATCAAGGTTTTAAACTGTGGGGAACTTGTCCCCAAATCAAAAGGTTTGCTCCCAAAAATGAGTCAAGCAAGTATTTTCTAACTCTGCAAGGTATGACCGTCTTAACCGCGTCTTATGTTTTTGTAGCAAAGAAACATGACAAGAAAAAAGAGCGAGCCTCGTCAAGCTCCAGCAGCAGTTCAAGTGACTCCGACAGCTCCTCGGCATCGTCCTCTGACTCTGAAGAGTCTGACAAGGAGGCCAAGAAGCAAAAAAAGAAAGCCAAGAAGCAAAAGAAAAAACAGGAAAAGGAGAAAAAGACGTAATTGACCCTCAGATTCATTTTAGCACGTAACTTTTGAAAACCGCTGCTGATTTATCACTTGTGTTTTCACAGTGCCGAGCCTGAGATTGTCGAAGAGAAAGAACAAGAAGAGGTGGTCACATCCACCGTGCGCCCTGAAGAAATACCTCCCATTCCTGAGAATCGGTTCCTGATGAGGCTCTCACCGGCCGAGAGAAAAAAGGAGGAGCCTGAGAAGGACAAAGACGGCAAAGATGAACGGCCTCGAGACAGGTGGGTCACTCCAAACTTTTTCCCTTGTGTTGATTGAGGGAAATTTAAACATTAGTTGATAAACATTCATGTGTTGCTCCTGGCAGATCTGGCGTGCAACATAATTCTCAATATAACAGAAGATTGGTAATGACACGATCTGGCAGGAAGATCAAAGGCAGAGGCCCCAGGGTGAGCATGTGTTCCGCAAACCGGCTGCACTTTTCCATTTGTCCGCCCGCAATCGATTCAGTACGTCTTTTCTCCCCTGCAGAGATACCGAACTCCTTCACGTTCTCGTTCAAGATCCAGAGATCGCTATCGCCGTAGCGAAACTCCGCCCCACTGGCGTCTGGAGTTGCAGCGTCAGAGGATGAGAGCAGTCACGGGGGAGCGTTGGATTAAAGGGGACAAGTAAGATGCCGCAAGAAAACCCTCGTCATTGTAGTGCTTAACATTATCGCGCACACGTAACATTTTTATTTGGTTGATTGGACTTTTTTTTTTTTCTTTTCCCAGAGGTGACATGAGTGAGGACAAGGACGAGGCCGCTAACACTCAGAGGAGAGAACGGCGGACCTCGGCTTCAAAGGGTGAGCACACCGACGACGGGAAAAAGGACAAGAAGTCTCGATCGCAGAGATCCAGAAGCAAGGACAATTCAGGGGAGAAGCAAGGTAAGCAGAAGGACAAGAAAAGGCCCAAGTCAAAAAGCCGCAGTAAAAGCAGAGAAAAGAGCAGAAGGTCCAAAAGCAGAGAGAAGAGGAGACGGTCCAAAAGCAAAGAGAAGAGTCACAAACATAAGAGTAGTGAGAAGAAGGCTCGCTCTAGGAGCAAAGAACGAAACGCGGACAAGAAAAACAAGAAGGAAAGCGATCAGCACGCCAAAAAGAAAAACAAAGACCAAGAGCCCGACGGCAAGAAGAGAGAGGATTCCAAAACGAGCAACGGCGAGACAAGGCAGACAAAGTCTCAAAGCAAAGAGAGAAGTTCCAAGGACCGCCACCGATCCAGCAGCAGGACCCGAGAAAAGAGCGGACGCGGCGCCTCCAAAGACAAAGACGAAAAACGGGACAGAGAGAGGGGAAGGGAGCGTAGCAGGAGCGAGCGTAGGCGACACGGCGACGAAAGGCGGAGGACGCGTAGTCGGGAGCGCAGAAGCAAGGGCCGCGATACGCACAGAAGTAGGCGCTCAAGAAGCAAGAGCAGCAGGAGGGGGCGGAGCAAGGATCGCAAGGACAGCCAACGGAGAAGAAGACACAGCAGCAGCTCCAGCAGCAGCAGCAGCTCCTCAGACAGCGATCAAGACAGACGCAAGCGTCGCAAGAGCCCCGAGTCCAAACGCAGACGATCCAAAAGCGCCTCCAAGGACCGGAAAAGAGCTGACGCGACAAAAGGCAAAAGCAACAACAAGAGGAGTCACTCGAGCTCCAGTTCGAGCTCTCGCAGCGACTGAGGTCGTCTTAAAGGGGAAGTTGTTTCCAAAATGTTCTTTAACATATGTTCTAGGCGTACCCGCTAGTCTGAACACGACATTCCTAAGTATAAAAAAAAAAAAAATCTGATTTCAAAAACTCAATTTAAATCAGAATGTTGAGTTTCGACTAGCACATACAACATATTGGCAAGAAAAAAAAATTCAACTTGATTTCCTCTTGAGAATGGCTTGGTGCTTTTATATTTTTCTTCTCCGAGACGTCCTCATATAATGGTCAGCCTACTTCGTCTTTTGACAGAGAGCCGCACACATCGATATTCCTTACATGTCCACAGTGCCACTTTTGAATTCTCTGGCAGTCAAACGGGAGGCTGGAAAGAGAAGCGCTCGAGCGGAACCGATAAATTGCAGCAACAAATAACCGCTGCATCTTGTGAGAAGAGGTCTTTTTTTTTTTTTTTTTTTTTTTTTTTTTGTTTGTTTTAGCACTAAGCAGAATGGCAGACTGATGGCGTGCTGAAGGTGGGGATAGAAAACCACACCATAGTTTGATTATTTGGTTCAGCCGGTTAAAGATTTTACTGTAAGACATGTTTTTTTTTTTTCTACTGAAACTTTTTTATTTAACATTTTTGGGGGGAGTAGCAAAAGAGATTTTTTTTGCATGCCTGTTCCAGACCTTGAGGTTTTATCCTCACCCATTGACGTTTTAAATGACACCACATAGTCTTTGTATTCTTGTTGTCGTTTTGTTTGGTTTTTCTTTTTAACGGAGTAAACTGTAATGTCAGCTTAAAAATCATTTTATGTGAAATGCTCTAAGTAGGAGCTCCTCTCTGTAGATTGGAATTAAAATACATCATTTTGATTTTAAAATATTGCTGCAACGTTCTACAATTATTAGCACTCACAAAATACAGTTACGTCGATAAATAGTGAGCGAGCGATCCTGTGAATGTAATGAAGTACTACTTGTTGGGTGCCACAAGAGGGCGCCAAAGCAACACTTCCACTAAGAGAAAAAATGTCAAATATGCAGGGTAACACTCTTACTATACATTCCAGTGAAAATATCTTCAGAATTTGACACACCACAGTAAAGAACAGCAACGCCAGATAAATTAAGATTTCGAATTCGTCTAAATCTTTGTCTTCATCAAAACTGTGAAGTTCAGCCAGTAAACTATAACCATGTAAAGCCCAACCTCTTCTTTGCATCTTCAATATCTACAACCTCATGGAGCTTCTTAATATCATGTGTCTTGTCTGAGACATATTTGGGCATTTCGGCACCGCTGCTGTCGTGAACGAGGTAGCGAGGTCTCGCTCCGGTGAAAGTGGGCCCCCCGGATACCCCTTCCCTCACGGCTTTGTAGAGTGGAAGCACACTGCGCTGAGCCGTGGCAGCTGCCTGGACCACAGCCCTTGAGTACTGTTGAAAGCCGAGCTCCTCCTCAGCGAGGAGCTCCATGTTCTTGGCTTCAAACTCGTGCTCAGCTTGCCTTACTTGATGCTGCCGGGCTTTTCTCTCCACCTGCGTTGGAGCAAAAACGACCAAATGTCAAAACTGACTCCTGAGTCAACTCTTGCCTTCATCATCTACCATCTGGCTTGCATTGAAGTCCTGAATCTTTTGGAGCTCCTGCCGGATTCTCTGTGCCTTCTTTTGCTCTTCTTCAACAAATACTCTGTCACCTTCTTTCTTCGCTTGAAGAGCTTCTTTTTCTTTCTCCTTTCTGATTAGTTCATTTTGCTCTTTCTCTTGAATCTAGCCAGACAAGTTTGCCATGTTGAAATGCTACAAACTCTCCAGAAGAAACATTCTGTACTGTTTTTTTCCTGAAAAGTGGAAAATCCAGGTCCAGAATTTAAAACTCGGCCACAGTTTGGTTTTAACTCAGGTGATTTGGCAGTTTTAAGAGGTTAAACTCTGGCATGAGACTTTTACATTGTGGACCTGGCTTCGCCACAATACTTTTACCACTTGTTCCCTGTGAGCTGCGATTGACTTCATCATTTTCAGCCTCTTCTGCTCCTCCTCCCATTCCTGCTGCATCCTCTGTGCATCCTGCTCTGCGACAGCCTTGGCAACGCTTTGCTGCTTCTGCCGCTTCTCCTCTTGCTGAACCAATGTCAGCTTGTCCATAATCTTCTCTTTGCGATTCTGGACCTCTCTGAGCAGAGAAAACAAAAACTCAATGGTCTTGATTCTCCAGTCGCGATGTTGCCACGTGAGTGCTAAATATTATATTCTCACCTTTGACCAATGAGGATGCAACAGAAAAAGGAATACATTTCTGCTAGTTCTTACCTGAGCAACTCCTTCTCTTTATCCCGCCTTAACTTCATCATCTTCTCCTTTGCAGAAAGGAACAGTTTTCTTTGGGCTTCCTCCGCCTCCTGTTTTTCCGCATCGGCCGCCTTTGCAATGTCTCTTTGAGTGAGATGCTCCTATGGAAAGGTGCTAGTATGTCAAGCAGTTAAATGTGGCTGCAAAAAAAATTTGTGAGCCCGCCCACCCGCTGAGCTTTCATGAAATCAATCTTCTGCTCGACTTTTGACTGCTCCTCCATTTTTTGCTCCCGTTGATGGAGCTCTTGAAGCCGTTGGATTTCTTCGCCGTCCTTCTTTGTCTCTTGCTTCTGTCGTTCTCGTTCTAGTTGTTTTCCCTTAATCCTACATGACAATTCAATCTTGAAAAACACGATGTGGCTATTAATCGTTTTGTTAAAGAATTGATCACCTACTGCTTGTCCAGTTCTTCAGCAAAAACTTTGCATTCCTCTTTTTTCTTTTGCGTTCGTTCCTGCTCTTTTTGGAGAGCTTCATCATCTCTGGTCTTCACCATCTGTATGTATTCTTTTTCTAGGTCCTCAGAAGTGTTCTTCCTGCTTTGCTTCAACTTTATCTGGGCTTCTCTTTCCTTCAGAACTTCTGTTAGCAAGAGTGCCCGCTGTGAAACGAAATAAACAACATCCGAATATTTATTGTAATTTTTATTTCACTACTTTTAGAGATATTGCTTTAATTATAGAAATCAAATTCTCATCATTCGCATCTTACGTAAGATACTTACGTGTAGTCCTTTGACTCGCTCTGTTTCATAGTAGAGCTGCTCCTTTGCCTTCTCGATCGCCTCTTTCCGCTTTTCTTCTCGATATTTGGCTTCTTCCCTATCGATCTGTTTCCTTTTCTCCTCTTCAATCTGCTCCCGGATCTTTTTTGCCTCCAGCTTCTTCTGTCTTTGACACTTGAAATAAGCAGAAGGTTTTAACATGGAAACTTTATATACCGCCGCCGCCAATGCAGTCCACTTACTGCAAGTGTGTTAGGCCACAATTTGGCCATCTGTTTGGATTTCAGATGCAAGGCCTGCCTCTCCCTCATGGCCTCCATCATTGCTTCCTTCTCCTTGTCCACATGATTAATTTCATCCTGGATCCTCAGCCAGTCAGCCTTGGATAAAACGGTGATCTGACGGAGATCTGGAAACTGGATTGCCTCGTTGGGGTCTTCAGCTGGAAAGGCTAAGAGAAATGAGGTTGCCACAAAAATAGAATAGAAGTTTGAAGGCTAATTCTTATATTTGTTGAAATTTCAAAAAACAAAATTAAGATATTAAATGTGTATACACCAGGTCAGACTTAATTTTCAAACTGCATTAAAATTAGCAATTTTCTGCATCTATAATGTTGCATAACTAAATTAAAAATATAACTAGGACGAGAAAAAATATACAATTAGCTCTCACCACTTTTACCAGCTCCTCTCCGTTGGCCATGTTGAACTGCTGATGACATTTCCCCCTCTAACGCAGTAATAATATTTGGTAATATTATTAAGTAAAGTTCCTAACTAAAGCAACATGTTCCAACTTTGTCAACGCCACAATTGAATCATTTGTTGCCTTGTTTCCAAGCAACCCATCTGAGGTACTCCCGCCTACTGCCGCAAGATAGTGCTGCTGGTCATAGTTGTAATTGTTTATTTCGCAATAAAATACTTTATAACGATTTAAAACAAATTTATTTGTACGCTTTTATTAGTATTACTTTGCGCGATATTTTGGGTAGGCATGAAAGAAATGTGTCAAGTTTTTTTTAAAAAGTTGTCCGTCATTGTGGTTAGGCAGAGACAGGACTAACTGGTTTGCAGTGAGGTAATTTGCCAATCATCACCAAACGAGACTTCCCCGATTGTCCAAAGTTTCCAACAGTTCTTCTGCTTTTTTTAATTACTTTTCATTCTTTAAATGTAAATATTAGTTTTAATTTTTTTTTTGTAATATATGGAGTATTTGTTTTGTGCAAAAATGAAAAATGCCAATGAGCAGAAATCGTTAGATCTGTCACGCCGATAGGGGACGTGTTTTCTTCTTAAAAAAAAAAAAAAAAAAAAATTGGGGGCCGTCCTCCACACCCGCATGGCCATTCATAAGGCACGAGCAACTTCCCGTGGCCATCATCAGCCGTCGCCGGAGCCTTCTTTTCACACTCCTCCTCCAGGACTAGTTGCTCCTTCATCAGCAACCCTGCCTGCACGAGGGACTTTCTTACACAACACACAAGCCCCCTAAAATGGCCCCCATCTCCATTAAGAGCGTTCTCATCAGCGAAAGCGTGGATCCTCGCTGCAAGAGCATCCTGGAAGAAAATGGCATCCGGGTAACGGAGAAGCACAATATGAAAAAGGAGGAATTGATCGCCGAAATCAAGGTAGGAATGTCATTGGAAGTCTGCATTGCGTAAAAGCCTCTTTCAACTACTATGTCTTCTTTTCTTCCACTTTCCACGAATGCATTGGGGGTGAAATGTGATTTTAATGCTTGGTAACTTCCACACTGACGTTTTTTTCAAGCTAAATGTATTTCAGTTGCAGATGAGTTTTCAGTGAAGGTGTATGGTGTGAGTTTGGTTAGCACCGCCCTGCTCTGACAAGCTGATGCAATTCAGCCCACTACTTTCTCGAAGAGCTGCTGAGCCTGGCATAAATTGTGCACGTGACTCACACTAACACAAAAATATTTTCTTTTTGTCCACAGCAGGAATCTTTACCATCACTAGTTGTTTGTTTTAAACCAGTGGTGGTAAAAGTGCTCCCAGTATATACTGAAATAGAAGTTTATGTATTTGTGTAAATGATAAAATGATAAACTGATAAAAATACAAGTATAGCTTCAACTTCTCAAGTAAATATTTAAAAAGAACAGTCCGAAATGGTGGTGCACTATGTTGATAAATAATTTGCATTTTCACTTAGTATTTGGTTTTACTTCCATTTTGTAAGATTATTTTCTTTTTCTAGGTCCACACTTCTTTTGTTGAAATATAAGCAAGGGCGGTACGGTTTCAACTTATGTACTGTGATTGACTTTTTTTTACTTTGCAAATTATTGTATGATTTTTTAAATATATTTTTTAGTCTTATATAGTTAACTTATTGTTAATTTTTTTTTAGTCCTTCTTTTAATAAAGTTCAATCATTAGTTTTGTTAACAAGGCACAATGAAAAACAGGTGACAGCATGGTGCTGTCAGCACAAGCAACCACTTCAGACTGAAAACTGTTCGGGTCAAGTGGCTTATACCGCTTCTTGGTGTTTGCGTGTTAGTGTGTTTGCATAGTTCATCATCCAGCCATGCGCGAAAGAACTGTTTGCTTTCTCTCTCACCTCATCAGAACTACGACGGTCTGGTGGTGAGATCTGCTACCAAGGTGACAGCCGACGTCATCAACGCCGCCGCCAATCTCAAAATCATCGGGAGAGCCGGAACCGGTGTTGACAACGTTGATGTTGACGCCGCCACCAAAATGGGCATCATTGTCATGAAGTAAGCGTGTGTGACCAGTCTGAATTTATTGCTGGATTGTTCGCATGGTGAGCTAAGCAGATGTCAAACTTTTGGTGCAGCACGCCGAGCGGCAACACCATCAGTGCGGCTGAACTGACCTGCGCCCTTCTGATGAGCCTCTCAAGGTAAGCAAATATTTGTCTGGCTGACCATTTAGATCAGCTATGAGTATTAATGGTATTCGGAGTCATAACAAGTCAGGCCCACTAGAGGGCGACAAAGGACAACAGTTTTCATATGACCAAATTGCCATTTTCAATTACACATCAAAAGTAGGTCATAGTAATTGGACATTGTGATTTTTCTAGAAAATTTGTGACAATTTGAAACTATGTTTCATGCAGAAATGTGCCTCAAGCTGCAATGTCCATGCGAGCCGGCAACTGGGATCGCAAAAAGGTGAGCGGGAGGCTTCACAGCTGACGCTTTTCAATCTCTGTGATGAATTATAGTTGCATGGCCGACTCCATTGTCCAGTCAGTCGTCAGTAATGAGACGCGACATTCTGATTCTGCGGTGCTTTTGATTTAGTCAGCCGGGTCATTGTCAAAATTTCTAATGTTGCAGTTCATGGGCTCGGAGCTGTACGGCAAAGTGCTTGGAATAGTTGGACTTGGAAGAATAGGAAAGGAGGTGGCCAACAGAATGCAGGCGTTTGGCATGAAGGTCGGTCACATCGTCACCTGACACTACAGAATTTTCCTTGTACTCTGTAATACTCACAAAAAGCATATATATATATTTTTTGAAGACTATCGGCTACGACCCAATCACTCCAGTTGAGGTGTCGGCCACTTGGGGGGTGGAGCAAATGTCCCTGGAGCAACTTTGGCCTCTCTGTGATTACATCACAGTCCACACGCCATTAATGCCCTCCACTGTTGGTGAGTATCATAAAATTTTTACACAAAACACTGATCGACATTCGTCCCTAAATCATATTTGAGTTGATTACTTTTGTCCTCGATATCCTCGCAAGGTCTACTCAATGACGAAAGCTTTGCCAAATGCAAGAGAGGCGTCAAAGTGGTGAACTGCGCACGTGGTGGCATCATCGACGAAGCTGCCCTCCTCCGAGCTTTGGAGTCGGGACAGTGTGGAGGAGCCGGTCTTGACGTCTTTGTGGAGGCAAGATTAATTTTCAATGTCCTCGTAATATTCCGATTTGTGTGAATTATTAGATAGTATTGCAATAAGGTCCAGCTGGTTTGGTCCACAGGAGCCCCCGCAGGACCGTTCGCTGGTCAACCATCCCAATGTGATCTGCTGTCCGCATCTGGGCGCCAGCACCAAGGAAGCCCAAGCGCGGTGCGGCCAGGACATTGCTCTGCAGATCGTCGATATGGTGAAGGGCAACAAGCTGGTGGGAGCAGTAAGTTGATTTGACTTTATTAATTCATGCTTGCAGTTTCACAAGTTAAGTTTCACAATATTGAGGCGGACAAAAAAATTATATATTTTTCTATCCCAGGTAAACGCACAAGTTTTGGCGAGCACTTTCTCTCCGGACTCTTCTCCATTGATCAAACTCGGCGAGGCCATTGGAGCTGTGCTGCAGTCGTGTAGCATGTCAAAGAATCCGCTGAGCCATGTACAGATCACATCTCAAGGTGTGAGCTACGTTATTGTTTTAATTTGATTTGCGCCTGTCAAGTGTTATGAGCTCATACGTAAAATTAAGATTGTGTACCCTCTAGTGGTGGAAAACGTGCACTGTACTGTCGCTAATAGTAACTGATTTAGCGATTCTGATATACCTTTTATTTTTTTTAATTTACCAGGAGATGGCATGAAGTCATCAACCAGTTACATGACGGCCGCTGTGCTGGTCGGCCTGCTTAACGGCAAATCGGACTCTTGCCCAAACCTCATCAATGTACTGAGTCTAGCTGAGGAATCTGGAATCACGGTACAACTTTGAATTCATACAAAACATCCTGGTTACAATAAATGCTGTGGTCTAAAGTTCCACTTTTCCCGGCATCCTCAGGTGAACCAAAACCACACCGCGTCGGACGAGGCTTCTCCCGGCACGTGCTTGGTGGAGATTGTGACCGACGGCTTCCGTTACAAAGCGACCGGCACCGTTCAAGGTGGCCGACCGGTCCTACTGGAGCTGAGCGGCAGTGTGTTCAGACAGCCGGTGTCGCTCGCTGGCAATTTACTGTTCTTCAAGGCTTCGCCAAGTCCTCAGCTGCTTTCATCGTTGGTTGGTAAGGAATTCATCCAGGACTCTAAAACTTGACTACTCAAGGTCATTCATAAACAGTTTGCTGTCAAAAAATGATGACGTCAATGCTAGGGCTTAATTCTAGTGTTTGAATTGAGTTTTTGCTCCTTTAATTACACACCAATGTTCTCTCTTTTCTTTCGTTTAGGCCTGCTAGCCGCAGAGGGAGTGCAAATTGAATCTTTCAGTGCTCCTGCAGAGTGCTCCGGTGCGAGTTGGTACTGCGTGGGGGTGTCTTCTCTCCTGCGAGATCTCTGTGCCTTGAAGTCGTTGGTTCAGGAGGCGGCACAGCTCAGTGCTTGAAGCAAGACTTGTGTCTTATTGATCCATCTTTGCCTTAGCATTTACAACTAACATTTACAGAGCCATTTGCTAGTTACATTCCAGTGTTAGGATGATTTTCACTGTTTTGTCAGTAAAACTGATGAAAAATATGCTTGTCATGTACTTTTCTTATTTTGGGCTGGTTGATATAAGCCCCAAAAAACTGACATTCCTAAAGTACTCAAAATAGTCTTTACATGTTTACTTAGAACTTGCAAATCATTAAACCGGGTAGTAATGTTATGAAAATGGGTATGCACTTATGCAAAATGTTCATTTTAAAGTCCGCAGGCAATATTGGGGTTCATCCGTTATTATAACGCCATGCATAGAAATTATGCAAATATTAAAAGCAGTCATCTTGTTTTTAATTTGGGACAATAAAAGTCATACGTACATCAGATATTTTAATAAAAAACACTTCAAGACGATAAATATGAATCGCAGCGATAAATACGCGCGGCATAACGTCGGGATAACTATAAAAAAAATAGCCACTGTATTTAAATGTGATGTTTATTAAATATTAATCGCAATACATTCGTTCCCCATACCGCAATGGCGGTTCTAGCGGCAACAGACTCGTGTCATGTTAATCCCGTGAGGTTAGGTCAAACCTTGGCCACTGTAGAATTAGATTCCAAACACCATGGCAACGACGAGAGTGAGAGAAAAACACGAGTGGGACCTTGTCGCTCATTTTTATACGATTTGTATTCCAAGAGTTGTCTGTCTTTGTACAGCCACACCAATGCGCCGTCCACGTGCGCAACATGATCATGGGACCGTAGATGTTATATTTAGGAGGTGAGAGAGATTCCTTTGACTATCTTTTCTCAAGGGCTTGCTGTCGAGTGCAGCAGGGAGGAGGAGAAGAAGGAGAGCGGCGCGGCGCGGTGGGTCGTGGGGGGATGGCCGCTGTTGCATTGCACACAATCACCAAAATAGGACAGAAGCGACCGGCTGTGACGTCCCTGCGTGCACTAAATTGAGCCCTCCGTGTTTTTTTTTTTTGTGTTTATGGAGAAGAGCAACCAGGACCAACAGTCATCGACGAGAATTCATGGACAAAAGAAAGGTGAGTGTGATTTTATTGTTGAATCCATGGGACAACGCTATGAATAATAAATGAAATTGGTATTTATGGTCAAAATATCTGCCTATAGGGTCAAAGTTCGAATTTTTATTATTTTTTGCTGCAGATACAATGTCACAGAAGCAGAATGAGGTCTACACCTATGAGTTCTGCGACCCGGACCATCCAGCTGAGATTCTGGATGCCCTCCGGCATTTCTACCTCAATGGACTTTTTACAGACATCACTCTGCAATGCGCCGATGACTCGGAACGGGTGTTCCGCTGCCACAAGGCGCTACTGTCCGCCAGGAGCTCCTACTTCCAGATTATGTTCACAGCTGATATGAAGGAGAGGTCCAACAGTGTCATCAAGCTGGCCGGAGTAGATTGCGAGGTTCTAGCGGTTTTGGTGGATTACGTTTACACGGCTCAAGTGAGCATCACTGAGAAGAACGTGCAAAGCCTGCTGGAGGCCGCTGATCTGCTGCAGTTCATCTCGGTCAAAAGTGCGTGTGAAAGTTTCCTAGTTCGCCTTCTAGATGTGGACAATTGCTTGGGCATGCATGCGTTCGCTCAACTCCACCTATGTCCGCGACTGGAACGTGAGTCCAGGAGGGTGATGCTGAGCAGGTTTGCAGAACTGATCCAGCAAGAGGAGTTCCTGGAACTGGACTCCAATAAGATTCGGACGTTACTGCAGAAACTCAACTTGCCGAGGGATGAACTGCTGATTGACGCGGTGACCAAATGGGTGATCCACGACTTGGAGAACCGTATGCATCGCACTGTGGACCTGCTGCGGTCAATCCATCTGGACCTGGATGAGACTACTTTCCAGCAGTGCCTAGCAACGAGTGACGAAAGATTCAAATCAAGGCTCACTCAGGCTCTGACCCCCAAAAGTAAAGCGAGAACCGCAGATGGGAAAACCAACATTTACATTATTGGAGGATACTACTGGCATCCTCTTTGTGAAGTTCACATATGGGAGCCTACAAGCGACACATGGCAGCGAGGAAAAGACATGCCGGACCATGCGAGAGAGAGCTACAGCGTGGCTTTACTCGGGGCTGACATCTACGTGACAGGAGGCTACAGGACCAACACGGTCGAGGCCCTTGACGCAGTTTTTATTTACAACTGTGACTATGACGAGTGGACAGAGGCGAGCCCCATGATCACAGCCAGATATTACCATTGTTCGGTTGCTTTGCACGGCTGTATTTATGCTATCGGAGGCTATAGAGGAGGAGCTCCAGAGCAGGAGACAGAATGGTACGATCCACTAAAGAAGAAATGGTTCCCTGGGGCAAGAATGATCCAAGGTGTGCAATGAAACTTGTCAAAATCCCCAACCCATGCAAAGATTTGGGGTACATAGTTTTTTTTTTGTAAATTTAGATTTTTGTTTTCATGGATTTTGTAAGTGACTGCTTCTTTTGTTCTTTTCAGGTGTAGGAAATGCCAGTGCTGGTGTGATGGGAGATAAAATCTATGTGACCGGAGGCCACTATGGATTCAGGGGAAGCTGCACGTATGAGAAAATTCAGGTCTACATGCCAGATATCAACGAGTGGAGCATTATTACAATAAGCCCTCATCCAGGTATCAGTCCGAGAAGATCAAACGGGAATATACCGTATATTTATTTGGCATTGCATTTCAATTGTGATTCCCGTTTTCTTTTTCCAGAGTATGGACTGTGTTCTGTGTCTCTTGAGAACAAACTTTATCTGGTCGGCGGACAGACGACGATCGCAGATTGCTATGACACACAGAGAGAGGAATGGAGCTCGATATCAGTGATGAAGGAGAGGAGAATGGAGTGCGGCGCTGCGGTCATCAATGGTTGCATCTATGTCACAGGGGGCTACTCCTATTCTAAAGGGACTTACCTGCAAAGCATTGAGAAGTACGACCCAAAATTAGACACGTGGGAGATTGTCGGGACGCTTCCTAGCCCGTCCAGGTCACATGGATGTGTCTGTGTGTACAGTGTTTAATGTTGAGATCTTCACATACTTCTTGGTTGCTGTGTGCCAAGAACAAATACATTGAATGACCAGATGTGCCCATCGGGAAATTATGCAAGTATTAATGAATATTTTTTATTGACCTTACAGGATGAAGAGTTACCTCATATTTGTGTTGGATATTCATTTACTCAAAAGAAATAGCTTCAATCAGAACAACAACAATGACCTTAGTTGCTCTTCCTGGGGCTTTTAGATAGGCCTGTGGAAAACCAATTGCATTACACAAAAGAACTATTGATGATTCCATTACTTACACACATTTGTCCACACTAAAGCCCTGTAATATTTGTTGCAAACTGGTTACTTGAAATGTATTTACTCTATTAATTTATTTTAAATAAATTTATCTCTAGAAAAAATAGATTAATTGATTTATTGCATGCCCTGCGATTGACTGGCGACCAGTCCAGGGTGCATGCTGCGCCAGATCCCAGATGTTCTAATCTAACACATCTGGGATAGGTTCCACCTGCAACCTTATAATGGAGATAAACAGAAAATACACTGTAAACCATAAAAAAACAAAATAGCAATGAAATACTACTTTTATATGTACTAAATAGTTAGTTGAAATATGATAAACAATCATTTACATTCAAATTTGTCAAATTGTGTGACGGCAGCGACACGTAGCGACAATTTGATGCAATTGCATCTTCTCTATTATTGCGCAGTATTGACTTTTGGTCCTGCCGACTTTCCGTAACACGCAGTCAGTCCCACATGTACAAACTGGTGCCAAAGTAAAATCACTCCGTTTGAAAGACTACATTTTCCACCGGCGCGTATCAAGTGCAACGTAAGTACAGTACAACCGGTCAATGGAAGATGAAATATCAGTAGCTTTTTGTTTAAATGCCCGAAAGATTATCATTTTTAATTAACACACGACGACCCTGTTTAGCAGCACGCTGTCTATCGATAGAATGGAGTCACATGGTTAAACTCATTCAATGTGTGCTAAAATTGTATACCTACATGAATATTATCACAAGTTCATACCGTGGTGTCAATATAAAAGTAATTTTTCTTCTAAATGGAACCATTTGCCTATTTGAGAGCACGCTGTTTGGCTGGTGTGCAACTGCGACATATTAGCTTGCTAGCATGCTAGCTACAATAAAGAACGACATAAGAACGCAAAAAAACAAAACAGATTTTAATAGACAATTGTATGTGATAGATAATTGTTTTAGCACGTTTATTTGATTGGTGTGCCTGTGACGGTTTTTTGATGATGGAAATTCGTCATGTAATGTAAGTTATTCATTATGAACGCCTCATTTCAGAACTAGTCGTTTGTATACCTCTCCTGAATTTAACAAAATACCAATGCTTAATAATCATTTGTGACCATTGTGTTTTGCTCACAGATCAGTCATGTCTGAACAAATGTCCTCAGTTGAAGTGAAAGTGGCTCGACAAGTCGAGGTAATATATTTATATACTGTTCAATTGGAAACGTTTTATTCAGGCCTTAAAATATTCTTGATTAAAAAAAAATGGACATTTACTGTATTCCTCCTTGCAGTACTACTTTGGGGATCACAATCTTCTCAGGGACAAGTTTCTGAAAGAACAACTTCAGCTTGATGATGGCTGGGTCACATTGGAGACAATGCTCAAATTTAACAGGTTTGTGTCTTTGTTGCACACATTTTATTTTCTCAGAGTTTTTAGTGTTCTCCTTACATTCTCTTTCTAGACTAAAATCGCTCACCTCTGATGCCAACGTCATCATTTCCGCTCTCAAGAAATCACCAAGTGGCCTTTTGGAAGTCAGCGAAGATAAGACAAAAATCAGGAGGTGTCCTGAAAAACCTTTACCTGAACTGAACGACGAGTACAAAGATGCTATCAAGCACAAATCCGTCTACATGGTACTACATCATTGGCTAGTTTTCCATTTTATAAAACTTCCAGATATCTGTAGTTTCACATTTTCATGCCATACATTTATTGTTAAAGTACTATGTGGTATTTTTTCATTTGTATCATCAGGATCCGATCTCCCAGTCTTTCACATTACACAATAATTTGTTCCATTTGTTCCTCCAGAAAGGTTTTCCCTTGGGAACCTCCCTTGATGAGATCCAGGAGTGGTTGAATGGTAAAGGCAACATAGAAAACATTCAAATGAGGAGGGATATGGAGAGGCAGTTCAAGGTTGTGAAAAGTTCATTTAAAATTGATGGATGAAATTTTGGGAAGTGTGATATGAACTCCATTTCTGTTGGCAGGGTTCGGTGTTTATCTGTTTTGACACGGAAGAGTCATCCAAGAAGTTCCTTGAACGTCCCGACATCAAATCATTCAAAGACAATGAGATGCTTGTGTTATCAAGGTGTTTTTTTTTTTTTTTAATTATTATATAAATGCCGAACAATTTATAGCATGGCTTGTGCAGAGTCAAATGTTCTTTTGTGCTTTTAGGGAAGCCTATCATGCAAAGAAAGCAGAAGAGAGAAAACAACACAAAGCACAGACAAAAGCAAAAGTGAAACAGTGAGTACATGACAGATTTATATTTTCTAAATAAAATAAAAAAAAGTTTGAAACTAACATGCTCTTTCCACAAATCTCCCTCAGGGATAAAGAACAGCAACAGAAACACGCGGAAGAGAAAACTATGGTGAATGCCCTTAATCCTCTCAAGCTCGGTTCTGTTTTTTTGGGGGAGGTTTGCTAATACGAGCAACGTTTGCCATTTTACAGGATCAGCTCTTGGAAGAGTACTCAGGTTCTTTGTTAAATTTCTCTGGCGAGCTGCAAGATGTTTCCAGAGAGGACTTTCATGCCGTGTTCTCCGAGCATAAACGAATCAAGTGGGTCGATTTTACAAGAGGGGCCAAAGAGGTAAGTCAAGAATTCCTCCAATTAATATACATATAGTATCACAGATGTTTATTTTATTAGCGGAAGGTATTTTTAAAAATATTTAATAGTTGCATTGTCAAGCATTTGGTTAATCAGATCCGTTTTGATTCTTAACAAGGGCAACCTCCTCTTTGATGGAAATGCAAAAGAAGCATTTGAAAAGGCCAAAGAGGCGAATGACGGCGAGCTTAAAGTGAAGAACAATGTCGTTACTTGGAAGCTGCTTGAAGGGGAAGAGGAAAAAGAGGCCTTGAAGAAGATCATTAAAGCGCAACAAGAATCACTCAGCCGGAATAAAGACAGAGGTAACGACTCAGTCAAAACACAGACCCTTGCTTGATTCTCCTGCTTTTAATTAAAATAATTTGTCTGTCTTAAAGGCAGGGGAAAATCCGGCGGTAGAGGAAGAGGAGGTCGCAAAGGGAAAGGGGGAAGAGATCAAAACAGAACTCAATACCAGGGCAAGAAGACGAAATTTGAAAGTGATGACGAGGAGGAGGCGGGTATGTAAACATTTATTCCAAGGCAGTATCACAGTATTTGCGTGAAATAAGAATTTACAATTTGCTTTTTCCTCCAGCCCCTGCAGCCCCAAAGAGAGAACTCGAGGAAGCCGATGGTCCCGCGGCTAAGGTGGCCAAAACTGAAAACGGATCCTAATGAGGCCACGCGCTGATCATTTCTTTTGGACAAAACATTTATTATATACAGAGGCAAACAAGTCCATTCCAGTTAAAAGCATCAAGCTTTGGAGAAGCGAAGGAAGTCCACCTGAATGTCAACCTGGAGAGCAAACCTTGGTGTCAGTAATCTGCTTTGGAAGCCCTTTATTGTTTCTCTTCAGACAATTTGATTTTTATTATGTATAACCTTCTGCTCTCTGAGACTCGGACTGTAATTTAATTTCAACTGAACATTTTAGTTGGTTTTCTAAGACTTCACGTGTGACAAAAAACTTCCCTTCATTAGTAAAAAATAAAAGCTTTGCTATTTTTACGTTTTCATTGTCAATTGCAAATAAACCATGCTTAACAATTGAACTGTTTTAATGTGCTTGCTCAGCTCTTGGAAAAGAGTGTGAAGGGTATTTAAACTCACCGATTTCTTTTTGTGAAACTTATAAGATGCCGGTAAGTCGTATCTCAGTTCTGGTTAGGGTTAAAGAAAAAAAATCAAGGAAGTCAACTAGTTTGTTTCAATAGTTCTAATGTGCATGCATTACCTGCTATGACTTCCATCTTCACTCCCCAGTCATTTGCCTTCTTTTGTATGTGCTGCAATGGGAGAAATAACATACTTGTCAGACACACTCACTGTTTTTGTTGTTAATTTACTGCCTGCAAAGTTAATTGCAAGAATGGGGGAAAGAGGGTTAACTTGCCTCACGTGTAGATGTTTTATGAAGTGAATATACAGCTGTCTTTGCCATTGTTATAGCAGCTCTCAAAAACTTCATGTCCATACCTTGAGGAAAACAATTCAGAATATATTTTTTTACTAAGGTAGAAGCTCATAAAATGGCACATTAATTATCAACAGATTTGGCACTAAAGTCTCCAATCGAAAACGATTGATCGTGCATAAATCTGATAATTACTTCCTCACCCTGATTATGTTTTGTTCCAAAAGGAGGATTCATGATGACAGTGTCAAAACTGTTACGATAGTCTTCTGCCTTCAGTGAACACAAGTCACACTGGACCAGATCAACATTGGGAAGCTCGAATTCATCCACATTTCTTCTGAAAATGTCCAGCGCGTCGTTGTCGATGTCAAAGCCGACGCATAACCTTTAGAAGACATGCCAGAGAAGCTTACCCAGTGATATTTCAGTATTAATGTTGATAATTATTACAAAACGCCAGATAAGCGCACCCAGCTTCGAGCATCGCCGCACCGATGCTAAGAACTCCACAGCCACATCCGAGATCCGCCACCAGTTTTGCCTCAATGTCATCAAACGTGTTGTGTATAGTGTACAGCATGCACGCTGCAGAATCACAAAGTAACTTTTGATTAATTTAAAGGAAAGTAAACAAACGTCCAGGTGACCGCATGCTGTTTTCTCACCAGCAATATGTGCACTGGTTGGATATTGTTCCAGAAGGATTTTGGGGTCTTCAAATGTATCCACTTGTTGCAGACAACTTTCCAACTCTTTGAGTTTCATCATGGGCAACTATAAACTTAACTTGTCCATTGAATGACTGACGAGGCGATAGTTTTCAGTAAAATGTGAAGTTTTACTGCCGACGAGACAACTTCCGTATTGGTTGTATCAACCTAAGCATACCGACATGGAACAAAAACGCGCGAGAATGGAGCCGGTCAAATTGTTGCCAATATTAAATAAAACATTACGCTTTAAAACATGACATTGTAACGACCATAAAATACAAATGCACCACGTCAAATTTGAAACATGAAATTAAGTTGCACTTCTTCCTACCCTTTAGACGCTTTCTTTAGAAAACATGACAGTTCACAATTTTTCATTTCTATTTTACAAATGGGTTGGATTAAAATTAGGCTGCTTTTGTATAAAAGCAAATAAATAAATAATAATAATAATAATAATAATAATAATAATAATAATAATAATAATAATAATAATAATAATAATAAAACCGACAAGCACACGGAAATAGATGCGTCTAAACGAAGCTGGGAATCCAGCTTCCATAAAATAAACTACCTAAGCATATACGTAAATTAAGTGTGAAACTGCAACTTTTTTCTTTCGAACGTGTATACGTAGGCTGCAGTTCCCTTTTATATAAAAAAATAAAACGACGAACACTAACGGCGAGAAGTATCGCGAGAACGCGCGAGAACATGGACGCAAGACAACAAAAATAAATTTGTGGACAACAAGCCAGCGAATGATGGCGGCGTCGCTGTTACGCCGGGATAAGAAAGCTACTGCCGCCCACCTGAAGGCAGACTTAAAGCGGACTGACAACAGCGCTGCGCTCCGACAAATTCACGAGCTCCTGGATGACGTGCTAAATCCCGAAAAACCAGCCACGGACACCGAAGCGCTTGACTGGTGTAAATGTCTAATTGCAGGAGGCGAAGCATTCGAGGAGTTCTGCAAAACCGTCCGCTCTTATGACAACGCCACCCTGTGCGGCTTGGTCTGGACGGCCAATTTCGTGGCGTATCGATGCCGGACCTGTGGAATCTCCCCCTGCATGTCACTGTGCGCCGAGTGCTTCAACAACGGAGACCATACGAGTCATGACTTCAACATGTTCCGGAGCCAGGCTGGCGGGGCCTGTGATTGTGGAGACAGTAATGTCATGCGCGAGAGTGGGTAAGCCAAGTTTTCGACTAGCCATGCTAAGCTAAAATATGCTAAGCTAAACTAGCCAGTGACAGGTGCTCTTTGGAAGGGAGCTTCTCGTTCTTATTCAAATGTCGTCACCTACGAATACAACCTTTGTGTCATTTGGTGAGATACTTCATTTCTAATGACGACAAATCCACATTGATTATTACAGTTTCGCTTTTCCTTTTCCTGTCTGTAATGGGCGAGACAATGTTAGTTAGCATTGAATGGGCAATTACAGAATCCATCCATGGTGAACATCACTTAGCAACTTGAACTTAATCATTCTAGCTTATAGTTATATGGTTATTTAGACATAGTTGGATAATTGGAGAACCGATGAACTAACAAACACAAAACGTCCAATTGTGGAGGCATGGTTGAATGATGTTGCCTCATTGTAAAACAACGATTGCATCAAATCTGTATTGTTAGTTTTTAGATTTAAAAAATATACTAATTAACTATCAAAATGTTATGTTGTACTGTTAGGGGCCGATCAGACATTATGGCAAAATCCAACATGTTCTTCATTTGAATATTGCTTTTTAAAATGGAACTAAACATCTTGAATTTGACTTTTCAGTGAATGAATTGACAAAAAATGCCTAAGACTTGTCTCAGAGTGACTTTAAGAGAGGCACATATTTTTGGCTGCTCTCAAAGGTATCCATTTGCAACAGAATGTCATTGTTTTTTTTAAAAAAAAAAAACAGGTTTTGCAGACGGCATCGGTTGAGAACAGGAGAAAACATCCCGTCGATTCCCAGAGATCTTCTGATGATGTCAGAGTTGGTCCTCCCTCGCTTTATCCTGTCTGTCATACAGTATTTGAGGGATGGCTATACAGAAGCAGGTAAGGACGAGTTATTAGTTATCACTAGTTAAATAAAACATTTTATATGACCCAGTCACGCAACAGAAGTGAAGTCTCTGAGTTCTGAACCAAGCTATGATTGCTGTGCTCTAGTATCTTATTACATATTAAATGCAGATATAGATAAATTGCGCAAGATCTTGTTTACATCCGGTATCATGTTTACAAAGAGCTGAGTGTCATACCTCGTGTTTTTTTTTTTTTTTATCTACCCCGCACCAGACAGCTCAACTGAGAGAGATCTACAAAAGGTTCTTCAGCAGCTGGAGCCTCAAATCTCCTTCCTGGAGGAGCTCACCAAAATGGGCGGAGCAATGCGGACTGTACTTACCAAGATTTTGACCAATCAGCAAACATTCAAGGAGTTGAGCATGGGTAACTGCTCGATGCGGTTTTGCTATGACATTAAAGCAAACACGTTACACAGGTGATGACTAAGTCCTCTTTTCTTTTGACACCGCTACTTCAGGCCAAGCAGACAATTTGTTTGCTAAAAAGAACTACGACAAGTATTTGGCAGCGTTGAGGAATTCTGGCTTGGTGTCTGTGGAGGACAAGGCCCAAAGTACAGGTGAAGCCGGGGCGGAAGGAGGAGCGGACGCTCTACTGGGTGAGATTTTCTCCTTCATCACATTGTTGCCTTTCCCTATCAGACTTTTTATATCAAATATTATTTCTCGAGTCATTGACTTTACAGTCTTCATGAACTAGCTATGCTCAACTTTCACTTTTAGGATCCGCAGCACCGGGGAGCCCAGATGAGTCGAGCAAAGAGGTTTGTACAAAAATCCTGTTTTCAAATGTTACAATGGTTCATCTAAATTGATCTTCATAAGGGTCAAATTGTCGCTATAATAAAATCTCAATTAACTGCGCAGGGATTTTTTGTAAACATTATTATCCATCAAACTTGCCTTTAATGGTTCCACTGTAAA
Source organism: Syngnathus floridae (assembly GCF_059516105.1). NCBI lineage: Eukaryota > Metazoa > Chordata > Actinopteri > Syngnathiformes > Syngnathidae > Syngnathus > Syngnathus floridae. The sequence continues at coordinate 10,528,571 of NC_142420.1, read as the reverse complement.
GTTTTTTTTAGTTTTTATTATTTATTCCAAATTATCCAAATGATCAGATTGCACAGATTTTTATTCCGTGTATTTTCTTCCCCCGCATTCGCAGGAGGACCAAGACGCTGGACAATCTGTCGGCAAGAGAAAGAGGGTCAAGCTGAGTAGCAGTACAAAAGGTAACATAAAGAAAACTCATATTTGTCAACTGCTCTTCTTATTATGCGTCTTTTCCCGCCCTCAGACTTGTCTATCATTGAATGTTTGAAGCATAAATGTTTTTTGGAGGAGCTCCTGTTTTGGACAATCAAATATGAGTTTCCTCAGAAGAAGGTCACCTTCTTGCTGAACATGTTGCCGGATCAAGATTACAAGGTGAGTAACAATTTATCATCTCGTTGTTTTGAAGCAATGTAACTCATGTTGTTTTTGTTTTGGGCAGATCACTTTTACCAAAACATTTGTTCAGCATTACGCATTCATCATGAAAACCCTGATGAAAAGTCACGAGTCGGACACCATGTCCAACCGTATTGTACATATCAGCGTGCAATTGTTCAGCAACGAGGAACTGGCTCGTCATGTGACCGAGGAGTGTCAGCTGCTGGACATCATGGTCACTGTCCTCCTTTACATGATGGAGAGTTGCCTTATTAAAAGTGAACTTCAGGGTAACTAGTCAATTTGAAAACTCACAATGTTCGGGCCTTCATTGGTTTGAATTATACTTCCTTTTATTTTTTCCAGATGAAGAAAACAGTCGCCATGTTGTGGTGAACTGCAGCGAGGCTCTGTTGAAGAATAACACATACTGGCCCTTAGTTAGTGATTTTATCAACATCTTATCACACCAAAGTGTTGCCAAAAAGTTCCTTGAAGACCATTCCTTGTTGATGCTGTGGATGAGCTTTGTGTCTTTTTTCCAAGGTAAGTCCTTAGTTGTACCCTCCAACACGTGTCATTTGTTTTGTTGCAATGATTGTTGGTGACCCCTGACGCATCTTGAGCCCGTGTCACCGAATTAGAATTGTGTTTTATGCCGCTCGCTTGCCATGTGCAGTCACGGGGCTATAAATAACTCTCGAGTGTCTTCTTGCTGGGGTTATGTCCTCGGTCGTGCTGCTAACGTCGTAGGCCCGTTTCCTGCCAACACGGTCGAGATGCAAAAAAAATGTAATCAAGCAGGTGGCCTCTGTTTAAACTTTGTAATTTTCTGCCTTGACAGGAATGAACCTGAATAAGCGGGAGTTGAACGAGCATGTGGAATTTGAATCTCAGACATACTATGCGGCGTTCGCGGCCGAGCTGGAGGCCTGCGCGCAACCCATGTGGGGACTTTTGACGCACTGCAAAGTCAAAGTAAGTTCTGGCCGTGTTGTCACACTTGGACTCGACGCTCCAAGGTGAACTTATTGAACACGTGTGTCCTCAGGAGACTCAGGAGTATACTAAAACTGTGGTACGCTACTGTTTGGAGACACTTCAGATCTGGTTCGATGCCATCAGCTTCAACGACGAGGTAAGTTTAAGAAGGCTCAGCTTTCGGAAGGCAGATGGGCGTTTTTCTCTCCAGGTTTCTCACGACTTGTGTTTCTCTTGCAGCCTTTGCCAAATCAAGTGACATTTCACTTGCCACTCCATCGCTACTATGCCATGTTCCTCAGTAAGGTATGTTCAACTGCAGCAGAATGCGTGACCGCTGAGCCTCACATTTTTATGCTTGCGTAATAAGTGGCTCATAATGTAATAAGTGGTTTATTTGAATAATTTCCAGGCTGTGAAGTGCCAAGGCCTGGACCTGGACAGCCTCCTCCCTGACCAAGAGATGCTGATGAAGATCATGGTGCATCCGTTGCAGATTCAGGTAGCGCATGCTTGGCGTCTTCTTCTTCCGTTTCTGCAAGGAGTCGATGACCTCGGATGAGTCATAATAATATGACTTGCAACTTTTGCTTGTAGGCATGTCTGTCAGAGATCCACAGCAACATGTGGGTCAGAAATGGCTTGCAGATTAAAGGACAAGCTATGACCTACGTGCAGTCACACTTTTGTAACTCCATGATCGACCCCGACATCTATCTGCTACAGGTTGGGAGTAAACATCGGACATTTTGCTCATATATGCGTGATGTCACATGTAGATTCTCATCCGCTTGTTTTGTAGGTTTGCGCGTCAAGACTCGATCCTGACTACTTTATCTCCAGTGTTTTTGAGAGGTGCGTTCCAATCATCGCATTTTCTGCTTCTGTCATAGTGCATAATGGTTAGAAGAATTATCGTTGCCATCCACAGGTTCAAAGTGGTCGATCTTTTAACTATGGCGTCTCAGCATCAGAACGCCGTGTTAGATTCTGAACAGGAAAGACCGATGCTGGAAGGCGCTTTGACCTTCTTAGTCATCCTGACGAGCCTTCGCATTCATTTAGGTAAGTGGCCCAACAAAGAATGTCACAATGCTGACAGCGCCACTCTCGTGGTAAATTATGACCTTCTGATGGCTGCTGAGAAAGAAAAGTCTGATGACGCAGTTGATTTCATGAGTTTGAATGCCACGTCTCCTCACTCTCGCCATCAGGGATGACAGACGACGAGATCCTTCGGGCTGAGATGGTCTCGCAGCTGTGTATGAATGATCGCACCCACAGCTCACTGTTGGACCTTATATCCTTTCAATCAATTTCAAGAGAAGCCACGTGAAAACTTACAAGATGTTCCTTAATCGCATTTTCTCAGATTCCCGAGAATCCCAATCCGAAGAGTGGCATCGTGCCAGGGAGCTGCAGTTTTGAGGAGATGCTCTCTGCCGTGGCCGATTTCAAAGCACCGGTGTTTGAGCCCGGAGGTTCCATGCAGCAGGGCATGTACACGCCCAAAGGTAGGCTGCACTATTAAAGTAAAGTCATGATGATCAAATAATTAATCTGTGCAATGTTTCACAGTCGATTAAAATTCTATTTACTATTGAAACAATGTGCAGTTTTATCATCCGACCACTTGGTGGCGGTCGTACTCCACTCGCATAAGCAGAATTAGTAATAATGGAAACACGGCACATTTCTTTTTTTCCCCCTCAAACAGCTGAAGTGTGGGAGAATGAGTTTGACCCCATCATGGTTGTTCTCAGAACTGTGTACCGACGCGACGTGCAATCCGCAATGGACCGGTATTCAGCATTGTAAGTTGAACTTGACATTTGCGCAAATAATTTGATTGTCTTCTCTGGCAAACCAAACACATGCTATCCTCTTCAGTGTTGTCGGGTCATCTATCTGTTAGTGTTCATGGAGGGACATGATAAGAAAGGTCAGGTCGATTGGCTACTAGAATTGCTTCCAATTAAAAAGCTGTCGGGGAAAAATCCATATTTCAGGCAAAATTGTAATAGAATTGAGGGAATCTCCCTTGTTTGGTTGCGGTCCTGAGACAAATGTGTCAGTTGCGGTGAAGACAAATCCTCGGCGTTCACCTTCTTCATGCTATTGGAACAAATGGCAATACCATTACGACCCAACGCCATGTTTGCAATTGGATTGGGGAAAGATAACCTTTGTATAATGCTTCTCCTTTGGGTGGAGATGTAATTGAAAGTTCAGATGGATCGCCAATACTTAATTGCATTTTGTCGTCACTTTTTTGAGGGCGAGCTGCTGCTTGGCAACACAATATTGGATGACTATAAATATTACACTTCCCAACATTTATCTATTATCAATGAATATTTGTCATGTTTATCACTATATTTTGATAGCTTACACATCGTTATGGCTGTGTCAGTAACTCGCTCCTTCTCTGTGGGATTTACACCACCCAGTTTAAAGCAGTCAGGCATTCACACGGGCAACCCATGGCCTCCTTACAAGGAGAGGACGCCCTTGCACCCGTGCTACAAAGGCCTGATCAAACTATTGCACTGCAAGACCCTGCACATTGTGATATTCACTCTGCTTTACAAGGTAAGATCATTACTCCTTTTGACGGTTGGTACTTCAATGTTGCATAGCTATTATTTCTCACAAAGCAGGTACGTACCTTTGTATTTTTGTTTAAGATATGGATGGATCATCAGAATATGTCTGAACACGTGCTGTGCATGGTGCTTTACCTAATCGAGCTGGGCTTGGACAATCAGGTTCAAGATAACAAAGAAGATGAGGTAAGGGTTAGTAACATTGATGGCAATTCAATGTCAACCCGCAGACCAAATGTGTATTTTTTTTCTTTCATGTTCTCAGGAGCCTTGCATTGAAGAACACTGTCATGACAGTTGGTTCCCCGGCACCAACCTCATCTCCAACCTGCACCACGTCATCAACTTTGTGAGAGTTCGAGTTCCCGAGACGGCGCCCGAAGTGAAGCGCGAGGCTCCGCCCAGCACCAGCTCAGAAGCGACTTCCTATGGCCAGGTAAAGAACTGAACAGCTTCCGTCAAACAACTCGCAATCTCAGTCTCCTGGTTCACTGTGATGTCCTCACTTCGCAGAACTCCAGGCGTCTTTCAGCCAATTGGAGAGAGGTAGCGGTTTGCACCCTTTTGCTGATTTAAAAAAAAAAAAAAAAAAAAAAAATCTTTGCGAATGTGTTTGGTCTTCCTGGGTGTGCTTTGGTGTTTGTATGGCGCCATGCTTCAGCAGTTCCCCTGCTGAAACTAATTATGTGTGTAATACAGGTTTGGGTAAACACTTTTTAACTGCATGTCAGTTTGATTGATGTTGCCGTGTCCGGGGGATATGATGTATGTTTATTTAACGGTGCGGCGCGGGACCTTTTGTCAGGTCGGGTCGTGGCAATCCTTCAGATGGGTAGGGCACTTCACGATGACTCCCCGGGTAATGGCTCTGTCTGTAGCACTATCAGCAAGGCTGATAAAGAAATGTTGGCCGAGTTTTTATAATGGTTATTTAATTTGACATTTTATGTGCAATGTACCTATTTGACTAGGATCCTTCCAATCCATCTCAGTCCATTGGTTTATTATCGTTGTCAGGCTAAGGGATGGTGATTTAGCGGCGCATCCAAGTGCAGGTAGAATAGGAAGTAGTCTTTACTCTCTTTGTATAGTTTGTGTTGTGATGGGCACGTTTTATCTCAAAAATCGTCCCATACAATCTCTATCAAAAATGGAATGTTGTAGTTTCTCCAAATAAATTAATCAATAAAAAATAAATAGCAAATAAATAAGTAAATAAATAAATAAATAGTAAATCAATAAATAAATATTGGATAAATAAAATGTAAAAAAATAACAATATCTATTCCTGTCATAACAGAACCTGCGGGAAGCTCAGGTGTTCAGCCTGGTAGCAGAGCGCCGAAGGAAGTTCCAGGAGATCATCAACCGCAGCAGTTCGGAGGCCAGCCTGGTCGTCAGGCCCAAAAGTTCGTCCACTCGCTGGGTGCCGCCAGGTACGCCCCCGCAGCTGGTGACTGAGATCCTGGAGATAAGGGAGAGCATGCTCTCCCTCCTGGTCAAGCTGCACCAGAAGCTGTCGTCCAAGCAGAACTCGCTGTCGGAATCCTGGTTAGATAATATGGACACCAGCCGTCACGCTCACGGCGATGGCATTACGGCCATCGAGCGGATCCTCACCAAGGCGGCCACGCGCAGCTGCCAAATCAAGCGGAGCATCCAAGACATTTGCGGAAAGGTGTGTCCTCCTGTGCCACCAAAAAAGAACAGTCCAACAGACAAGAAAGCCATGGACAAAGAAGAAAGGTAACACTGTTTTTCCTCCACCTCCTCAAATTGATTTCCATTAATGTGATTTGCTATTTATTCAACACTGCACTTTATCGGCCTTCACTTGGCTCTCCCCAGAGGGAGAAGGGACTATTTGAGACTATAATCAAGTGGCTTTGCAGAATAGTTATGTACTATAAAAACAAAAATCAGGTCCATTAAGTCACTTGATGTATTTATATTGTGAAATATGCACCGTATCCAACACTGATACAAATTCCATGAATTTAGTTTCCCCAATAATGATGAAGACTTGTAAAATACATATGCTCTTCATTTAACATGTCCTGGAGTTTTTTTTTTTCTCTCCTTCTCCCTTGACAACCATCAGGTAGCAGCGCATTAATCCCCAAGTGAAAATGAGGAGCCACTCATTAAGCCATCAGGGAAAGTGATTGAGCTGTCAGTGGTTTTTATGTCCCCAAATGAGAGACTTAATTTCAAGTAAGCTTGGGAGTTCACAGCCTGGTTCTTAATCCATCTCAACTTTATTTCTAGAGCACTTTCAAAACAACCACATCCGCACGCAATCATTAGTTTGACAAAATGCGTGTCCTCAAAGTGTCAATTTGATACTTTGGAGACCTTCTGCTGATGTGCTTTTTGAACTTCTTGCATTACTTTGCACATAAGAGCAATGCATTAGTTCCTAATATTTTCTTCTCAGGCGTCAGAGGGCTCGAGAGAGGCAACAGAAGCTGCTTGCCGAATTTGCCTCCAGACAGAAGAGTTTCATGGAGACAGCTATGGATGTTGGTAAGAAAGATTTCTGACAGGTCCCCATAAATGATGTATACAAGACCTTTCTAAACACATTATTACCTTAGAGTTGCAACACTGGGGCCTCTAGAGATGTTCTTAGGTGAGGGTGAGCTTGTGGCCTGTTAGCCCAAACGGAGAATTGAATTCTGTCATGGGAGGCTGGCGGTGGAGGGCACAGGGGATGTTTGTGCTAATAGTGGGCTGGACTCCCAGGGACCCCTCTGACACAGTATGTTTAGTGAATGAAGAATGACTGCCGCGACTAGACGGCGGACTATTGTGACCTCTGTGTACACACTTCCTGCTGAGCTGTGATTTTATTTGAAGCCCACTGTGCTGCGTCCTTGCAACAACGTGTCGCCCAAATGAATACAATACAACATTTCAGTGGGCATTATTTTTGCATAGTATAAGTGATTCAGGTTTATTAAGCCTTTTTTTTTTTTTTTTTTTTTGGTTTTTTCTCTAATGTTCGGTTATCTGAACACTTTGGTGCATTGCAGCCTTCAACTTTTGCAGCCTTCAAGTTGAAGGCGGGTCGGCCAACTACAGAACCGAATAGTAATTCCATTAACCACACAAGCGCTTTGAACAAGCTCAATATTGAGACGTATTCAATCTATTGCACAAACAACACTTGTACACTCTGGAGGTTACGCAGCCTTGATGCTGGAAAAATACAATTTGTGTTGCCTTGTCATTTCACCTTCAGCGTGCGAGCACAAGCACTGAGGCAGCCTGCGGCAAAAAGCTGCCACAGTGACCTTTTGCTAACTTCTATTCTCCCCAAGAGTCATAAATCAACACAAGGTGACATTTATGCTCAATATTTACCGGTAAACATAGTTCTTAACATTTAAACCTCATTTAGAAAATCGAATGTCCAGTCAGGTAAAATATGTTTATAATGGAGTAATTATTTGTTGCATCGGGGGACATTCAGTGAGTGCAGAAAGGTAAAGATGAAGATCACCATTGTGAGCTGAAGCACAAATATGCCTATTGTATGATATTTATTCTTTGAATAATTTGATTTGTGCCAGAATCACCAGAAACGGAGGCAGCCATGGACCTGGGAACGTCTGAGGTGTTGGAGTCCGAAGTTCTTTATGACTGTGTGATCTGTGGACAGAGTGGACCTTCCACCGAAGACAGACCCACTGGCCTCGTTGTTCTCCTGCAGGCCTCGTCGGGTACAGCTGCATATTTTTACAACAATTTCCTCCCAGTATAAAGTTGAGTCAACATTTTGAATTGTCCAAAACATAATTAATAAGCCTTCGGAAAATGTGTTTTAGTGCTCGGACATCGCTGCAAGAACGCAGAGGCAAAGAATCTCCCCACCAGTGACGAAGAGCACATTTACTCCGCCGACACGTGTGCTGTGGCTCATGACGTCCGACTTTCCCTCTTACAGCGGTTCTTCAAGGATGTAGGTGACCCTGAAAATAAGCCAGACGAGGAGGAAATAGTCGAAAAAGCACTCGCAATGCTTTTAGAGTCAAACTCAATTTCGAGCATGCATTAGTTTTATTTTTGAAGTTATTAATATGACTGACGTTCATCAGGTTGATGGATGTGATCTTTTTTTTCCTCCCCCCTTTCGATGCTGCAGAGCTCCTGCCTGCAGTCGGTGTCCATCGGTTGGGACGGGGGCGTCTACGTGCAGACCTGCGGACACACTTTGCATATCGATTGCCACAAGTCATACATGGAATCTTTGAGGGTAAAGTCAACGTGCTCGTCCTTATAACGTGATGATGATATATGTCCATTTGTTTAGCTGATTGATGGGAACAGAATCGATTTGTATTTAGCATCATTAATCATGCCATCGATTAGATAGCAAAGCCATGACTTTTAATGAACGCTTGATTTGCAGCTAGGTCATTCATTTTTTTTCCTTTTTTAGAATGATCAGGTCCTACAAGGATTCTCTGTCGACAAGGGCGAGTTCACCTGCCCGCTCTGTCGTCAATTCGCCAACAGCGTCCTTCCGTGTCGACCAGGACGAAGCTCCGAGGCCGGCGCGTGGCACACTCCCACAAACAAAAAGACCAGTGTGCTAATAAAGGAAGTGGAAGCTCTTCAAGACAAATTAGGCCTTTTCCCAGTAAGTAATATACACACGTGGTTGACCTTGAACAGCTAATGGTGTTGTTGTGCTAATTCCAATTCATCCCTAGATGGAGTCCAACTTGAGTAAAGAGATGGAGTTGGTCATCAAAGATATTAAGAACACTACCCAGAAGAAGTACATGGACTATGGCAAGAACCCTGGATCCCCTGACAATGATTTCCTCTTCATGTACTCCTTGGCAAGGTAAGAGTCACATTGGACTCCTGTGACCTACACGACGTAAGACTTTTTGAATGGCCTTAGGTACCCTGTTGTATTCCAAAACCTTTTGCTCACCTACTGCTACGATTTCCCCTCAGCCCTTCACCCTGACTCTCTGAAGTTCAATGAACAGCGCAAATTGCCTGAAGAGGGGAAAATTCCTCTGTCACAAGGGTGCTCTTATCAGCAAAAGCCAGATGGAGCTCTGTTGTGGCTGCATTATCTATCTGAAATTGCCCCCCCACACACACACACACACACACTCTCTTAGGAAACTCAAGAATTGGCCCCCACTTTGGTGGCCCATAGAAATGGCTCGTGGAAGACGGATGACGTTTATTTTTGTAGCACCCATCGATGCTCTGTATGGACTGTTAAAGGTTGAGTATATATGCAATTTTTTTAAATTGTGCCTCCGCAGGACCAACCTGGAATTAGAACTGGTGTACCGGGGAGGCAACTTGTGTAGCGGTGGTGCCAGTGCGTCCGCCAAGCGCTCTTGTCTCAGTAAGTATTTAGTCACACCGTCTTCCATTTTATTAGAATGACATGCAGGATGAAGTTTTACATGTTGGCTTCCCATTGAAATGAAAAAATAATGGTCGTAGGAAATATATACAATCAAATCAATTTCTGTACATTCTTCTGACATGCTACCTACTTAATATTGATTAGTTATGATTGGTTGGAGGGTGGCAAGTAATTCCCGTTTGAATAAATCAGAGGAAGTCAGACCAGACTATTTTCCTGGGATAAAATTCTGAATTCTATGAGTGTACATTTACTCCTCTATTACAAATTGTCAGATTGCAAGCTCCAACTCATCCATCCGTGTCATTCCCGAGCCATAAAAAGAACCCAAACAACGATAGATGCTATCTTACTACTGATGGCCCAGGTGTCATGGTTGACAAAAAGCATCTAACATAGAAGGTAGAAGTGATCTCGGGCTGAATCTTTAAAAAAAAAAAAAAGAGCTGGGCTATCACTACAACCATACATAGTCATGACTTAAATCTGGAACTTCAATCAATTGTGAATGAACGCGTAGATAAATGTGTGGACGTTGCAGGTGATGCGGGCAGATGAAAGGCACACACACACACACACACACACACACACACACACACACACACACACACACACACACACACACACACTCACTATTTTTAGTTTGGAAATGAACCTGTCAAAGTTGAGGCTCCCGCAGACAAATGGCCTGTCGTCCCCGAGTGGCTGCAAGGAGCTTCACCGTGGAGCCGTCTGAGGCTCTGAGCGACATTAACCAAGCAGATAAATTCCCTCACTTGCTATGCATTAGTGTTCACTTCCCTCTTCTTGATGGAACTGATTTGCAGGTGAACGGCTGGTACGCTCCAATGATGCCTTGTAGCCAATGTAGAAAGTGCAGGTCATTCAAGTTAACAGCTTTATTGATGTGCAACGATGCTCTTGTATGCTTTTTGTTTGTTTGATTTAATCTGAAAATTGCAGTCTTCTTGATTTCATGCACCACAAAACATTGCTTTTCCAATTTTGAGTATCAATTTAATTCTTGACATGAGAGGGGGGAAAGAACGTGTAGTTTCTTTAGCTGTGCCTAAATGCTCCTGTAGGGGGCAGTGTTGCTCCAATTATTGGGCCTCTTCAAAAGTCCGACTGTATTGCAAAGCACTTTTCTGCAGTCTAGTCACATACTTTCTTGTGAAAGGCATAAAAAACATAGGCCATGAGTTGTGCACCTGATAAATTACTTATAAAACTCAGAGTAATGGACTTGTTTTCAAACCGACTTGTACTTTTTTTTATTATAACTGCTAGTTCAATTTACTAGCTTCACATAATGACAAATTAGGCTCCCTGCTCTCTGCTACATGACTGTCATAAATTAGTTTTGTTATTCTGAGCCACGTGAACACAATTTAGGAAATATTTTTGACGAGGTAAAAATAACGCTGTTTCTTTTTCTATTTCAGATCAGCTGTTTCATGTGTTAGCCATGCACATGCGTCTGTACAGCATTGATTCACCTTACAACCCCTGGACGAAACTGACTCAACTGACACAAAGCAGAGAGACAGAGTGCGCAATGTTCTTTTCTAAAAAAGATTTTTCGGGGGGGGCGAAGAAAAGCAAATCACTGCCTCTTCCCTCCCTGCTACATTGCTCCCTGACATCATCAAGCAATCAAAGGACCTTTCTTAAAACACCAGCTCTCCTGCCCCCAACAGATTTTCCGTCGCACAAAAGAGAAGCTAAATACAGAAAATGGACCATGTAGGGTTTCCATAGCTACCGCTATAATTGCTACATCTGGCAAATTACCGGGCACTCCACAGAGAGCGAAACGACCCCCGTCTAATTCAGTGCGCCGCTGCTGCGTGTTCTCCACCAGCACAGCACTTCAGCACAGACCCCAATTGTGCCCTCGTTCTGTAATGCACTAAGCAAAAAAAAAAAAAAAAAAAAAACACAAGACCCTGTCTTGCTATCTTTTCCGTCTTTAGTCACAGATGTGCGGCAGTGCATTATTATCATGTTCACAAAAGATGTTGCGAAGCGAGAGCTGCTCCTCCCCTCATGCTGCTTTCACACTTGTTATGCTAAAATTGCTCGCAGGCACGCCGTATTCTCACAGGGGCCATTTGCCGCTTAAAAATACTTTGTCGAGGTTTCGGGGGCGAGCTGTGTCATTGACGCCCCGAGGGGGGCCCCGAGATGAACCAGGCTTGCTAAATAGGACAGAGAGAGAGAGATGCATTTTAGCCCTTTTTATGTGATCAGTGGGAGAGGAAAGAATCGAGGAAGAAAAAAAACACATACTGTGCACCGTGCTCGAGAGCTGCATCCATAAAGGCTTTCCATCAATGCACTGTGGAATTAACCGCTGAGTGCTGTGGTAATGGAGGGTATTATACCTTAAGTGCAGTCCCTCTCATTCAAATCTCCCGAGGCCTCTCAAGAGTGCAGAGTTTAATTGTCAACAGGAAAAAACCAACGCTTAATTGGAAATGGCACACAACAAAACTGTACAAGGAATGCATTACGCAAACACTTTTGTTTGATGACTTTTTTTTGTCAAGAAAAAAAATAAAAACTCATCTTTAATGCTGGGGGGAAAAAGAAACATGACAACATTTTGTTTTGCAGTGGTTTTGATGAGGAAAGACCTGAAGTACCCATGCTGTTTCGAGATGTTCCATCCCTGCTGATTATCTTTGTGCTCACGATGCCGCAGCCCCTGCGAAAAGGTACGCGTTCTGATTTTGTCCTTTTTTTTTTAAGGTTAATTGCACACCAAAAAGACTCGCGATTGCCAATAGATGCCACAAGATGGCAATAATGTTGTTTTACATTCAACCTGACCAAATGAAGCTCCTTCCCTCAATTCCAACATAGTCGCTTGGGGCAAATATGCAAATAGAAGGTGATTGTGTTTTAGCTTGAGCACAAAAACAGCAGATAAGCGAGTTTTTCAATATTTAGTGAAGGACTAAAGCAAACACAAGTACAGAGGGAAAAAAATGCTTTTCAAGGGTGATTTTGGGTCGGCGTGTCCTTCTTCTCAAGCTTGTCGCAGTATCTCCTTCATCGGCCACCTAAAGAGCTCGCTGTCAAGCTGCACTCATGTTTAATGACTCATTTTATTACTGCCTCAATTTGATTGACTGCTTTCAAGGACAAGGCAGACGCTCGCTACATAGAAATCGGGATTATTCAAGATGGAGTTCGTCTGTAAAATTACCTACACCTCGCGGGGGGAGTGTAATGATTTGCAATTGAATGACTAACAAACACAATAAATGATCCGATTACATGACAATGAGCTAATCAGGAAGCGAAAAACATAATGGGCTCATAATCTGTACTTTTATTATACATCAGTGTTGTTATATCTTGTTGGTATTTCATAACCAAACCCCAATTTTGTATATGCGCCTTGTCATGTTTTATTTAACTCTCTCGCCCCCTGCAGAACATTTTACCTGTGTGGTGAAGATGCTCTACAACCTGCAGTTCATCCAGGCGCTGGCGGCGCTCTCAACCAAGCTGAGGCCGGAAGAAAGCCAGGCCTGGTGTTCAACTGGCGCAGCCAAAAAGGTCAAAGGCCAGCCATAAATGATCTCTTTTGTTTTTGTGCTCTGCATGCGCTCGCAGGCACCATGTCCGTAAATCATTGTTTATGACGAATGAAGCCCTTTTCCGTTTCATTTATGCGCTTTCCACAGGCGACGATATCGATCTTCATTATCTTGAACAGCGTGACTGCTGGAGAGTGTTGCATTAATTGACTATTTGTCTTCACCCAATTAAATTGGAATTGGTGAGCGGCTGGCTCGAATGTCAAAAGCGAACTTTGCATGTGTCTTTGATCTACGTTTGGAATCTCACTACTAAACAATCACGCAAATGACGTAGACAAGGCTCGGACTGGCTTGTATAAATCTTGAACAAAGGACATCCGATGCGATAAGACTTCTGTTTTATATTCTTTTACCTTGCGCGTGATGAATGATTGCAGCGCTTCCTTTATACCACAGGTGTCAAACTCAAGGCCCGGGGGCCAGATACGGCCTGCCACATCATTTTATGTGGCCCGCGAAGACAAATTGTGCTTCAAATTTGTGTCATTACTAGAATTGCAAATTGTTTTCACTTTTAATATCTTTTTTTAAAAAATATTTGACCAGTTTTTACTCGTCTGATTTGAAAACGAGTTATTTGTCAGTTTGTTTTGTAGCTTTTACTGCATATAATATGAGGTGCTCATACATTTATTTGGGTTGACAGTCATAATGGCCCTCCGAAAGAAGCTACGACTACAATGCAGCCCGTGAAAAAAATGAGTTTGACACCCCTGCTTTGTACAAACCAACCTGCCCAGTAATACGAATTTTATTTTGAAACACACATTCAGTACTGTTGTGGACAGTCGTTGACATCTTACACTAAGCATGATGTAAATGCAGTTGAATTGTCACAGTGGACGTCAGGTTAGCGTAACAAGTTTGAATTTTTTTTTTTTTTCTTTTTTCTGGCTTTACGCCCCATTAGGTGTGAGAACACTTAAGGCCGCCATGCAAGCTTTGTCCAGATCCGTCACAGTATAATGACTCGCCTATTGAAGGAGTCATTTGAGAAATGAATCAAGTAGACACTGTCGTGGTTTCCATCACGTTTTAGTACTTTCAAGTTAGTCCATTCCTATAGAAGAATTCTTTTCTTTATATTTAGTCAATCCGCTATAAGTGAACGTTGTCAAAGAAGAATTTGCTTATTATTTTACTGGTTCTTTTATCACAAACAAATTATTTAGGTTTCATTACGTGTATGTAATGAAACCTAAATAATTTGTTTGTGATAAAAGAACCAGTAAAATAATTGACAATTGAAAACAAGATGAACATAGTACAACTATTAGGAGGAATTTGCTAATTTTGTAGATTAGATTCACATTATTGATTTATTTCTTCCAAGCAGTCGAAGCTGTGTGTTGATAAGATCAAGATTTCATTGATGTTTTTTGTTTTTTTTAGGCCCGTGCAAATGCAGACACATCTTTTGAGGCGCTGCTCGGTCACGTTATCAGCGAGTTGTCCAAATGCGACAGTCTTTATGCAGCCAACACGGAAGACATCATGGTGAGTTCCTGCACGCATTTCCCGCCAAACAATACATTACAGTGATTCGACAAATATCTCACTCCGAGATATTTATCAAGCTATATTATCATTAAGCTGTCATCTGGTTATTGATCGACTGTCGCCGTCCGTCCCCTCTGCAGCTTAGCTCCAGCGTGTGGTCCCCGCAGTCTGTGGAGTTCAGCCTCCAGCAGTACTGCCTGCCCTTCCTTCGCCTCGCCTGCCTTCTGCAGCATCATCTTTACGGGGACAACCTCACTGGCTGCTTGGTGACTAGTCCTTAGTGACGCCATTTTTTTTCCTAAATTAGTTGTAATCAACAGTGATGAGATTATTGTGTGGTCAAAACACCAGAAATTTCATTGTCATACTTTTTTTCTGACTCTATTCTATTGACATTCCCAGGAGCAGGAAGAGTTCTCGTCCCTGGCCATGTGCTTGGGGCTCACACCTGCAGCCTCCGTGGCTTCAAATCCTGTGAACAGTGCCTCGTGTTTGGAGTGGGCGGTCGGCGCTTTCGACTTGGTCACGCAGTGGTGTGGTGAGGTCAAAAGGCTCCCTCAGGTGCAGGCAGAGCAAGCGCTGGTAAGCAACCTTGGACTTCTGTCAACCTAGAAGGAAAACAAATGCTTGTGCAAAATGTGGGGCCAGCTAAATGTTTTCTCTCATTTGTCTCATGTGAAGACCTTGCTAGTTCAGGATCCTCAGTGGGCACCGCCCCGCCTCCTCCAGCTGCCTGACAACTACAATATCATCTTCCAGTACTACCACAGGAAAGCCTGCACTGTTTGTAAAAAGGTGCCAAAGGACCCCGCGCTCTGCCTTGTCTGCGGCGCCTTTGTTTGTCTCAAAGGGGTTTGCTGCAAGCAGCAGGGTATCTGTGAATGTGTTTTGGTGAGTCACTCGAGCGTTACCCCTTTTGAAATGGCAGCTCCACGTCGTCGGTGTTGACACAATGCTTCTCGTTGCGTAGCACTCCCAACACTGTGGCGCTGCTACGGGTATCTTTCTACTGATTAACGCCTCGGTTATCATCATCATCCGTGGACATCGCTTTTGTCTCTGGGGTTCCGTTTACCTCGATGCCCACGGAGAGGAGGATCGGGATTTACGGTACTGCCCACACACACTGCTGACAGTTAGCTTAGAATGGAGATTGAAATGAAGGCTTGCACCGCGTCCTTATTGAAATAAATGAAAATTCCAATTTGTTCCTACCCCGTAAGAAAAACAACAAGTTTGCAGATATTATTTCATGCTTCGGTGCCCAGTGGCATGCCACAAGGGGGCAGTATAATACTAGCGTAATAATAATAATAATAGCGTATTGCTAACAATGAAATGTTATCATTTTTTTATTGGGAATGTGTAATACGTTAAAAAATAAGGCTATCAACTTACCGGATGACCTAAAGAAAATGCTGATGTCGGTGCTGTCCGAGCCCCAAATAAAAATACATTTGCATATATTTAGGGGGGCTTAAACAAATTAGTGGTGTTTTCGTTCAGTCCAATGGGTTAAATCTGTTAGATTTAAATAGTTTAAAAAAAATATGTATATATATACTTCAGTCCCTCCAGAGCTCACCCTTGTCTTCCCTCCCTATTTTCTTTCTCTCAGCCGTGGAAAACCTCTCTTTTTGTGTGAAGAGCGATATCGAGTGTTGGAGCAACAGTGGGTTTCACACACCTTTGATCACATCAATAAGCGTTGGGGGCCTCACTATAATGGACTCTAAACAAAACAACCCACCCCCACTTTAAAACTGCAGCCCGTCACAAAGAAGAAGTCTATTTGCAATTTGTGTCTTTTTTTTTTTTTTTTTTTTTGCCCGAGTGTCTGCCATGTTTGACTCCACTCAAAATCTTCCACTAGTGTCGGTGCCATGACCTCAGTTTGCGTGAAGTTTGGCGTACAATCACGAGCCCGAAGGATTAACACGTGTGTGGGTTTCATTATTTTATCATGTCGTTATCAACAGAGGGGAAAAAAATAATTTGGACACATGAAATTCAAACAAAAAAAAAAAGCACAACTTTTCCCAGAGTTGTTTGGAGTAGGCTGTAGAAGGCTTTGGTATTTATTTGGATATACGATATAAACTTATATATGATGATTATCTTTGCAATAATGCACCGTTTCTGATGATGTTAATGAATATCCCTTTTTAATCCCAGTTCTGGTATGGGTTTCAAGCTCCTGACGGGTGCAGACGCATTATTACTCTATGACATCAACACACCATGGCGTTTTTTTGCAAAAGAGCAAAAAAAACCTCTTTTTGTGGGTCTAGTTGCAATCCATCCTCAGGAATTTTCTTTTTTTTTTTTTTTTTTGGCTGTTGAAAGTTTTAGATATTTAAATAAATGCTGCTGCTCATTGTTCAAGTAATTTTAACTTTTTTGTGAAGGTTGCGCATTGAGGTTTTACTTGGGTCGCTGGGAATGTTGGTTAAGACTCGCACGCGGCCACGTTATTACACTCACTGAAGTCTTGCCTGAGCTCTTCTTTTTTTCTGGTTACGTGTGGAGAATAAGCTCAACAAAACCATATAATTGCGCTTTGTTGTTGTTTTTTTTGCCCCGCAATAGTTTTGCAGTTTAATATTTTTTCTCATGGTCCTCTTCCCGTGTATTTTTTAACAAAGAATAAACAATCAACAATGTCAGATTTATTATACCAAAAAACGTATGCTAAAACGAGGGCAAACCATGAATTGACATAAAAGACAGTTTAACAACTTCAGTTCGAGTTGTTTACTTACTGAAAGCTGTGACTAAAAATTCTACCAAATAAGCCAGAACATTGTAAATCAAGTCAATCGGAAAAGATGTCACCTAGCTGTGATTTGTAGTTTCATTCCAACATTATATTTTGACTTTTTTTTTTAAAAAAAAAATTGGGAGACTCATCACTTTACACTGTGCATGGCATCTTTTGAGCCGCTATTCTTGAAGTGTCTTAGCTTCTTTTCAATCATTTTTCTTTTTTTGGAGTAGAGTAAGTTCATCCAGTCGTGCCTGTGAGACGTTTTGATCAGAGTGAGGATAAAGTAAGCGCCGGTATTACTGGCGTCAAACGTGCTGCCGTTATTTTTTTTTCTTTGGTTTAAGTTGACACTTGAATTAAAAAAAAGTTAAACTTGCAGAAGTCACGCATGCTGCTTTTATGTTTACCACGTTTCACTTTGTCATCACGTTTGCAGTACCCACTTTGTAAATGGCCGCCAGCAAATAGTCAATGAGTGTAAATTGTGATGGAAAGCTCTCGTGTGTATGATTGAAGAGACAATACAGTACATTACTGTAGGTGCAGAATCAAACTTTCTGATTTTGGCCAGAAAGTACAACTTGGACATTAAATGCAACATGTAATATATGTGAATAAAATATAAGCACACGACTTTGTGTCCTTTGGTTTCACTTTCTGGTGGTGTTAGGTTTTCTTCAAGCAGAATGACCGATTTGAATAATTAGTTACTCCATTCCATTGTTCGTGTGTGTGTTTATTTGTGTGTGTGTGTGTGTGTTTTTTGCCTCAAACAAATTCCTCTACCATGTGACTTGTGCATTTTCTGGAAGATTGAATTGAGCTGTGGTAAACAACAGAGGCCTTGTGCGCAACAAACAAGAGCCACACTTAATTTGTGATTTCAGCCAACTGGACCAAAGGAGAGGAAAGGAATGTTACCTGAGGAAAAGCAGCGCTGAGGTCAGCAATTCTGGGGCCATTCCTTGTTTGTTTTTGCTTCCTGCTCAGGTGAGTGGACCGATGTCTTCGCCCGTGCAGATTCAAGCTCGACTCAGGTGTCCATAAGCTCATTATTAATTATTAAACTGGCCGACTAGGTGAAGAGAAATTACTTTGGATATGTCGCTATGGATGGTAAGACTTTTTTTTTTTTTTGTAACCGCGCATACAAGTAACTGAGACTTGTGTGTGTCTTTTTTTTTTTTTTTTTTTTTTTTTTTTTACAGAGCCGAGAAATGGAAATGAGGCAGCAAACAACCAAGGGTAAGAATTTAAAGCTTCTTTTGTCTGCAGCATAATAAGAAAATCCAAAAGAATTTTTGAAGCGCTTGTGATTATGCTAGAACTTAAATTTCCATGCTGAGACATTTTTTGCATTGTTTACTGACTGTTGAAATCATTTACGATGAGATTGGAAGTAGACAGGATATAAATAGGTGGACTGTACAGTACAATGCTTCTTTAACTTTATACCAAGAACGCTACCACCAATTTCCAACATTACGACTAATTTTAAAATACAGCAACGTAGTAGGCCCTTAGTGATAATCAAAACAAGACAGCTTTTATTCCTTAAAAGAATATCAGAAACTCCAAAAATGTATTCTACTTAAAAGTTGTAGGCCCTTAGTGATAATCAAAACAAGACAGCTTTTATTCCTCAAAAGAATATCAGAAACTCCAAAAATGTATTCTACTTAAAAGTTAAACAAAAAAAATCGCTAAATAATTGTTTGAAACACAGTTGTAAAGATTAAATGCAAACATTTTGAACTGAACTCTATTTAGGCAGTGATTATCTTGCGTACCACTAGAGGAAGCCCTTGTGCCTCACTGACAAGATGCTGCAATAAATATGCTAGATTGACAGACAGTATTCCAAATGCATCCACTATATTTTTAATAACAATTTTTGTCCTTTGTTTTACTTTACATCACTTCCATATTGCATGTTCCAGTCTAGACCTTAAACTATATTTAGCAAACAGTTTCCATGTGCTCATGTGAGTCTTTAGGTTACTCCGGGTGACAAGGGCAAGTTACTGTAGCCCAACTCGTGGCTGCTAAGGTTTACCGTAAAGCCTCTTCATATCCCCTTAGAAAGGATTAAATAGTTCACGGGGAAGGGAGGGGGGGTTCGCCACGGACTTACCGACCAATTAACAACGTGCCGTTCCCGCCGGGCTTCAAACGGCGAGTGAGTTAGCGTGATTGTTGGAAGCAGAAAATTAGATTACTCAAACTGAACCAGGCAATCATGTGCACACACTGGCCACAACATTAAGTACACAAGTCAAGTGCTGTGCAAGGTTATTATGGTGGAAGAATTTTTTTTTTTTTTACAGTATTTGCTCACACGACCGTTCGTTGTAACAATTTCTCTCCTCACAAATATTTATCCAAAACATGGCGGCTACTGTATTGTTCTGTTGCAGGGAGGTAAACAATGGCGGGTAACTTGAGCATGTGGTGTCACCGGTGTCCTGTTCTCAATCAGCCACATGTGACTTTTACCTCTCAACAAGTTTCTCTTGACTTCCGCTAAAATGTCACAGGCAGCAGCTACGAAAAAAACTCAGCAAAATATAATTTAATAATATATATATATTACTAAATTACTATATATAGTACTAAAAACAATTTTTATTTTTTTATTTTATTCTGCTGAAACAACCGCAAAACCTCTTCATGTCACCACAACGTGTAAACCACCTAAATGGGGACTTTATTTACTCGAGGTTGCCAGAGCAGGAGGAGTCATGTGACCCCAGCCCCTGCCATCGACTTCCTAGTTACCCGCACGCAACCCGAGATGCATCATATCAGCGGCCATTATGAGAGCATACACCTGCCACTTGAATATTTTAACTCAACTGCAGATCAGGTCCCAAATTGCCTCTGAATTATTTAACCTCATAGTTTAGTATGAATCGGCCTGCATCATTTCGGAGTGGGACACTTTCACAGACGCAGGTATTTACCACTTGGCTGTGTTTTTTAATTACTCTTAAGCATTTTGTAATGAGTTCAACTTCAAATGAAAAATGGCTGCTATTGTTTGTCATGCGTGATAATTGCTTCAAGTGGGGGAAAAAAAATTACTTTCTTAGCTTGCTGCAGATTGATGATGTTGTGGTGGACCGGCTTGCGTTTGTTTGATTGATAAGCTAAATGCAGAACATCATTCAGGAAGCGATTTAAGGTAGACGATTAACTCCCCCCCCCAAGCATTGATGGATAACTCAAGATGGAGGATTAGCGGGAAGTTATTTAAATGCGAGCTGCATCACTATGCGAGTTGCTCATTGAAGGACAAGCATGAAGGATATTTGTTGAATTGGCTTAGTTGCGAGACGAGCCTCACGGTGTATCTACATGTAATGTCTGCATTACTCACCTAGAGCGCCCCGTCGTTCATAAAAGCATCCTCGCGAATGGCCGATGAGTCCTCCCCCCTGAGACTTGATAACTGTTCACATCAAGCCGTCAGGGTCACAACGCCTCTGGCGGATTGTCCGCACAAACATTCCTCTCCATCATGTCTCTTGGGACCATGTGGAATGTCACAACATGACCGAGGCGTTTCTCCATTCATCAAATTGTTTGAGGACATTCGGGACCTCGTTGACTCTTCAGACTTGGCATCATTGGTCACAACAGCGTGATTCATGCTGGTGTTTTTTTTACATACCTGAAGGCCGTAAATCATTTGTTCCCTAATGTTTTTTTTTTTTTAGCTAGACCGATTTCACATAACCGAGCGGCATTGAAAAAATTTAAACATTTGGAATTTGTAACCATCTGATGTGATGTCACCGTGTTGTGCCAGCACGTGCAGTGAAAGTTAGCTACTCATTCACACTGCCGCATGTCAAGCTAATGCTAATCCAATTCGTCTTGAGGAGATTTGCACTCCTGCGGGGAAGGGGAGGAGGACGCGTCCCAGCGGACAGCGCTAAGCCGGCCTCCGTCAAACATCGCTTGTTGCTCTCGCTGTTTGTATCATGATGACAAAACATTTGACGTAACTCTTCCTGGCGCCAATGAATCAGAAGAAAGTAACATCTGCCATGTAAGTACAGAAACACTCGGTTGTCATCCTTAGCGTTGCTGATGTAGTGCCGGGCGGAGAGAGTTGTTGTTTGGCAATGGAACCGATGCCTCGTGGGAATAAATGTACTGCTCTTTGGAACACTGGCATGTTCCACTGCAAATACTTTATTGCTTTCCTCGCCGGCTTCTCTTTAGTTTTATGTGGCGCTGAGACTGTAAAATCTCGTCTGCAGTTCTTTCCGCAACAGCAGTTTTTTCTATGAAATGTCAAATTTTGTTCATAGGAAAAAGTGAACTTTAGAGGAAACACGGGCGATGTTTTAACAGTAGCGATCAAACATCAAATTGGTAAAAAGCGTTCACTGCACTGTTTCATCTTTTTCTGACAACAGGCGGTCATTGTATGGAGTGTATCCCTACAAATCCAGCATGATTGGCCTGGAGAACCTTGGAGATCCATCTGATAACTGGGACATTGTGGAGACAATCGGTAAAGGGACGTATGGAAAAGTCTACCGGGTGATCAGCAAGAAGGATGGAAGTCAGGCGGCAGTCAAAGTGTTGGATCCTATCAATGTAAGTTTCACTGTACATGAATCAATATTTTGAACATGATTTGAAAACTTTAGAGAAGGTCAAATGAAATACATGTCAGGTTCATCCTGAAATTATAATTGAGTAATTGAGTTTTTGACATAAAACTTTTAAAACGGCCTTTTCACAGCATATAAGGCACACCAACAGAGTAAGTTTGCCTTCACACTGCGTACTTGTGTCCCCAGCTACTATTTTTAATTCATGTCTTGTCTTGTTCTAATTTTGTGGTAGCTCCCGCTTTAGCCGTATCCTGCTCATTTGTTTGTGTGATAAGGTCTATTTAGTGTCTCACTTCGACTTGTTCCACTGAGCGGATGACGCAAGCTAGCCACCATGACTCTGCCCTTGATGGCCGTTGGGATGCGGCAGTCTCCTGTCTCATCCCTCTGCCTGACATTATCACACAAGACATCCAGAGAGGAGTTCTTTTGCCCTTCAATAGAAAAGTACCTGCAGGAGTAGTTCGGTTCACCATTTCTGTTTTTGTCCTTGTGTTTCAGTCAGTGATTGATATAGTGATATAGCCTACAAAAATAGCTTGGGAAAAAACATTTTAAAAACTGTTGGGGGGGGGGGGGCAATCTTAAAGGGGAAGTAAACCCAGAAAGTTTATTTTGTTGTTTTTGTTCTGTGCAGCCCAACTAGTGTTCTTAATAATGTTTCATTTGTGGATTATGAATTTAACATGCTGTTGACTAAAAATGACATCACACTTGCAGTTCCCAACCAATCACGGCTCAGCTTTAGAAAATTGGTGAGCCGTGATTGGTTGGGACCTGAAAGCAAAATGGCCGCCCCTGAGATGTATAAAAACAGGTAAATGTTGCTTCTTAACTTCTATTCCACAAACGCAATTGTCATTAAACTGCCGTGTTTAGACTAGTGGGGGCGCATACAACATATAACTTTAAACCATAAAGCAAATTGTTTTTTTCTGTTGTTGCTAAAAGGATGTGGATGAAGAGATCGAGGCGGAATACAACATCCTGAGATCTCTGTCCAACCACCCCAATGTGGTCAAGTTTTACGGCATGTTTTACAAGTCGGAAAATGCGTCGGGTGGTCAGCTCTGGCTGGTTCTAGAGGTAATGTAAAAAAACACAAATTGTGTAGGAGTCCATCTTTTTTATGAATGATAATAGACAGGATAGTGGTGATTTGATCAGATTGTCTCTCTCCTCCACAGCTCTGCAATGGCGGTTCCGTCACGGAGCTCATCAAAGGGTTGCTGACGCGAGGCCAGCGTCTACAGGAGCCTGTTATCGCGTACATCTTATACAGCGCCCTTCTGGTAAGCCGCTCATGCTAGCCCGAATCTACATGCTAACAGACCACAATCAATGTAATTTCTTCGATTGGCTTCATTTGTTTTGCACAACAATCACGCTTGCGTTAATCGTAAATGTTCTCTGTCTTGAAAGGGTCTCCAGCATCTGCACAACAACCGAATTATTCATCGTGACGTCAAGGGCAATAACATCCTTCTGACAACTGAGGGAGGAGTCAAGCTGGTTGACTTTGGTAATGTCTTTCTGCTCATTCTGTGCTAGAAATGAAAACATTTTAATAATCAAAAGCATTTTTGAGCTGGTGCACCCAAATGAAGTGACTTTGTAAATAAATCCCAAATTTAAAGATCTCTTCCTTTGTCACCATGATGTCGTTTGATTTCATGGACTGCAGCTTTAACCCGAGGCTATTATTGCTCGTTTAAATTGCATTATTTTGCATATTAAAAGAAAGCTGTTGTGGTAAATGACTCCGGATCCCTCAGGCGTGTTTATATCCTCTGTGTCGTGGAGATGAAGTGGACTCATGCTGATAAAAATCTGTCCTACATTAATTGAAATGATCGCAGGCCTTTTGTTGTTACCGCTTGGCAGGCTCCCTCAGCAAATCATATTTATTTTTTAACGCAACTATTTGTCTCATCGCTTTGAAATTAAAATTCCTCATTTTTCAGGAGTTTCAGCACAGCTGACCAGCGCACGATTGCGAAGGAACACATCCGTCGGGACTCCATTTTGGATGGCACCTGAGGTCAGTTACTTTTGCTTCCAAAATGTCCGACATGAATCGTTACAAAGGAGGAGTGTGAGCTTGAGCTATTTCTGTACGCCTCTCCCCCGTGTCATTATGTATTCCCCTCCACGGGAGCACCCCTTGAGGTCATCCCAAGGTTAATAGCTGGGAGACCGCGGCCCGTCACTTTCTCCGTGGCAGAAATGAAGTGCCATGATGGGGGCTGTAAGAAAAGCACCTCGGGGGCCATTAGAATAAACTCAGCTGTGTCAATTATAATTATTGACTGGGAGATTCACTCAACTGCCCAGTAAATGCGCAGTTTGTCATTTCCGATCCCAGTGGGCTTTTCATCATAATAAAAAAGACAGGTTTGATGATGGATTGTTGTGGGTTTTGTTTTGGTTGTTAATCAAGCACCGGTGTGTTGATAGCATTCAATTGATCGCATTTAAAGCAGCTTTGTGTTATCGCTATGATGTCTCTTTTAAAGCTCCCGTGGTAATTTGCTAATTCACATGCATGATTGCAGTGCGCAAATTAATATTGTTACATGGTTGCGTAAATCCTTTCTCTGTCAGCTTTTTAAGCAAAATGAAAAATGGGTGTCGTAATGTTCTGCCAAGAATTTCACATCATTAGAGCCTTGATTGATTACTCAATTTAATGCAGAAATAATTTTATGACTTAAGGTACATCTGCAGAATATATAAGAGCTCATAATGTGCCGTGCATTGTCGTTGTTTGGATTATATAGAGAAAAAGGTTTAGTCACTACCTCTAGATACCACAAGATGGCAGCAAAGCCCCTCTTTGAAACTCATTCCAGAGTTTCTCTGCACAGTCTTGAAGATTTTGCCAAGATACAAATTAAGTGTTGGACAAGGAATTGCCTCATGAAATGTCTGACTTTAAAATAGACTTTGTGGTGATCTCATGTCGCGTGTACATCTGTTACCAGGTGATAGCTTGTGAGCAGCAGTATGACTACACGTACGACGCCCGCTGTGACGTGTGGTCTCTGGGCATCACCGCCATCGAGCTTGCGGATGGAGATCCCCCGCTGGCTGACATGCACCCAGTCAAAGCTCTCTTCAAGATCCCACGGTGAGCCCACTAGAGGGAGCCCACGAGCTTACTGTAGATACACATAGTTAATCTTTTTTTTTTTAATGTACACAATCACATAATCATCCGCGTCTGATTGCAATTTGCATCGGTGATGATCTCCATTCCAGGGTGTGCGCCGCCTCTCACTCTCTTTCTCTCTCCAAGTCAGCCGGTCTAGGCTCCTTCTTTCCGAGTACCTGCCGGAATCAAAATAGATAGTTTGCCCTTTTGTAGGGAAACGGCGACCGTGCAGCGATGCTTGCCGTATGAATCACCGCAAACGTGTTGAACCGTGAAATGATTCTGTTAACATGTCATTTATCTCAAATATATTTTTGCCGCCACTGCGTCACGGCAGACGAAATGGCCAAGAAATCTGATGTAAATGATGACTCGTATATGAATGACTTTCCAAATACGGAAATGTGTTCCACCTTTGAGTTTGAAGTGCGGCTGCGCAGTGATTCATGAGCGGCTCGGATGAATTCATCTTTGTGGCGTTTAATGATTGTAAAAACTTGATCTTTTTTCTTATTCAATGCTTCACAAGGTACAGGTGAAGCTACGTCCTTGACTTGCTAAAGTGTGACTTAACTGACATAATTCCTGTATAGAATATATGTTGTAAAACTCTACTAAGAAAATACACAACAATCAAGTTCTCACTTTGAAAGAATATTGACCGATACTCTCTGATTGGATTATCGATTGAATTATTTTAGTCCCCGCATCCATCTGCATCAGTCTGTTCGCTCCCGCCGGTGTGATTACAGTATCTAATAACATTGTTACGGCTGTGCGATGGGAATTTGTGCCCAGCTGGAAGTGACTTTAACCCCAGCAGGCTATAAAGATCCTGTGAGCGCCATGAACCGGGAGGGGTCACCTTCGCGCCCGGTCTCGTCTCGCTCGGAGAACATTCGCACGTCCGTGCAGCGTGTTTAAATGGTAGCCCGCTACGGTTGCTCTATCTTTCCCCATCTTCCCGCCTCTATTTGATGAATTGCTACGATGTAATTGACAGATGTGAGCTCATAATATCCATGAGTGAAGGTAATGGAGCATGTCAGAGGGTAAAGTTGTAAAAATCATCAACTGCAAAATTAATTACAAATACAAATATGGCCTTTGATATTTAAATGTGCGCCAGGTTAATATCTCGAGTCGGTTTTCTCTCCGGTGCGCTGCCTCGCATTGTCCATGCAACATCAAACCGTGCGTGTGTGTGTGGTGGTGGTGGTGGTTGTGGTGGGGGCGGGGGGCATAATACTATGTGATGGTTAGAAACGAAGATGGCCAATGTTGTTTGTTGGGTCCAATCATGGAAGAAATATGTAACATGCATCTATCTAAAGTGGATGTCAATGTGAGAGAGGGAGGGAGGGAGGAGATAAATTAAATGATAAGTGGAGTCGTGACAAGATAAAGGGGCACTGAGGAACAGTTTTTTTTTTTTTTCCGCTCCTTAAGAGCTCATTAAAAATTTCAAAACTCACAATGTAGTGGAAACCAGTCTTCCATCACCTTTTTCCCAATCGGAATATTTTGCTCATGCTCATGGACAGAGCAAGCAAATTCAGTTGAAATCTGTCCAAAAATAACTTACACCTAATGACCAACAGGGGGAGACAGAACATGAATTGACGACAAAAACAACAAAGACTCAAATATTTTTGAGCAAGTGGGAGGGGTGAGGATATTAGGTGGGGCCAGACGTCACAGCCCAGACACACTTAGCACACCTAGACATCAATTGGCTAAATAGGCGATGGATTCTTCGTCAACTTTTTCAACAAATTTCCTGTAGTATATTCAAATATTTGCATTGTGTAGTGTGACACACTTTATGGTTTCGGACCAAAATTCCTAACCGGATTCAGCTATGGAATCTTATATAGTATATTAAATTAGCACATTTCTACACTACTCCAAACTACAATTAATCTCCCTCCCGGTGTGTCAATCAAAACTATTAAGTACAAACACTTATTATCTTTACCAAGGCAGAATTTCATCTCATTATAATTCAGGCTCACATATTGTTTTTGATGGCCTGTATTTCTTTCTTTTTTTTCTTTTTTTTAATGAAACGCAGGCAAGCACAAGAGATATATAACATCCTGTGGGATGTGGAGGATTATGAAAACTGCATACTGAGTACCGTGCTAAAATATTTCTTTGGTCTCATTTTTGTCTTTCTGCGAGGCTTAGCGCCAGCCGTCAAGTAGCGTTGACACCTCTCTCTGATTTTGCCTCAATCCACACCGAGGAAAGATTTGACAGCCCGGCCCGTGATTTGAATAAGCCATTCATGTTTACAATATGAGCCTCCACTCTCACCAGTACTCAAAAGGTACAAATAAAAGTGCCTGAATTTCCCGAGCACAATAAGCGCACTTTGAGAGCGTTATCGGCGGTGCGTGCGCGTTTCTCTCTCGACGCACTAACGTCTAAGCAAGTGTGTTACGACATCAAGGCGACAACGCGTCTGCGGCGGGCTCACATTAGAGCATCCACTTTGATCTGCACTTTTGCATAAGATCGTCTGTCTGAATTCTTTATCGTGCCGAGCTGTTTCGAATGACAGATTTTCCTCCCAAAAAAGGAACACTTGTATGTATGTCTTCCCGTGGGTTGTTTGGGGACAATTTCCTCAAGCGGCTTTCTTAGACATACAGGAGGTGATGACTATGCTAAAAATGAACATACTGGCTGGCTTTGTCACCTAAAAAGAATCTGCTGTACTATCCGGGTACCTAAATGATTAGCGGCCCCGCCGTTATTCGTCATCTAAACTCCCCCACTGTTCCTGTCACGGAGAGCATGTGAAGACTGCTGGCCTCATTACAGATGGCCTCCGTGAATGTTGCTGACAGAGGCGAGACTCATTCCCATAACTTGGAGCTCCCGGTCACAGATGCCGAGTGCCAAGAACACACTGAGTCACTTATAAAGCTGGACAGACACCAAGTCGTCCCCCAAAAAAAATCCCTCTGAGCATGTGCCAGCCATCATTTGTCAGCTGACTGAAGATACTCTGCCTCTGTCATGTCATTGAAAATCCAGTCTGATGAGAGTTGATTTTATTTATTTATTTGATCTTTTCTGATTTTCTTTCAGAAATCCATCACCTACCTTGCAAAATCCAGAGAAATGGTGCAGAAGCTTCTGTCATTTCATTGGCCAGTAAGTATCAAGCTTGCCATTAAAATCTGTATTTCCATGACGAATACTAATTAAAATTGTTAGTTATAAAATCCCCAATGAATAAACAACAATGCGCGTTTTAATGCGGAGAGATCTGAAATAGATATTTCCCAAAGCAGATTCTATCAACCTTTCGCGGCTTTGTGTTCATTGACTTTTCATTTGTGTAAATCTGCCACGGGGGAACAAAGTCATTCACGTGAATTATTACCTCTATCAGAGACCAATAAATAACTTTTCATTCCCCCCGTTAAAGCTTATAACATCATTGCTGCCTTGTACCTGCTGCTCCAAATATATAACTTTAATGTCTATTACAGGAGTGTGCCGGCCACAACTGGAATTAGGAAGTCCATTTGAGTGGAGAATTATTTGATGCTTTGTGAGGGAGTAAATGACAAATAAATACAGTGGGCTGTCTGCTTTAAGAGCTTTGTATGGTATTGATTAGGCAGGATTGAAATTCAAGAGTTTTTAATACTTTTCAACCTATGCTGTGTCATTGCTACCATTTCCAAACAATGGATTGTGTGACGTGACCTCAGCATTCATCTCATCAAACAAACAAGCCCAACAGAGTTCAATGCGAGGCGGCTGGACAATGTTATCAGGTTCTGCAGACCGTTTGTGAAGCCTATCTTGAGTGTGTGTAGGTAAACGTGTGAGTAGGCTGTTTTCCCGGCATAATAAATCCATCAGCCCTGTCTACACTTGTGCAGCCAAGGAGCTGACTTCGCGTGACAAAGTAGCTCGCCGTTCACAATCCCGCCAGCGCCGCTCTGCTAATAGCGGCAAACCTCTGCTGCTTAATGTCCTGACACTAATGAATTCATGGAATTAACTTTAAAAGCACAAAAAAAGAGGGGGAAAAACGAGATTAGGTGTTTTGAATTAGATGGTTGTTTACTTGCTATCTTGCGTCTGTTTAGTGTTGTTGGAGTCTTTAGCTGCATAGGTAAATGAAGAACATGGATTCGCCCTCTTAACATTAATCAGTAAAAAGAACCCTTTAATATATAAATGCAAAATAGTGTCCAGTCCACTTAAAAGCCCTTATTAATCAGTGAAAAGAACCCTTTAATATTTAAATGCAAAATAGTGTCCTGTCCGCTTAAAATTCCATTTTGAAGAGAAAAGAGCAGGCTAACAGAGATGTCGTGTGGCGGCCATGTTGGCTTTAGCTTAGCATCGCTGGAGGCACGCAGCTCGAAAGGAGTAAGTCGTATCTACCAATTCACATCTATGACTGTTGTTGAATGGAACGGGCGCCTGTCATGTATGTGTACATGTTTCTTGATCATGATATTTTTGGTGAAGTTTACTTTGTGTTTTGTTGTAGCAAGGTGAAAAAAGGAAGCGCGCTAATATGAAAACAACTACATAGCTGCACGCTAGTTCGCTACTCCAGTTAGATATGGCTTTACAAACTTTAAAACTTTTCAGAACATTTAAAGCTTTTCATATCAATTTTCAGTCATTTAGTATTGTACTTTGTATTTTTAGCCAATTAAATTTATTGTACTTGATTCCATGGTTATTTTGCTTACCACAGTAGAAAGCAAAAGAAGAGATTTTGGCAATTTTGTTTTTGCTTAAGCACCACTCTCCAATTGTAATTTAACATTGAGAGCAATGTGGCCTCAAAACCTTTCAGCTCTTTCTTTACTTTGCTTAATCCCATTTTCATCGCACTTCTCTGAAAATGTGCACATGTACGGTGCGAGCTATAAAACCCTGCTCAGGCAAACACTGCACATCCCAGATAGGAAGTTCTGCTGGGCCCTGGCAGGGCTTGTTTGGACTACGGGGCCATGGTGACAGCGCCCATGTGGCGCTCTCTGACTAGATTAGCCACTCACACTTTTAAGGCGCTCACCCTCTGCTGTTTAGGTCTGTCTAAGCGACAACGCCTCTGTTAGTTTGCTTCAATGTTCGGGTGATTGCTCATCATCGCCGGGTTTATTCTGCACTGTGACTCCTGTGAGGTAACCATGTCATTTTTTTTGTCTGCTCTCAAGGTGTCTGATAAAGGATTTCGAGGCACGTCCGTCAGTGACTCATCTCCTGGAGCATCCTTTCATCAAACAGGCCCACGGCAAAGATGTGGCCCTTCGACAGCAGCTGGCGGCTCTTATCAAAGAGCAGCAAGAAGTGGGATGTGCGGCCAGAACTAAGTAAGTCTATTTTCTTTTGCTCTCATAAGACATTTCAACAAACACGACAAAGCTGCCGCTCCAGAAAAACTCACCGGTGAACATATTTTACTCCAGTAGGGGGCAGGCTTTCATCTTTTTTTTGCATTGAGACGATAAGCAGGACGTCACAGAATGTGATTAAAAAGAAGTTAGGGGAGTGTGACTAATTCAGTGCCAATGATTGTTGCTGACTAACCACACTTTAATAAATACACTCATGCAAGTGGACTTGAGAGCTATAAGCACAAAGAATAAGTTCATCTGATTGTGTCATGTAATTGATTTTAGCTGAAATACACATAGGTAATTAATTACCTACTAGTTTATGGTGTGTACAGGTTTAAAAGTGATCACGGAAAATGATCATAACTCATCATGTCTTTTGGCACTACTTAATGAGGTAAATAGTGGGGACACAATGAAACGAGTCTTTAATGACTTTTAAAAAGCTAATGTTCACTTTAAGTCTAATTACTTCTTAACCACTCCAAATTACAACCGCAGTAATAGTAAACACTGTGATGAATTAGTACCACTTACGCATGTATAAGGTGAATTTTTTTCTTTTTTTTTGCATGTACATCTTGTGCATTGCATGTCATTGAATTGTACACTCAAGACAGCCGTCTGTCTTTGACTTAAAAAAAAAAGCCGATATTTGCACTGGTTTCCCCTCTCGAAGGAGTTCACCAAGCCTGTCCTTGACTGAGTGTTTTGATGTGGTGCCAACTCTGTTTACTCCCGAGAGCATTGCAGCCCGCTGCCTGAGCCTGATCCCGAATTCCTGTCCTCAGTGAAAGTGGATAATGGGATTAGCAGCTTGTAGGGCGAGAACTGGGCTCGCCCGCTTTAGTCTCTCGTGCCGCAGATCGGGCACACAATGAATCCAGATAAGAAGAATAAAGACATGGCGAAGTTAAAAGTAGCTGCTGTAGGTGCAAAACTGGGATCTTCAAAGGAGCCGAACGGCAGAAGTCGCGTAGACTGATGAGCATTCACTCCATCCGTGGCTTTGTGTCAGCAGTCCATTCAGAATATGAAATACAGGCAGAGGAGGAAGTGACGCATGACCTCAGGCAAATTTTCATAACATGCGGAAAAGATCAAAACAGACATCCAAACCAGGTTATAATATCATTTACACATAGACTCTATAATCAGCAGCCATATGTTGTTTTTCATACAGGATAAAGAATACATGCCTGCATGTGTCAATTATTTAACGCAGCTCTCGTCAGATGGGCCTGGTGTTCCTAATATTGTGCTTGCGATGTCTCACTAGAATGCCTATTTGACACATTCTTGATCTCCCTTGAGCTTTTATACCCACTGGAGCTCTTTTGTGCTGTGAGGAGTCAAGATGGTGGAATGAAGTACAGCTGGAGTGTGTGTTCACTCGCCCTCCCCTGGGAGGACCACAAAGGAGTGACCCATATGTCCCATTCAGCCTGTCGAAAGTGCGCTTAAGAGAAGCTTCCGGCATGATCACGTCCTCGCTTTCATACGTTTCAGGCACGGACGCATCAATACTCGTAAAACGCTCGTCATAGAGAGCAGTGCCGATGACGATCTGGTCAACCTGGAGTTCTTGGATGAGGTGAGATTTAACGCGGTTACCTCAAAGCCCATCGATGTTCCTTAAGGGTAACGTGTTTTCTGCAGGAGATCATTATTGGCCATCTCCACAAGAGGTATGCCGAGCTACAGGTGTACACGTACGTGGGTGACATCCTCATTGCGCTCAATCCTTTCCAGAACCTTAGCATCTACTCTCCACAGGTTGGTGACTCAGGTCAAGTTTCCGAAATTTTATTAAGCCAAGGCACAAAACCCCGCAGCACACGACACAGAAGAAAATGTTGCAAAAAGTAATAAATGGGTTATTTAATTATTGATTTAAGATAACAATTATGTGTATGTATTTATTTATTCATTTTTTATTTAATTTATTTATTCATTACGTTACTTGATTTTATTACTATTTATTATTACTACTATTATTATGTGTACTCTGTTATAACTAGCATGTTTGTCACGCTCAAACTCGTGTTAAATGGTAGTCAGCACACACCTGCCACTATTTCAAGTGACAATTTTTTTTTTTTCTCATCTTGCATATATTTTTTGTACTGTCTCGTTTTAGTTTTCAAAGCTGTACCACGGGGTGAAGCGGGCCGACAACCCACCTCACATCTTTGCAACTGCCGATGCAGCCTACCAAAGCATGGTGACATTCTGCAAAGATCAGGTACAGCACTCCATGAACACTGGTTCTCAAATTGGGTACCCTAAGGGCCCCCGAGCCTCAGGTTGAACACACCTGCCTTAAGGTAGAAATTGCATTCTCTGACCTCACAAATTGGAATAGGTGGACAAGAATGTGGTTGAAAGTATATTTCTTGATATAAATAGTGTAATTTCTTTTTTAAATTTATTTATGGGTCTCTTTGTTTTTAGTGCATCATCATCAGTGGAGAAAGTGGTGCTGGTAAAACCGAGAGCGCTCATTTGATTGTTCAACATCTCACCTTTTTAGGAAAGGTATGTTAGCCAATGACCAATTATTGTAAATCTACCTTTAGAAGTGATTGGGAAAAAAAAGATGTTTTGTTGTCTTTAGGCAAACAATCGGACATTGCGTGAGAAGATCCTGCAGGTGAATCCTCTCGTGGAGGCTTTCGGCAACGCCTGCACGGCAATCAATGACAACTCCAGCCGCTTCGGAAAGTACCTGGAGATGAAATTCACGCCCACCGGAGCCGTCATCGGTGCCAAAATATCGGAGTACCTGCTGGAGAAGTCCAGGGTCATCAAACAGGCCATGTCAGTGTCACCATGCACATTTTCACTGTTTTTACTAAAAGTATTGATTTAAACAAAAGTAGTGCTCTGGCTCTTGAACACAATCATTTCACGGCTCCTTTTTTTTTTTTTAACCTGTCACTTGTGTTTGTCTCTCAGGGAGGAGAAGAACTTCCACATCTTTTATTACATCTACGCTGGCCTTTACCACCAAGATAAGCTGAAGACTTACAGGTTGCCAGACGGGACACCTCCCAGGTTGGTGCCACCCTACCGCATGCCGCCAAGCTCCACTTCACTCGCTAATATGAACAATTGCGCAGGTACATTGACAACCAACACCGTAAAGTCATGCAGGACATTATCTCCAGCAAACTGTACAAGGAGCAGTTTGAAGTCATCCAGGAATGCTTCCGGAACATCGGCTTTACCGAAGAGGTCTTTCGGTCTTTCAACATTAAATTCGCATATGTTGGTTGTTTCACCTCCTATTTTTGCTTTCTCTATTTTAGGAAGTCAACTCTGTTTACAGGATTCTCTCGGCCATATTGAACACCGGCAACATAGAATTTGCCGCCATCACATCCCAACACCAAACCGATAAGAGCGAGGTGCCTAACTCGGAAGCTTTGGAGAACGGTGAGACGTGACGGTTGCTCATTTTTCCTAATTTTTAATCGACACAGGCAGTCACAAAGACACTGAAAATAAAAAGGATAAAAAGTCCCACAAGGCACGTATCAAAGCCTTCCTCTTCTTTGCCTCTCCAGCTGCCTCCCTGCTCAACATCGGCTCCGAGGAGCTCCAGGAGGCTCTGACTTCCCAGTGTGTGGTCACCAGGGGCGAGACTATCATCCGCACCAACACGGTAGACAAAGCGGCCGACGTGCGAGACGCCATGTCCAAAGCGCTCTATGGCCGCCTGTTCAGCTGGATCGTCAACCGCATCAACACCTTGCTGCAGCCCGACATGAGCAATTGGTGAGCCAAGCGTGTGGGTGATGAATATCCGTGCGGATGTTCTCGCAAAGCGCCGGTGACCTTTGTAGAAGTCATCAGCGCAAAAACGCAGAGGAGAATATAAATGCGAGAGAAAAAAAGTTTTAATAAATTTTTGATACCGATTGCGTGCTGTGAAAATAATCTTCAGATGATTAAAAAGACTTCAGAGAGACTACAAAGAGGCTGTTCATTGATCCGAAAGAGTTCCTTCATAAATATGTGCGTCATACGTCAAAAACTAGATTCTACTCGTCTCTTTTTGGTATGCCTCATTGCCATTAATAACCCGATAGCGATGGCAGGAAGTGACCTCGCTGGAGGACACATTATGAAATCACGACTCAAAGTTTCAAATTGACACAAGGTTAAGTCAATACGCAGAGAAGCAGAACCATTGATGATGCGCTGATTTGATTTTTTTTTTTTTCCCCCCCACTCCTGTGTTTATGACTTCCCAACAGTGGGCAAAACAGTATTTGGGTTGAACTTGGATTGTCATGAAAGTTTTATCAACATAAATGGCTGCTGGGATTTGCACGCTGTGTTCTAATAAGTTTGTTTGTCCCGCTTTTTGTTGTTGTTGTTGCTTTGAAGTGCCGCGGAGAGCGGCATGAATGTGGGAATCCTGGACATCTTTGGCTTCGAAAACTTCAAGAAGAACTCCTTTGAGCAATTGTGTATCAACATTGCCAACGAGCAGATCCAGTTTTACTTCAACCAGCATATTTTTGATCTGGAGCAGGTGAGATGGACACCAGGCACAGTTTATATGTGACTTGAAAGAAATATAAATAAATATAAATAAATATAAATAAATAAATACCGTATTTGCCGGTGTATTGGTCGACCTTTTTCGATCCAAAATCGACCGAAAAAAATCGACCTCGACTTATACACCGAGTCATAAAATTTAACTTCGTATTCATCGCTTCAAATGTGATGGTAACCAAGGCCGTTTATCATGCATCTCATTGTGCGTTGCACTTAGAAAATTTGAACCGGGCGGCGTGCGCGAGTGCGCGGCCCGCTGGAAGTCGAATGAGGCGCCGCCACCACCTCCGCGGTGCTTATAAACAGCCGATCCGCTCGGCGGGGGCTATTTTCGGCCACTTGGCTCGTGCGCACGGCCTCCCGGATGTGCCGGGCGGATGCGCGAGCTCGCCGGCCGCTGGAAGTCGAATGAGACGCCGCGACCACCTCCGCGGTGCTTATAAACAGCCGATCCGCTCGGCGGGGGCTATTTTCGGCCACTTGGCTCGTGCGCACGGCCTCCCGGATGTGCCGGGCGGGTGCGCGAGCTCGCCGGCCGCTGGAAGTCGAATGAGGCGCCGCCACCACCTCCGCGGTGCTTATAAAC
Source organism: Syngnathus floridae (assembly GCF_059516105.1). Classification (NCBI taxonomy): domain Eukaryota; kingdom Metazoa; phylum Chordata; class Actinopteri; order Syngnathiformes; family Syngnathidae; genus Syngnathus; species Syngnathus floridae. The sequence continues at coordinate 10,493,009 of NC_142420.1, read as the reverse complement.
AGCCGATCCGCTCGGCGGGGGCTATTTTTGGCCACTTGGCTCGTGCGCACGGCCTCCCGGATGTGCCGGGCGGGTGCGCGAGCTCGCCGGCCGCTGGAAGTCGAATGAGACGCCGCGACCACCTCCGCGGTGCTTATAAACAGCCGATCCGCTCGGCGGGGGCTATTTTCGGCCACTTGGCTCGTGCGCACGGCCTCCCGGATGTGCCGGGCGGGTGCGCGAGCTCGCCGGCCGCTGGAAGTCCAATGAGGCGCCGCGATCTCCTCCGCGGTGCTTATAAAGTGCCGATCCGCTCGGCTTGGAGCTATTTCCGGCCTCCCGTTGGTGCCGGGTGGCGTGCGCGAGCTCGCCGGCCGCGATCTCCTCCGCGGTGCTTATAAACAGCCGCATGCGCACGGCCTCCCGGAATTTGAACACATTTCGTCAATAAATTTCGCATATTGAATTTTGAAGTTTAATATAATGCAACAATTGAGCTCGACTTATACAAAGGATATATCATAAAATCGTAAATTTCCGTCGAATTTTAGGGGGTCGACTTATACACCGAGTCGACCTGTACACCGGCAAATACGGTATGAACATAAATAAATGTAAATATAATATGACACGAGACGGGATGAATTGTCTGTCCATACTGCATAATAAAAAACAAATCTAAACTATCATTACATAATTATTTGACTGCTCAGTGTTTCTCGTCTATAAATACTTGACTGATGTAGGCCTCCAGCTCAGCGCACGCGGGATTTTCATTTGCTGTGCTTGTCTCCAGTATTGTTGAGTTTATTCATGATTTATACATGAGCGTGGTTTAGTTCCATTGGTTCCACTTTATTAGTCCAAATATATATTTAAAGCAACTTTTTGATGTGAAATTAAATAGATGCAATCGTATGAAAGGACTCTGGCTTATTTGCAAATTGAAGTAAATTATGAATAAGTAAGTGGCACTATTTGTTAGTTCTGAGTCGTTTTATGCGTTCGGGAAAAAGAGCGTATTATGCCGTCGCTCCAGCAAACTGCGGCTGTGTGTTTTCCTCCATTAGAACCTTGCACAAATAATATTTGTTTAATTGGGTCATTTGGAGAACTCATTAACCAGATTACCCGGCTGTTAGATGGAGTACCAGAGTGAGGGAATAGATGCCAGCCTGGTGGAGTACGAAGACAACAGGCCCATCTTGGACATGTTCCTGCAGAAGCCCATGGGTCTGCTGTCCTTGCTGGACGAGGAGAGCCGCTTCCCGCAGGCCACTGACCACACCTTAGTGGGTGAGGATGCAGCAAAAACAGCCAAAGAATAGAAAATTAAAATCACAGCTCAGTGTAACAGATTTGTCCGTCCTGTCATGTTTACAGACAAGTTTGAGGACAATCTGCGTTGCAAGTACTTTTGGATACCCAAACGTGTTGAGCTTTCGTTTGGGATTCTCCATTTTGCTGGAAAGGTATTTTTGTGACCCTTCAGTAATTGTCCTGTGGTTTAAGTGTAATTGGATGATTATATTCCATCTGATTTTCAGGTGATGTATAGTGTGAACGGATTCCTGGAGAAAAACCGAGACACTCTCCCCGCGGACATTGTTGTGGTTCTGAGAACATCGGAGAACAAACTTCTGCAGCAGCTCTTCTCCAGCCCCTTAACGAAAATAGGTATGATCCTTGTTTTAATGCCGAATACAGACACGGAAATCTTGCAAAGCACGATAATACAGTGGTGCCTTAAGATACGAGCGACCCAAGATATGAGCTGTCTTTTTTTTTTTTTTTTTTTTATCCAACCCCTATTCTTTATCCAAAAATGATTTGATGGTTCATCTGCTCTTATTCAAGAGTTTTAGGGTTAATAAAAATGTATCACATATTTTTCCGAGTATTGAGTAAAATTAATATAAAATCTGAAATCTCTCAATTATATGCAAATCATAAAATAGCTGAGTCCAAATGTTTAATTCTTTATATTCTGTTTATGATATTACTCTGCTATACAGTACAATATTATAGTGCAAGTTTTCTTTAAAAAAATCCCACCAAAGTATTTTGGGTTGGGGTGCTAGAACAGATTAATGGCATTTCCATTCATTTCAATGGAAAAAGATCATTTGACATGCAAGTTACGAGAATGGCCACAAAACGATTTCAACTCTTATCTCAAGGCACCACTGTATCAGCAAAGTTTTGTCTGAGACAAAGAATCGCCGCACAATAGCAATGGAAATTGTGCTGTCGTCTGCATGTGCAGGTAAGTGGGTTTCTTAAAGACGCGCAACTCCGGTCCGCCCTTTTCATTTTGAGCCGCTGTGCGCCGTCCTCAGATAAAGCTTCACTCGCCATTATCTCCGGAGAGGCTCAGCTCGCGGCGCGGCGCTCTGTTTTTATTTTCACTAAGCTGTCCCTCTTGGATTGCCACCGCTCGATGCCGGGATATTTTCACGATAAGGGTTTCCCAATACCCGAGGGATGAAGAAAGCGTATTTAGCCAACACAAAAGCAACTCTTCCCACCTCTTTTTTTTCTGTTGGTTTTAATAACGGTAGTAATGTGCTCGTCATTAGGCCGAGCCGGTGCCTGGTGGTCACCCAAATGCTCGTGTTGTATTATTGGGTTCGCTCTCCCGCCTTTTTTATTTCAGCTAAGCCACAATATATGATTTAGTTTCTTTTTAAGGAACCTGTAAATGCCCATTTTGACTCCTGGTGGCATTTAAAGGAAAGCTTTAACTCACAAAAGACACCTTACCAGTCTGGTAGAAATTTCCACTATGTGTGTAAACTTGAAGCGGGCAGGTTGTGCACAAGGGAGCCTTCAGCCCAGATGCTTTTTTTTGGGGCTCTTAACAGCTTCACAGAAGAACAGCCCATAAATGCACAAAGGAAGTGAATGCAGACTTAAATGTGCTGTAATGTTTATTGCTGACGTTGTGTCAATTAGGTCTAAAAGCCTGTTTATTTCATTTGGTGCCACTTTGCTTTTGGCTTGCCCTTTCTTTCTCAAGGAGCTGATCTTTCAGGAAAATTAAAAGCGGCCGTTCTTATCTGAAAAACAAAAAAATATTTTCACAGCCAATCTTGTATTAATAATCTGTAACTTTGAAAAAACAACAACACATTTCAGTCAGTCTGTAGGTTTTATTTTGTATTGTGTTTAAGACACAAGAGGATCTTGAAAAAAAAATCACTTTAAATCACAATATTGAAAATATAAAATCACCACCAGATTATTTTTTTAAGTGTTCACCCTTATAGCAAACCATCGCATTTAAAAAAAAAAACATGAAAGACTTGACTATTTTATCAGTCCTGAAAAAAGATCGTCTGCCATTTCGAGAGAGATATACCAAGAGAATGAAGTCTATTCTTCAGGGTATATTTTCCCTGGGTAGGGGAGGGGTGGATTAATTTACATTTTACTCCTTATTATATATTCACTGTTATCTGTGAAATTAACATTATCGGAGAGGGGGGCGATCCAATGAAATCTGTTTTTCAAACCAGGGAGGGCTGCCTCCTCAGTATCGCCACTAGGGGGCACGCATCCTGCAATTTTACATCATAAGAAACGAAACAAACTTGCAGATGTATGCGGTACACATTCCAAACTGGAACCATTAATTCCCCTCATTGTATTTTACATTAAAACACAATCTGTAAGTGATTGTCATTTTCAAACCTGCTCATTTCGCATGCCCGACTCATGGTGATGCTGCGACTAATGACGCAGCAGGAGAGCACTATGTGTGTGTGTGTGTGTGTGTGTGTGTGTGTGTGTGTGTGTTTGGGGGGGGGGGGGGTTATCATGGCCCCGCAAAGTAAAACCTTCCCGGCACACAATGTGTTTCCTTCAAGTTCACACATGTGGTGCTGTTTTGTCAGAGGAAATGGGAAATCTTTGTACGGACAAATTCCTGAGCGCTCAAGCCTCTACCAGATCAGGCGGATCACAGAGTTGAAATTGGCCGGAGATTGGTCAGACCTGCCAGGGCTTCAGGAACCTGTGGTCACAGCCTCATAAATGTGTTCCCCCCCACCCGATCTGACCCACAGAGCAATAAGCTGCTTTCCCCCTCGTGGTGGATAAAACCTGGTTTCAACCAGGGTGGGCGTTAGTTTCATATTCATTAACAAACTTCATCTTGCAATTTCCAACGTATACTTAGAAGAGAACGCCGGGGTTATAAGTTCAAACTCGTCAAGTGCGATTCCATGTACAGAAGTGACAGTTCTCCCATGCCCTGCTTCTCATCTTGTCTCTGTCCGTGTTCAGAGAGCTCCTTTGTGAGCAAACGACAGGCTTCATGCAGCCATATGACACATTTGACTCTTTGTTCTCCCTCAGTAAAACTTTTCTTCATTTTTCTATTCCGCTTGGCAGAAGGAGGAAGAGTAACTCTCCCCAAGTAGGACTTTTGTTTAATTTCTTCTCCAATTTAAGTTGTATGGCTGAAGAGTGGGATTGTGACGGCACCGGCTTTTCTAAGTCGCATGATGCTGCGACATCCTTTGATCAAGGCAACACTGTGTTGTCATTTAAAGCCAATTACTCCACGCATTTCATGATTGATCTGCTCTGACAGTGGTGGGTGCCATTTAACCCCCCCCCCCCCCCCATTCCCCCCCCAAGCAAACACCAGGCGGACGGGGAGGGCGTCGGCATCGTGGGTGATGGTGGGGGCGGTTTACGGCCGCTTTAATCTCATTTGCTTGGCTGCTGAGTTGAGTTTCCAGATCACATGTTCAAAAAGAGAGCGGGAGATGGCCGACTTGCTCACTCAGCGAAGCCTCACCACTGCGATTGTCGCCCGTGTCGACAGCTCCGTCGCCGGCTTGTGAAGTACAAGGCGCACACTGAGTCCAACAAAAGCGTGCAGGGGGGGATTGCTTTTTAATCCCGCTCTCATTGACTATTCTCGTCAATAGAAGCTCAATACAAATGCCAGCTTGAGCTTTCTTTTGCACCCTTTGGGAGTCTCGCCAGGTTTCATTTTTAAAGTGAATGCGGAGATGCCAACGATGGCATTTTTGGAAATCTGCAAAACCAGACATCATCATACGTAATCATATCATATGTAAGGCTCAAAATATTTATTTTTGCCTTGCAAAGCACTTTTGCGATTCAATGACTTCATTTGGAGCAACTTTCTAACATTGTGCTTCGCCCAATTAGCTTTGCCAGGTTTGGGTTAGCTTAGCATTTAGCATGGCTTCTTTGTCTTGTCATCGCTTTGTGAGTATGACGCCAGGCAGTCGATCATTTATGGTTTAGGAGTGACTCCACACACAAGTAGCTAGCCAAAGCAGTTGCTACCTATCTGCTACGTTACACTATAAAACCCAGTTCAGGATTTAAAGATCCATGCCGGACGAGATACATCCATGGCTTTCGTGGCCCGCCTTGACCTTTACTTTGCTTCACCCGCTTTCTTCTCAGCTTTTTAATCACCCCACATTTTTTTATCTACATAGATACTCGGAGGAAGCTCTTTCCCGACTGTCAAAGGACAATTCGTCCCCCTTTTAGGCTCGTCTGTGTTTGAATTCTAATAATCCACCTCATTAGAAAAGTTCCCGTCTGGATCTAAATGAGGAGGTCTTCATTCAAGCCGGACATCACAGGTGCTCCCTCGGTTTCATGTCTCGGGAGGCAGACGTCTTTGAGGATGCCGACTATTAACCCGCGCTCTAATCATCTCGTCAGGAGGGGATAGCGAAGCCGCTAGCGAGAATGAATTAATGCGACCCGCCGAGGAATACGGCGAGAAAGCGAGCGAGTGTCCATTTGTCAAGGCTTAGGTACCACTGTTGGAGTTAGCCAAGCCCCCCTTCATCTCGCCTTGATGGTGTCACGCAAGTGAGAGGCGTGAAAGCGCAGTGACACTTGGCGAGCCCGTTCTACCCGCAACCGCTAATTCATCATGACAAATGTGCTCAGATGATCCGGCCCAGCAGCGCTAATGGGGAGAGGGGAGAGCGGGCTTCATTTGCACAAGACCCACTCCAATTAATCCAAGCAGCTTTACTCTGGGCTAATTGGAGCGGGGCCCTCCCTGCCCCGTGCGTTGCCAATATATCCGACACAGTTAACCCGCTCGTCTTTTCTTTTTTTTTCGTTTTTATTGCACGTGTCTCTGATTATTTAATCCGATCTGAGCACACGACTAATTTCACCACTATTTACACTGCAAGGTGGAACTGTTCCGGGACACTGGATGACCTCTCATTCATAGCCCGACCAAAATTGCCAGGTTAAAAGTACTAACTTGGGGAAATAACTAACCCAGTACTGAGTCAATGCTACACTCTTAAAGATAATTGGGTCATAAACTAACCCAACTATGGGTCATTATGACCACATTTTTGGGGGGCTGTTTATTTGAATATTCAAATGAAGAGTCCAATTATTTGGGTCAAAACAACTGCCAAAAATTGGTTGTTTTGTGGTTTCTTAAGTTCAATTAACAAATGACCCAAGTGGAATTCAATCACTTTTTAATCCATGATTGGGTTGGTGGCCTTTTTTCCCCAGAAATTGTGACCACATTCTGATTGACATTAGCATTTGTGCTATATTGGAGCGTTTGATTTGCTTTCTTCTCCCAAATACTTTATTTGAACCTATTTTCAAGAGCACCATCAACACCATAAATGTAAAATGTCATCAGGAGCTCAAAAGGCATGAATTGATAAAGATGAATAAATACTCAGTTAGCCGATAATAAAGTCGCAGCGGCACTCTTTGCTAGCTTAAAAGACCGTTTGATTCCTTTTTGAAGTGCCTTTGCTTACCTTGTACAGCCTTGTTTGGGTGTGATTGTGTGCTGTGTGTTTGATATTCAAACAACCTGCTCTCAAGGGTTCCATTTGAATATAATTGTAATATCTGTGTTTGATTGACATTTGTCACCCGAACACAATCTCGGATTGGGGAGCAGCCAGTGACAACCTACACTTGAGATGCATCGCAAATACAAAGAAGCTCACCGGGTTGGCGCTTGGGCAATTGTTGCCCTGTCACTTAGGTTTTATGTTCCAAAACTTACAAAGGTTTTGCTCATCAGCATATGCGGATGCTTGTGGAATGTTTTTTTTTTTTTTTTTGTATCCTCCAAAGGTGTGTGTGGCACATCTGTGCAGCTATTGTTTATTCATGGAGTAAAGCCTTTGAAATGTGTTAAGATACTTCCCACTCATTATAAAAATCCTGCCACCCATGGATTAGGACTTTGATGCCACAATCCTGCTTCAAAGGCTGCTTTCACTGCTATTAATCACAGTTTAGCCTGTGAAGATATAGCCAGGGAAAACATTTGGACATCTTGTGCAGAAACTTTGAAAGGTTGAGACTGTCGTGCATATGCTGTGTTCAGAAGATCCTCTCTGGTGTGCACGCAGCTGCGTTCCTAACTGCAGTCTGCTTCTTTGGAATTGTCTTTTTACAACACGCCCGGGGGATGTGAGTACTCATCCTTGAATGGACACTCACAGGCCACAATATTAGGGACAGGTGAGGGGGGCAAATGTTTGAACCGCCCCCCCCCCCCCCTCCAAGTTCTTTAAATACTGTGGTGCTTTCAGATATGAATATGTTCTGTGATCAAAACACTCATCTTTAATCATTAAGAAATATCAAAATGATTTGTTTCAAACATTATTTTAGAAGAATATTTTTGCAAACAGTCTATGGCAAAGAATATCTGATAAAACATATATTTAAAATAATATTTCTATTTATTTATTTAAAGAATATCTGCTAAAAAAGAAAAAAATATTAAAATAATATTTTTTTAATTTTTTTATATTTACTAAAAATATTGTTTGCTTATAATGTTTTGATTTTATTTACTCTGTGGCTATTGAAAGCAATTCTTAACACAGTGGAAACATTCATCACTGTGACATTAAATCAAGCCTATTATGAATTTTTAACCATGATGCTTTTCAGTTTAGTCAAGCTCATTCGTTTATGAACGACCTCAGGAGATGTATTTCTCGACGATATTCTTAAATTGAATAAGTGTTATAAACAAACCAAAAGATATGAGACTTTCTTTTTGACAGGCAATCTGGCCACGGCCCGAGCCCGAGTGAACGCCGCCTCTCGATCTCTACCGCCGCAGCTCAGCTCAGGACGTACCAAGGTGAGACTCGTGTCGCATATGAGAGCGTTCCGCTTTTTACGAGTTGCTCACAGGCATTGCAGCCATACGCAGCACAATAAAAAAAAAAAAAATGGTGCTGTGAAGCGTAGCCACATTAATAGACTACCCTGTTATGTTTGTTCTCTTGCTTGTGGTGAGGCAGCAATGCCATCTGGCAGTTAGTGCGAGTAGCCTAAAAGGACTTTTGCAACTTTTCTGATGTTTATGACCGCTTAAGGAGACGTTGGTTTCCCCAAATTAGAGAGTCGACATGCCTCAATCGGTGCTCCTAAGCATACTTTTAACAGTTATGATCTCATAAAACTAATGTACTTTTTTTAGTTATGTTTCTTGGGAAACACACTTTCTCATCACTTTCTGACCATCGGTGGGCCAACATTTTGGGTGTTTTTTCTGTGCTATTTAATACAGATAATTTTTTTCCAATTGCCTTACTAGGATAACTGATTTAAAAACCATTTGATCATTTCAAATTTGATAAAGGCCTTTTCATAATCTGCCTTCATGTTAGTTCCATAGAAAAGGTTAAGCGCTACATTCTCTCCATTGTTCATATTTTTCAACTCATTCACTGCCATTGATGTCAAGTATCCATCATTTCAATTGGGCTGATGTGGTTTTTCTATATTTTGGAGTTTTGCCTTATTGTGGGTTGCCGTGGAATCTAACACCCAAGGTAAACAATGCTTCACTGTATTATACTTTTAGATCAGACAATTATCCACAAGTCATGTCCTGAAACATACTCGGGCATATTATTAAGAGGAGGAAAAAATCCCTCTTAACATATGTTTTTTTTTCTAATTACAGAGTGCTGCCTCTCCTATGAAATCCTATTAAATTCTAGTGAGAAAAGCCTTTAGGGTTGGGGGTACAAGCTAGTGTAGTTTGTTATTGTGGTTGACAATAAAAACCCCGCTGCAATCAATGTGACACTTGTGGCCGCAAACTTGTTTCAACCTTACTGTTTGCTTTTAAATTCGCTTTCTCTTTGTTTCCATGTTTCCTGTACTCAAAGTCTCCCAAATACCTCTTGAAGGTAAGGCTTTGGTGGAACATCTGTTTCTATATCTATACCAAATATATATATTTTTTTATTCTGCATTGCTTGATGCCATTCACATTCCTAAACTTCACCATCATCTAAACTTGGGTGTTTCTCAAAACTTGAAATCTGATCCTATTCCATACTTCAATCATCTTGTCTTCTGGCAATGAACCGTCTCAGATATTGCGGAAACAAGAGCGGACATTTTAATAGTGAACGGGACTGATGTAATATGTACGCCGTCGTGTTCGCAATCAAAGTTTGGAAGCATAGTTGAGAGGAAGTAACGGTTACAACAAGTCATCAGAACAAGCAGAATAAAGTCAAGCGAGGGTTGTTAACCGCAAGTCAGGCTTTTGTACTTGTGAATGATCAGAAATTCTCAAAGACATCCCGCGTAGAGAGCTTTTTTTTTTTTTTCTTCAGCGTACCTTTCTTTCTCTGTTGAACTAAAGTATTAAGATATGCACTTTGCCACGTAGTCTTACCATAAAATATCTATTGCTTCATTAAATTTGATGAAGCCATGAACTGCCAAAGCCATTAGAACACTTATATTGTATCCTCGTTAATCCGTCGTAGGGACGACTGTATGCTTCACGACGGCTAGTCTCATTATTCAGACTGCTCGGCAATTCTCTCGTGCCCTACAGCAGCGCCCGCTTATTCTCTAGATTGTTAGCTTTAATTGTTTATGGGCCCCGTGTTCTACAGACGCCACACTTAGTACAGCTGCGCATTCCCTACTGGGCCGTTTAGAGTTGCTGTAATGATACCTTTATGTCTCCAGAGCTCACCGTCGACATCCGCATTGCAAATAAACAGCAGCGGGTTTCAACTCTTGTCCATGTGCCGTGCTCACTGTGGATGTTTGCGCTCAGGTGGACACCATGGAGATGATGCGACACCCGGAGGAAACAACTAACATGAGGAGACAAACCGTGGCCTCCTATTTTCGTGTAGGTTCTTTTTCTCTAAGATACTACAAAGAAGTTTGGTACATAAATATACATTCCCAGTATTTGGTCCTTTCACACAGTTTCACAATTTTGAGCTCCAGTTCAAGTTTTTTCCACTGAATCACTGGTAAAGCACAGTGATGGGCCAAAGCAATAAAAGTATTTTTTTTCTGCCATCTTGTGGCATCTTGGTGCCATGGAACTAAGTTGAAGTGTGTTGGGGAGTTTCATTTAGACAAAAGTAGTCCTTTGCCACAATTTTATGGTATCTCGGTGCAAAGAAACTTTGTTGTAATGCTGGTGATGTGTTCTGTGTTTTGCCGAGTGCCCCAAAACGGTTAATTTTTTTGTTGTTGACTGCTTTGTGTAATCTCACACATTTTGTTAACATTTTTCACACACGTGTTAAGGCAATTGTAGGGGGGGAAAAACACTCTCACGAAAAAAAGAATCCCCATCAAAACTTGACATTCTGTAACATCCCCACGTTGCATGATTTGCGTCATACTGCTCGCAGATGTTTGGATAAGCAGACAAGAGCCGGCAGATGTGTGTCTGACAAAGATAATCAGCCCATCAGCACCGAGTGTCAGACACACAAAGTTTGTGGCCAGCCTGTCAACACGGTAGAACAAGAACATTTCCCGTAAGGTGTCGGAGAAACAGTACTGAAAAATCGGCAAGACACAATAAATAATAGAGCCCTACTGGTGACAAAATTAGCCACAATATTAGGAACACCTACACAATACTGAAGTGTCCTCTGTATTGACCAGTGTTGTGATATTATTTGCAGTATTCGCTGATGGATTTACTATCCAAAATGGTGGTGGGCCAGCCGCACTTTGTCCGCTGCATCAAGCCCAACGATGATAGGCGGGCACTGAGCTTCTGCAAGGAGCGAGTGATGGTGCAGTTGCGCTACACGGGCATCTTGGAGACGGTCAACATCCGCCGCCAAGGCTACTCGCACCGTATCTCCTTTGCAGAGTTTGTCACCAGGTAAAGACACACAATACACACACAAATGCACTAGATGAGCAGTGGTACTCTACTTAAGTTATTTTTTGTTTTTCTAGATCTCCATACTTCCCAATAGCCACCAGATTAATCTAAAGATTAGTTTAAAGTCATTAAGGCAGAGTTTGTGCTAAATTATTTTATATTAAATTATTTGTAGGTGTTTGTTTTATTGTGCTATACCTAATAATACTTGGAAAAGTTACAATATTTTAATCATTTTTCCTTTACAAAATGTTTCACCCACCTCCAATTTCCAAGTCTTTGAGGTGATATGAAATTTAATTAACTAGACTTGTAATGTGTTTTAGGAAAAAAGAGCAAGATGATTGCATAGTGTATGCTTTGGGGGGAAAATTTAAATTTGACCATGTGTGTTTTGTGTGCCCTACTTTTAGTCCTTAGCAACTCAATGGCGTCCCTATAAAAGATTTGGCCTCAACGTGCTATATTTTTTTCAAAGGAGGAAAACTGTAAAAATAATATTTCTTCTACCAGATAAAACTTTCAGTCAAGTGTTTTTGTTGATTTAAAAAAAAAAATCCCTCTAATCTACAATTGCATCACATCCAAGATTGTTGACATAGCTAAGGTCAAAGGACACCTTTTTCTCACCTGTAATTTCACGTGTGAATGAGACCAATGGATCCGCTTTATCCCATCGGAGTCATGCACAGTCCAAGCGGCTAACCTCCACTTTGAACGAAACCCGATTTAAAACGCGTCCTCTCATATCAAAGGCCCGTCTGATGTTGTGAGCACTGCCTTGTATTTATCATCAAAGACATAACAGGTATCAACAGGAATAAGAAATTTGGATTGTCATTCAAAGAAGTTTGTTGTTTCCCAACAAACAAACAAAATCTTCTATCAAGTGAGCAGGACATTCTCCAAATGTCTGTTAATGTGTTAAAATAAATAGATATAAATGAATGAAAAATGCTCTCGTTGTGCAGATACTACTACCTTGCATTCCGAGCTCACCAGATGCCAGAAACCAGCAAAGAGAATGCGGCGGCCATATTGGAGCGAGCCAAACTGAAAAACTGGGTGCTTGGTAGGACAAAGGTACACTGATCATTTCAAACGAGCATTATTCTGGGCGAATGTTAAGACGGTGACATCATCGGCGTCCCGTCTTGTCAGGTGTTTTTGAGGTACTACCATGTAGAGCAGCTGAACCTGCTCCTGAGGGAGGTGATCGCTCGAGTGGTGCTGATTCAAGCTTACACCAAAGGCTGGCTGGGAGCACGGCGCTACAGGAAGGGGAAGGAGAAAAGGAACAACAGTGCCACCGTTATCCAGTCAGGTACGCTCAGGGATCCAACAAATAATTAAGCACGTGAGATCCAATTGGGTAGATCAAACCTACACATCAATTGTTTACGATACATCTGATAGCCATGGCTTGACCTTGGCGGCTACAGAAGAGACAATAAGACTTCAGTGAGTTCAGGGGGATCCATTCCTGGGCCACCTGCTTGATCCGTTGTTTTGAAGTGGGATCTTGTGTTTCGTGTGTGTGCACCTTCCATTGGTTTCACACACCCTTTTTTTTTTTATCGCCAGCGTGGAAGGGCTTCGTCGCGCGGCAGAACCTCAAACAAATGAGGAAAGAGCGGGAAGAGGCAGCGGTCCGTATCCAGTCAGGTAAAAGAACTTTGACAAGTTTTTTCTCCCCAGTTTGGAATTTCTCACGGTCCTATGGAAATTGACTTTTTCATACATTTTCAAGTAGGGTGCAAAAAATGGTTTGCAAAAAAAAAAGTCTTTGTCGACCGGGTTTTTGATCTCTTGAGTGGCCGGGGAAAAAGTAATAATTAATTAAAAATGCATCGAGCAAAGTTTTTGGGGCGGCATTTGTTCCCCACGTTTCAGAAGAACAGTACATACTGAGACCACTCTTTCCTTTCATGTCTTTGCCAGTAAAGGCGAGAGAGGGGCTTATCCCTTCTGTTTCCTCGCCACTTCCTCTCTCGCATTCCTCGCCTATTACACGGGCCCTCGCATACCAGAAACAAGATGCCTTTTTATACTGTCAAGCTTTTCATCTGAAATGTAAATTAATTCTTACTCAGTGTGCCTTGACAGAGATCAAAGTGGGCACATTAACCTTCCTGCCCGCCTCCCTCCCTCCCTCCTTCCTCCTCTTTGGAGACCAATAACGGGTGCCAAAAAGGGGCAGGATAGAGGAGGGCAGGGGGGAGGAGATCCGGCTTTGTTTGGCCTCCTTCTCTAAGGGCTTCCCTCATCTGGTACATGAAGCGCCTGGCTAGTTTTCCTGCGTGCACCTTTTGTTGAGCATCGCCCATTAACACGCTTGTAAATAAGGCTGCAGAAAGGATAAACAGGATTGCCGTGTAAGGAAAAGCCTCTCTTGTCGCCGCCGTCTTACTTCGCGCTCGTGTGTGGCCGCTGGCGTCCAACTGGGAGGGGGGGGGGTATTTGGAGAACCTGAACCTGACTTAAGCGGAGCCTCAGGGCCCCCTCGGCACGACACTCCAACACATTCACATGGTGTGTTCTTTGCAGCTTAGAGCCTTTGAGGTGGGCTGCATTTGCATTTGGAAAATAAACAGATGCCTTTCAAATACATGAGCCTCGTGGCCTCTCAGATCTCGGTAACCCCCCCCCACCTCAGGGGACACACTCACACATCGATTAGATTAAACCATGTAAAATATAACAATGTGGTCCGGCTCATTTTTCTTTGCATATCATTTGACAAGACAAACATAAAGCAGTCGGGGTGCTTCTTTTAGCATCCCTATGAGCTCCAATTTGTCTCCATGTGGCCTTTGCTCCATTGCACTTCCTTAAATGATTCAGAATATCATTTAACCCTCACAGTTACATTCTGAATTGATACTTAATAGAGATGTTCGATACCTTTTTTTTTTTTAGACTCATACCAGTTCTCAATTATTCAGTAGTCACCGACAGATAAGTTTATCCATACAATTTTGTTCATATCTGAACTTCATCTCTTGCACAGCATACAGGGGCCATCGCGTACGTCAGGACTGTGGACCTCATGGACGCAGATGCAACCCCAAAGCCGGAGGGAAGACCACCAAGGAGGACCATATGGGGTGAGCTTGCACATCCTCTCCTCAGGGCTTTTATTTTTTGCATGTTCACGCATTGTTGAAAATTACGACTCATTGTGTCGCGCCGGAGAGGGCATAAGAACTTTCGCTGCCTCCCTTTGCTTTCTAACACGCCGCTATTTCCAGCCCATCAGCGCTCTCCTCCCCACGCTCCTCCTCTTGCACTTTTACAAACGCCCCAAATATCTTTCCGCCGGCCACAAATAGGATTTTATGCGCTGTGCTGTTCTCCAGATGTAGGACTGAATCTTTGTTTATCCAGCACATAGGCCGGCCCGTCATTCAGGAAGTAAGACTTGCAACTTCCAGTTAACTTGATTAAAAACAAAGAAATGCCACCGTGGCTTTGTAAATCAGAAAGCAAACAATGTCTTCGCAATTCACACTAAAATCTCGTATGACTTTGGGCCAACTCTGAGCAACTCCTTAACACCCCAATTCTGGATTTACACATCTGAAAGTGTTATGCAGCTTGCATCCTTCAACCAGGCGGGTGCTCATCGGGGATTTTTCTCTCCGTGTTTACAATCATATTCCTTGGTGAGACGTAGCTACTTCAAACCTCCACTTAACAATTCTGTTTAATGAGCGCTGGAGTCTCTCCATATAGATTTACTTTGACATGATCTGGCCTGTTTTCCCCTCCTGCAGGGATTCTCACATTACGTGCTTTTCTTCTCCTGCCTTTGCATACACGTTTGCTAGTCACAACTAGCTACATTTGTACAATAGCAACATATGAGCTACAAAAAGATAATGAATGGTCTTCTGTTAAGCAGCATCACACAAGAGGAAATTATGCTTTATATAGCTGTGTTAAGGCTTTTGTACAGCATTTCTTCAGTAGTTAGCAGTTAAATGCGACACAGATAGCAGCAAAGACTGGTTAGCTACGTACAAAGCTGTTAGCCTAATATGCTAACGTTCCAGTGTGCCAGCGTCATCAGTGATTTAAACATTTAAATTTGTTTTACCGTTTAATCATTTAGTGGGTGCTTCAAAAAAAAGTTCAGAAATGCAAAACAAAGTCTGTGAATGATGACTACGCGCTTCTTAGCTGCGTTAGCATGCTGGCCGAGTCTCCACTAATGTTATTAATGTCATTCATTGACCGTTCAGCCGCTCCCAAAATATTTTAATTGCTGACCTTTTAGCAGATTCACGTAATGTGCATGATCATCATTAGCTGCACTACGCATGGTTATTTGTTTCAAAACATTCTTGTTTCTATTCCTGTCAGGTCTCCGAGCCCGAAGAACCTACATAAAGCAAATGTGAGTAAGGAAATATCTATCAAATGAGAAATTGGTTGACTTTAGCCCTCTACTTTTAGCCGTCTATCTCAAATAGCGCTCTTCTTTTAAGCTGCAGATTATTCCTCTGGAAATGTTTTGAGTCCTCGAGACGAGGAGAAAAAAAAAAAAGAAAAAAAAAGAGTTCTCGCGCTTCAGTCTCCATCTCAGCAGAGAAGACAGGGTGGTACGGGAGCGAGAGAATCAAAAAGCTGGAAATTCACGGCTGAGAATAAATGCTCGCTTTCCCCCCGAGGTGATTTGTCTTTGCGCTCCTCTTTCTACAGATGTTAGAGCCCTTTTTTAGTAAAGACCTGGGGTTCTTTGGTAGCACTTTGATATCCTGCTCGGATTCAATATGTGAAATAGAAGAGCCACTCCGTGACTTGGAGCACATCACACTCTTTGAAGTCTGATCCAATTTTTGCTGCTCACCATTTGATGTTGAAAGGATGAAATGAGGGAAATGTACAGTTTTTGCCAGTAACTCTGCAGAGCATATGTAAGATTAAAAAAGCAAAATCCTTTGGAGGATGTACTTAGAAATGTTAAGCAGATTAATACTTTCCTATACCCCCTCTTTTTTTTTTTTTTTTTATTCTGCGATAAAATTAAATATGAGAGGAAGTCGATGAGCTGGGTTTTTTCCCCCCCAACAATTATGCCGGTGTGTGGCTGTTTGCTAGGAGGGAGTGCAATTGCATTAGCATTTGATTAAAATTACAAAGCGAAATAATAGGTAGCGCTCACTAAATGGTAAATAAACGAACACGGCATATACATGAGTCGATTTCTAGGTTGCGAGGGCTTGTTTCGGCTCCCCCCCGCCCCCCCGGGGTCCTCACTGACATGACTCCTTTGGGTGTGTTTACGCCTCTGCCTTCAAGGTCGGCCCCGACAGCCGAGACAGACACGTGAAAGACGCCAAGAGAGACAAAGACGGTGTGACGAAGCTTCGCAAGGAGACAGCCAGGCTGCGAGACGCGCGATGTAAACAAGGTAAGCCCGCGCTCCATGCTGGCGGGTGCAGGTAATTACGCAGAAATCCCACTTTAGTCGAGAACTAACTCTCATCCCTTCCCAATTCATGGTTGACAGCCAGAAATATTCCTGTGGCATTTTTTAATAACGCAGGTCAACTCATCATAAACGTCTCCCGCTGACATGAAAATACACAAACCCCGATTTGTTGAACACACGTTTGATTTGCTTGCCGCCCCCAGGCCATGAATGACATTAATTCCGATGCCCGCCAGGCTGAGTGGGTGGCTGCGCAGTGGGACCGCTATTTACAACCTCCACCACTAGGGGCAAAGGGGGGCCCGGCCCCTCATTAGTGTTATTAGAGGGCTACGAGCTAAGCGACGGAGGTGGAATAGCATTTAGCCGCGCGGCTGGGAAGATTACGGGGATTAGACATGATAATGTAACACAGACAGGGCTCTCGGAGCGGGCCCGGGATTAGTGTCAGCGCACCGCAGCAGGTCTGGGTTAGATAGCGGCTAATTCGCTAATGCTGCATACAGGTGACCCCCGCTCCCAGGCATCGCTGCTACTCAAGTGTCTGATTTGGAATGTCAAAGTGATTACGGAAGGAGACGTTTCAATAAATGGCGCTTTGCTCAAACATGCAGTTTTGTCAGGAATCTTGCCGGCTTTGGTTTTGAAAGGATACAAAGCATCATCATCCCAGGAGAGTTATTGCTTGTTTATTTCTTGATGGTTTTACCTCCACCAGGGAAATGATTGGCTTGGTTTACTGCAGAAGATTTTTTTCTGAGAATATTTCAACATTTTTCTTTTTTTTTTTTTGTCCCTTAAAGGCCACTTTACTTCACATCATGCTCGTCCAAGTAGGATTATCTAGTTGACTTTGGGGTCATCAAACATTCCTTCATTGAATAGATATAAACGGAGTGTCCTCCAAAGTTGTACTTTTTTAACGAAACGTATCATCTTCACTATCCTCATTTGTAACAAACCGATTTCGGCAGCATTCTCCTGCCTGGTTTCTGTTCTAAGGTCTGACTGCTTTCAGGAAAGTCCATTTGAATAAGAGAGCAGGGTGGCTCCGGCACCAAGGGCACTCTTTGATCCGCGCACATCTGAAGCCCTCCTAACCCCCTTCTTCTTCTACGTCTTTTTTCACGAGAGCCATGCCAGATGTCTTGAGAGCGAGCTCCTTCCTGTGTCTCATCCTGCTGTCGCCTCTGGTGATCGCATCAGTTCTCCTGGGCCACAGCTCGACCCGAGTGTGTCAGGATGAGCCGTGAGAATCGAGTTAGCGCGCCCCTCCGGACTCTCTATGCACCCTGCTTCCATTATCACCACAACAGCTAGGCATGACCTGGAAACTCTTAATGTGTCTGACGGACGTAGGGGTCGTGCAATAGCCTTTTGTGCTTGTTTTTTTTACTTTCCACTTTTGCTGTCAAGCATGGCGAACAACCTTTTATTTCTCGTATTGTGTCACCGAGAAAAACTCTCACGTACGCTGTGTAGTCGTGTAAACGCGACACTCTTAAAGACGGTGTCACCCCTCGTCACCTGTCTCCCGAGCATGAATATTAATAAATACAACATGTTTGGAAATGAGCCGGCGAGGTGCGTGCGAGAAAGGACGACTTTGCTCCAGCGAGCAGCCGATATGATCAGAGCGCTCCTCTGCCTGGTAAACAGGATGGTGCGGCGGATCAGTCAAAGCTGACTTTATGCTTTATGAAAGCTGAGCTACTTATGTTTAAAGGCTGTTTGAAGATTAGACTTGTGGTAAACATACATGTCAAGTGAGAGAGAGAAAGAGAGAGATGGCGTTAAAGTGGAGCAACAACACAGAGACCAATTACCGCTGCACTTTTGGAAGTCACTTTTAACCTGCTTGTTTAATAAAACAAGATGGGAAGGTAGAGAAAAAGGAATGTGAGGAAAACCTAATGTTGATTTATTGGTTGTACAATCAGAATTGCGCACCTATTTTTATGCCAATGCTAACACCAAAAGTTCTAATGTAATGATAAATAAATAGATTAATAAATAAATACATAAATGAATAAATAAATAAAATTGCGCCATATTATCTAGAGCAGTTCACAATATACATTAAATAGCTTGAAAAAAATAACTAAAAAAAATATTTAAAAGAAAAACAACACACGGCAGAGATACCGAGTTTAGTTTTTTGTGGCCTCTAACAACGTTTTTTAACCAACCAATCAGACCACGGAAAGATGCTGATGTCACCAAGGGCTTTGGCACTTTGGTGAGCAATTTGAAATAGTCCCTTTGTTACTACAGGTTCAGTCACACTGGCCCAGCACAACTGATTCAAAAGCAAAAGGCAGATTACATCGACATGGTAACACAAAGATACTGATATCTGATTGGACGAAAAAAAAATTGTAAACACTTGAAGTAGTAGTAGTACACTGCTGTCAAAACCTCACCGCTGCGTTTCACTCCCCCCCAGCTTGTAAACATCTTCCCACATGTCCCGCCCACTGCCACCAACTAGCAGGTATCTTCTGCATCTCAACATGCATCTGCCAGACAAACGATCCACCCTTTCCGTGTTCTCGAGACAAATATTCTCCCTCCCTCTCCATGTCTCAACCCGCTTGATCCGTCCATCTGTCCCGACGTATCGGCGCGTCATGCCTTCAGTTTTAGGCAAATTACAGGCTGAGTGTTGGTAAAGATTTGGAAGGGATCGCAAGTTGCAGGGAAGGAGTTGCCGCTGTCTGCCGCTACCTACGTAATCTCCTTAATGTCAGTGGGAGTCGTTAACAGGATGTACTTCCAAACTAGTCATCATCCATCACTATTCCAGCCCCGTAATCTCCGTAGACGTCGAAGGAAGGTGGAGAATAATACTTCAAGTTTTCGCTAAATTGACACCGGCGGATTCTGTCGTTTGATTTGGGGTGGCAAAGTTTTAACCGAGTTAAACAGATTTAGTCACGGATGATATGCAGTCCAAGCGATAGTAACCATGCTTGAAGTCTTTCTCATTTTTAATCACACCGTCATATTTGGTACCAAAAAAATCTGCACCGTAATACTTGACTTGGTGACTTTTTTTTTTTTTTTTTTTTTTGCATTTGGTGATGACCTTTAACTTCACCTGATCTTTGGCTTAACTTTGAATGGGATTTGTTAATTCTGAACACATCCGCTTCCCCGGTTACAACTGTGCTCACTAATGAAAGCAAATATCTGTTATTTATTTTTCAACTCTGACTTTCAAAAATATTTTTCTTATCTTCAAATGAGTTGTCCAGGTTATTGGCCACACAAATTGTGGAAAAGTCTTTGAAGCGATTTTTATCAGACTCCATTTATATACATCACAGCGTTTGAACAGGGGGGTGTTGACTTTGAATAAAAAGCCCTTCCATGAATGAGTTGATTCCATTGATCCCTCCCTTCTGCTTACCTTGAGGCATCTCGCTCCAAACTTGCATATATTACGTCAAGCGACTAATGGACGACTTCCGAAAAGTCTTTCCCTCCTTTTAAAGCTTTCTTATATTCCATATCTGTTGTCAGTGGAGATGATTGATTTCAGTGTGAAAAGCTGCATGTAAGTAACAACATCCTCCTTCCGCGTTAGTGAAAACAGATGCGGGAACTCCCCCACCATCCTCGTCCAGCACCCCCGACCGACATTATCTGCAGCAGGACTTGCTCATTTTGTCGTCTAATGCGAAGCACATGAGTTAGCGTTTATTGTCCCAAATGATAAAAGGAGTAATAAATCTCAGGAGCTCGGCAACGTTCTGGAAAATCTCTTCAACTTTGGATTTTTGTTGTTGTTTGCAACTGATGAATAAGACCTGTCCCCCACCCCTCCCTTGTTTTTTGGAGGGACGAGGCGGTTGTAAAATGAAGGGGAGCCGTCTGGATTACACGTGCTTCATTTAGACATCAAACATCAAAAGCCCCCCCCCCCCCCTACAAACAAACCCCAAGTGTGGATGTCAGGTGATCCCAGTGTATGATTTTAAGGAGCAAATCAATACATCTTTAATTTATTCCAGTAAAAATCCCTTTTAGCGCCTCTTTCATGTTGCGTTGGGATTTTCAACAGATCTCCAAGTGGCATTTAGAGATGTAATGTGAGTCAACTGCGGTTCTTTGAAAAACAAAAGAATACCTACTGTATCTCCAGAAGAGTTTTTTTTTTTTTTATAATCTCCCGCCTGGCAAACATTTGCAACTGGAGCTCGCTTTCTTTTGATAGAGCTGAATCAATATTCAATGAACCGTGCTGCCTCTTTATTCCCACTCCACCATTATCACTCCCCAAACACTCCCTCCCCCCCCCCGTGTCAGCCATCATCTGACCTCGCTCCACAGCGGCCTCCCGCATGCGTCTTAGCGAGGAGGCCACGCCGGAAGCCGGCTTGGCAGCATCCCCGGCTGCCGTCTATCTGCACGAGCAGCGTTCCTCTGGGGCTCGCCTGGATCAAATGGCAACCATTTCCCAGAGAGAGGTGCCTCGATGGGAAGCCTGACCCATCCTCTGATCTGCAGCACGCTCCAATCGCTGCAGGTCAGAGTGGATAAATGGCCATGCGGAGGAGCCAGCCAACAGATTAGCGCCGAGCACGTTGAGGGAAATATCTAACTGGGATTTAAATGGCAATTACTTGGCTTCAAACACAGGTCTAGATGTTTTGCTCTTGATGGTCTCAATTGATCATCAAACATCTACGATGTAAGGAAATCAATCGGAAAGATATTTGAAATGTTTTTTCTGGGGCCTTTAATGCAGCCACTTTCAGTTCTTGTTTGTTTCTCCTTTCAGTTTTCGCTTCAGGATATAAAATGCATGCTCTATTGGGTTGAGGTCTGGTGATTGACGTGGCCAGTCTTTTCTAGGTGTTGGCGAAAAAAGATAGTCATTATGTATTTTTGTGTAACTTTACAGAGCCTCAATTCTTGCTATTTTTATTATTGTAAAAGGGATTCAACATTCCGAATTTTTATTAGTTGAAGTGGAGGATGGGTTGCACAAGGACTCCTATCATTTATATTCCTCAGCACAGTTTTGTGTGTGTCCACAAGCAAAACCCAGAAAAAAAATACACACAAAAAGGGTCTGTGGAGTTTGTTACATTTCGATCAGCTTCTCAAGAGTCTTACAAGGACGCCTGTGTTCATTAATTGCGAGTGAACACTTTGATGCCGTTTCAGGGGAATAACTAATTTGCTTATCAAACCCATTTTGGAATTATTAGTACACAGTGTGATTCTTTTTTTATCCGTATTTTTTAAATCTGCTGGACTTTGTGTGGATTTTTTTTTTTTTTTTTTTTTTAGAATTTCTGACCAAAAGGCTCTTGCAGACATCTTCATTTTACCTTCCTGCTGACAAACCATGTCATTTCTTTTCTTTACAGTGTACATAAGCGTCCAGTAATAAATACTAAAAGGGGGTTTGATCCGCGCCTCGGATGCTGGCAGAGAAAAGATTTGCTGTTAGCTGACATGAACTTTTTTGGCCATTTACAATGCGTGACTTGAGTAAACCTAGCGCCGTTCTGAATAACATTTTAGAAAGCCGGTGGAACGATATGGAAGAGAAGTCTTTGATGTATATGACTGAGATGTGATGAGGTCGCTTTGGAGAGAGTGCAAAGTAGCGTTGAGATGGAAAGAGCAAATTCAGCTTTAGTCAAGGTAGAGAGAGGCCAAGCTGCCATGAAAAAATACGCTCACCTGGAATGTCAGCAAAGAAGATGCAACATTATCTGCTATTAAATAGGAACGCTTTATTGTCAAAGTGTCTGGATGCGCAAATGTGGTTTTAGGTGCAAATAGTTCTGGTTCTGCACAAAGATGTGCTCGGCAGGAAATGACTCATTCATTGTCATTGTCGTTGACACACAAAAAAAGATTTTTAGGGTGCTTTTTCTTGGTACTGCTCAATTGGACCCCCACTGTGCTCTTCTTCTGTCGCAGGTCCAGTGATGAAGCTCCGTCAGAGGACCCCTCGGCGGCGGGGCCATCAACCCAAGCTTCTTAACAGCCCCGAAGACAGCCTGTACTACAACCAGCTCAACGTGAGTTCAAAGTATCCAACGAGGCCTTTTGTCTGACTTTGGCTGCGCACGCTAATACAATTAACGCTACCTGCGCCAGAGCCCGAAGCCCCGACGTCTCCGCGCCTCTTGTCTTGAACATGTGCTTATGCTCTTTATCTGTTGCTTTCATGTCAGGATGTCTGCCTTCACGGTGAATAATTGATGCGGTTTATCAAAGCTGAGCAAGATGCATGCTTCATCAGACTCACTTGAGCCCTTTGATCAGGAAAAAAATTATGCTGTGACTTCTGATATTATCAGCATCTGCTCGCATTCAACACAAAATCACTTTGAATTAAAAATTAATGACTCTCGGCTCATCTTTTCACTGTGTGCTCTTGGCCCTTTCCTCAGAGAACTCTGGATTACCAGGGGAGCAAGAGGAAGCCCAGAAAACTTGGGTAAATAACTGCTTTCCTACCGGCTCCGAGCAGAGAGCGGGCCCTTTGTGGAACCCGCAAATGGAGTTGTTGTCTCGTCATGTAAATGGAGCGACCGAAATAACAAGCTCGGTTTGAGCTTCACCGCGTCATTAGAGAGATACGTCTCACGGCTTTGTCAGCACGCCGATTTTAATTGTTGAAGCCCTTGACTTGATTTTGTTCTATAAAATGACATCTTAATTATTAAGAACTCCCCTGGGTGGAATTTTTCACGGGGATGACAGCTAACCTGTCGTCTTCCTTGCAGTCAAATCAAAGTGCTGGACGGAGAGGACGAGTATTACAAATTACTGTCAACGGTGGAGTCGATCCCCGAAGAAGAGTACGAGAGCCCGGCCCCCGCCCGCCCGTCCGTTCTAGCCGCAGCTCAGCCTTGACATCGCGTCAGCCGGTAAGACAGACACCCCAAAGAACATCCTCCTTGTTGGATGTGTGGCCGACCGGCGCCTTGGCTTGTTAATCCTCTCTGATCGCAGAATGTCGACAGACACGACTGTCTTGTAGATCACGTTGAGACTATGATGTCATTTTTCAGTGCAATGAATCACCGCCGGCTTCTCACTGAGAGAAAAATTACAAAACACTCAGTTTGCCATAATTAAAGAAAATATTAATACATATAAATACATCTAAATACATATGAATACATATAAATAAATACATATAACATAAATAATAGAAATATAAATAATAGAAATGTAAATAAATGTAATATAAATAAATATAATATAAATAAATACTGACATAATTTAATCAAACAAAACAAACCAATTCAGGAAAAAAATTAATTGTCTGTGAACGTTGCTACTCAAGGCCTCGAACACAGTAGTGTTAAAAGCACGACATTGACTGTCTTAACACAGATCCAAAGACAAATCCTTTTGAAGCTCATAGATCTCAGCACACGTTCTTCTCACTGAGATGTTTCAGTCGTCAAGAGACCCCCCGCCCCCGTACCCCCCCAACCCAACCTTACTGCAAATTCCTCCTTAAATACTGAAATTTGTGTCGGAAATTTAGGCCTGGCGAGTTGATTTGCGGAGCTTTTTTTTTCCCCCCCTCCCTCTTTCAATTTGCATATCATTTACTGTATCTGTCTTTGTTGACACCCGAGGGCCTGAGAGGAGATTTTGATCTTAATAGGAAGAGTAGGGTGGTATGACTGAGGATCTGATCTTGCTTATATTCAGAGGGGAAAACATTAGCGCTCTGCCTAGATAGCGCGGCAGCTTGGCTTTAAAGTGGCCTGAGGTGATCACCCAACACCACTTTTTAGTACCATAGAGGTCAACGCAGACTCATTTCTTTTACAACCGTCTGCTTTTTCCACCTTTGGACGATAGCACGGACATAAAAACACTTTCTTCAAAAGCTTTTTAACAAATAAGCAACAAAGAAATTGAGCACTTAAAGGCTGGTTATTACCGTGCAACTTCTAAAGTTAAATGACACTGAAGTTGTACCAAAAAAGTTTTATTTTTCAGTCATGCCGATGCACAAAAAATCGAAGCCACCTGATTTAATTCAAGGTAATCTCATGGTCGTACTTTGGCTATTTCTTAGATTCATGGTCATATCTGTAAAGAAGCAAAAATAAATAATAATAAAATCAAAGCGTAATAGTCCACTGGTAGTGTTCTAATGTCATATAGTTAGTTGAGAAGCTTTTCACCTCCGAGGCTGCAATAATTACTCCCTTGCTGGGATAGTTGGTTCCTCTGAAGAGCATCCTGAAATAGGTCACCCCAGCACCCTGTAGTGCATCTTAAAAGTACACTGAATCAATTAAGTGTGATCATGCTCCCCTGATTAATTTGAGCCCCGTTCTAGCACCGAGAGAATTTCAAATAGGCCCCACTGGTTGTGAATAACAAGGTTGGACCGTTGTGACAAACAGAGCCAGTGTGGGAGTTTCTATGCTGGCAAATTAACACCCTGGCTGATTGCCTGTGTTAGCATAAGCGAGGAAATGAGCGGAGGCGTCAGAGCACGCGCCACGTGAAACGGAGGGACGTTATGAAATATGGTAGACATTTTTTCCCTGCCTGTTTCTGGCCAACTGACAGAGATGGTAAAAGTACTTACTCACACTCAGTACTTGAGTAGATATGTGTTTAAAAAAAAAAAGCGCTAGCTACAGTTGATGGGACTTTTATGCTAGTAAAACAATGCCTTAGCTTTGCTAGCATTATAAACTGAATAACAGAAAACTGTTAAATTAGCCAATGATGACACAAACAATACACCTAACTTGTATGTACTGTACAAATAGATGATAAATCTGCTTAAGAGCCATTAATTTTTTTGTGATGTCTCACCACTGCAAACTCCTGTGTTAGCGCCTTTTGGCAGGTGAACAGCTAAACGCAAGTTAGCATTCAAAGCTAGGCACCTGTTTTATTTTATTGTTTTCTTTTTATACAACATCATAAAATCGTGTTCCTTTCTTGCTTTAGCTCTTTAAATGTGCCAACATCTGGCACGTGAGAGAGCGTTACTGCCGGCTAACGTTACTGCCGGCGCTATCCCGTGTAATTTAGCGATTTGTCTCCCAGTGAGTTTTCATGAAAGCTCGCATTCAATACAACACAGATTCCTTTCCCCCCCTAACATTTTTATCCAAAGTTTTCAACAACCTTTATGGAAATCGTTGGAGCTGCAGCCTTAACAAACGATGAAAAGCCTTTATTTTGTGAGGAAGCATACTTACCTTTTCACCTAACAGTGATGATGTCTTACTTCAAAGCGAGGACGCGATTAGGCCGACATTGTCCTCTCTTCTCTATCCGCTCAGTTCAAAGGGAGAGTTTGAATACCGCCGTTTCATGTGAAGCTTTTCAAATACTGTTTTAATGCAGTTTACTTGCTTTTGATATCCAGATGAGCCTGATTTTCATCACACTGGGTTGTGCTATACGTCATTGTTATTGCAAACCTCAGTGAAGAATGAATCGTTCCAAATCCAGACAGCGCACATTGGACTCGATGCTAACTTATCAAAAGCTGCTGTGAACTCAACATTGGATCTATTTACATCAACAGGTCTACGTTTTCACTTCATCCCAAGTGCAATCTTTTCTGGTTCACCTTCATTTCGTTTGATCTGTGCGTGCATTTTCTTTTTAGTAGAAATAATCTGTTCCAGAGGGATGGATTGAATCTAAAATTTAAACAGGATTTAGGCAGACATTGCGATGCTCTTTGGTGCCTCGTGGTTGCAAGTGAATAAATGGACAAACACCAGCGTCAGCCGGGTGCCAGATGTGCGTCGAGGCCTCAGAGCAAAAGAATATTGCCCGCAGACAGCATTAATGAAGAAAGTGTCGGAGCGGGGCGGTGAGAGGGAGCGCAAGGAGGCGTCGAGCAACAAGGGGATAAAAGAAGCATCAAAGGTCCGCTAATGACAAAAGATGCAATTAGGGTTACGCTAGCTTTTGTTTGGAGCTTCCTCACACCTGCAGTCAGTCGAGGGGTTTCCAAGTGTTGTTTTGTTGTTAACATTAGCACGCACTTAAAAAAAAAAAAAAAATGGGGGGCTGGGGTCACAGTTTGCTCTTTGCTAATCTGAGCGGTGACCAGTTGTTTCACCCTAAATTACAATTCTACTTTCATTTGGAGATGAGGTCGGGTTTCACTAGAGCTTAACAGTGGTTCGCAATTTTTTTTACACCAAATATCAGCTCATAAAATACGTAGCTCTCCAAATGCTACCATAATGGCTAACATTAAAATATTGTTATGTAGTAATGTAGACCTTCGTGTAATAGTCATTTAGTTTTATGTACTGTCCTTTAAAAGTTAAAATTGTATTTTATATTAAAAATGTATAAGCAGATAGACTGGGCATATTGTTAAGCGCCATTCTGATATGTGATATTCAGTGATTCTTTTTCATACCACTAGAGGGAGCCCACGTACCATTAGCGGTTCTCGGCCCACACTTTGAGAACCACTACTCTAGAACAATAGAAGCAGTATGTAAAAGCTGTTATCCTGTGCGCCATGAAATTCACTGACTTGAAAGTTTTTTCAGTGCCTCCGGTGCTGGAATGGGACTTGACAAATCAGAGCGTGAAATTGTGATTAGCTTTCTTCAGTTTGTAGAGCAAGGAGGGCACGAGCAGACTTGGCATGGCCAAAGGTGGAACCTGTTTTGTTTTTGCCTCGTCGCTGCGTCCCCAGATGGCGCGACCAGCTGCCACTGAATAAACACTGGACGGGTAACAGTGTGAGAATCATTGTGGACTTGTTTTGGTCCGGGATGCATAACAGAAAAACTTGTTATAGCCGAAAGGGGGAGAGCAAAATTTGGATTGGACTCAAGATAAAATTCAATTTTCCACACTTTTTTTAAAATTAATTTGCGTATCAGAACCTCTGACGTTGAACATCCCTGCAGTTGAACAATTTGAATAGTTGTGAGTTCAAGCAAGACGGCAGCATAATTCACAAGAGCTCAGTACAGAAGAATGCAATGAAATCACATCGGAAACGTTTTAAAAATGCAGTTAAATGATATGAGGGAAATTTGGGATGGTGACACTTCAAAGTGATCGTTTTTCCATATTTTGCTGAGTCACAGTAGTGGTGAAACTCTTCTTTGTTTGCCCACATGACTTAAATCATATACAGTCTCCCAGTGGCCATGTGATATTTTCCTTTTTTTGTTGTTTTCTGGTTAAGGCTGGAACAGATGAAAAGCATCTCCACATAATTCAATATGGAAAAATGATTTACGATTTAAGCGCTTTGCCTTATTGTTCGCTTCCACTGCCAACCGCAAGTGTGCCCGTTGCGGGTGCAGCAGGAGAATTCCCCTTTTTAGTGTCGGATTATCACATCCAGGGTGGGCCGCTAGAAGGTACAATGACCCGTCCCGCCTTACGTGACCCCCAGGCCAAGCCGCGCATTGCCGACCGGGGTCTTTTTGCTCTTTGCTGGTGAATATGCACACATCTCCCACTTCATAGGCTCACAAGAGGGCGAGGTGGGGGTGGACTTGTATCGCGTTGCAGGGGAAAATTAGGGGAGACCAAAGTCGGAGTTTCTGTGTGTCGGGGGGCCGCGAACAATGGCGGCTTTCTGTCAGACTGAGACTTCAAAGGTCTGCTGAGTGACTGCTCCGAGTTCCACTTTGTTGTCGATCACTGAGGAAATTCACAGATGTTTTCTCATACGAGACACCATTATAGCGGTTCAAGTACCGCGTAGCCTCCAGCGCCCCCCCTCCCCCCTTCCCGCCGTCACTCTCCTCTCTCTCCAACACAGCCCTCTCCTCTCTCACACAGGATATGAACCACCCACCCTTAAACTCCCATATCTCTTGTCGAAGAAGACAAAGTTCCATAGCTCTCCATCTAATTGCAGATAATACGGAATGATAAGGTTGGTTTTTTTCCAAGCTGTCAAAACTGTCGCAACTGCTGAAAAGCACACTTTTAAGTCGTACGGTATACATATATATTAGGGTTGTGCATCTCTCCAATAAAAAATAATTTTCACACTTATCTCAAAACAATCTTTTGGGTCATAATCATAGTTATGGAATATATTCAAGTATTTAAGTCAAAAATCCAAATGGGACCGTTCAAAAATTTACTAGCCTACAAACTCATTAAATATCACGTAAAGCAAATGCTGATCGCGAAAACTTATGCAGGTGCTTTGGGGTAATGTGATTTTTCTTTCTTTTTTTTTTCCCCTCTGTCCTCTGCAGATTGCCTTCTTCGCCAGCAAAGTCAACCTGAAACCAAAAAGCGTCAACAAACTACATCTCATGCACATTTGTATTTATTTATGACAAAATGATGTTTTATATGACACAAATAAATGTGGTTTTATTGTGATTTGGTTGTTAATGTTTTTCTCAATTTTGGAAAAAAAAACTAAACGATACCTTCTGAAGTTGCCACCTGCTGTTTCTTAGATGAGATTTGTGCAATTGAAGACTACACAAGTAATCTGTCTTGAGGGCAACACAGTTTTGCCATTATTTGTGCCTTTTATGTTCAAAACTAGTGGCAAAGAGGTTCCACCTGTTGAATATTATGGAAAAAAAATAGCTGGAATACTTCAGACAGGGTTGAATCTACTCAGACTTAAATTGACTCCCTGGTATGCTTTTTATTATGCAGCAGGAAAACTTTGAGTCAAGCCAACAACTACTGATGTGACCCAGTGTCAAACTCGAAGCGTGGCCATAAGACGGTAAAGGTTTTCCGCAAGTCGATTACCTCGGGGACAGGACATTGTGTCGAGCACACGCTCTGGGAAATTCTCCCAAACTATTTCAAAGCGCCGCCTGGCCGTTGAGATGCCATTGAAATGCATGAAAATGGAAGAAGTTGACTTTAGCAGCTCAAAAGAAGAGATTGATTATTTGGCAAAACTGCTGGTCTGCAGAGTCAACGCACTTAACATACATGATCCAAATATCGTTTTCGTAGCGGAGAGGCCAACATATAGGGAAAATTAGCAATTTGATGTAACCAGTAACCGTGATGCTTGTAGTTCATAGAAAAGTCAGTAGTCACCCCATTTCTGAAAATTTGGCAAATTTCGCCTCGTCACTTTTCCTCCACTTCTTGTAAACAAGCTTAATCTAATTTTCATATCACTCGGCCATACGCAACTATGCCGTTCATGTCGTTGTAGCTTACATGGCTTGAGCCCAGCAGGGCCACCCCCCCAATCCCACTCCCCCTCATGACTGTGTGCGGAAAGCCGTGGGAGAGGACTAAGAACATTAATCCCATCAAAGGAACACATCTAATTCAAAAATCTGCCTCTCCAAACTGGGTTGAGAGTACAGTGATTGTTTCGGCTGAGGGAAGCCTGATAACCGTCACGCAGCTGTTATTCGGAACTATGCAAGTTTCAGAAAGACTACTTTTCACTTCATAAAACTACGAGAGTGAAAAATAATGCTTTAAAACAAATTGTAGCGCTTTTGGTGCTGCTTAATCACTTAATTAAACAGTGACAAGTTGAAAAATATCTCTTACAACAAGACGGTTTGCATTTTTAGCCTTAATTACGAAATGAGTATGTTTGCCCT
Organism: Syngnathus floridae; assembly: GCF_059516105.1. Taxonomy (NCBI): domain Eukaryota; kingdom Metazoa; phylum Chordata; class Actinopteri; order Syngnathiformes; family Syngnathidae; genus Syngnathus; species Syngnathus floridae. Next base: position 10,462,837 of record NC_142420.1, on the reverse strand, counting down.
CTCGTGGACTAGTATTTAATTGTTCTGCATGTCAGTATACGGGGCTGGCATAGAAAGACATAATTTGAAAAGATTCTTTTTAGACCAATTAAGTGAAACTGAGATTTGTGCCAAAGGAATGAGCGAATGACTCTGATCTTAAAAATGATAAAAACATACGATTAAAACAAGTGAAGTGTAAATCAGCAAACTAGAACAGAGACGCCGATGGTGAAGAGATGAAAAATTCGAGTCACTTGATGTATCATCCCCCATCGAGTTCTCTGAGATCTCCCGAGATAACAATGTCACATTGTGGCTCGGAGTTCTACTACAAATCCTTAATTACAAAAAGCGGATCAGATGACTCGGGCGGCCCAACGGTGGGCTCTCCGGGCGGCATGTGGGGGGGCTTTGATAGGGGGGGGAAATCCAATTATTTGTCTATATACATTTCCCACATAGTGATTACTTCATTAATTGTCCCGCCTTTATCTCCTCCCTCCCCCGCCTCCCCTCGCTAATAATCAGCTCCTTTATCCCGCACCACAAACACACCATAGTAGCTTTGTGGATTCAAAGGATTTGCTTGCTTCACTCAGAGAGCTGCCATTCTTTGATGATTGGACAGCAGCAAACTTCAAAGTCTGCCATCTTATTTGTGAGTGGCTGGCAGCCCACCAAAGTGCTTATCACGTTCTCTCAAGTGATCCACCGCCGCCGCGTCAGATAGTGCGAGAAGATCCGCCGGAGAGGAAGGGATCGCATCGGGGCTCGCTCCAAACTGACTTTTTTGTCTCTTTCGACACCGATGCGCACACCTTTTTGAATTTAAAGACACTTTGGAGGCGCGTTTGAATTGCGCGTTTGTTGTCCAGGCGGAGGAGGACCATGGCAGCAGTGGCTGTTCTGCGGAACGAGACGCTTCAAGCTTTTCTGCAGGTTGGTTTTGGTCCAACTTTGGGGCACTCTTTATAGTAGAAAATAAGTGATTCGTTTTTTATTTTACTTTAATGGGAGCGGAGAGTTGATCTGAAGTCAAGTCAAAACTTTCTGGAGAACAAACAAATAATCTGCTCTGGCAGGATGGTTCATTCGGGTACACCTGTCCAGAGCGTTCTATTAAAATTTCGACCTGTTTCACAATATTTTTGTAACCTATATAGTGTTTTCAAACGACTCTTAGAGTTGAGAATAATCTAAAATGTTAGTTTTCTTTTGTACTGGTGTACAATCTGCGCTACATCTCCCAGAGGTATTTCTTATACTTTTACAGTAATATAAATTCTGCTCTATAAGATGCGTTCTAATCCATATTGCTGTTATTTATTTTTCAATGTACATCTCAAAGAAAATTGTTCTACTACTTTAGATACGGTTTGATAGTTAAAGTTGCTATGATGACAATATGCGCTGTTATAGTGATGTCGAATTAAACTACATTTCCAAGAGAATAGTTTCTAATACATTGGTTCCCTAATAAACCGAAACCAGTAAATCGTATTAAAAAGCTTTGCCTATTAATATACGTGGAGTGGTTTCGGAAACTTTTTCCGCTAACGAGATCGACAACCCAATATAAATTAATTTCACAAGTTTGCATTTAGTTGCACTATAGCTTGTTGCTAATATTTTTATGACCTCGTTCAGTTTATGAAGCAAACAAATCACAACAGATAGTGGTGTACCTATTGTAGTGACCATGTCAAGTTTCCCCTCCCACTGAAAAGTGTCTCTCTCGCCCGCATTCCAGGACCGCACCCCCAACTCTTCCCCGGAGAATTGCAAGCACTCCCCGCTGGCTCTCCTGGCTGCCACCTGTAACCGCATCGGACACCATCATCATCACCATCACCACCACCCGCCGGGCTCTAGCCCGCCCGATTTCCTCCAGGTCCCTTACGACACCACCACGCTGGGCTCCCCCTCGCGCTTGTTCCACCCGTGGACTAACGAGACCAGCCCACCTGGCAACTCCACTTTTGGACTATCCTCAAAGCCTCAGCCGTTGGGCTCCTTTGGCTCCCCGCACGAGTTGCCCCTGACCCCGCCTGCGGACCCCGGTTACCCGTATGATTTCTCGCCGGTAAAGATGCTGCCGTGCTCCATGCAGTCCCCCTGCCCGCCCACCTACGTGCCGGCGGTGAGCTACGCAGCGCCCGCCCCCATCCCGCCCGCCATGCCCACCTTTGTCACGGGCCACGCGGGCCAGAGACAGCTGTCCCCTAACCCGACCGAGGACATCCCTTGGTGGAGCCTGCAGCAGGGCAACCACGTGGCCCACCCGCACCGCTTCCAACTGCAGCGCGGCCTGGTGCTGCATGGCCACACGGCCGACTTTGCCCAGTACCAAACGCAAATCGCCGCCCTCCTGCACACCAAGTCGCCCCTGACTACCGCACGCCGCTGCCGGAGGTGCCGCTGCCCCAACTGCCAGTCGGCGTCCGCTTCCGGCGGGGGCGACGAGCCGGGCAAGAAGAAGCAGCACGTCTGCCACATCCCGGGCTGCGGCAAGGTGTACGGCAAGACGTCGCACCTGAAGGCGCACCTGAGGTGGCACTCGGGCGAGCGGCCCTTCGTGTGCAACTGGCTCTTCTGCGGCAAGAGCTTCACGCGCTCCGACGAGCTGCAGAGACACTTGAGGACTCACACCGGAGAGAAGCGCTTTGTGTGCCCGGACTGCTGCAAAAGGTTTATGCGGAGCGACCACCTGGCCAAGCACGTCAAGACGCACCAGAACAAGAGGAGCAAGTGCGTGGACAAGGCGGCAGTGGAGCACGTCAAGAGGGAGGACTCGAGGAATCATTTTCTGTGACCCTCATGTTCAAAACACTTCCCAAAAAAAGTCATTAGTGCAATACGTTTTGGGGGTGAGCTTTTTTTCTCCATCACGACAATATTTCTGGCTGTGTTAATGACCACAAAGAGGTTTGAAATCGCTGCAGCATGTCTTTGAGAGTTTATGGTCTTCAATCGAAGACCCCCCCCCCCCATTTTGTAAATATTATTTAATAGCTTTTGTTGAATAAAAGTGTCAAGTTTTTTGCTCCATGGGGAGGTGTTTTTAAGCATGCTCTTGAGAAAGTTTGCTATTGTTGAGATGACCCAAATACAATGTGAGAATAAAGAATATATAACATTTTGCCATATGTCTGTAGAATTCATTAACCTCACTGTTAGTTATATGTTAAATGGGGCTGATTACAACCCATTTTTATGTACAAAACAACCCTAAAAAATGAGCTGGTTTTTTTTGTGCCAAACAACCCTGGGTCTGTCCAATTTTTGCGTTTAGGCAGGTTTCTCTGTTTAACTACACCATTGGACAACTTAGAGCACCGTTTAGAACAAAAAAAAGTTTTGTTTGTGTGCCTCAGAGTTCCTGCTGTTCAAATATCATACCACAAATTGACCGTAAAAATATTGGGCCTCGACAAAAATAATCGAATGTGTTGCTTGATCGTTGTATTACACTCGGAGGTGTTCCTAATATTTTGTTTGTCACAGTTAGCTACAAGGGGGAAAGACAGCATTCATCTTTAAAAGTCATCCAAGGTAAATGTGTGAATACTTGACATTTATATTTTTTTTGTGTGTGTGTAATGTGATGCTATAAAGACTGTTTTAGATTTCGGCACCCTTAGCCAAAATGTTAGCTCCATAGATATGACGTCTTTTAAGCATGACAATGGTCCTTCTCATTTGATGTTTAAAAATCAGGTGCCTGAGCATTGAATTTCAATCTCCATTGAGCAAATGCAATGTCAGCCTTCTTCAGTGCATGCCAGGGTACCCTCTCTCTTGTTCTCCTTGTCTTGTATCCTATCAATGGAAGAAAAAAAAGTTAGCCTGAAAGAAAACCTTGTGCAAACTATTATCTATTTCCCTGCCTCAACAGCGCCCCCCTCTGCAAGTGGTCGCAATAACTCATGGCAACGAGTTGGTCAAACTGTTGCTTGACTTAAATTTCTAAAGAATGGTTGCGCAAGTACAGTTCAGTTGTATTTAACTTTTAAGTATAATTCATTTAATATTTTAAGAAGAGTTTATTTAACCGGGTATATAAAAAAATCTCGTGATTAAAAATATTTTGGGTACTCTGCTACTGTAATTTAATGTTGCACAATGTATTTACATTTTACATATTTACATTTCACCCACTGTCGTCAGTAGCTGTCATTCCAAAGCATTTAATTAAATTTCTTATATTGTCTTCTTGTGTTCAAGCATGTGGCCTCTTGGAAAGAAAGAGACAGCACGAAAGTTGGCCCACAGAGAAAAGCACAGTGGCGTCTCTCATCTCTGCACTGGAAGAAAAATGGCAGGAATTGCCCCGAGGTCAACACATCAGTGACTGACAGCCCTTGACTGGAGCCTCAAGCAGGAACCTCAAACAAAACTTCAAACCCCGAAAAAAAGCAGTCAAAGCAGAGTGGACTTTTATTTCAAGAATCATTTTGGTAAGGCTCACTTAGGTTGTGAAAATTCTCACTTCACTATGAAAAGTAGCTGGGAAACAAAATTCTGCACACCCCTGGTCAAATACTTTGACTTCAGTGTTGCAAATTTTAAACTTTTTTTAAAATAATAATATAAAGTTGTTTTGTAGCTAATTTGGAGATGGTTAGACAAAAACACAAGTAAATATGCTAGTTACGTTGTTTTTTTTTTTTTTACTTCACACAACGCTGTATTTAGTCATATCCTTGTGGAAAAAAAACACCCCACATCAATATTATCAGGCAGTACAGTGACGCCTAAAAAAAAGAGGGGGTTGGGTGGCAGGGTCCACAAAGGAAAACCTCCCTTCCAACTGTAACATTTTTATCCAAATATTCTGATCCTATTATGAAGGGCGGCCTATGGATGGATATGTTGAATGGCGGCAGACTCGCCCCGCTAAGAAGGGCTTTTGTTTGCCTCTGATTTCATCTCATTGTCCAATCAAAGCGGCATTCTCCGTCACTGTGGGGGGCCATAATTCCTGACTCCTCCTATGGTGCGGCTTTAAGTGGATTTTGCCAAACTTAACGAAAGATCTTAAGAGCAGAGATTTCCTCCCATAAGTTCTGAGGAGCACCGTTTTCTTTTTTAATCAGTCATCACAAACTCCATTTGCATAAAATCATAGCAGATTTATTCCACTCTCCTCTTGGCTTTTTCTGTGGTCTTAGCAAGGTGACCCTTGGTCAGTTCAGAAATCAAATTATGTCCTTTATAGTTTTATAAGGGTGGACATTAAAAGTCGACACACCCACGACCATTTAAAGTGCTTTTGAAAAACTCACCTGTTTGCTGTTTGCAAAGCAATTCTATATGAATGTGGCGCCCTCTTGTGGCATCTTGTTGCCAAGTCACTATGTTGAAGTGATTTGAATAGCGGAAGTCTACCGTAATGCATTCTTTGACTTATCAAGGTACAATGATCTGTTCGACTTCAGTTGGTTATTAAATTAATTCAATTCAATTCAGTTCAATGCAACGAGTCAATGTGAACAACGCAACAGTGAAGTGATGTCACAGAGGTTTATTGGTTAAATGCATTGCGCACTCTTTGAGAGAGCAACAAATGTGGTTTTTACTCTAAAAGATCCCAAAATGAAGTCTTTGTAAAAGAAATAACATACCGTATTTGCCGGTGTACAGGTCGACTCGGTGTATAAGTCGACCCCCTAAAATTCGACGGAAATTTACGATTTTATGATATATCCTTTGTATAAGTCGAGCTCAATTGTTGCATTATATTAAACTTCAAAATTCAATATGCGAAATTTATTGACGAAATGTGTTCAAATTCCGGGAGGCCGTGCGCATGCGGCTGTTTATAAGCACCGCGGAGGAGATCGCGGCCGGCGAGCTCGCGCACGCCACCCGGCACCAACGTCTCATTCGACTTCCAGCGGCCGGCGAGCTCGCGCACCCGCCCGGCACATCCGGGAGGCCGTGCGCACGAGCCAAGTGGCCGAAAATAGCCCCCGCCGAGCGGATCGGCTGTTTATAAGCACCGCGGAGGTGGTGGCGGCGCCTCATTCGACTTCCAGCGGCCGGCGAGCTCGCGCACCCGCCCGGCACATCCGGGAGGCCGTGCGCACGAGCCAAGTGGCCGAAAATAGCCCCCGCCGAGCGGATCGGCTGTTTATAAGCACCGCGGAGGTGGTGGCGGCGCCTCATTCGACTTCCAGTGGCCGGCGAGCTCGCGCGCCCGCCCGGCACATCCGGGAGGCCGTGCGCACGAGCCAAGTGGCCGAAAATAGCCCCCGCCGAGCGGATCGGCTGTTTATAAGCACCGCGGAGGTGGTCGCGGCGTCTCATTCGACTTCCAGCGGCCGGCGAGCTCGCGCACCCGCCCGGCACATCCGGGAGGCCGTGCGCACGAGCCAAGTGGCCGAAAATAGCCCCCGCCGAGCGGATCGGCTGTTTATAAGCACCGCGGAGGTGGTGGCGGCGCCTCATTCGACTTCCAGCGGGCCGCGCACTCGCGCACGCCGCCCGGTTCAAATTTTCTAAGTGCAACGCACAATGAGATGCATGAGAAACGGCCTTGGTTACCATCACATTTGAAGCGATGAATACGAAGTTAAATTTTATGACTCGGTGTATAAGTCGAGGTCGATTTTTTTCGGTCGATTTTGGATCGAAAAAGGTCGACCAATACACCGGCAAATACGGTAGTTAAAAAGAAATGCAATCTCAAATGATGATGAAATCCAAATAATGACGTCAATAATCAAAATGTTGCTGACAACAATGCTGCTGCTCAAAATGATGATGAAAAGGGTAAACAGTAAATATTTGTGATAGAACTGTTCTTGATTCCATGACAAGAAGATATTTTCCCAGAGGACATTTTGTTAACATGTGCCAATTGTCAAGCAAGAGAAGCCACTTTAGATCAGGTTCAACTGCTTGCATAAAAACAAAGACTGAGAAAGCTTGCCAAATTATTCCTCGAATTATAATCAGCCATTTTGAGGGATTTACAATGTTAGGAGAAAATTAAAGGATTTTGATTCTGTGTATTTTAATTGTCTTTTAAGGGAGGAATGAGTATTTCAACCGTGAAAATTGACTAATTGGATTCTAACTTCGACGCGTCACACACACAACAGTGAATTTCATGCTGGCCGGCTCCGACTTAAAACCCTGAATGAAGGTTGGTGTAAAAAGGGGGTCAGCAGTCACTCTCACGCTGAGCGCCGTCTTTCATACATCAACACGCAATGATTAAAGTCGAATTAATACGTGACATTTTCCTCACAACTGATTAACATCTGCATTGAATAAATAAATATGTTTAAACGGCGATGGGCGCTTGCCATCTTTATCTTTGTCACCCTCCAGCCGAACCTTAAACCTCCTTAAGGTGCATTCACGAGTGTCACTGGTGCTTGATGACATGTTCATATGAGGTAGGACAAATGACAGTCAAGTGGGCTCATAGTGTCTGCTGATTTTCTCTCTCATGCTCCATTTGGATTGTGCGCCATCTTGCGGACATTTTTATGCAGCTCCCGAAAGACAAAAATGGTCTCAACATCGCTTTTACTTTAACTCAAATTATATTTTATTTTACAGTATATACTATAGTTGTGTGTTTGTGGGTATTTTTGTGAGAGGTGGGTGATATTGAACCTATCGCCCAATACACGCTCTCACTCGTGTTTTATCGTCTTTGGGTCAAGGTTCTGTGCAAGTTGTTCCATACCCAAACGTCTCCAACTTGCTTTTACAGACCTTGCTTGGTGCACCAGGGCACAATAAAAGGCCTTCCGGAAACTTTTGCCATAAATTTGGACGCATGCAATGGTCTGAGGCTGCACTGCGGCTGAGCACGTCACAGTCCAGAGGTCCCAGATTAGAATCTTGGGCCCTACTGGGTGGAGTTAAGGGGTTCTCTGGGGTACTCTGCCTTCCTCCCATATCCCTAAAACGTTTTAAGACTATCAAAGACCGCAAATCTTCCCAGAGAAAACATGAACGTCAAGGTGCCTTAAAGAGAATTATTGTCTGTTTCACCGCGTCAGTGTGGAGCTGTTCAGTGCTGAAAACACAACACGCGTCACTGGAGTGCTCGCAAGACTTTTCCACTTCTCTTACGCATGCATGACTGCGATTCAGGGTGGTGGTGGATTGATGGATAAATAGATGAATGGTTGAAATGACCCTTTAAGTGCAGTTGATTAGTTATGCACATCAGTGCGTTGTGAGGGAGGATTATTCGATTATTCTTAATTGTTCCGAATGTTATTTATTTACTATAAATAGGTCATCTTTGTGCAATCTGCTTTGCCATTGACGTATAGCAGAAATGTTCATTCACAAAGAGAAACGAGATCCAGAAATTAAGCATTGCACTGGTTGAGGATTTCTGGTTGCTTACTGCCATCTAGCGGTTAGTATAAGAGTGACACGCGACAATATATGGAATAAGACTGAAGAACCACGTCCAAAAATGAGATAAGCAATGATGACGTCATAGAAAATGTTATAGTTCCTGGAAAATTAATGGCTGTTGACAGTATAAGACGAGGTGGGAGGGGGACGAAATGGTAAACGATTGAAGGATTGATTGGCTCTGGCTTTTTTTCTTTTTTTTTTTTATAAATCCTCCTCCTCAATCACACCGACACACACCCTCCTCTCTTCTCCCCTCTCACTTAATGTGTTTCTCCACTAGCATCAAACTTGAGGTCCGTGACGAGGACTCTGAGAAGAGCATCACTACCGCTCTAAAAAACAAAAAGTCTCACTGAGCTCACAAAGACAGAGAGAGAGAGAGAGAGAGAGAGACGCGCGCGCGCGCAGAGCAAGGAAGCAGTGGAGACAAACGCACGACAATGGTTGGGATGACTCCTCATTCGTGCGCTTAAATGTCAACTCCAGCTAGAACAAGGTCACCTTGCGTGGCATCGCACGAGTGGAGCAGTGGAGCAGCTCAAGTCGAGTTTGGACTACACCTGCTCGTCAAATCTACGGTATGCGCACACGCAAATCCAGGGAAATGCACTTTATTATTTGTGGAGCTCGCTGTAACAGGTGGTGTCAACTAACTCCCTTTAAAATTGATTTGCAAACAATTTGAGCACAGTTTGTAATAATTGATACGGACCGCTTGAGTATTTTTTTTATATACAGGATGCATGTTAATTTTTTTTTTGTACTATAAAATATTGGCCCAATTGTGTTTTAATCAAACATAAAACGATTCTATTTGTGCGTTTGCTGCATGCACGTGATGCAACTTGAACGGGTGTGATTTGAAAAATCATTTCTTGAATCCACTGATTGTTTCATTAAAGCAGCTCATGGATTTCTTTTCTCTCCCGACCAGTGAGTCGTTCCTCGCTTCTTGGATAGCCACCCCCCTCCAAAAAAAGGACTTTTTTTTAAAGCGAGGAAGAAAACGAGGATATTCTTTTTCTGTTTTTGGGGAAGTGGGAGAGGCGGAGAAGCTGAGGACTTTGGCTCGGAGTCTGCACTGGATTGATGGCGTCTGCACCGTCCTCCTCCTCAGATGGCGATCCGGATCCCAACGCGACAAATTTACGGCCACCGGGCTCAAGTAGGTGCAAGGCAGATAAAATGCCATTTCACGCGTGTTATTTAGGCCTATTTCTTGGGTCATTAATCATTTCCATTCAAGGGGGAGAGGAAAATGGGGTGGGTGGGTGGGGGTTCTTTTTTTTTTTTTTTTGCTTCATTACGTACCCCTGGGCGTCATTATTATTATTATTATCATTATTATTATTATTATTATTATTATTATTATTATTATTATTATTATTATTATTATTATTATTATTATTATTGGTTTTTGTTGTTGTTGCCAATGTGTATATACTGTCTACCTCTGTTGTATAAGCGTCCATATGGATGCACATATGTAAAGAGACCCTAAAGTGTCAATTAATTGCGCCATATTAAATTGGCCTTTATGCAACACTTGAACATTTGCAGCCCGAGGAAATATTTCCAAGAACAAAACAAGACTATAGTGGCATGTTACTGCTTAAAAAGAAACAGCTGAGTGTGTTGTCGTTTAAATATTTTAAAATAGATGCATCAAATTGTGGTGTGCTTTAAATGTAGGATAAAACTGCTTGTAAAAATACTGGTGTCATATAAACAGCTAAGCACAGGCCAATGATTTGTCTAATGATCCAAAGCAGAGGGTTAAAATGTTGCTCGCACCTCACCCACGAGCCCAGCCACCCCCACCACACAATTGCTTTTTTTTTTTTTTTTTGAAGCATTTGATTGTCTGATCCCCCTCTTACCAACCCAAAGTGCCCCCTCCTCTCCACGCTGGTGTCTGGGAACCCACGATAAGGCACGGCTGTTGTCTTGCATCTTTTTTTTTTTACTTGGTGCCATTTTTCAAGCTGAGGGATAATTAATTTAAAGTTAAATTGGGTCATGAAAGGTTTAAGCGTGGTGGGCCCAATTGGATAACATCGAAATGCTGAATTGATCATATGCAGTGACTCTTTATCTTTATTTTGTGTATTTATTCTGCATATTTATAACAATTTTCTATATATTTAGGCTATGACGCCTGGTGTGGAGTTGCTCATGGGTGTACAAGAAAACTGGGAATGAAGATTTGTGGTAAGCCTGCAAAAATATATATATTCTATTCTTTTTGGACTAAATATGGAAAAAAAAAACATTCGCACCAAAGGATTAATTTCTATTTCCCCTCTTGCTGATGAAATAAAAGAAAGGAATTAGCGATGGGTTTAACAATGTGCTCCCCGAGACTCTGACGCAGGCTGACACATCCCATAATAGTGACTGTCACGCACCGGTGGGCTGCACACTTTTTGACCGACACGTTCCGCTGCTTTCATCAAGACCGTTTAATTAGCCGGCAGTCTTTATCTGCATCATAAAAGAGTCCAATGAGAAAAAAAAGCCCATCAATAGATCTGTAATAAACACATCTCCAAAGGAGCTGCGCGGTATTGAGATTGTAATTTTCTGATTTATGAACATCTTTTTGTGGCTAATCTGGGATCTGCTACGTGTTCACTCAAATGAAACACTTTAGTACGAATTTACAGCAGCGGGTTGTTTTGCTGCTGACGTCATCATTTTGCCCCACTCCACCCCGCCCCCCGCCCATAATAGGGGGCCTCCTCTAAAGGGCCCTGAAAGAAGGAGACTAGTTGAAAAAAAAGTTGAAGTGATCTCAGTCTTTTCAGCATTCTGCGGATTGTGCTAGGTTTCCTGCAAAAGAATAACAACGTGGAGGACAGGAGCAGGTTCGTGGGCTCGTTCAAGGAGCGCGCGGCCAGGAGTCTTATGCTCACGTGCGACAACAGCGGCGGGAGCGCGCGCTTCACACGCACGGAGATGGACTTCTCCAACCTGTTTGCTAGAGGTAGGTGGTGAAAGTCGTGCTCACAATAAAAGTCTGGAATAGAAAGCATTAGAACTGTGCAATGTATACCTAAATATAAAAACACAAATGAATTTTTGAAATACTGATTCAACGTTAATTAAAAGTGAAAAATGTGACTGAAATGTTTTAGAAAATATATATACTGTCTATGATATACAATACACATTTTGATGACTTTGCATAATGAAAAAAAACGTTAAGTAGGGTGGTAGGGCCTCATGATATTAAAACAATATGTTCCCAACATCTCATAGCTTTACTAATCTTGTGCCACATTGCAGTAAGGTGGGTGTACACGCTTGTGCAACCACATTATTTTAGTTGTTTGTTTTATTTTTCATCACCTAAGGGTTAATGTTGCATCATATTTTAATACTATGTGTAAATAGCTGCAGGAATTAAACCAACATAAAATTTAACACCTATTGGCGTATTTAGATGGCTTGGGTTTTTTTTTTTATTCTGCAAGACAAAGGAGCTACCATGCTAAACCACTGAATCTTTTTTGCAGAGTTGTTGCCTGCCAAAAATGGAGAGGAGCCCACAATGCAGTTCTTGCTGGAGGTGGTGGAAATCCTCACCACCTACATCCGCAAAACCTTCGACAGATCCACCAAGGTCCTGGACTTCCACCACCCGCACCAGCTGTTGGAGGGGATGGAGGGCTTCAACTTGGAGCTCTCGGACCAGCCCGAGTCCCTGGAGCAAATCCTGGTGGACTGTCGGGACACTCTAAAGTATGGCGTGAGGACAGGTGAGGCCCCCGCGGAGCTCAATTGTTAGCGTAGTATTTACCTTAATGGTGTCTTTTGATTGGTCAATGTGCAGGTCATCCCAGATTCTTCAATCAACTCTCCACTGGGTTGGATATTGTCGGCTTGGCAGGAGAGTGGCTCACTTCGACGGCCAACACCAACATGTAAGCGTTTTCTAACAGAAATCAATTTCTCCCAGTCAATTGAATGGTAATAATCTGTTCCAACCTCTGCCCCAAAAATGGTAACATGTCTTCAAAAATAGTGTTCTTTACTATATGGCATGGATTTCATACTAGAGTTAGTGTTTCAAAGTAGGGTTTAAAGCTAGGGTTAGGGTTTCAAAGTAGGGATTAAAGTTTTGGAAATGACATCCAAAGTCTAATTCGACATATTTGATATTTTTGTATTTTCTGCGTCACAGGTTCACCTATGAAATCGCGCCCGTCTTCGTACTGATGGAGCAGTTAACATTGAAAAAAATGCGAGAATTCATCGGCTGGCCCGAGGGGGAGGGGGATGGGATCTTTTCTCCAGGTAAGAGTGCAAGCAGCGCCAACACTAGCAAGTGAGCCGACGCTCTGGCGTCACACTTGATTGAACAGCCAGTTGTTAGCCACATGTGGCATGTACTAGCGATGGCCATCTGCTTTCCTGCAGGAGGAGCCATCTCCAACATGTACGGCGTAATGATTGCACGCTATAAGTTCTTCCCTGAGGTGAAAAGTAAAGGCATGGCAGCTGCACCTCCACTGGTCCTCTTCACCTCTGAGCATGTTGGTTCCACACTATCCGGACAGAATTTTTGCGTGTCTTGTGTGTACATGAAATTCTGAGCAAACCTCTCTTCTGGCAGAGCCATTACTCAATCAAAAAGGCCAGCGCGGCTTTGGGATTTGGAACGGACAACTTGATTCTGCTCAGGACAGATGAGAGGTTGTTATTTTTCATTGTATGGAGATTGGAAGTCTGTGACAGAGCAGCAGCGTTAAAAGTTTTGCATTTCTCACTCTTGCTAATTTTAATTTAATTTGACTCGTGGTTTTTAAGTTCAGTTTTAATCTTTGTTTTAATTTTTTTTTATTTTTCTGAATTTTACTTTAGGTTTGATTAGTTAGTTGTTTATTGTATTTTTAATATTCTTATTTTATTTTATTTTTTCCCCAGTTTTGGTTATACTAATTTCTTTTTTTCTTTTTTTTTGTTAACCGCAATAAACATGCTGAGAACTGAATTTTCTTTTCCAGAGGAAGAGTCATTCCGGCTGATTTGGAAGCCAAAGTAATTGAAACCAAGCAAAAGGTGAAAAAAAATTCTTGAATATTTTCTAACTAACACTGCAGCAATATTGTATGAACAAACGTTTCCATTAGAAATAATGTGAAAAGTAAAACAAGGACCTGGTGAATGGCAAAAAAAAGTTGTATGTTTTAATACCACTAGTCTGGTTAGCTTAATGCTAACTAACAATGTAAAACACCATAGATGGGCTAAGAAATAGCATTGGTGTTGCTGTGTTCTAACTTTATAAGCAAGAGATATTCAAACAAATGGTGGCGCAACACATGTAGACAGACAATATACCAACATATATTCTTTATTTTCTCTACGTATTTGTAATCATTTGCTAATGCAAATAATTGAAACCCATTCCTGGAAAATGTTATCATCTATCTACGGTTGTAGCACTAAAACAAACAAAAAATGTAATTCTGTAGATGGATGAGTGGTTTGACTCTATTAAGCTCTGTGCGACTTTTGAGATGTACTCGCAGTATCGTTTGATCAAATCCCAAATTGATCTGTCTGCTGTATTTTTTCCTTGAGGCATTTCTATACAGTTTGCTGTTAAGTTTTCCAGGGCAAGCGAGGTTATATTAATAATACTGCTGTCCACTCACATATGAGGCTCCTGTGGAGCAAAGTGCTGCAAGTCATTCTTCAAGGCAAAGTGATGTGAAGGCCGGAGGGGGCGGGCAAGCAATATTGCTCCAAATATATCTGCAGGAAGCAGGAGTGCATGATTACAGAAACGCTCCATCCTGTCATTTTGATGTCATGAAAAGAGCATCATTACTGCCATGTTGTTTCCCTTCCCAGGGCTTCGTCCCCATGTACGTGAACGCCACGGCCGGCACAACGGTCTACGGTGCCTTCGATCCCATCAATGAAATTGCTGACATCTGTGAAAAATACAACATGTGGCTTCATGTGGACGTAAGGATGGAAGTGTAAAATTCACATTTGTGGCCTTCTCACCAGTACTAAAATGTGCGCAGGGTGCATGGGGAGGAGGTTTGCTGATGTCGAGGAAACACAGACACAAGCTGAACGGAGTCCACAGGTACACTCTATGGAAGTCAGAAAAAAATAAAAATAAGTCATACACGTTCCATGATGTGTGCAGAGCCAACTCGGTAACCTGGAACCCTCACAAGATGATGGGCGTGCCTCTGCAGTGTTCCGCCATATTGGTCAGGGAAAAGGTGACAAGTTTCTTTTCCGCCTACTACGTCCTTGGACCTTCGTTTTTTCTTTTTTTTTTATGGTCATCCCTTTTTGTGCCCGCAGGGTTTATTACAAGGCTGCAACTCTATGTGCGCTGGCTACCTCTTCCAGCCAGACAAGCAGTACGACGTAGCGTACGACACGGGGGACAAGGCCATTCAGTGCGGTCGCCATGTTGACATCTTCAAGTTCTGGCTCATGTGGAAGGCAAAGGTAACTCAAATCAACACACAAATAACCCGAATCAGTGACACAATAACAGTTTTTGTTTTTTCTGCCTTAAAAGGGCACGGTGGGATTCGAACAACATATCGACAGATGTCTGGAGCTGTCATCGTACCTTTACTACAAAATCAAAGACAGAGAAGGCTTTGAGATGGTTTTTAACACTGAGGTGAGATCAGTCCTTCAATGAATTTACGTTAAATCTCCACAAAAAATATCGGGTCCAAAATGACTTTCCCAAATCTAAATTCTGCTGGGTCAAATGAATGAAATGGTGTGGTCCCAATATTTTGCCGCTCTACTGTAGCAAAATGTTATTTCTTGCTCCAGCGTTTTCGGAGCTACTGTTGCGTGAGCGCATATGAGATTTTATTACAAATGGTCTTTCTCTTATCAGCCGCAGCACACCAACGTATGCTTCTGGTACCTTCCGCTGAGTCTCCGCGGAATGCCTGCTGGGAAAGAGAGACAAGAGAGGTTGCACAAGGTAACGACTCATTAATCTGCTTTAAAATTCATTTCCCAGATAAAGTTGAATGCCTCTCAAGGTCCTCCCAATTTGGAATCGAACCAACAAAACACTGACTGACCGAGTCAGATAATTTTCTGATTTACAGTTCCCGACAGGCATTATAACTTTGTACCTATTTTTGATTTTCTCCAAAGGTGGCCCCAAAAATCAAGGCCATGATGATGGAGTCCGGCAGCACGATGGTGGGCTACCAGCCTCAAGGAGAGAAAGTCAACTTCTTCCGCATGGTCATCTCCAACACCGCTGCTACGAGGTCAGATATCGACTTCCTGGTGGAAGAAATTGAAAGACTCGGGCAAGATTTGTAAGAGCCCCGCGTGCGTTGTGAAATGTCATACACACTGGAGGACACATCATTAGGTACGCCTGCACAATATAAGAGCTGTGTCGGTTCTCATGACTCGGTGTACCTAATGTTGTGGCCTTCGATAGACAAGTTTGGAGCATTTGCTCTTATCTACTGATGAGTGACCATACACTAATAATGTCATGTACTCTATGCAGAATAGTTTAGAAGACTGGATGAACGTTAAAAATTATATATATATATATATATATATATATATATATATATATATATATATATATATGGAAAAAAAAGAGCACAACCTTCTAGCATTAACATGTAAGTTATGCATATTACAGTCTATATGTATGTTGATGGACCATGTTGTTTATGTCTTGCTCAAGTCAATCATTTCCTTGGACATCACATTGGTGGTCGTTTGAAAGTGTGAACAGTAACATGTATTTATTATGGCTGTCTTTTTAGATATTTTCTGTGTAGATTGTGTATAGTATTGTTACAAAATATGTGTTTTATGGTGACCAAACCTGATGTGAAAATCAACTATACCCTGTAACTTTATTTTAACTATAAGAATATACGGTAATTGTGAATATTTAATCGACAATTATTTTCCAAGTGTAAAATAGTTTTTTGTCATGTTTGTTGTTTTATAGTTCAATGTTTTTGGATGTCTTTTATGTGCGTTCGTGAACCAAAGATGGGTTGAGTTCCATTAACGAAAGTGTTCATCACCCTTATGGATAAAAACACATGTTTATAGACAAAAACTTTAACTGTGCAATAGCGATACATGTCGTGTTAACTGTGCAAAGTGGTTTTGTCGGAAGAAAAGCACAACGCTACAATGCTAACGACAACGATTGTTTCTACGTTCACGTGTTCGTCCGAGTGGCAACCACAATACGCAACATACTCTTGCCAAGGTCACTCTTTTTGTGTGGAAAACTTGACGAGTATTTATCATGATGAATTTAGCTTGCGCAGTTTGCTGTTGTACTAAGAAAAACTAAATAACATTCCGGAATCAGATGAAATGTCAATGTAGGCACTTTAACTTCTCATTTCTGTTGTAACTACAGTTCTAATAAAGATAAAGAGCTGTTGAGTGTGTGGGAACATGTCATATTACTTAAAAAAACAAAGCTGCTGTAGCAAAATGGAGGCCCACTAGCAAAATCGTCTTTTGCTAGCCTACTAAATTAGATTTTGCTAGCCTCCTAAATTAAATAATAGCAAACATTCTATAGTCCTTTAAGCCTATAACATATTTTCTGATGTCAAAGTATGTTCTAAAGCATACGTAAATTTGAATTTGCACCAAATGCATTCATCATTGTCACTAAAGGTAATAGAGTATCTCCAGAGGAGATATGCTCTTTTGCTGATTTCTCAACAATTCCTTTCTTTCCTCCTAGTGTAGGCTCGTGAGTGAACGAGAGTGAACGAATCACGTCCTATGATTCGTTCTTTTTTCAGTTCATACGACTTAAACCAGTAGGTGTCAGTAATGCGCATTGAAGCTGGTGCCACCTCGCCGTAAAACAAAACGAAGAAGAAAATGACGGAACTTCCCGTTCACGAACGAGTCGTGAATTGCATTTCCCGTTCACCAACTGAACGGAGCTGTGAGTGAACGAGTCAGTGAGTGATTTGCATTTCCAGTTCATCGCGAGAACGGATCAGTGAGGGAACGAGTCAATGGGTGAATTGCCTTCATTCCCGTGCATCAACAGTGAACAGATCAGTCAGTGAACGTGTTGCGTCTCCTGGCGTGAACTATTAAATCCGTAACTTTTCTGCATTTGGCCGCGTCCTCCTCCAACGCCTTTCTTTTTTTGTCCCTCTCCGCACCGCCTTTCATCTTCTTTTTAGCACGTTCGAAGTCCATTATGCTCACTTGCACTGCTCGCTAGCTACACAGCAGCCGGCCGGCATCTGACATACGTAACACACTCCTTCCTCCACCCGCGCTCTGTGTGCTTGATACCGACTGTGGGGGCGGGTGTTAATGGATATAAACCAATCGTCTTTTCCTCCTCTGGCCAGTCTATCTGATAGGCGCGCCGCCGCCCCTGTAGACCTAAAAAAAACAAAAAACAGAGACAGACAGACACAGGCCAATTCTAGGCCGTTGGCCTGCGTCTCTCTTGGTATAATATCACCATCAACTACAATCCAACAAATACAAAATTAAAACATCAATGTCGGCATAACGTGTGTCGGCTGGCATAGCAGCAACGCTGTCTGTCACTCACTCGTGAATCTTTGCGAACGAACCTGAAACTGGCGGTGTACCTAATAGAGTGTCCGAATGACGTCAGAGATCAAACAGCCAATCAGAAAGCGGGGGTGAGGGCGGGTGTGGCACTTTTCACTTTCACTTAAACTTTTTCCCTTAATGAAAAAGTGGCCTGTTATTGGTACACCTGAAAATGGCGGTGTACCTAATGGAGTGTCCGAATTACGTCACAGATCAAACAGCCAATCAGGATTGGGGTACTTTTAACTATCACTTAAGCTTTTTCCCTAATGAAGTGGCCTGTGATTAGGTACACCTCATGGACACTCCAATAGGTACACTACACGAGGTGAAAATAAATTAATAAATAAATAAGAAAGTGTAGCGAACGATTCGGGGAACGATTCTTTTGAACAAATCTTTTGAGTGAACCGATTCTAAAGATGCAGTTCACTCAAAAGAACTGGAATGCACATCACTATTTCCTCCTACTTTAGGAGAACTATCATAAAATGCATTCGACTGTGTTTCTTTTTTTTTTTTTGGAGGGGAGCCTATTTGGTGGCTCTGCCTGGCTGCATTTTATTTTTGTACACTGGAGCGTTAGATGGAGCGGTTGCTTGCGCGGCTCCTGCCGTCGTCCTCTCCTCCAGACAACGCTTTGTTTCACGCTTGAGCGGCGCGATCGTTACGAGCCTGCTGTCCCCAAATGCTTTGTGTACTTACATGCGGCATAGTAAAACTCTTGCTATTGGTTTATGTATTAAAAATATGTAAAATAGTCACTAAACTGTTTAGTCTTTGGTGCGTCATTTTCGGGTTTTGTACTTAATGTGGAGGAGTCTATTAAATCTATTAAATTAATGATCTACAATCGTCAATTAATCGGTTTGCTGAAGCTGGTAAAATAAAAGGAAGACGCATTCTGCTTTGTCTTGTGTCTCAGGAGGGCCCTGCTGAACACCAGACCGTGAAACCGTGTATCTGCTCCTGCACCAGTCTGCCCGATTTCTGTTTTATCAGCAGCAGCCCAGCAATCAACTCTCATTAAAGCAAAATGACTTGTTTATTGTTTATTTATATTTGGATTCCTGGTGTGTGTGTGTTTTTTACTAGCTGTCAATTTATGAGTTGCATTTGAACCACCTCCAAAGATTAAGAATGACAACTGCTTAACAGATGCTTTTTTTCTTTTTTTTTTCTTTTTTAATGTTCTGAGCTCCAGGGCCAACCATCAAACAAGTGATGATTACATTGAGCAAGAACACCTCCCGGCCTACGACTTGTAATTATGATGGCTTGCATTCCTAGACATCACCTCCTCTTATTGATTCCTTTAGCCTGACACATCCTGGCACGGAGATAAATAGTTACATATTCGGTAATTTAAAACACAATTGAGTCTTAAGGCCACAATATAAAAAAAAATGAAAACAGGCCTTGGTGAAAGGTTGAAATGCAGCAAAAGTCCACGTCGATCAGGATCTCTGAGCCTTGACAAAGTATCGTGCACTTTTTGCCGAAGTTTCAACTCCACCGAGACTAGCCAATAAATCTGAGCGAGCTTTTTAGAGCACAATTACAAAGTTCTGAGGTGTCAGCAAGCTGCTGCTGGGAGTCAGGCTTTATTCATTGGCTCGTTGAAAGAGAAGGTGTCAGCAGGTGAAGTACACCTCTCACTTGCTGCTTGAATGATGTGCTACACAAAAGAAAGGAATGAAAGAGTCAGACTACAATATGATCGACACTGAATTGAATTGAATCACACAATGAAAATGGCTGAATCACATTAAGACAATAGCACAAGTGGCAATGTATAAATATGAAGACTGTAAATGTAATTAACCTTAGTTTGAAACCTGTTGCATTTTGTTCAAGATGTCTGTCGTTGAGCAAAGAAAACAGATGTGGAGTAATAGTTGGTTCTTTATTTGCGAGATCTTGGGTTGCTTCACGGCTGTCAGTACAAGTGCACTTCAGCAGATGAGAACAACAACGTTAGACTCCAGATCAGAAGGTTTTATACTTTATAAGCAGGAATACGGAAGGGAAGAAAAGGGAGGGCAAAAGAAGGAAAAATATATCCTCATAAGAATGTCTTGTTATCTACTGAATGTTTTGTATCAATGTGTCATGACGTTAATGAGCTCTGCTTTATGTGTAATGGAAAAGTTACCAAACTGTGTGTGCCGTGTCTGTGCTCTGATGAAGCAACTGTGTTTGTATAAATTAATATAGAATTAATATAAAACATTTAGACATTGCTGTTGCTCCCTTTTCAAACCCCATTTCAAAACCCTAACCCTAGTTTGAAAGCCCACTTCAAAACCCTGACACTAGTTTTAAACCCTGCTTCAAAACCCTAACCCTAGTTTGAAACCCTACCCCCCAGAATAAGGCTAAAACCTTCGGCATTTACATCAGAGCCTGTCGATCAAAGATAGAGCCGCCTTGGAGGAGGTCACCCTCGTGGCGGAAGTGCCTAGTTCTAACCAACCAGGTACCACACACGTTGACGTGCAAATGAACGCAAGGCACACTCGTTCGAATCCACGCCAGTGACGCCACTGCGGGCTAAATCAGGAACATGGGGGGCTTGACAAGCGTGCAGGTTCCAGGGGGAGGAAGCGAAGGCTACCACGTCCTCAAAGTAAGTCACGAATTCAACAAGTGGAGCACATTCATGTCAACGACACGTGTTGCAGTGTCTGGACATTCACTATTATATTATGTTCATGAATGAGTCATTCGAGGAGAAATTATTTGAATTGCCTCCTGTTGTTTATCAAAGTTTTTATTCTTTCTGTTTGTAGCGTCGTGCCGCGTTCATGTACCCTCAGATAGGCGAGGTTCACGTCTATTGATGCCCATTAATTGGCGTTAGATTAAACCCCACGCGAGTGACGCCACCTGCCGCTATAACGCCACCATCATTTTTTCTTAAGAGTTTTTATTTATTTATTTTTATTTATTTTTGCACTGTAGTAAACACGACGGCGTTTGAAGGTGGAGTCAGTAAAGGCCTCTTTGGGAGCGCCCTGATTTAAAGTCGTTGTTTGACAAAATGCTTCCAGAATAACCGGTGTGGTGAGTGACTGAACAGAATGGGCGTCAAATTATTTTCTCATTTACTCCGCTTGAACGTGCAGCACTAATGTATTTATTGCACAAGTGATCTGCTTTCATCCCTTACATTTCAACTTTTCAAATGGGAAACTACTTATACTGTACACTTATACTGTATACTTATACTGTATCATTTTTTGGAATCTTTTTTTTTGTGTGAAAAATACAGCAGTGGCGATCTACTCTTTTTAAAATATATAGTTTTTATTATTTTTATTTGCATTAAAGTTATTTTTAATGCATATTAATATTATGTTGGGAAAGTTTCACATCCACAAATATACATATTCCTATGACGTTTTTAATAAATAGGTTTCACTGATTTATATTTTGTTGTCTTTATTTTCTTGTCAATTTTACTTATTTGATATATTTTACTGTCATATTTGAGTAATTTTGGGTTAAAGAAAACAATTTCTAAAATAGCTTAAATTGCCTTGGTTACATTACTCGTTCTGATGACCTTGGGCAGATTGTTGACATGGCAACACTAGAGCTGAAATGTAACAAGTGGACAAAAAACAAACATCAATAGCACTGCAGCCAAGAGAAAAGCTGAGAATAGACTAGAAATGAACTTATTAAATTTTATGGAACAATAATTAAAAATTAGGTTGCAAATGTCAATCAAACCACTGTCTCCCTTTTTTTTTTTTTTTTTTTGCAGGTTCAGAAAAATTCTCCCGGTTATTGTGCAGGACTGGAGCCATTTTTTGATTTCATCATCGCAATTTGTGACACTAGACTGGTAAGTTAAACCGGCGTGTGCAGCTCCAAATGGGTGTGGTGGCCATATCATACACGTATTGCATGTGCACTATGCGACAGAGCAGAGACAACGACGCCATCAAAGATATTCTGGAGAGGAACGTGGACAAACCTACCAAACTAGTGTTGTACAGTAGCAGGACGCTGGACGTGAGGGAGACAGATGTCATTCCCAGCAGCTTGTGGGGTGGCAGTGGGCTGCTGGGGATCAGCATCCGATTCTCCAACTTTGAAGGAGCTCGAGAAAATGTTTGGCATGTCTTGGTAGGTAGAAGTGAATTTTTTTTTTTTTTTTTTTTCGCTCTTGAGCATTTGTGAGATTTGTGGATGTCCAGGAAGTGGAGCCAAACTCTCCTGCAGCCCTGGCTGGCCTGAGACCTTATACTGACTACATTATAGGAGCTGAATCCTTCTTGGACAAGGTAGCCATTTTGATCCTAGTCAGGACACGGTTCGTGATGGCGATCGGCTGATCCTGCGTCTTCAATTCAAGCAGAATGACAATCTCTTCAAACTCATCCAAGCCTACGAAGGAACGCTGCTCAAGCTCTACGTCTACAACACGGACACAGTCGAGTGCCGAGACGTTTTTGTCAGACCAAATTGTAAATGGGGGGGAGCGGGCAGGTACGCCAGTCGCCATGGAAACCAACCTTTTCAATTTGGAGCGTGGCAGCTGATGTGAATGATGATCCAAAATTGTTTTGTCTTCAGTCTAGGCTGCGGGATCGGCTACGGTTACCTGCACAGGGTGCCCACCACGCCTACCAGCCAGAGCAAGCGTCTTCCTCCACCTGGTGACACATCGTCAGAGGTAACACAACAGTATGAAACGAGTTCTTGTCAGGTTTCCAAATATGATTTACTGAGATGAAATCATTTTGATCAGCAGGTTAGTCTCACTGCTGTTGTTGCAACCGTTCCGGACAATCCTGGTTCAGAAGAGAAAAACGTGTCTTTTAACCTTGTCGATATTCAAACAGGTACGACAGCAATCCTACTAAATAAGGGCTTCAAGTGGTTTTCTAGATACATCAACACATTTGACAAAGTGCAACAGTTTGGAAAATAGATTTCATAGTAGGGTTTTAAATTTAGATTGGGGTTCCAAACTAGGATTAAAAGTAGATAAGTAGGGGTTCAAAAAAGTGTCAGGTTTTCAAATTGAGGTGTTAGAATTTAAAAGTAGGGTTTCAAATAGTATTGGAATTTGAAAGTAGAGTTTTGAATTAGGGTTTCAAATTAGGATTTGGAACAAAAAGCAGAAAGGTGAATATAGTGAATTGAGCTTGACCTTGCATATTGTGCGTTTCCAGATCTTCTCCCTTCACCACAGTCAGTCACAGTCCCCGCATTCACTCAGTCTTCATTGGAACATTCTCCCCCAACCTCCTGCGCAAATGCCGCTGTCAGGCAGAATGAAGAATCTCCCTCTACTGTTGTCCAAATGATGAGTTCACCGAGCCAAACTCCATCATCGGTAATCAGCTCTGACTCAATAAATAACACAGTGCCTGCACACTCATCTTTGCACCTACAAGCTGTGTAAATGTCACATTGGTGCTTTCAGGTGTGAGTTGTGGATTTTCCCTGAAAACTGTTGTACTCGTTTTGGATTTTGTGTAAAAAATTGAAAAATAAATTTTCAAGATTAAACGATATCAATTCTTTGTTGTTGTAGTTCCCCTCAATACCACTAGAGGTCAGACTTTCAATGTATTGATGAGGGGAAATGAAGATACTTCATGTACTCAACATTGTTCACTTTGGGGGGGAAACAATTCCTTTCATTTATTATTCACTCTGAGTGGAACTATATGTACCCGAAGTAAAATACACAGCCCTTGAAAAAATAAGAGCAACAAAAGCAGCAAAATTAATCCACCCAAAAAGCCCTTTGGAGTGGACATTTTAACGCTTTGTACATGTTACTGCTGCAATTGGAAATTCAAAGACAAACTGTACAGAATAGACTCTTCCAAGTTATCTGTACTATTATTCCTGCATAGGATTTTATGCCACAAGTCTACATTTGGTTACTTTGTGCATGAAGCGGAAGTACTGAAAGCTCCCCCGGCCTACATGAAACTAGATGTCCCTCGAATGCTACGCGTTACATTCTCATGGCTAACAAAGTCAAATTAAAGCCTAAACGAATGGGAACGGAACCTGAAACCAAATCAACGGTAAACCTACTTGCCGACTGTCCTCCATAAAGTATATTCATTTTGAGCAGCTCAAACATTTTATCCTGGCACTGTTGTGACAGTTAACGCTTAACAGCGGGGTGCCCGCTCTCACGCTCTCTCCATTTGAGACATTTCAACAGCGTCCACTCACATTTTCTTCAAGGTACGGAGTCTGTTTCAGTGCTTTTGTCATCTCCTTAAAGCGGCTAATAAGCACGTGTCCTTTACTCAAAAAAAAAAAAAAAAAAAGCAAACATTCCTTTCCTGTCCTTCCATCCTTTAATCAAGCCAGTGGAGGCCCAGCAGGTGAAGTGCGGTCACCCCGCTCCTCGCTCGCTGGCCTCAGGTAGGCTCGCCATGCGCCTGGTCAGGCTGCGTCACAGTATCGGGCTGTCAGTATGAGATGATGCCGGAAGGGGCCGGTCCTGAGCCAGCAGCATTCATCTGAAGATTCCCGGAGGAGCTGGACCTCCGTATGTGCGGGAGCAGGTAGGGGTCACTCCCCATCTGGTGAACGCCGATCCGGTCCTCCTTCCTGTACGCCAGGCAGCGCCGTATAAAGGCCTGAAAAAGAGGCACATTTTAGTTAAAAAAAAAAAAAAAGCTTCAAATATTT
Organism: Syngnathus floridae; assembly: GCF_059516105.1. Lineage (NCBI taxonomy): Eukaryota > Metazoa > Chordata > Actinopteri > Syngnathiformes > Syngnathidae > Syngnathus > Syngnathus floridae. The sequence goes on along the minus strand of NC_142420.1, from coordinate 10,438,186 downwards.
CAACTTGAAGACAATTTGATGAGGCACAAAACAAACCTTAGCCTCATGACTGGAAACAGGCTTGACAGGGAACTGGACGTCGGTAGCTTTGAGTATGGTGTTCTCCTGAAGGATGTCCTGCTGTGACTGATTGTGGCCAAACGGCTGAAAACCGGGAACAATTTTTAGCCGTCGGGTGACATCAAAAAAAGAGCAATCAACTATTTTGCTCCTCACCTTCCTTCCATACAGACACTGGAAAAAGATGACACCCACGGACCACACATCCACCTTGTTGGAGATCTTTGGAGGCTCTTTACCAACCACAAAACATTCAGGAGGCAAGTACCTAACACGAGAATCAACCACAACAGATTTAGCACCTGAAAATGCTTTCTAATATGTCTCTTGTCTTCTCACCAGTATGTCCCAGCACCCTGGGATGTCAGGTCCATCCCATCCACACCGTAGTTGTCATCATCCATAATTTTGGACAAACCAAAATCGGTGATTTTAATTTCGCCACAGGCCGTCCCGTCCACTAACAAGATGTTACCTTGAGACACAAAAAGAGCGACAATATCAGCTATGTTGATTGTGATGACATCTTCTGACAAACAGAATAGGTGCTCCAAGGTCAAAAGAGAACATTAACCTGGCTTAAGGTCGTAATGGATGATGGGTGGTTTGATGTCATTCAGATATTTCAGCGCGTTGACTATCTGCATGACAATGGAGCGAGCCTCCTTCTCCGACATGAGCTTGTGCTGCTTCAAGTAGAAATCCAAGTCGTTGCCGTCGCAGTACTCCATAACAGTGCAAAACCTGTCAGACGAGACGGCGGCGGCGTAAAAGGTCAAGTCCGACCGCAAGCCTGAGCCCGCTTCGGAATTCACGAGGCGACTAACGTGTCTGTGTCCAGTGAGAAGTAGTCATAAAGTTTCACGATTCTGGGATGGTCCAGCTCCTTGTGTATTCTGTACTCTCGACACGCGTGCCTGCGGAGAGGAAACCGGCGCTTAAATATTTCAAAGTGACAGTGATGTGAAATTCAGTAAGAGCCTACATACTTGTGGTAGTTCTCCTTTTTCTCATCCCTCCAGTTTTTGTTGAGTTGGTGGATTTTTACAGCGGCGTATCGTTGTTCGATCAAGTCAAAAGCCTGCGTGACACAGGAGAAGCTGCAATTATATTTTTTAGTTTTTTATTTTTAATTTTTTATAGTTTATAGTTAATTTTTATAGTTTTGCGTCACAAACAGAATTTTCATCCATCAATTTGAATGACTTACCTTGTAAACTTCACTGAATCCCCCTCTCCCGAGAAGGTGCAAGAGCAGGTATCGTTCATTCAACGTTGGGTGATCTTTAAATCTGCGGATGGAATGAAAGCAAACATGGAGTGACAAATTCGGAACCTTTGCGACGTCAGTGTGAGATCAATGTGGCATCTACAATAGATTTTATTTCCACCCACACAGCCAAGTCATTTTTCCCACACTGTGTTTACATTGGTTTTTATACTGCCAGCTCGATCTGGTCCATAAATTGTGCTGGTTTTATTGCTGGTTCCCCAAATTCGGGCCATGTATGAACGCCAAGTTCCGTGGTGGCAAAGCAAAGGGAGATTGATTCTCACTCACTGTGAGCTGTCCTCATTATTTAATCTCTTCAGCTCCCGAATGTGAAGGTTGCGAACCCTCTCCAGACGCTCCAGCTCCGCCTGGATCTCGGCTTCCTCCTAGAAAAGATTCAAGTTGTCAAAAATATTAGAAACCTTTCCGATGCCGTGATCAACTATTATATCGTTCTTACGGACTGATTGACAAACCTTTTTAATGTGACCAAGTCGCAGCTTGAAGATCTCCTCCTGTTCGTGGTACTCAGCCAGCGTTAGCCTTTTGAAATACAAACAAGGGAGAATTTTTTATCTATTTTTTAATACAAATTCACTCAGCTATGGTATAATTCCTTTTCAAGGTGGGATTGAGGTTAGCTTGTAGTCTTTTCTACAACTGAAATAGGCATAGAATTGTATTTATTTATTTTCTACTTCTTCATTTTGAAGAATAGTTCACAGATTTCAGCTACACATGAAATAAAACAATTTTTCTATTAGGATCGTTTGATGCCATTTTTTTTTTCCCAGACAGATAACCAGGACCGATACTCAACTCGAATAGTTAGCAAGATACCACTAGTACTTATGTCGCATAATTTTAAACAAAAAACCTTTATATCCTAGTATAGAATTGAAATTACAAAAAAAATAATGGAACATTTCTATTTTGTAGTTGCTGATTGTGAAATGGCCACAAGAGACCCTAAACGGTCCTACTTACAGCTGAGGTAGGCTAGGTTTGAGGAAAGGGTCACTTTCGGCTCCATTCACTGCCTTGGTTTTGCGTTGCTTTGGCTCAGAGTTAGTGGCGGGTGCTTGTGAGTTGTTGGACAAAGGCGGTTTCCTCTTGGCCAGTAGTTTCCTCTGCCTCTCGATGTCCTCCCTTTGTTGATTTATCGACTCTTGCTGTCTGAAAAGGCCAATGGGGTTTTGTTAAATGCCAAACATTTTTAAAACAAGCCAAGCGGTTTGAGCAAATACTTGCAGCAAATGAAAAATAAATGATGAAGGGGGGACGTGCAATGTTTGAATAGTCTCTCACTTGACGAGGTTCTGGAAGGCGTAGCCGTCCGTCCACTGCTCGGTGAATGATGCGCCGTGTCTCACTGTGGTGAAATGGCCCAAACGCAGCCGATCCTGCATGCTTTTCTCTCGACAGGCCTGCTTCTCTTGATTGCTCTGTTGAGCCAGAACAAACAGAGGTTAGCAATTAGCCCTGCATTAAAAAAAAAAAAAAAAAAAAAACATGGACGTTACGATGTACCTTTTCTATAAGTAGTTTCTTGCTCATGGTGATGCATTTATTCAAGCGTTCCTTGTATTTTTCAAGTAACTTTTGTTGTTCGTCTATCTGTCTCCTGAGATCACAGTTGGCCTATAAAAGGAAGCAATTCAGTCATTACCCAGACAAATCAGTTTTGCCATTCAGTTTCTTTTTAGCAGAGCGTGTAAAGTTCTTTGGCTAAAATTCCGAAACATACCCGTAACAAATCATCTATTCTCCCCTCCTTCTTCTCAAGGTCGAGATTCTTCGTGCTTTCAAGGGCAGCCAGCTTCAACACTGTGAGATCAGTCTGGTTGGCAAAGGAACGAAAATGTGGAAACGATTAGACAAAAGTGGCTTAAAAAGAACTCCGAAATGGCGAGACGACCCAAAAAGAGTCCCTCACCTGCACAAATTTCGTCGCCAGTTGTTTTGGATGTGCCATGTGCTCACCAAAGAACAGACTGGGAGGTGAGGAGCTATTTTGTCTACCCTGGAACTAACGAGATAGTGTTTGTGTTGAGAAAAACAAAGTCCCAATGAAGCAGAGTGTGGGTGGATATTTTGGACCAAACTTACAGCAGTGCCCTGAGCGGAGTGCGAGTGAGAATTCTGAGGCGAACGAATCACTGGCGGGAGGCCTCTCACTGGGCTGGAGCCATTCCCTGCCTGGAACTTCAAGGGAAAAAAAATAGGACAGACTTTAAAAAAAAAAAAAAAAAAATGCCATTGGAGTAACAGATCTTTTTGTTTCACCGATGTGATTTTTTTCCTTTTGAAGCATCAAGAAATAAAATCGGGAGCAATTCCTTCAGGGGTTTGTTACAACAAAGATGGAAAACTTACATCAAAATAATCACTTATTTTGGGGCCCCGCGCAGTTGTCTTTCCTGTGGAGCGGAGAAATAATTTAAAGTGATATTAGCTGTATTTATTTTTACATATACAAGAGAGTAATAAAATGATCCTTGCCTTGGCTACTCTCCGACTGAACATCAGGTTTTCTTTTTCTGCCTCTGGGTGTTTCAGACTGCTTCTTCTCTGGAGTCTGAATAGAGAGATAAGATTTCATTTGGTGAAAAAAAAATATGACACAAACTCACTTGGAAACGCAACACAATGGGAGCCGCTTCGGCGTGATTTGTCTTTATAAAAAATTGACATTCAGTTCAGCAATTAAGATTATATTTCAGTTGACCCAAAACTCACCGAGTAAGCTGGTGAACCGCCTCTTTTCACATCTGAGCTCTGAAAATAAACAGAAAAATATTAGACCAAAAAAAAACAGAATTGTTTTATTCTCAAAGGTCAATTATCTGGCCTGGCATCTTTTTGACGTAACTGAGGTGGAATGATACCACCAGAATTCAGTAAATAAAATGCTTCAAATATACCTCTGATTCTTTGTCACTTGAAGATCCCAAGCTTCCAAAACTATGGTTTGAACATTCATTAGCGGTCAAACCCTAGAATGAAAAATGTCTTCAGTCAGATCACACACCAGCACAAATGATGCCGATTGTCTGATTCCATAAATCGAGGGCTCACTTTGGCTCCTCCACTTGTGCTCCCAGTGCTGCCACCGGTGCTGCCGCTGACCCCGCCCATGAAACGAGCCTCCAGCAGCTCCTGTCTGCGGGGGTCCAGGCTGTGCAGCTCCTCCATGGCGCCTGCAAACATTAGCGACAATTCACAGCACATCTGGGTTACCACCAGAGAATATCGTTCAATTGGAGCCCTAGAGGACACACAAGAGCAGACGACCGCAGGGTTGGAATAAAAGCAATAATCATACTTGCGCATCATCAAGTATACCTTTTGGTCATATTTGAACCGAATCACATTGCTAAGCACAAATGTCACGTGAGGACCAGGCCCAATATTTTGACAGTAAGTCAAGGATGAATAATTAATTGTTATTGCACGAGCTCCCAGGGCACCAGCATCTCTGCAGCCTCAGTGAACCTGCGCGATAATGATGCGACCATTTTGTATCTGCGCATGAGGCTGGACAGTCAGTGGCTTTGCAAGTAGAGGAAATATAAAACCAAATAATAGGAAGACAGAAAAGGATAGCGTACTAACTGATTACAACATCCACATACTACAGTGTTAAAACAAATGTATAATTGCTGCTTTCCAGATTTTTTTCCTGCAGCAGTGTACCACAATGTCAACAAACGAAAACAATTAGAAGGGTGGGGAACCAACAAATTTGGGGAAGGGACAATGCGACCGAGGTTGATAAATGTTACAACCAATACGGTTACGGTTTAGGTAAAAAACAATTAAAGACCAAGCCACCACATCTCTGTTGCTTTTTCAGTGAGACAATGGAAAGAGTCGAAAATAATTTGAACAAAGGAGGGAGGGTGCATATTGACTGCTACCAAGAAGATTTCTAAACAACTTGCTGACTCATTACTTTTTGCTGGCTACTACAGCTGTTGCAATAATTTACAACTGATACCACTGGTGATTGCTGCTGCTAAAGTCAATAAAAGTGCTCGGCTTTTCTCATGAAGGTGATTATCTTAACAGTTTAAATGACTGTTTATACGGCAAACATAACAATGCCATTTTTTACACGTTCTCCAAAACGTGGGTCTTCATTCTTCCATCCAGGTCAGCGTCCTGCATCTTTGAAATGTCTCCCTGGTTCAACACACTGATTCAAAGCTAGATAATGATATAGACATAAAATATGCCACACACCAGACCCCGAGAACCAGGATTGAAGACCCCTGCTCTAAAGGAAAAATGTGACAGGAATAAAACCCCGTTGCCTTTTGACCCAGTAAGTTTCCGACACATTAATACAAATAGCTATGTGTTTTTATAAAGGTTTGCCCCGAAGGCCTCTGTGTACGAGAATTATCTATTTTAAAGCCCCTGCTGGAACAAGTGGTTGAACCCTTAGAGCCATGCCTGTGAATGTCATTTTAACGCCATGCTGCTCAGCAGATTGACCACCTGTTTATGGCAGAGACACTTGAGAAAGTCCTAAAAAGCTCTGGCATTAATTAATGGCCCACTTCCAGCAAGTTCATTGCATTGGACGTGTAACTATGATACAACTTTGACTATTAGGTATTACTTTTTCTTTCAACACTGTAATCGCATTGAGAATCTCCCCCATTTGTGTCAACATTTACAGGAAAAGACAAGAGGGGTCCAAGAGAAGCAGGATGCAGAGGCCAAACGTGTTGACGTCAAACTTAAAATGGTGTCAATTAATGGCTTTGTAGCAGTGACATCCGAGTTAGCAAGTTACTCTTGGCTGCTTTGATAAGTCATGTTAGGCCAAAGTCATTTTTCATCTCAAGCATTAGCAGCATATTGCAGCTTGGTGCAAATAAGACGTCACGTTGTGACACGACAATCGCCACACAATGGTGGATGCCCACCTACATGCAAGCATGCCAACTACTGATCGAGACATCGGTAACTATCAGCAGACATTTGCTTTGTCCCCACCGTTGTTTCCCCCTTTTACCTTCATCGTTTACTTGAACATCTCGTGCAAAAGGTGCACGCTTAACATGGCTGCGTGCATCCAAAACAATCGCGACCTTTCCTACTTATAAATACTTGTCCACCATATGCGTGCAATTTTTTGAAAGATAATGAAAATCCGGAGCTCTGGAAAAGACGATGCTTTGATGTTGCTAGCTAGTAGCCCAAAAAGCCTCAATGGACTTTGGAGCCGACATTCTGCTAACATTCACGACTAAGCGTCCGTCGTCTCGCTTCAATTCCCTTCCCGTTCTGCCTCGCACAAAAAACAACACGCAGAGGGGTAACGCAGGTATTAATCTTCCCAATAATGTTCCAAAATACCTTCAAGGGCCTTCAGCAGCGCCGTGGTATGTTCCTGAAAACACGGTCAGTGTTGAGGACGTGGAGAGCTGGGACCAAAGATGGCGGCCCCTCCAAACTTCCACTACTTTGGACACTCATCAAGCTACTTTTCTCCCGTGGAGTTGACGCCCCAAGCCCGGTACATCGCCTCACCCGCCGGCGGTGGAATTTGCCACCGTAGAAAGGTGATAAAAAAAAGTTAGTGGAGGATAAAACCTCTTGATGCCTTAGTACGTGCGGTGTGTTAAGTGTGTGTACTAGTGTGTCTTGTCGTGGGCTTCCTCCTCGGTCTTCAAGTGGAAGACGACGTCACGCAGCGTGTGCAAAAAAAAAAAAAAATCAAGTTTATGTTTTTTGTTTCGTATCAACAACGAATAAATGAAACATTCACCACTTCGAAATATTAAAATAAATACTGTTTTTCATGGCAAAATACACGATTTGTGCAATTTGGTATACACAATACAAACAACAAAACCTATTTTTATCAGTGCTTCTCAATTTCTTTCTGTTATACCTCCCAGTGGAAGGAAAAACGGACAAATCAGGAGGTCCTCGAAATGATGAATATGAAAAGATCACTCCTCAATACAGTACGAAAAAGACAGATGAAATTCTTTGGGCACACCTACAGAACAAAGGGAATAGAACATCTCAGCGCAACAGCAAAGATTGAGGGAAAGAGAAGCAGAGGACGCAAACGACAAATGTATGTGGACAGCCTCAATGAATGGGCAACTCATAAAGAGCTAACAAACAACCAGTTCATGAAAGCTTCGGATGACAGAGAAGAATGGAGGGCCATGGCCGTCAATGCCTGTTCCAGGCAAGACACCTGATGATGATGATGACACCTCCCAAAAAGTAGATTTTTTTGTGTCCCTCCAACTCTACACCATAACTATCAATTATATCATTTGTCTATACAATTTTTACAAGTACCCCGATACCATAACACTGTAAAGAAAACCAAAAAACAACTTTATACAAAACAATAGTGGGAGACAATGATCACCAGCTCAGTGGCCTTGGGGTAGAGTGTCCACCCTGAGACTGGAAGGTCGTGGGTTCAAACCAAGGCCGGGTCATACCAAAGACTATAAAAATGGGACCCATTTCTTCCCTGCTTGCCACTCAGTGTAAGGGGTTGAAATGGGGTGTTAGATCACCAAATGATTCCTGAGCAGAAAATACCTGTTCTTAATCCATCTCAGGGGGTGGCCATTTTGACACTTGATGGCGACTGAAAATGACATCACAGTTGCTCAAGTCCAAAGTATAAAAGTAAAGAAGCGCTTTAAATGACACTAAAAGAATGTGCATGACAGGGTGTTAACAGGGTGAACTTGGATGTAATTTCCTGTATTTGCTCTGCATCCACACCCGGTGCATTGAAACTTTTTTCCCTCTGTTAACTTGAATTCGTCGATCCTCCAGATTCTGAACTTCCTCCAATCCAGCGTTGGTAAATAAAGCATTAACTTCATCTGTGAACATTAAAGACAGTCAAACGGGGCTGTCGTTTATTAACGTGAACAACAAGGACCGATTAAGTAAGCATATCATTGTCGTTTCTTACCTTTTGTAAAAAAATAAACACAAGTACCATCTCCTCGCGCGTAGAAATTGTCTGACAAGCACCGACCTGATAGCAAAAATACGACACCTATTAATAGACTACGTCCACGCAAGCCATTATATAAAGAACACTGTCGTATGTGTCCAACAAATCCATGACTCACCCTTCTTAAACCTGAGTTGTGACAAATCATATCGTCCATAATCCCGAAAAAGGAAAATCCCTCCAAATTTCAGGTAGGAGGATAACCTGTTAACGACTCCTTGCATCCTGTTGATGAGATCTCATTTACTGACCAGAAGTGGGCTTTTAAGTCTGCTATATTTATGCTAACACCATACTCAAATAGCTTCTACTGCGTTTTTGCAGTCGACTTCACCCACCTGTCTGGGTGAATGGAGGAGAGCACAAAAACTGCAAGAATGACATCCAGACTCTGTAGAGGAAAGGGAAAAGAACCTTCATCCTTACAAATATCATGCACAAAAGCGTGGCACACAGAGTGGTCGTAGTCGGGATGACTCTATGAGAGGGGCACAAAAGAATTCATTTTATTCAGTGTTCTCTTTCCCAAGGTTATTTACTAGAGCATGAAAATGCATCAGACTTGTTACCTTCAACAGCTCAATAGCACATGGGGAGAAATCACAACAGTATAAAAATGCACTGTTTTCCCTGTGAACAAAATTAAAACTTAATGTTAATAATATACTCAGAAGATATCAAATATGAATTGCAGGACACTTACTTGACATGATTAAGAATTGGGAATACACTGTTGCCAACCCCACATCCAACCTATAAAAATATACAGTTTAGTTGCATAACTACACCTTTGATAAAAATTAACCTTTTTATTATTTATATTTATCATCATTCACAAAATAGTATTTTGCAAAAACCTCCAATATCCTGAAAGAGGCGTGTTGTCCAGGGTAAGTCAGTCCCATGATTTCTTCATTTTTTTGATGATCTGAAGTACAGTCAAAGTGTGTACGGCTGTGGCGTTGCTGGTGTTCAGACTCCATCTCTCCTTCAAAGCCCCTCTCTTGGCTTTTGGAATCAGATGGAAGAAGTTCCGGGAATTCCAAAAGCAGCCACTTGCGATCTTTGAAGAATTTATCCTCGTGGAGCTCGTAAAACCTATCCCAGTAGTGGTGAGCTTCTGTATCGAATTTGCCTGTGACATTTAAGAATAAGGTCACTTTTTTTCTAATTTCAAGGCTGATAGCTTTGAAATTTGATATTAAACACAAATCTTGCCTTGTTCCCCTAATGGAACGTGCACCTTGGAGTTTTCAGCAGCTTTTAGTTGTGCATTATGTTTGTCCGCCTCTGTCCACTCCACAAGATCCCTAAACAGTAAGAATTACACAACTACTGTAAACATATAAAGGAAACAAGACACATTGCACACATTAGATTTAAAAAAAAGTATTTAAAGGTTGGACTTTAATCATATTTCTGTCATTACTGACCACATATTGTGCTTATAGATGTCATCAGGGTTGTTCAAAATTCTTGACCCCAGTGGAGCTGAGGGTCTTCCTATTGTGCTCTTCAAACGTGTAGACACTCTGCTGATGACTCTCTCCAGTGTGGCTAAATCGAGGCTCCGAAAGTGATGCATTTATTCTGAAGGAAAAAAAAACCAACAACAATATTTTAGTTAACAGATATTTGAGCAAGTTTGTACGATGATTTCGTTCTTTATTTATGCTTACACTTCCTACCAGGTGGTGTCAGCAGTGAGTCTTAACGTTGTTGAGTCGACGTATATCGTAGAAAGAAGCAGACCAGCTACCAAAACAAGACCAAGGAGGCACAAGTAAACTAAACATTCATCCAAGGATACTACGGTAAACCATTACGTCATTAAATGTACCTTTACCGTTTTGTTCTTGCCGATAAACTGGATCGAAAGCCTTTCAACCCGATCTACCCGATTCAGTCTGCTATGATGCCTCTTAACTTAAGCTAAGGTCGCTAATTGAATGTAGTCGTGTTTACGATACAAAAAGAGTGTTCCCAGACCCCAGATCTTCTGAACACGGTTGGTTCAAAGTTATTAAAGTGAGAAAAAAATACCATAATCACCCGATTTGGCTGTAATGTGGAGTAGCAGGCACCTGCTTTTGCGCATGCGTACATGAGCTCGTTTGTGTGTCGCTGGATTGTGACGTAATACATCAGTGCCAATGGGAAGTGGGGTACATTTTTTGTTTACCTTTTAAAATGCCACAGTCGTTATTTATAACACATCAGGTATTTTTAATAATAAGTCATGTTATTTGTTATTATTTACTTATTCTTAACTCATTCAGTCATTCTGCATGTATAAGATGCTGAATCAGGATCAGAATTAAGATCAGGGGATGTTTGAGAATATTTGTCATTTTTCACGTCCTGTGTGTTGTTAGTCACCTAAATGTTGAACAGTGGCTGTGATGTACCGAAGTCAAATTCCTTGTTTGACACGCTCAAACATGGTGAATAAAAACTCTTGAATCTTGCATCTTGAAAACACTTTTCTTGCAGATACTCTATTGAAAGGTTGGAAGAAATGCTACTAGATGATGGCGCTTTACTGGAGAAAAAAAAAAGTAAATGCTGCTGAGGTGCTGAGCTGGAGAGAACGAGGTATCGGAGATGGTGGGACACTAACAAGGCTCAATACAAAGGTCCTGAGAGCCATACTTTTGGGGGTAATGCAAAACAAAATACAATAGCACTTATTTGCTGCTGTATTTTTTATTCATGTTAATTTTTTTTATCTGTTGCCATAATACAGGATAATAGGAATTTCTGTGTAGCGTGGGGCAATACCTCCAAATCCGCAATATTGTATGAAAATGGTAAAATTTACCTGGAAAATTACCTCGAGTGCTTTAGCTGGTGAGTACAACATTTAATCATTTTATTATCATTAGCATTGCAGAGATTATTTATTGTCAACTGACAACAGTACTTTTCTAACAGTGTTCATTCCAAGCCTCACGCTCTCTACGAGTTGCCAAAGCGATCTAAAAAGGAAAAGTTTCAAGATACCTTGCTGTGCCAAAGCCCACTTGTAAGTCGATGCCCAAAACTAAACTTGATCGTCACTTCATCTCTACATTTATGTTGAATCTGTTTTGTTGGCAGGAATCCACATTAGCGTCTCCTTCCGATCAGAAGCCCAGCCTCTTGTGCTTGACAGCCAATAATTGGTTGTATCGCTTAGCAGACTCAACGGGACAGGAGCTGGAGAGAGTTTTCCTTTCTTCAAAACACAAATTCGGGTTAATTAGCTTTTTGTTTTAGGCTATTGAAAAAAAAGTATACAGGCTTCATGTTGCTATTCTTGCTATTTTTCTTTAGGTACATAAACTGGGATGTTTCTCAAGAGCTATTTTATGTTAAATCAATTCTAAACAAAAGCACATCCCTACAGCAGCAGGTAAAAACTATTTTGTCATTTGGTTAGAATTCCATAAATAGATTGTATATTTTCAAAATAAAAGTCCAGCCCTAAGGGTGATTCGCTGCAATAATTCCTTCATTTTTGTTCTTTTTTGATCAGGCCGGTACCGCCCAGAATGCTGTGATGCATTTGGCCATATTCCAAGTTTTCCCTTTACAAATTGTGGCCATGATGGAAATCAACAAGCAGGTGTGCACGCTAGAGAGCATACTTGCTCTTGTAACATGCTGTGAATATCGCAAGGGTGCAGTATTTAGTGCCCTGTTTCATTTTCTGCAGGTATTCGGGAACGGCATAACTGATGTCGATTTATCTCAGGGTGTCCTGGCTGTGTCCTACAGCAAAAAAGCATTGAAGCTGTTTAGCTTTGAGCACATTCTGAAAAAGGTGTGTATGTTCTATTAATTCTTTAAATAATATGCCTGGTGATGATTGACCAGAAAATTTAAAAAAAAATGAAATAGCCATAATATACTGTATATTTTGGAGGAAACTATTTTGAGATTGTTAACAGCAACTAAGTGGTTTTTTTTTGTGTAGTACCTGGTGGAAAAAATAACGCTCGGAAAGCCAAGTTCACTCCTCAATGGCAAAACAGTGGGAGACGTTCCATTTGGCATTCCGACAAATATCCACATTACAGGTACGTTTAATCCTCTGTAATAAAGATTTGGTGAAGACTCTTGGCCAAGAAGGAGAACTTTTTTTTTTTTTTTTTTAAATGACACAGATTGCCCTCCGGTGCTCTTTGAGGTGTCTTGCTCCAGCAATGGTGTTCAATTTGGAGGCTTTCCTTGGCATTACATTCACACACCACCAAAAAAATGTCACCAAGGGACTCACCACTTCCGCTCACTCAAAGACAGCACTCTGGTATCAAAAACTCAACTTTTAACACCACATATGAATAAATATTGTTTCTTGGAACTCAAATGTACTCAACAATGCTCAGCACCTGAAGGAAAATGTCAGACAGATTAAGTAGGGGGAGGTGCCAGTTGTTTACATACCTTCTTGATAGCTTCCTCCCTGAGCTGCATTGTATGCATCATAATGTTCCCAAGCTAAAAGACTCCCCCCCTCCCTTTTTAAAATCAATTTAGGCCGTTAACGGAATACAGAATATGGACTGTTGCGCTCTAGAGAGCGATATGATTTTCTTCCATCCTGATGAATCAGGAAGAATCATTCACATGGGACCCAGCACCATAAAGTGAGTAGGACATAGAAATACTTCAATATAAAGTACGCATACATAAATGAATACGTTTTAATTTTTTCCCCTCCTGCCAGCGTTCTTAAAATCCTCGGTGAGCTCAACAGCGAATTGCCGTCAAAGGTAATAGAAGATTTCTCAATAGTGACGCAGCGGAACGAGATTGTAAGTGCTTTGCTTTGGTTGAAATGAAGAGTTTTAAGAGTTATTTATGCTCCTGTATAATTTAAAAAATATATATCCTGCAGCCTTCCTCGCAAGTCACTGTCACCTCTTCAGGCCGCACAGTGAAGAGACGATTTCAGCAGCTTGATGATGACTGTTTTTATGAGGTACGAAAAGACTTTGAGCTCCAGACTCTCTTCAGAGAGAGACTTGCCATTATTATTTGATCGCACAAATGTTTCTTTCAGACTTTCCGGACGGTAATATATGAGGACGAGCTGGACCTTTTGGCAGTGGTGGTCACCACCAGCAGCCAAGAGAGGGAGGGACACGTTCGGATCCAACTGCACGACAACCAGAGCGGACAGTTACTGAAAACTGTCGAGCTGCTGGAACCTTGGGATGAGGTGAGTATCCGTCCGCACGTGAACATGCAACGACATGAACTTTCATTTTTGCTTTCAGACTTTCCGACATGATCTGATCTTCGACAAGGACACGATAGCTCATATTGTACATCGGAACAGCGACGTTGGCTGTTACCTTTACAAACTCAAGACTGACACCAGATCTTTTCCAAAGTAGAATTTGGCATGTTTTTCATTGTTCCAATCTGTTACTTTGTACAGTATACTGGATTAATTTGTATGTTTTATTGAAATAAAACATTGTCATACTGTTACTAAAATATTTGAAGATGTTATTTTGATCACTTGTTCAAACTTATTTTACCATCATTATTTTTTATGCTGGTTTTTAGTAGATAGATGGATCTATTGATTGAGCCAACATATACTTTGTTTTAAAAAAGGAATAATTTCGTTTTTTGTATGCTTCAGGTTTTTTTTGGGGGGGGGGTTATAAAATTTGTGTCATAAGTGGGAAAGTAAATACTGGTGAGTTTTGTAAGCTGCAATTAGAAAACGCCCCTCCTCCGAGGATTTTTTTCAGCCACCCGCGACGTGACTCACACTCAAGTCTGTCCACAACAGCCTGCAACTCTTCATCATCGTCTTCGTCATCCCGATCTCCGGAGAGACCAAACGAGACCAATATGGAGAATTACAAACTATTTTTGGTCACCTTGTCGTCTGCCGCTTTGTTCGCCGTTCTCGCTATCATCTTCGTGTTACGTTGGGTTTTTCACTTTCAAAATGGTCTGGCCTGGGACGGGAGACAAGCAGAGTTTAACTGGCATCCCGTGTTAAACATCAGCGGGTTTATCATCCTGCAGGGTCTGGGTGAGTTGTGCTTTCCATTCTTAGTTCTCCGGCCAAAGAAATTTGGACGATTTGATATTACACAATTGCAGAAGTGCGTGGAAGGAAGGAGGCGTGGCCGTTTTTAGCACGCCGTTCAAGAACACGTGCAGCGGTGCAATGTTTCAAAACTCGTTTGTGGAGGAACCGCGCAATATACTAGAATTACTTTGACACGCACTTGAGTCTTTCAGAAGGATGTGAAACAATAGACATTGTGAGATTTGGTTTCTACTCAACCCAAACAAGATTTTCCAGTTTTTGTCTAACTTTGCTTTGCTTTAACTTACACAGAAATAAAAGATCTTGTGAAAATAAGTTCTTCCTTTTGTCAATATTTGTACGTCATGTACACATGAACTTTACTAATTGAACATCTTGAGTATTTCACACATTTTTATATCATATGAGACTATAAGTAAGCAGAATAATTTGCAAGTCAAGAGGACAATTCTTTTTTTCTCTCACAACATGAAACACACAAACATGAAACACTTCAAATGACTTTCTCTCTTCCAGCCATCATCGTGTACAGACTACCATGGAGCTGGAAGTACAGCAAACTCACTATGAAGTTTATCCACGCAAGCTTGAACCTGGTGGCCTTCGTTTCTGCTATAGTTGCAACAGTGGCAGTTTTCGACTTTCACAACACCTCCAAAATCCCCAACATGTACAGTCTGCACAGCTGGGTGGGCCTGGGAGCTGTCATACTCTACGGTCTACAGGTGAATGCATTCTTTTTTTCCTGTTCTTTGTATAATTAAAATGCGACTATATCTTTATGCAGCTCGTCTTAGGGGTCGGCCTGTATTTGATTCCATTTACACCCATATCCTGGAGAGCAGCCTTTATGCCCGTTCATGTCTACTGTGGCCTGTTCCTCTTCACCTCCGTCATCGCTGTGGCACTCATGGGCATCACTGAGAAACTCATATTTGGCCTGTAAGTACAGAAAACAGCTTCACTAAGCTTCACTAAACAGTAAATGTAACTTTGTTTTACTTATCTCTTCCTAGGAGTAACCCCAAGTACAAAGATTCGCCCCCAGAGGCGGTTTTTGTGAACATTCTGGGGCTCTTTCTGGTGATTTTCGGAGCACTAATCCTGTGGATTGCCACTCGAAGTTCTTGGAAGCGGCCCAGTGAGCATAGTCTGCATTCCAACGAGGACGGTGAGGATCGCGTAAAAGTGGGTCCAACCCTGTCTCAACTCTCAGAAGAAGCAGAGGGTGAAGGCTTTGGGGAGATCCGAAGGAGAAATAATAAACTTGATGATCAGGTCAACTGAATTTCAATATAAATTGCAACTGTCTCCAGTTTACGATGAATGTACATTCATTTTCCAATAGTCAATAATGCTGTATTTTCGTTCATATGTGATAAATGTCATAGTTTTCTTGTATATTGTAGATGTTGAATTTGTTGCACTATGACCATGTTAAAAGGGCTCTCATAAATATGACAAAACTAGCCACGATTCTCAGATTCTCTTGTATTGTTCCATCTTTCAATTATTAAAATATCATTTGAGTAATTCTACAATAAATATTTGCAGATTCTAATGTGACTCTCTTTACCGTGTATTGTAATAGTCGTCTGTTTTGTCCCTCTGCGGTTGCCGTACGTGGCATGAAACTGGATTGTTTTGCTTTATGGTAAAGATCCACCGGCCCCGAACGGAGTAAAAGGTTCGTATACTACCAAATGTTTCTACTCGAGTTGTAGTAGCATGTACTTGTTAAATTTAGCTTAATTTTATAGTTTGAGTTGGCTCTGAGGCTTTATTTAGCCGCCGATCATTTGATCGGTTAGCGCATGACAGCCCTGCGGACCTAGATAGCTGTCAATGCTAATTGCTAATTCGATAATCGCTGGATTCCGCTAGATCTCGTTTTACTTAAACGACAAACTTCTAGTCTGACATGTGTATGTATGTTGTGCTACAGTACGCGTTGTATACATAAAGTTATGACAGCAAATTAGCCGATCTTAGCAGGGAATGCTAACAGTAGCTGTGATGGAGAGAGTTCAAGTTGAAGCAGAATCGAAGCAAAGCTGGGATCTCAATATTTGATCGAACATTTGTTATGAAATTAACAAGTGAAAATACGCGTATCTGCACTATCAAATGAAAACCAGTTGGCTTTTTGATAAAGAGGCTCGTAGGGGTCAAATTGTAGTTACCGACTCCACAGGGTGGGGCTTTAATCATTGCTGTACTCCGGAATTGTCTGATCTCGAGTTTTCTGTTCAATAGAAATAGTTTAAAGGCATGCATTTTTTCAGGAATCTGCACAATACAATGAGATCCAATAGGAACCGAATAAGAGAAGCTGCGTTGATCAAAATCTCTGTTCTACAAGTGTACCACATTGAAAAAAATATGATCTGAAATCTATGTGCTGATACTATTCACTCAGCATTTATTTATTTTTTTCTCTCTCTTATGCTATGCAGCTGCAGCATCATGTCTGACAAAAGCGAACTAAAAGCGGAGCTTGAAAGGAAGAAGCAACGCTTGGCCCAAATCAGAGAGGAAAAGAAAAGAAAGGAAGAGGAACGCAAGAAAAAGGAGGTTAGTAAATTTGACACAATATTCTCTTGAATTGGTGACATCTTTTTTTTCCCACTGTAAAATAGGCAGATCAAGTGAAAGATACTGCCGTTCACCATGAAGAGTCTGACTTGGAGAAGAAGCGCAATGAAGCTGATGCCCTGCTACAGAGTTTTGGTATCGCCTCAGATGTTTCTGTCGGTATGTGGCTTATCTAGTGAATACTTCCAATTTCATTCTTGTATTGCATCAGTCTCACTTTCTGTCAGTTGAACTAATGTTTTTTTTCCCAGTATATGCTAACAGATCCTTGTCGCTTTGCAAACAGCAGGGGGCAGTACAGCTCTATTAAACAAAACGTCCCTTAGCCTATAATTTATAAAACACAAATTATAATCTTGTTTTATTATTCATTCTGATATCACGGCATTTATTTAAAAAATATTTGACTTAAATTAGCACGTCCAAGTTCCTGGCCGTATTTGGAAACCAAGTTTGTGTTAGCAGTACAACTGCATCAACACAATACTATTGTGGCCATCATCATGTTATAGAAATATCTTTTTGTGTTTATTTCTTTCTGTAGCCGCTCCTCCCACGTCTCCAACTGCTAAATCGGCAGACACCTTAAGCGAGACGGGGAGCCAGGACTCGGATGGAGCTCCGGGACCAAGGTACAGAGAAGAAATTTACTCCAGCCGTTTGCTCATTTATTAGATTTACATGCAGTTGATTTAGGAATTAACAAAAAAACAGGCTGTTGTGATGCCTGGGGGACTTCTTAACCTCTAATTAGAGCTCCTTCCCTAGGCTGAAATTCAAGCTAGTCCCATCAGACCCAAGGAGCCCCCCTCCGCTCCGACCCCCTTTAACGCGTTGACTCATTTCCCTCACCCGGCACGGCCATTTCCTACACACATGGAGGTCATGTTTTCTCCCCGAGGCTCAGCTTGGATTCACGTTAACACTTTGTGTCACACACTCGGAAGTTCTTTTTTTTTTTTTCTCTCTCAGATCCCCCCCCCGCTCCCTTACCATGTGTGGGAGCGTTCACACCTCAAAGTCAATCAATGAGGAAGTGTAATTGAATTTTCAAGCAAGATCAAATTACAACCCCTTTGTTACTAAAAAAGACCTAAAGTTGTATCCAGAACCAGAAGTTCAGAAACGACAAATATTTACAGACTTTTTCCCTATATGAATGTACTCATTTTTGTGTCTCCCCAATCCTTCCTTTGTAAATGTGCATGTTTTGCTAACTTTGTTTCCTTTCCTGGTTTGTGCTGGGTCGTGCGTCTCACTAATGCCGCCTTGTTGCTGTGACACTAACCAGGACTCTACACTGGGACTCTGACCCGTCTACTCTTCAACTTCATTCTGATTCTGAGCTGGGGTACTGGACACTCTCTTCTCTCCTTTCCTGGTCATTTTCCCTTCTCTCAATCTACGGCATGATTACTTGTCACGACTCACGTTTTGCATGCGCAAGATATGTTAACATTGGTTTTGTAAAACTAATCTGAGCCACTTGCCATTCCATCTGAGATTTTTCTGGTAAGGAGTTGAAATTGTCGACTGTTGCTTGTGTAGTGGTTTGAGTGGTTTTCTGCTTCTAGGCGGGGCGCTTCCAAACTTGGAATGGCCAAAGTCACTCAGGTGGACTTCCCTCCACGGGAGACTGTGTCTTATACAAAAGAGACCCAGACACCTGTCATGACACAGCAAAAAGAAGGTAAGGCGATTTTTAAATAACCTTTAGATTTCTTTTGAAGAGATCAGAAATAAATTGAGAACATTAAAAAAACGATTGATGCACAAATGCTCCGATACTATGACACTGATACCGCTTTGCTAGCATAACATACCTTTCCCAGCAGGTAAAGTTGGAGCCGTGTTAGCAAAATTAGACATCAGAAAGAAAAAATGAAAATAATGATTTCAGAATATTTTTTGACCAACCCCTAAGACCAGAGTCAACTAATGTTCCGGAAGTGATTGTGAGCGAACCCTAAGATGAAAGTACAGGAAAAAAAAAATCCTCCACTCTCGTCCATTTCGAGATGTCCTAACTATCTCCAAGCTCTTACAAATTCACCGTCTGGCGCAAGTCTGTCATTATGCTTGTCTGCTTGATTCACTTGCATCATTGAACGCATCCATTTCGCCGTCCTTGAAAGCCTGCTTAGGATTTTAAACATCATGGAAGGGCTGTTGGGTCAAGAGTTATGTAGAGAAAACTGCGCTGACCCAGCAAGAGAAAAAGATCCAATTTAATAATAATAAAAAAAATCCCTCAGCAGAAGAATAATTCACATCACTCTTTATGGCTATTGTAAAACATTGTTAAACAAAGATGGATTCGAGCAGCTTTGAATCCCGCTTCGCCTCGCAGCCGCCGTGTAATCATTTCATCAAGTCCCTCGCTTCCCTGTCTTCTCTCTCCACCGCACGTAACAAAACACATTTGGTGACATTGTGTGTGCGTTTTTTTAAAACATTTTTTGGCGTGGCTAAAACGAAGCCTGCACGTGTTGCCCCGCCCCTCAACAATTATCGATTAGCTAGTTAGCTAGTGCTGTGCTTAATTTACAAACTTTCCAGGGATTATAATCTTTTCAATGAAGGCTGCTTCATCTCTATCTGATTTTTAAAAAATACCCTAATTTTAACACCTCCAGTTTCCTAAACGCATGTTTGTTTGCCTGTTGATGGTCGGAGTGATTCACAATAAGCAGAATCGGGGATCCGTTCCTTAACGAGAGGCTGTAATTACCGATGACGATGTCACGCTGGAGTGTGAGGTGCTAATGGGGTGGCGGCGCTCCGGCGCAGAGCTACAAAAAGCTTGTCACGCTTAGAAGTACGTGCGGCGGTTTAGTCAATCCGGCGTTTAATGGAATGGGATTGTTTTAATCACTCTAGATTCCGAGCAAGGTCACAACTTCAACTCACAAAAGCCCTTTGTGGCCTTCTCAGCTCAAGTGCCACTTTAGAATTTAGTTGCCTTTTATGCACTTAGTGGTTAAATACCTATTGTGTGAAGAGATGTGGGTAGGTTCTCGCTTTGGAGGGTCGTTATGATTTACCTATTGGTGGTTGTGCACATAATTGCTACTTTTTTATCAATGAACATGCTCCATGTAGAGCAGAAGTCTTGGGACAGGTCTTTTTAAATACATCAAAGTCTCTCCCCGACCCTAGATTGGGTTTTTTTCCTGATTAGTTCTGATTAGTTTCAAGCCACAATAAATATTTTTATTTTTTTAATGCCAGTATTATCCGACCAATCGGCTTTTTTCTGTTGCGTAGTTTGCACTGGCTTTTTTTCCTGATCTGTAAATGTTGCAATGTCTTTTGAAAGGATTAATCACCGTCTTTTGTCTAAAGGGAGAAAAGGGCTGTTTAAAAGCTTCTTATTTGTGGAGACAAGAAATTATCTTCCCCACTGCGTCTTTGGCTGATTAGCCCGGATGGCAAAAGGTTGCAACGTAACAAGCCCGCTGTCTTTGCAAAGCGGCTCGCGCGCGCCGTCGCTTTCAGACTTTCGTGCCGAGGAAGAGGAAGACACCTGCGGCTCGTCGGGGCAAAGGTCGTTTTGTTGTATTCGTGAACATCACTGGCCGTGTTTGCCTTCACACAAGACCATCTTTGCACTCGCTCCCCCAAAAGCTTTTTTTTTTAAATTTCTTAAATGGCGCAAAAGGCGTAATAGGCTCCTTTTTTTAAAGGAGGTGTTGCTATATAGGACGTCAAAGACCCGGGTGAATTTTGTTAAATGTAACCCCCCCTCCCGCTTTCCTTCACTAGGCACTCCCCCCCCTCCCCAGCGGGGTCACCGGGATCACTAGCTTTTCTCCAAATGGCCATTTTGGCTGGCAGGTGCATTATACCCTTTATTTTCAGATTGTCTATCCGCTCCTAATGCCTGGCAGGTTGATTGCCGTGGCCGGCTCGCCTCGTCAGGGCTGACGAGTGCGGCCGGGTGATTACTGTTTTCCCCCCCAAGCCTGATTGAGGCCCTTGAAAGAAAACATTTGAACCTTCTCCCGTTGCTCGCAAAAGCATATGGCCCTTCCGTACCTTGAAACGACACGGGTCTTCAAAGCGATAAACTCATCAGCGTGCTCAATAACGTTCTTCCCAAAAGTGTTTCTTCTCTCCGTAAAGGGGATAAATCACTTCATAGGCAAAGTGACGGATGACATTATCATATAGATGATCTTGACGGGAAGGAAATCCTGCCGTGCCGTGCCGTCGTCTTACATTAGCCGTAAGCCCAAGATAAATCCTTGCAAGAACCGGCTATTATTTTTTCAAAACTCGGGCGGTATAGCGTCTTTAGGAGATGTGCTTTGAAAGAAGCTAGCGAGCAGTTTCCCAGCTGCTCCGGCCTGTAGTTTGTTGTACATTATCTGAGCTTGAATAGAAGTTTCAGGACCTCCTGCTAGGTTGGTAATTACACAGGGCGGGTGGGGGGCTTGTCTCGAAGCAGCAGAGCGGAAAACCTCTGTGCCCATCATCACCGTGCCACCTCTGAAGAACCTCAGACAATCCAGACGTGGCCATCTGCCTTTGCACCGTGCCGTCATCTGCTCCGACCAATGGGATGGAGCTCGGGCACCTGCTAGAAGGGGCCAACTAGTTTCCAGGACACAGAAGCGAGCGGCTACACTGACAACTCGGATCGCCTTTGAATGAGTCTCATTAACAGCTAGGGGGGAAAAAAAAAAAAAAACGGGCCGCCTGCGACAACAAGACACCCGCTGCGCCGTGTCCGTCGAACACAAATGACAACCTCGCCGCTTTTGAGACGCAGCATCCCTTTGAAAAGCAACGTCGAGCTTGACAGACCTAACAAATGCAAGGCAGAGATACCAAAAGTCTTTTGCGTTGGCCATAATCACCGGGAGAAGCTTTTTATTGAAAGAAGAGAATAGGGGATGTGAAAGACAGGTGAAAATTGGTGTCAGACTTTGTTCTCCCTTTCGAGTGTTTGTGTATAATCAGGGCCTACATTATTGTAAAACATGCTGCATTCATGAAAGGAATGTGATTATACTATTTTATGAATCAGCCTGCAGAAATGTGCTTTTAAAATGGACTTACTGTTTTGCAGATGAGGAGGAGGAGGAAGAAGTCGCTCCGCCGCAGACCGTTGTCGAGACACCGATCGAGAAGCCCGACCTCAATGAGGAAGAAGAAGGTAATCAAGCAACGGTGACGTCACACAATAATCAATCAAAACATTTTCACCAAACCCCCCCTCTCCTCCCCAGTGACTCTCCATGAACTGACCGAGGAGGAGAAATTGCAGATTTTGCACTCGGAGGAGTTTGTGAATTTCTTCGACCATAGCACTCGCATCATCGAGCGAGCTCTGTCGGAGCACGTGGACCTCTTCTTCGACTACAGCGGCCGCGACCTGGAAGAGAAGGAGGGGTAATCATCACATCCTAACAATCGACTCACGTTGAGCTTCCCAGGCGGAATTTCATGGACATGCTGTATTGTCATCTTTTTTTTTTTCCACAGTGAAATTCAGGGCGGAACAAAACTTTCGCTCAACAGACAATTCACAGATGAACGCTGGTCCAAGCATCGCGTTGTCACGTGTCTGGATTGGTCGCCTCAGGTCTCTCATTTTTTTTTGTCCACATAGTATCCAACATTACTTTGTCTACCCAAATAGAAGTTCGTGTCCAAAGCCGCGGCTAATTGGCTGTTAACTTTTCCCAGCCGTCATGTTTTATGATTACATAGCTGGAGTTTGACAGCGTTTACTTTGCAAGTCCCTCAGGAATGAAAGTTTAAGGTCCCACCCAAATTGTCACTTAGTCAAAGAGCGTAATGATTTGTTTCCTTTGGCGTCCAGAGTTATTTCATGCATGATTCCGCAATGACTTGTGACACTGATTGAATGCCAGCTTTTTTTTTTTCCTTCACGCTATTTACCTGCCTAGTGGGAAAATCCATGCCCTTACGATTTGTAATTGTGCAGACAAACTCTGCATTCCGCGTTGATTATTCAAGGCGACAAACGATTAATGGGTTACCTCACCCCCCACCAGTCTTCAGCCACTGTGTCATTCTGACAGATTTTTTTTTTCTTTTTTCTAGTACCCCGAACTTCTAGTTGCCTCCTACAACAACAACATGGACGCTCCTCACGAGCCAGACGGCGTGGCTTTAGTGTGGAACATGAAGTACAAGAAGACCACACCGGAGTACGTCTTCCACTGTCAGGTACTGAACTCACTTGGACCGTCTGAACAGTTATGGATTTGTGTAATCTCTAATCTTTTTGCTCCTCTTTCTGACAGTCTGCCGTTATGTCCGCCTCCTTCGCCAAGTTCCACCCTAACGTGGTCGTCGGGGGCACATACTCGGGCCAAATTGTTCTGTGGGACAACAGGAGCAACAAGAGGACTCCGGTGCAGAGGACGCCCCTATCTGCTGCCGCGCATACGGTAGCTAGCTTTTTAAGCTAACCTTGCTGTCTTACCTTCAGTGATTTTCTAACGTCGCTGTTTGTCCAGCACCCAGTCTACTGCGTCAATGTGGTCGGCACCCAGAACGCCAACAACTTGATTAGCATCTCCACCGATGGCAAGATGTGCTCCTGGAGCCTGGACATGCTCTCTCAGCCACAGGTTTCAACTGCAATGAGTGTAATTTATACATTTGTGTTTGACCGAGTGTGTTTTGACAAAGCCCCACCCTCCCCACACAGGACAGCATGGAGCTGGTGTTCAAGCAATCCAAAGCCGTAGCCGTCACCTCCATGTCCTTCCCGTTGGGAGACGTCAACAATTTCGTGGTGGGCAGCGAGGACGGCTCCGTCTACATGTCGTGTCGTCACGGAAGGTGAGTCCACCGGCGTCCAAAAAAGAAACACTCAGACATCACAGCAACGCAAAACTCCCTCGAGCTGTTTTTTTACTGGCCATGTTTTTCTTCTCCGCCTGTCAGTTGACCACATAAAGCTCGTTCAACATTAACAAGGAAGTGAATCAGTTTTTCCCTTTTAAACGGAGAGTCATTTTAATAGCCTGGCGTCCCAGGGAGGATTTAACCTGCAGCTCATCCAGAGCCGTTGTCGTTAAACAGCTGCGCTCATGCCGGATGATCCCCCCCCCACCCCCGCAAATGCGGCTCAAATCTCAACCCCCCGCTGAGATGCGAATTAGCCCGGGACCAAATAATTGAAATGTCCTGCAGTAGCCCGGCAGATGATCGCTACTCGGCTCACGGATTCACCTCTGTAATAGGCCCGATCATTTTCCACCTCATTTGCAAAAGTATGATACCGTCATTGCGGTTTAATAATGCATAAGCATCACTCACGCTGAGTATTTACCACTCGGTGTTAATTATCTGAGCTTCATTTGGATAACAGTGCGTGGTGGAGGAGAGTCATTTGAAGGTGTTGAATACAGTCGTACCTCTAGAATGATCCTTGGGCATCACAGTCTTGTATCTCAATCCAAAATAAACTCAAGGTTACTGTCTTTCTGTGTGCTCCACAGCAAAGCAGGCATCAGCGAAATGTTTGAGGGCCACCATGGACCAATCACGGGAATCGACTGCCACACGGCCGCTGGACCGCTGGACTTCTCCCATCTCTTTGTGACCTCCTCTTTTGACTGGACTGTCAAATTGTGGAGCACTAAGGTAAGACGTGGCCGTTGATGCAATGCAATATGGCAACAGGTAAATGTCGTACGAATCTATCGACACGTTAACGGATTTGCAGAACAACAAGCCGCTCTACTCGTTCGAGGACAACTCTGATTACGTCTATGACGTCATGTGGTCTCCGACTCACCCGGCTCTGTTCGCTTGCGTCGATGGCGTGGGTCACTTGGACCTGTGGAACCTCAACAACGACACGGAGGTGCAACAGTATCACACATTGCAGTGAATGCAACACACTTGACAATAAGCAGAAGTTTGGCAAACTGTGAACTTTTTTTCTTACACACTTCTTGTCAGGTCCCAACAGCTAGCGTGACTGTGGATGGGAACCCGGCTCTCAACAGGATCCGATGGGCTCCATCTGGAAGAGAAATCGCTGTGGGAGATTCGGACGGACGAGTCCTAGTGTATGACATTGGAGAGGTGAGTAAGCTTGATTTTTACTAGAGTCAAATGTGAGGATGGCAACCGAAAGTTGACAAAACTCGCTTCACCCCTCCCCAGCAAATTGCTGTTCCACGGAATGACGAATGGAGCCGCTTCGTCCGCACGCTGGCAGAGATCAACGAGAACCGAGACGATGCTGAGGAGCTGGCGGCACAGCGTCTGGCCGCGTGATGTCACAGCGCGGCTGTGTTCAGGGACCACCGGAGGGTTCGTGAATACGAACCTTGTTCTGATGACGACTTGAGCGTTCCTTATTGAAGGATGAGTCAGCTGATCATTTCCCACTCTGCTTTTTGGGACAGGTCAAAACATCAGAGCTATACTCGCAAAACACCAAACTTTTTTTTTTCCAACCAGATGCCTTAAATATGAAAATGAAATCCTGTCTTTATCTCTGGCATGTCGACATCTGCCTCACAGGCTGTACAAGCCAAATGTTTTCTTCCTCTGCACCATGTTTCTTTAATTTCATGTTACCGAAGCAATCGCATCTTTAGAATGTAAGCATCATTGTCTTCATCTCATATCTGCATGATTGACATGTTCAAAATCTATATTTTCCAACATCCTTGCAGCTCTTTAGACTGGAATGTCCTCCATGCATAAGATGACCACCTATGCTGTAAACACTCAGTGATTCAAAGATCTATAAAAAAAATGGTTGCTATCTCAGCAGTGTTTGTATGTCTTTAACAACCAATACGAAGAATATAGTGCTTCACGGCTCCTGTAGTGACAATATTATTTTATTAATCTAATCTCCAAATGACCTGGCTCTGGTCTCTTTAGCAATGAAGCTCCTCAACTTACATATGCAGTTCCTTGATGAGAAGATGCCACCAGGTGGCGCCAACTCAACTCCAGCAAAACGTGAATAGCTGAGTTCTTCGGCTAATGACGTTTCTTTTTCCTTAAATGATAATTGCACTGTATTTACGTAAAGTGCTTTGAAAAACAGTTTGTATCCATTTATTCCAATAAAATAAATACATTTAAAATGATTGCCCCAGATGAAAATACACAATTTGATAACTGTACATAGCAGACACATGCACCGACATCACCCAAGCGCTTTGGCATCCGATAAAAATTCAGTAACAATCCTTTGCAATGTCATAATGTTCCTCTAAAAAGAAGTACAGTATGTACAAGTTGTGCAAGCCTTGCAAAAATAAACACCAAAAAAGCTAGTATGACCCATGCAGCATTTTCACGGTATCTCTTGGAGCCATGTACCAGCTCACAGTGCTTACACTTTCGCGACCACCTCGCTGGAAGCTTGAAACTTGGGCAGATGAAGGCCGAACTTTCGCTCCACGCCGGTAAACGTGGCGGCCGCCAGACGATATCCGCCCACGTGGTCAGCACTGACCGGAGGAATGTCCTCCAATTTAGGGGCGAGGGTGGGCTCCGATCCCTGCGGCTGGCTACAGGAGGGGGTTGGATTAGGGTTGAGTTACTTTGCGAATGGCTGAACAATATGCCGTTATTTTTTCCAATTAATTGTTCAGCAGTAAAAGTGAGAATACTTACTGGCCACCAAAGTCGACTTTAAACCATCTTTGCAGGAGTTCGTAGGTCACCAGGGTGACGCCGAACTGAGGTGATGATCGGAAGACTCGAGCTGAAAGACACATAATTCTTCAAGAAAAAACTCAAGTGAATGTTCTGTGTGATGTAACTAAAATCAATTTGGCTGACCTCCGGCACCCTTCCACAAGGCCGTGAAGCCTTCCTCCTTGAGGATCTTCCTGAAGCAGTCGATGACTCCGTTGTATGTGGTCTGGCCCGCTCGGGCCGCCACCTGCAGCCTGGTCTTGATGACATCAGCGGGGGTCACCAGCGATGCTGCCGGTACACCTTATTGGGAGCAACGGGAATCGAGTGGTGATGCATTCAAGGACCCCCCGTACAATGCAACAGTAAGTGGGCTGACTGTACATTTACTGCTCAGTATTAATGGTGTTGCTGTTTTGTTGAAGCTAGACAGCCTTGACTCTTCATAATAGCGTGCCATCATGAGCAGCCATGTTTGGGAATTGTGCTCAGGCTAACAGGCATACGTATATAAAAACACGGTTGCCTCAAATGGTGCTTCGTTATACCTGCAATGGCTCCAGCGGTGAGCAGCTGGAGTGCTCCCACTTTTCCCGTGTCGTCTGCAAGCATCTGTTTGGTGTGTGCGTAGGCAGGGAAGTAGATGGCCGAAAAGGGGATGTCCCTCAGGAAGCACGCTTTAGCACCCTAAAAAACACATTTGGAATATGTGCAGGCAGGCAGGCAGGATTGCTTGGTGGGCAAAATGAGGGCTGTTGTTTTGGCGATGTCTAGTGGTCTGGGTGCTGTCTCATTTCACCTAAGGGCAACTTTCATGATGATGGAGCCCAAAGCTCCTCAAGGCAGAGACATCCATCACACTCTGCTGGCTATGTGCACCTCTTGCCAAGAGGAAGTCAGCATTTTTCCCCAACTATTTATGTGTGTGTGTTTTCTTACGGAACCACACACTGTCTGCTCGACGTCAACGTACGACTGCGTGACTTGGCCTGCTGTGGAAGCCGCAAGAATGTGGGAATGCAGCAGCAGCGAGTGGCGAGGAGTAGGCCCTCACTCGTTTGCTGCCTTGTCTCGTTTTCAACACCGTTTGGGGAAAATTGCAAACAGCACAAGTTACGTTTCATGTTGGCAATTTGAAATTCTGATGCTTCACAACAAACTGCAACTGTGTAGTATTAACAACATCTGTGGTGTGTCAAATTTAGAGGATGTGCATTTTCACTTTATCGTGACTATCTAAAATGTGGGGGTACAGCATCCTATCTCAGTACACCGCTTGATGTTTTTGTGTCTTGTGTGTCCTCCTCCGCCCTTGCGTGACAGACAGCCCGACCCAGGTTTGCCGACCCACCTTGTAGAGGCCAAAGAAGCCCAGTTCTCGTAAGACATTGAGGGCGCTGACCCTGGGGCCCGTGGTGATCTCGCCGGCCACCTGCAGGCGGATCTTGACAATCTCTAGAGGGTTGGTGAAAATCACCTGAGAGCCTCCGGCCTGTGGGAAACAACAAGGGGTGAATAAGGTGATTAAATGTTTACAACTCTTTCAACTTTTGCGGTTAAGTGAGTTTGTGAAGATGCTAATGATTTGTAAGCGTTTGCCCTTAATGGGATTTCTAAAATGATGACAAGACAAAAGCCACTTTTCATGGACGTCGGCAAACAGGAAGTAAAGCAAGCATTAATAGAGAAGCGACAGGGGTCAGGTCAGAGCAGACGCCGGGTGAGGGGGCTCGGGAGGCTGTGACCCTGGCACAGGCCCTCTGCCCTCTTGCCTCCCCCCCTCGGGGCACCTCCTGTGGCGGGGGCGAGCCGGCCTTGCCCCGCACACTTCCCGATTTTACCCTCTTTTCCGAGGCCGGGGGGGAGCGTTGACTCACCCCTGGACGGCTCAGCCTGAGGCGTAGCGCCCTGTGACTCAGGCACATTTATCACCCCCTCCCAAAAAGCTAATCAGGCCTCAGGACGGCCGCTGGTGACATTCAGGGCAGGGGTCTTATCTGTAAACATCCGAGCTTGGATCTAAAAAAAGCCCGGGTATGTTTAGTCATTTTTAAAGTGGAAGGGGGGGAGGGGGGCATCCGCTGCTCTGAAGATGGACCCTCTCACTTTTATCTTCTTCACTTCTCTGATGCCAGCCATCATTTGGCAGCCTTTCACAGAGAGTAAAAAAAAGAAATCCTACGAAGCCTTGTAAAATGAATGACAGAAGTCCCCAGCTGGGATGTATCCTGTACACGGTTTGTACAAGAAACATCCTGTGGTGTTGCCGCCCGTGTTGGCGGACTTCAGCTATGCATGCTGCTGTCAAACTCAATCACAAATGAGCAAGAACCGGCTTTGGCCGGGACCCTCAGGGCCTCTCCTTCAATTACACCCTGACAGGGGTTGCGACCCCGTGGACCCCGCTAGCAACCTGCGGGGATCTTCGCCGCAGCCAATCCCGGTTCCCTTCAGAATCTACAACCAGCCAGTGGATGGCAGGAAACACTGCTTGCGTCTCCAATGTGCCATCAGACACAATTTTGCAAATTAATCTCATGAAACACAGGCAATAAATTAATCTAATATAACATACAATTTTTGATTCATTATTAGTATGGAGAGCAGAGTCAATCTAAATATTAAAGTTGTGCTTACGCATCCTCCAGCTAGGATTTCAGCAGCCAGCGGGATGGAACCATCTTGTTGGGTGAACTTGTCTCTGACTAAATCATTCATCTGGGAGAAGGCAAAATAAACAAAAAAAAAAGGAATTGAGACGCAATATAGACCTTGAGAGCAGCGCATTAACATGAATTTGTGCTTGGAGCTGTGTCTTGATTGCGAAGTGCGCCCACTAGCATGAGTGTTTTCAAAGCCAGTTCTTTGGGCGCACTCCAAAGCAGCGCTGAAGGAATGACTTGCCGTGAGTTTGATGGCTTTCTCCGGGGCCACGCCGATGAGCTGCGGGAGGAGACCTGCAAAATATTCATAGCTGTCATTAGGAGAGTTGGTGGTCAAATGAATGCGTATTCTTTGCTGAGCAACAGGCGAAATGATTCTTGCTCGCGTATGACCCCGCCCCCCCCCTCGAAATTTAGGTTGCAAGGTTTTAAGATTTTGAAAAAGTTTTTTTTGTAAGGTTAAAAAGTCAGTTTTCCAAGCTTAAATGTACATCTTTTTGAAGTTTTGGAATAGCATCAGTGTGAAAGCTTCACTGTTTCTCAGTATTCACACAAAAGCGCAGCCTGGGTGGTTGGAGCTGCCGCATCATTTCATCGTGCGTCCTTCATCATGCAAGCTCGACTTGAACAGGAGCTGCTGAGTGACCGCTACAGAAAAAAAAAAAAAAAACAGGCCAGCGTCTCCTTCATCAAGTGAGGAGGAGGAGGAGGGGCGCAATAAAGAGCTGCGTCGTTGGGGGCAGCAGTAGGTGGCAGTCTTGACTTCTTGGAAGTGAAGCGCCCCGGGGCGAGAGTGTTGTGTGTCGCCAGCCCTCAGCGCCATTACCGCCATCCGGTTTGAACGAGATCACACGCTGCTGCTACTCCGCTGCTCATTGTCCTCTGGAGGGAGGGGGGCTTGCCTCGGACAAAATGAAAACGCGACCCCTAGCTGTTGCTTTATAACCCACTGAAGCGGGAGACCACAAGGTTTTCTCGTATCAATTAGCAAAGCGCGCCGCCAACATTAGCACCTTTGCGATGTGCTGCCTGCGCGACACATGATTTTAGCCATAATGGGCTATTGATTACCTCGGTAGAATCCGAAGAAGCCCTCGTAGCGCAGTACCTTCTTGGCACAGTCGAAGCTGTTCTTGTACATGAGCTCGCCCACCAAGGAGCCCGTGGAGCGCTGGTTCTGCATGCGAGTCTTGACCAGGTCGATGGGATACACAGCTGTGGCACCGGTGGCTAGAAAACAAACAAATTAGGCTGAATGTTGGATGATGTATTGACATGTTTGTTGTATACAATTACGTGGGCTACAATGGCGGTCGGTACCTGGGCCTTTGTTGGGGAACTAAATGACTTTCAGAGTTCGGAAGAGGCTGATTATTAAATGTATGAATCCGTGCAGATCACTACAGATGCGTTGAGCTACTCAAACTTGAGCGGCTCTGCCCAACCAATCAGAGGCCAGAAAAAAAGCTGACATAATCAATAATCAGAGTTCTGTATATTTGAGTGTGTATGAACTTTCATCCAATTCATGACAGTGGCACTTCCCTCACTGCTGAATTCAAAATAAATCAATCAACCAAGAAGGGGGAGGAGCTAACACTGGAATAAATCCTGCTCGCAAACAGCTCTATCAGCAGTGAAGCCGAGAAGTGGCTCATTAACATCCAAAACACGTGGTGCTTTCCTCCAGTCCTGTGATTAATGATGTCTGCTGCGCTGATTTAAATTGTTTTAAACAGACACGCACACACACAGGCACAAAATCAGCTCCTATCTTGGGGCCAGTTATGTCAGAGATTCCGCGTATCAATTCCTCCCAGTGTAATTAGACAGGATTCCAGGGAGCTCGGTTCCGGAAGATTTGTGATATTCCGAAGCTCTGGCTCCGACGACAGCCTGGAGCCACCAGCGGTACGGCCGCACAAAGCGGGAGCCTCAGATCACAGCTCCTCGCCCCGCAGCAGCACAATGGCCGGCCCCGGAATCTCGGGCTCGTCCCGTCTGGCCGGCTAAAGTTACCCCCGTGGGCGGCAGCCATGTCACTCACCTCCAGCAATTGAGCCCAGAGTAAACCTGTAGGCAGACTCCGCAACCTGGAGCCAGACGGGCCGGGACGAATCAGGGGTATGCTGAGGGAGAGGAAACAAGACAGCAGAGGTCAAATATGCGGTGAACAAAACAAAAACTATACAGAAGCACTATACAGAAGCAGCCCATGTGTGGATTGAAAGTAGGTCAAGTGTAGGTAGGACAGTCCCATTCGGGATTTAGCGATTGACCACATGACCTCGCGATTTCCCTCAGAAGCTGCATGTGGAGGAGCTGAAGAGCTTTTATTTTCACAAAGCATAATTTCTTTCTTATCTGCTCGCCCGGCTGCGTTCATGTTTGATGTTGAAAGCAAGGGCCTCTTTGTTTTCGCAGCGGCGCAGGGGAACAGATTAGCCCTACAAGCCTTTTCCATGTTCAGATAAATATCTACAAGTGTGTGTATGTGTGTGTGTATGTGTGTGTGTAACTTCTGCCAGACATGAGCACAACACATTGCTCCCCCTTCCCCTCCCTGCCAGATGCGGAGTTGCATGCTATCAAGATTCAGGACTTGATCAAAGGTTTCAAACAATTAGCGTATTTCCGCTAAGGGCAGGCCTTGGGATGGTAGCATCACCCCGGAGGAATCAAATTCCAGACCTCTGAGACATCCCGAAAAGCACCGCCGGCCCGCTAGTTCTGACCGCAGCTCGAGAGAAGCACGTTATCCGGTGAAGGCAAGATTGCTGTTCTCTCAGCGAGCGTGCTTTCCGCCCCCCAACTCCTTCATGCCATTAGCAGACCTCGCTAAAGGCCTCTAAAATCCTTGCCTTTTATCAGCCTGCAGAGGATGTGTTCGAGGGGAGCCTTTCATGGAGAGGTGCAACAATCCATTCCTCTTCTATAAATGTAATTGCTCTACTTTCATCTGGGAGTTTAAGTAATGCACTTCACAAGGAGCAAGGAAAAAAAACGTGGGCACTCTGCTAATTCACTTATGGAACATCCTCTTTAGGCTTTTTTTTTTTTTTGCTACTGTGCAACAAGGAGGTTGAGGTCTTGGAAGAGAAGCTCAGATAAAAGACATGGGAATGCGACGTGAGGTGTCGGTCGGGCTACCTGTCTCTGGGCCTCGGCGAGGCGGTAAGGCATGCCTCCTTCTTCCAGCGGGGCTATCCTTTCGATGTCACTGTGATTGAGACGCCTTTACACACAACAACAGAAGAGGAAAGGGATTTAAAAAAGCAAAAAAAAAAAAAAAACCCAGACTTTTGTCTTGTGATGTAACATTTTCCAGAAAATTTTCCTGACAAGTCATAAAAAGGCTAGACTCTTCATTAAAATGTTTGCTGTATGTTTTCCTTGTAAAGCAACATGCAGAGTCACTGATTGGGCAATAACTTTTGCCTTTCCCAACCTATAAACACAACTATAGCGCTATAAAATGACGAAATTATTTGTTAAGGGGTTGTTTATTGTGTGATCGCCACGACGCAACTCATCTTTATTTCCACAACACACATTGTCATGTCGTGAACCAAGGACCTCCCCCGCGCGCCACATTTCTACCATTTATTTACTGTACTCCACAAAACTGTGCTGCCGAAAAACACCCGATATTGACAATGTTGGAGGTTGTGGTATATTAATTTTTGTCCCAAAATTGTCATGATTTGGTATAAGAGCAAAGTCATATATTAAGAAAAACTACAACAGATGCAGTACTGAATATTAAATGTTGTTTGAATATTTCACATGCATTCCAAACGTGATTTAAAGCTCAACTGGTGAATTGTAACGCTACCCAGTGGAAAAATTGTTAAGCAAAAACGTGTCAAAATGGAAGAAAGTAAGATACCCTCTGATCCCGTGCCGAGATCTCGGGAACTGATACAAATGACACAAAGTGGACACGTCTCAAATGAATTCATGGCACACCAAATTGCCGTGGCACAACAACAATAATATAACCTACCCCGAGTGAGAGTGGAGACTGGCTAGTTGGAAGAGGATGTCGATTTCCATTGGCGTGATCTGACCAAACTTATTGGCAGCGTGGGCAAACTCCTCTAAAATGAGAAAAAGAGAAAAGGGGTCTCATTGACACTCGTTTAAGGCATCAAACCATTTCTGTTTATGTACTGGATAGTATTTGCAAATACGATCAATGAAAGGTACAGTATATACTAATTAAACATGCCTTTTTAGGAAACCGTAGCTCTAAATCGATTTCTTGATCTATGTTTTTTTTCAGGCAGTCCCGACAAAAAGCATCTCATTACTTTTTAAAACGAATGTGAGATTTTATTCCATGAGTGACATTTTTTCCTGTGACTGAAAAGCGCAAGTTACAGAAAGCTCAACCGATTCCGACTCAATTATTTGCAAATACTACAAGAAGGGGTGGTAGGGGACAGAACTGGAGTATCTTAACAGGAAACACTAAGGAGTAAATGGTGGCTGACAGCACGACTATCAGTTACACAGATCTACATGTAGGGGAAGTGCTCTGATTACCACGTTCAACGATTTCATTTACCTTAGTAATTTAGTGCTACAGAAAATGTTCCCTGTGTGGTCACTCACACCATTCTGTCAAGACAGTTAAACATGATCAAACAGCTACACAACAAAAATCCATGCTGATTAGTATTATTCAGACGCGACGATGCCGTCTGTCGGTGGTGAGGTGGTGAGTGGGATGGGGACTACCTTTGGTTACCAGCTTGTCTTTGTATGTGTTGACGAGGGTGCTGTAAATCTTGCGGATCAGCTCCATGTTGTTGAGCAGGGCGTTAAAGGCGTTGAAGTAGGAGAAGCTCACCATGTGAGAGGTGCTGCCTCCAGCCGCCTGGAGGAACAGCAAAAGAGGTCAGAGGTAAGAGAAAGGTTTCTTTTGAACTGGCAATTCACTATCATAACCATCTTCAACAAGTGTGTGGACCTGGTGGTTCAGGACGTCTCTACATAAGATTTTCCCTAACTCACAGAAACCAGATTCTCCTCTACAAATGGAGTCAGCATGTGAT
Organism: Syngnathus floridae; assembly: GCF_059516105.1. NCBI lineage: Eukaryota > Metazoa > Chordata > Actinopteri > Syngnathiformes > Syngnathidae > Syngnathus > Syngnathus floridae. Next base: position 10,403,802 of record NC_142420.1, on the reverse strand, counting down.
GCCTGATGGTGGCCATGATGTCGCTGAAGTCCAAAGCCGTGATGGTGCCACTTTTCCCTTTGTCTTTCTGGGCGAACGCCTGGCGGGCGTGCTCCAGCTGCAGCTCCTACAGCAATGGAGAGAAGACAGCGAGTCGGGTCACGTTGACAAAAAGGCGACCAGAGAGCAGGTTCTTGTGATGAGGAACAACGTGCAATAAGTGAGCTGTGAAATGGACCCTTGAAGAAGAAAAGCGTGATAATGTCAGACGTAAAAGTCATCTGATGTGACAGTGAGAGACACTGGCTTTGGTAATCACCACATCTCGCTATTGACTAATGGAAACCATGTCCAGGCAAGCCTGATCCCGGAAGAGAGAGGAAGGCTTACTGAGACGACTGGCGGTGTGCGCGCGCGGGGGAAATGATTCAATATGACAAGCATGCAATCAGAAAGGGATGCAGAGGAAGGCCGAGCCCGGGCCAACTTCTGCTGTCAAAGCTCATGTAACCCGAGCATCGCACAATATCCAGCCAGCTGTTACTTCCTTTCTTTGCACCGCTTCTCATTACCTAATCAGTGCTTTGTGGTTCAATAATTCTTCCATCAATGTTTGATGATTATTGAGACAGGACGCCTCACAAATTGGTTATTTTGTGCAAAATTGCCACGGCCACAAGGCAGCGGTAGAGAGGCGAGATTGATATCAGAAGGTAAATTGGAAAAAAATAAGGGGGCGGATTAAGTGTGATTAACCGCAAAGTTCTGGCCAGTCACGTTCTGATGTGGTTCCTCCCTGCCTTGGCCTGGCCCCAAAGACGGCATCAGTGCGGGAGGGCCCGCGGAAGCGCCACTGCCGCTCAATAAATATTTGATAACCTGAATTTTCTGTCGACACGTAATTGACTTTTCCAGAGTTATGGCTATCCATTTCTGTTGTGAAAATAAAATAAATCATATCGGGAATGATAATATGAACTTTAAAAACATCCTGAAAAGTAGTGGAATAGGGCATGGCATTTAAGCGCTTGCGTCACCGTCTAGCGACAACAAAAACAACTGAATGTCAGTTTACAGTAAATCCTCGCTATTACACAAACAGCAAAAAAAAAAAAAAAAATAATAATCTGAATAATTCAGTCCCTTGCGCCCCCACAAAAAAAGTGCAGTTTTTAATATACGACTGGATAGAGAGAGAGAAAAATTTGACCTGTAGAAACTGGGTGAATTCTGTGTAGCTGAGCTTCTTGCTTCTGTCATGACCAAAGTGTAGCCTGATGAACTCGCAGTCCCAGTTGAAGGGAATGTGATGATGGACTGCCGTCTGGCTGAGGACGTCACGTACATTTGCTGAAAGTGTGAAAAGCCAGTATCAGAGGAATCATTTGTGCCCAGGTGCTAACCAGGGGAGGCAAATACAGTCATGTACCATTTTTAAATTGTGACCGTTTGACTGTGGAATAGATAAATAAAATAGATAAAAATAAAAATTATTTATATATATATAAATAATATATATATTATTTATACACTGAAAATTGTCAATGGCCTGACGAAAAATAGCTGACAAATTAAGCTCAACCATTCCCTAATCATTCTTTCATATCCTCGTGAGTCTCGTGTAAGAAAAGTAATAAAACTAATTAGTATATTACTGGAAAGAGACATAGGCGATGCCTCCACACAAACCTGTCAGACTTTATGTACATACCAAAAGAAATGTCCCCAGTGCCAGTCTTGTCAAAGAGCTGGAAGGCAACAATGAACAGGGCGTCCGGGGCGCATAGAACCGATTCAAAGGCCAAAAACTCCTGGAATGAGATCAACCTGTCGCGACAAAGTTCACGCACTTCACACACTTAGCAAGCAGCTCGGCCGTCACATGACTTCCATCCGAGCGCAAACTGTCTTTCTATAAAATATGATGGGAGGATGCCACTTACCCATCTTTGGTGGTATCAGCCACTCCGGCGATCAGGTCCACGGTTTTGGGATTATGTTGGGGCTGTGTTTGGAGAGCGAGGTAACGCTGCACAAAGTCGTTAGGGGTCATGTAATGCTCGCCATCCTCCACGGCGCTGGCATACTGCAAACAAAAGCACCAGAGCATTTAAAGTAGCTATCCCAAAAATACTGAATCATCTTTTCCAGCACAGCTTGGATGAAAACGCAAGATAAAGCGGTTTCTTTTCATTCATTTTTTTTTAAACAGGGTGAGTGATTCTTGTACTAAGTTCATTTTGTTTTTCCTTATTTAATCACTTCACTGGTTTCTTTTATATCAAACAAATTGTTTTAGGTTATTCACCTGACATGACTCTGATGAAGGCGGAAGAAACCGCCGAAACATGTCAGGTGAATAACCTAAAACAATTTGTTTGATATAAAAGAAACCAGTGAAGTGAGGGTGAGTGATTTGTGCTCATTTGTCCTTACCAGAGTGTAACCGAGGTAGTCAAGCCACAAAACATTTAAAGGTCAGGGGATCAGCTGTTTGAGTTCCAAAAATACAATCGACTGTATGTCTATGGTGCCAATGGTTCATGTTTGGGTCAGGCTACAAATGACGTTTTCTAGCGCATTGTTTGTTTGACGTTTTTGCATGCGGAAAGTTTGAGGATGCCGAATTGAGATGTCTGTTGACAAAATGAACTTCTATGTTTAGCAGCACTGCGCAGGATTCGCAGGCTTTGCTGAAAGAATTCGGAGGAGGTTCTGGAGTGCATTCCTACGTGGACTTTGCTAAATTTGACACCACGGATTGGCCTTCCTTTGCAGAGGATAAGCCCACCCACACCCCATCCATTTTCTGAACCGCTTTGTCCCCACGGGGGTCGCGGGCGTGCTGGAGCCTATCCCAGCTGTCAACGGGCAGTAGGTGGGGGACACCCTGAACCGGTTGCCAGCCAATCACAGGGCACACAGAGACAAACAACCATCCGCACTCGCATCTAGGTACAATTTGGAGTGCTCAATCGGCCTACCAAGCATGTTTTTGGGATGTGGGAGGAAACCGGAGTGCCCAGAGAAAACCCACGCGGGCCCGGGGAGAACATGCAAACTCCACACAGGGAGGGCCGGAGGTGGAATCGAACCCTCACCCTCCTAACTGTGAGGCGGACGTGCTACCCAGTGCGCCACGGAGGCGCCAAGTAAGGATAAGCAATAAAGAAAATTATTGGATCCATATCAGGGGTTGCAAGTTCTTGTAGAATCCCATAGCATGTCTTCACATGTCTTGGTGTACTAGGTCACAGTCAGGTTGGAACAAAAAAGGGCCAGGCATAAATTTGCCTAACATTTCTTTAGAACAAAATGAAAGATTGAGAAGAACTAAGTGAGCAGGACTTGATTAGCAGATGAAAATGTTTATTGAATAAAACCCTCAACATGGGGCATAAGCGTTACGGCCATGTTGTCCTTCAACACTCTGAAGCAAAAATACGCCAGCACTGCACTGTTCTAAACTTAAGACCACGAACACCCTCTTAAGACTTCCAGTCCATTTTAGACGCGGAGTTGGGTTTCAATTTGGAGCAGAGATAGCAGAGGGAACACAAGCACTGCATGAACTGGCACGGCAAAAAGACTCCCGGATTGCAAAGCGGAGCCAAGAAAGACAGAAAGGGCTGGAAGATAAACAGAAACAGCCAGGGTGGAGCGTTTCACGCCAAGTGTTTTCATTGCTCCAATCGATTTCAGTGCGGCGAATTAACGCATCAAGTGAAAATATTCATTCCCGGCAATTTATTGCGGCGCTGCCTTTTTTTTATTCATCGCTTTGATTGTGTTTCTATTCAGCTTCACAGTAGGCCTCAAGTAGTTCTTAATCAAATTATACAGGCAGTCAGAAAGAGCTGGTGGTAATTAACTCTTCCACCTGAATGTGCATCACAAATTACACAGGCAGGCCTCTTGTAGCAGAGTGAAGACCTTGTTGAGACTTTTAGGAAGTTCAGACTCCAAAACTGCTGTGTATGTGTTTGCGTGTCAAGCAGACATACTAACAAACGTGTTAAAAATCAAGGCCCGCTGTATCGATTTATGTGGCCCACTAAAGCAAATAAAATGTGTCTACTTCCTTTCTATCGACAAAGGTTTGTTCTTTCAAATTTATGATAGAAATTTGCCATTTTTATTCACTTTTAACAGATATTATGTTTTACCATCAAATCCCATTGTTGATCTAAATTTTTGCATGCCACAGTTTTAAATGACTTCTGATTTCAAATTAAACAATAATTTTAGGAAAAACTCTCAATTCACCTTCAGCTCACCTCAATTCACTTTCAGCTTGACAGTCAGAGCTCAAATCATCTTTCAGCAAAAATAATGGAAATTACATTAATATGGTTTAATGGCATTTCCATTTGAGCCTCTAGCACTCCCCAAAAATATTCAATGTAATCCAATACAGCCAATCAGATTAGGGGAAAATTCTATTTACTTGGCCACACCTCTTAAAGGTAATTACAGTTTATTAAACCATTTTATTGTCGATGTCCTCTCTAAATATGTTCATACAGTGTAACAGTGTTGATTGCTGCTTTAATAGATTAAAGCAATTTCACCATTTCTGCCATGGTATAAATTAATTATAAAGTCAACTCAAATGACATCAGTGATGTTAGACTTGAAACTGGTTTGACAGCAAACCACAATGCTTTTCAATTGAACATGTATTTAAACAGAGTTGAAACAGTTTCAAAATTAGTCAAAGCATGTGGCTGACATTTAAGCAAACTATGTGCCCCATATCACAGAAGATAGTATACAGCTTCAGCAAACCACTTAAAATGGTCTTACCTTGAGAAAAACTGCCTTTAACTCATGGGGGTCGGCTCTTTTTGTCATTTGCACCTGTAACACACAAGCCCATTTTCAGCCATTATCGTGCTGCATCTTCAACTGGTTCAACCGGCTGGCTGGCCCATTCATGAACTTTTTGCCCAAATGATTAGCTCGGATTTTAGCGAAGCCGACACGGCGTAACCGATTCAAAACGTCCCCGCAGTGTCAACGCAACCCTCCAGGCGAGAGCTATCCGGACTAAGCGACGAAATTTCGATTTGGGAGTAAAAATGACAGCCGCGTCAAGACGTCTGCTGGAGGCGGGCGGCTGCAGCGGCCGCGATGCTTCGCGCCGGAGCAAAGTCGCATATAAAGAGGGTCCGCCACATTTCTGACACACGCCCTGAACGCTCCACAGCCTCCGTGGACGACAGCGGAATACACACGCTCGCTCAAGCATCTTTTAAAGTTAATATGTGATAAGAAGTAGTGACGGAGTCACCTTGACCGCCATGGTGGGGTGTGACGTCAGCTGTAAGGAAGTAGCGCAGGCGCCGAATGGATACAGTAGGGTACAGTACTCACAATATTTATGGTTCAGTTCAGAACAATGAGGGTGAAATATTCTCACATTTCCTGTTTGTCGGGTTCAAACGAGGATAGGGGTGTGCCTGAACGAATGCTTACAAAACGCAAGAAGCTCGGAAAACTTAAGTCGTCGCAACTCGAACGTACAGCACGTGAGAAGTCCCAAGTCAGAGCTACAATGTTGAAGCAAATGTACAGAAGGTGACGTCACCGTTGTTTTGATTACTCTTCCCAGTAGGTTTTGGTTCGACAGCAGGGATGATGCTTCTCGAGTGGGGCTACGTATGCAACATTGTGTTGCATACAATACTTGTTATTTTAAGGCAAGTTGAACCTATTTGAATAAACATTTTATACACGAGGCAACTCAATGTGTGCTTCACATAATCACAGGTACACCTGCAAGCATTGCAAACAAAACAGTTGACCAGTCAAAAGCAAAGAAAAATGTACAGTTATAGAATTACTGCTTAATCAAAGTTGTGGGGTGGGAGCATGTTTTTTTTTAAATCTAGATTTAAAAACATTTACACTCTGACTGACTTCACTTCTACTTGCAGTTTATTCCATTTACATGCAACAAAACAGCGAAATACAAGTTGCCCATCATCGCATTGAACTATGGGCTGCACTGATTTGCCCAAATTTGTAAATCTGGGTTTACCCGCAAATCTTTCAGATATTTTGTTGAATTTGCTTGATTTGAACATACACTCGCCCGTCCAGATCTCACATTTATAACCTGAACATTTTTGAAGAAAGAAAGCAAGAATTCGGTCAATTTACCACGTTTTAATCATGTATGAATATTAGTGGTTACACTTACAATAATTATACAAATTACGTTTTAATTCTAATGAACTGACAAGGTTTTTTTTTTTCAAACCGGGAAAATATTGACGAATATGTAGAAGGAAGGAATTTATCATTTAAAAATGCCAACACAAAATACGCTGGGGGACAAAAAAGCAACGAAATGACATCCGCTTTCCCCGGAAATACGTAACGACGGAAGTCCTCATGATTGCGCGGTCTTTTAGGACAACACACTTCCCAAAACATTGAGCAGAAATGGCGGGTATGTATCTGACAGCTTCGTTGTATTGCCTCCGGTTCTAATCAGCTTGCCTTTATAACCACCCGGACGTAGATAGACGTGTGTTCTCCGTAACGCTTGAGCGGGACGACATTTTTGATGTGCACAATTTGCTTCGGGGGCCTGCCTGCTATGTTAGCAACGTGCTATCGGGCTGTCATCGGAACTGATGTATGTTTAGCAGCGCTGCACGGTGAAGTTCTTTACCTGCAGCTGTTGTTGTCGTTGTTTTGCATAACTATAATACAAGATGTCAATGAGCCTCTTATAGCTAACCGAATCTTGTGATGTTTTTCAACTAATGTCATTTGGGAGGTTGTTGCCCGGGTAACTTACAGGTCGAATACTTATCAGGCTCCATCAATACTTAGTTCCACAATCGAAACCTCAGCTCTGCCTTGTTGCCTTAGATTTTGATTTCCGTGCCTGCTATTCATTTGATGCTATTGTCATATTGTGAAAAACAGTAATAACAGCTAATGCAATGTGTACCCTCAGGAGCAAACAACATGGAAAAGAAACTGGCTGAATTTAAGTGTGACACCAATGAAGCTGTCTGCTTAAAGCTAAGTATGTCCTTTTTATTGCTGTATTATATTCAAAATGAATTCATCAAAAGTATAAACACATTCTACTTCACTCAGTTCGCTTTCCAGAGGATGTTGATGATGATGGCACTACGTTCCACCCAGAATACAGTCACCAGATTTTTGGAGATGAGTAAGTACTTTTTGTCATATTTAGAGCACCACACCTGCTGATGAAGATTTTCCACCTCCATATAAAAGCAATTTTTGTAAATTTTAATTTTATTCCATTCTTTACAGTGAGGTGGCATTTGGATACAAAGGACTTCGGATACAGCTCTTTTACACAGCCGGAAGTCTGACCACTCTTTATAATGTCAAATATTCCTCCAAAGTCACGGAAACGTTTGACTGTGTGGAGGTAAGATTCGCCTTTCTTTATTTTTTTTAAATTTTTATTTATTTATTTATTTTATTTTTTTAAACTGTCAATAGGGGATCTGGGATTTTTAAATTGTTTTCTGAGTTTTGTCATGTGGTGTTTGCAAGATGAGCTATGATTGGTCGTTACTTGAGCCCCAAGCAACCCTGATGTCATTTTTAGTTGACAGCAAGTAGCAAAATGGCGACCCTGAGATGGATTAAAAAAAAAAAAAAAAGCTAGACTTTGCTGATTAATTCTCATTCGACAAATGAAATATTGATCGCAATGCTGTGTTTAGACGAGTGGGGGTGTATAAAATTTAGTGTAATAAAATGGTCTAGTCTTCCAGAAAATTTGAGTGACTGCCATTTCTTGCTGTAAATGGTATTTAATCCTTTATGATTGAGCGTTTGTGATGGACTCATGTAAAAAAAAAGAGGGTGGATCAGTTTCAAATCAAGTGGTAATATCTTCATTTGATAATGACTGTAACAAGATTTTTATTGGGATTTTCATTTTTTATTGAGCCAACGTTGAAGCCACAGATGATGTTCAAGATGGCCGCCTGCCGTTGTGCGCTCAGCGTTGACCCCGATGTCACTTTAAGCGTTAAGGGTTTGAGTGCAGCTGGTGTCAGGGTGGAGAGCGAGGGGAGTAGTTCAGGCTATGTCTGAAGAGTGTTTGTCTCCCAAATCCGAGTGTATGCGGACAGTCGGGCCGGGCCGCCCTGCAGCTGGTGAGAAAAAGCACTTCCAAGCAGCTGCAACATAGTCCCTTATCAAATACCTATAACTATTTTTTTTCAGAATTTCTCTTGTCTTATCTCCATGGGTGTGTGTTTGTTTTGACCCTATAAATGAAAGTTTTGCTCCAAAAAAAGTAAGCTTCAGCTTTTCGATATAGCAAACCCTCCACACCACAAATGAGATTATACATATCCCCTTTGTGCTTATTGTTTTGCAATCAAATACATGAACAATGTTCTGAAGGTACATTAAGTTCTATCCACACAAAAAAACAAAAACAAAGGCACCTATTCTGAAAGGCTGCGCAATTTGGTGTCTAGTATGTGGAAGAGTGGCTAGAACAAAAAACCTTGTTTGTCCAATGCCTTCCAAGCACTCTCCTTGTTTCTTCGAAACGCCGCTGAACAATTGCAACGCTGGAGAGGCATTCAGCCACAGGTGCATTACCTCCAGTTTGATATTAGCTGATGTCTGAAAGGGGGGGGGGGGGATCATCAGTATTTTCTATTAGCCTTTTGTAGTGCATTTTGCTGCGACCTTCTTCATTTCCCTGTTTTCAATGCTGAGCAGCGAGGGTCTCCGCAGCGACATAATGCCCATCACACATGTAAATGGTGTGAAAGGGCTGCTTAGCAAAGTGTTCTCATGTCAATCCTTGTGGAAATGGATACAATGCAAACATCACAGCTGAACTAACCGCGCGTTGCGCTGAGCCAAATGTCCGAGGCTAGCGCCCTCCTTTGTCTCCTTTGAAAACGCGGGGCCCAATTCATTTGATTGGGTTCACTTGGCAGGATTAGAGGAGAGGCCTCTATTATGTATGGCCAAAGGTTTATTAAGTTGAGATCAATTCATCAGGTTGAATTTCCCAGTGAGTGGCAGAAATGGCTTATTGTGGCAACTTCATCACATATTCATGGTTTAACTTGAAGAGTAAATGTACAGATTTAAGTGGTCTTTTCACCGGGCCCTCTGCTCAGCTGACAGTTTTAATCGCCTAATGGTTTTCTTTTCATTGGCACGCACACGTAGGAATTGTTTTTTAGTTGTTAGACCACTTTGATACATTTCTTGCTGCCTTGCCAAGAGAAATGCTCCAAAGATATTGTCAGTCATGTAATTGAAAGTGTATGTATTCTTTTCATAGTCCTTCACTGCAATGATCTGAATTCACGTTACAGCCCGATGATATTGACAGCAAGATCCGTGAAATTGTTCCCGCTGGGTTCACCTGCAACACGGATGACTTCATCACGCTATTGGAGAAGGAAGCTAATTTCAGGCCCTTCGGTACTTTGCTGCACACCTACACAGTCCACAACGATGAAGCCGGAGAGCTCACGTATCAGATTCACAAGGTATGCAAGCTCTTATTTTGCTATCTTCAATTATTGTCAAAATAATAAATTTTGTCTTGTAATATTTCCTTTCCTATCTTCTCCACTGCAGGCGGACTTGAGCTGCTCAGGATTCCGAGAGTACCACGAGCGCCTGCAGACTTTCCTCATGTGGTTCATAGAGACAGCCAGCTTCATTGACCCAGATGACGATCGTTGGGACTTCTTTCTTGTGTGCGTGATCTCTTTAATTGACCCCCCCCCCCAACTTGTGCAACCCCCCTTAAACTATCCTAAAGCTTTTATTGTGTCAATGAAAAACAAAGCCCCCTTTTGAGACGCTTGGGGCCAATTACCCGGCCGGTTTGATTATATTCCCCCTGTAGGAGAATTGGTGATCAGGCAAGAGCTTCTTTTGTGCCAAAAAGCTCTTTTGAATTTTTTTTTTTTTTTTTTTAGGGGCACGGGCAGAATTGAATGCTGTTGTCTTTTGAAACAGTGTCTTAACAGTAAAAAGAGCCTCTGCCAGTGTTTCCTTTACCTTGGCACCTATTAATGCCGACAATGGGCAAAATGGACTGAAGTGATTTTTGAGGAGCTCAGTCCCTCTTTCAGGCTTTTCTCTTCCCCTAAGTTGCAGTACTCCAATTAAGTGCATAATGTATTCAGGTTGCAGCAGGTGTACCGATCCGGCCTGGCTACTCTAACTTGCTGCTGTGTGTGTGTGTGTGTGTGTGTTTGTGTGCGTGTGCGTGTGCGTCGGGGGGTGCAGAACATGGAAGCTAAAATGGACACCACATGAAAGTGTGCTTGTAAATGACCTGTTTGCCTTTGTGTGTTATCTGCAGATTTGAAAAGTACAATAAAGATGGCGAGACCCTCTACGCAAGCATTGGCTACATGACAGTTTATAATTACTACGCGTATCCAGACAAAACCCGGCCACGTGTAAGGTAATTGCCGGGCCCGCATGAGCCGGCCCATTCTTTTGTATGATAAAGGGAAGAGGAAAATTGCACATTTCTTTATTCCCCCCCCCCCCCTCCTTCCCAAAGAAAGAGCCAAATTACTGGCCTAGATCACCAATCGTTGGTTTTGTAATGAAACCAGGGTGATTTGTGTCTGAAAACAACTTTATAAATAAGCATTTGATGTGACTGAATTAATTGTGCTGATGGATCAAAGAGAATCAGTTTTTGTAACTGCCCGGTTACAATTTTTTTTTTTTTTTAAGTTTTATTGAAGTATTTTATAATTATTATGTTTGTTTTTCCATTTCCACAAAACAGCCAAATGCTGATACTGCCTCCGTTCCAAGGAGAAGGCCACGGAGCACAACTGTTGGAGGCAGTGCACAGATTTTATTCCAACGTTCCAAAAGTGCTCGACATCACAGGTGAGGAATCGCAAGATATACAAATTGTGGGTGCAATACTTTTCTGACAATGTCATTTAAAAAAAACGACCCTGCTGCAAGCGCTTTTGCATCATACATCGAAAATTTGATTTTATTGGGAATGAAACGTTGTGCGTCACTCACAAAAAGCTTGAATTGATTTGTCAGTGCTGTGACTGAATCCTGTGGGGAAAGTTAATTTTGTGAGCTGGCATGAAAACTGGCCTGCTGAGGCTTTATTGAAATTTATTCGATCTAAGTTGTTGACATGGCCGCGCGGCAGACGACGGGATGAATACTAAAGAGGTTGGAAGAGGACTTTCGAATGCGGCCCGACGCCACCAAATGTGGCAGATGATTCCTGTTCACCATCTTAGAAACCAACTCGAGAGATTTTCCCTTTTTGTGTTTTCAGCTGAAGATCCTTCCGAGAGCTACGTGAAGCTGAGGGATTACGTGCTGGTCAAGCTTTGTCAGGGTCTGCCGTCCTTTGCCGAGGATAAACTGCACCAAGGCCTGTCAGACGAAATGGTGGAAGAGGCACGAACGAAACTGAAAATCAACAAGGTGCCCCGTCAATAATTTCTTCGTTATTTCCTCACCGTGATGAATGTCGGGAAATGTCAACAGCAAAATATCGAACCAACGATTAGCAGATGCTTCTGACGTCTTGTCACATTTGTGCAGTCAGTTATTTTCTCAAGACGGGGGCCGCAATTATTTCTTGAAGCGCTGTTTTTTATAACAGCCTTTGTAATTTTTCTTTCAATATATTTTAATGTTCTATATTGTAAATTTTCAATATTCTTGAGAATTGAACGGATGAATAAAGAAGTTAAAAATGTTTGTTGTTTCACAAAACAAAAAATAAGTCTTTGGCTAACTCTTTTCATCCATAAGTAAGCGTTGACTTCAACTTCTTAAATCAACATTACCTCCACAGAAACACGCGAGAAGAGTGTACGAGATCTTGCGTCTGAGAGTGACGGACATGAGTGATGAAGAGAAATCCAGAGCGTACCGCCTGGCGGTGAAGAAGAGGCTGTTTGGACCTTACAGGGTGAGTTTTGTTGCCAGTCATCATGAAGGGCAACTGCAATTAGAATTTTTTTTTGGCCACGTTTTACTTGGCAAGCTGTCAGCACAACTGAATAATCATCAACAAGCGCCCTAACATCACCTTCGGCATCCTGTTTTCGTGTGACGTTTCCTCGTAGCAGTTGCTTTGCATAACAACCATCAAACATTTTGTTCAGCGGAGTAACCCCGCCTCCAAAGAGCCCGAGTAGAACGTGGAAAAGGTCCCACGGGGTAATTTGGCAAGTAGGGATCTGGTGGCCAGATGCTGTCAGGTTTTTTTTTCCTCGAGGAGAGAGTTTGCATGTACTTAGCCAAATGTTAGATGCCGCCGCTTTGTCAGAGATTTATAGCTCTGCTCTATGAGAGCTTGTTTTAACACGACTTTGTCTTCGTGCCAGTGGAATTTCATTGTCGTCACTGTTTTTAATGTTTCATCAAAAGGTAATTTAGATTTTGTGTTGCCAAGTTAGTGTGCATTTCATTATCTGGGTTGAACAATCAGCATTTTGTTTTTATTTATTTATTTATATATATTTTTAATGAAAACTGGGGTCTAAATTGACTGTTACCATTCGACCCAGAAATCAAGGTCCAGGTCCATCATGTAGAAACTCGTGTAAACTTGAAAATGGAAAAAGAAAAGAGAAATTTACTACTTTTCGACCGAGTACACAAAGTGCATATATGACGCGTCAACATGGCTAACAAGAAGAATTTGAAGGAGAATGGCAGATACTAATTTCCTCTAACCCGGTAAACTTTTTTTTTTATCTTGCAAATTTAAAATAATGCCACTAGAGGTCACAAATCATTCCTTAACTCCATTTTCGCTTTCACCGACACGGCCGCTTATGTTTATTTCTGTCGAGCAGAAGAATCAAAGGGAGCTAACGAAGATGACAAAGTGCTTGCGGCTCGAGGAGGTGGTCTCTCATTTGGGTCAGATGGACACTCAGATGCAACACAAGGAGCTGGAGAAGAGCTACCAGCTGGTTTTGGAAGACTACCGGAGAATCATCGAGAGGCTGGCGTCACAGGCCTGATTAGGAGATACCAGGAGTCCACCCTCTTGACGGCGTGTACAGAAACCCCCTCATGAACTCTCACCGCAAGCAAGAGGAGACGCTCGCCGAGACGTACAATCCAATCACCGTTCTAATTGCAGAGTGTTTTTACAGTAGCCGAGTTGTGGCTCGCGGTGGAGAGCAGCCATTTTGTCTGCCAGCTTGTGTTGGTACACTGGAGGATTCGTGCGGCTCGGTGGCGGCGTCTTTGTCCCACATTTGCAAGACCAGTCATATTTGTAGATCTTGAACACTTGCCATTGTCCCGCTGTTTTGCAGCACTTCAATAAAAATGGGATTTGTAGTTGCTTTGTATTGAGCATTTCTTCACTGATGCTAGTTTACCTTCATTTAGGACTGAGCTAGCTTAAACATTTTTCAATACCAATTTCCGCAGCTAAAAGCTAGAGACTGTTTTCTTATTGTAACTACCAAATGTTCAAAAATATTTTTTCAAATGTACCTTTATCATTTTCAGTTTCCAAAATATTCCGCTACTGTCCATGTTCTTACTATGCATTTCCCAGCTTTCTAATGTAGCTGCTAAAAATGTCACTTTGTTCCGCAACCCTCTTATGGCTAATGCAACTTCTAATTGCCACTATTGTGGAGTGCCTCCATGCGCAAATGATTATTACGGTGTTCAATTGAAAACCTTTGCGTTCCTTTAACAATCCAGCTTGTGTAGATCACCGGGAAATACCTGTCATACTATATTAGCACATTGTCGCTAAATAAGGACTGCTAGGTCAATTCCCCCCCCCCCCCCTTCCACTTGTACTAAGACAAAACCTTGGAACTCTTCACATCTGTATCACAGCTTGATTGAACCCCCTCATGAACACAAGTGGCCTCATCTCACGAGTTCCCATTAACAAGCATTGCGGGTAGTTTTTCCAATTTAGTCCAATTGTACCTATGACTGTCTCACCTATGTTTTATTGACTGGTTTTTCCATTTTCTTTTAAGAATGCAGATATTTTTTGATCATCACAAACTGTCTATTATATCACATCAGTGTGAAAATACGAGAGGTGGATTTGTGTGTGAAGTTCCCAGGCAGATTCACGCTTTCATATTTATTTCATGCCCCCCCCCCCCCCCTCCAATCATGCTTAATCATGCGAACGATGAATACAATTCTACCGGCGAGACTTAATATTGTGTGAATGGAAGCCACAATATTGAGCTAGACTACAATATTTGGTTTCACCTGCGGTATTTTGCCTTCTAGGCGCCTCCGGCATTTCTGTAGACAGTAGTCAGGAGTTTGGACCAGAGCCCAGTCGTACCAACGGACCCGCTAAATACGATACCTGTGTGGAGCAGCGGCATCTTAGCTGGCAAATTCCCAGGAGAGAATTTGCCTGCTTCCCTTATCATGTTCCCTCTTCTTTTGTGTTCCTTAGATAGCCGCATTCCCCGTGGCTAGCGGGGCACCGACCCGGTCCCCTTTCACCGCTAAACGGACCCTTTTTAAGATAATCTTTGAAGCTCTGACAAGCAAATCCAAAACACTGTAAAGGAAACCAAGTTTGACATCTTTGAATTATGTGTCGAGAGACGAAATTGAGCTGCTTTCGGAACTGCCCGCTGTGGATGGAACATAAAGAAACCACAAAGTCAAGTTAGTCCATCACATAGTCGCCTTGTCGTGATGTTTTGCTTACTGACCTTCAGTGTACTGTTGGGCCCGCCTGTGTATTAATCTCTTAAATGAGCCGTGGATGACCATGTGACTCACTAGATGTACTTTCCAATTAAACCCGCCCCATTAGGATGTAATTGGTGCTATCTGAGGCTGCAAGCGAGCCGAATTGGAGCGGAGCGAGAAGCCAGTCCGATGCTATCAGCTCGGAGGAGACAGGAAACCGCTGTGTAATCTCGTCAGGTTGGAGATGGCGACTGCGATCGTGCGCGCCGCGACTTGGCTTGCTGATGTTTTCGGCACCGTGCTTTTGATCCGAAAGCGACTCTGGGCTGGCTTTCTCTCAAGACCCCAGGGAGAGGGAGGGGTGGCCTACAGCAGAAATGGGAACTTGTGACGACAGGTTTCTCCTTTAACTGAGGACTTGTCGCTCTTGTGTAATAATCTTAGTTTCTCGTGAATTACAAGAAGTGATAAAAATGTGAGGCTAGAGGGCAAACAAGCAGGAAACAAGCCTTTTTTATACAAGGCCCTTAAGTAAATGAAGTGGAAGAGTGATTTATTTTTACTCTTCTTGACAACATCCCTAAATAGCCTGTAATTTTTTTCTCTCAACTGCACCAGAATGCTTACAGTGTGTTTGTATGTCCCATTTGCTGGAAGAGAAGAACTGCTCAGTAAAGATTAAGCACACACCAACATCTAGATTGGAAACACGTACGCACTGTTACAATACGTGTCACTCACAATCCGACAGCAACACGTGTGTGAAGCTCACCCGCAGTTACTACGCTCCAGTTTACTAAATAAATACGCACACAGACACGCCATGACGTTGGCCAGATGCTCTTTGCTAATTAAGGCCAAGTATTCCCCGTTGTCCAGGTCGTTGAGAAACCTTAAGTGCACTGCTGGCAAAGCTACGGAGGCTGATTAGGGCGGAGTCATACATTATTATGCAGCAATAATATTTTTAATTAGAGCAGTAGAACTTCCCAAGACAATAAAAAGTTAAAATGTGCGACTTGGTGGGTGAATCAAGTCAAGTTTTTTTTGGGGGGGATAAAAATTAGTCTTGAGGATTTAATAGGAAATTGCAGCTCTCCCAGGCTGCAGCAGGTCTTGGAGTCCTGGCTCCTGTCCAGAGTCTGGTGCTGTGATGGGGAGGGTCACGCTTGTGTCTGACCCCGAGGCCTTCATGCTTGATGTTGTTATTATTAGAGCACATTGGCCCCCGGGCAGCCGGTCCCCTAAACAGGGAAGACTCTGGAGAGACTCTGGACCTGGAAAACAGCTGTGTGGGTTAGAGGCTGCGGGGGCCCCTTTGCACCCTGTGCCCCCCCACCCCCCTTTTCAGTGATCCCCCGAGAACCACTCTGTACTGGCCAGGCAGGAGGTGCCTCTGTTTGATTTTACATACAAACCGCACTCACCTGGACCGAGGCATGGGTCATTTAAAAAAAAAAAAAAGGCTACTTGTTACATTTTCTGCAGATATGATTGTATTTTAGGAGGTTAAAAGTCTTCATCTGTCTCTACCGTCTTGTCTACCTATCCTTGGCATTTCTGCGAGGGTGGGGGAGGGGTTAGTGGGTGGCTTCGAACTGTGTAAATAGCGCTGAAAATTGCATGTGGCCTTTGACTGTCTCTATAATTGCGAGTCTCTTGCAGTATTTTGCTTGGCAGCTTGAGAGGTTAACCCCTGAGGGTTAGAGGCCTGGAGCTCTCTGTCTAACTGGCAGAGGGGCTTCTCAAAGACTCGCTTGTTCACCTCCGAGCCTGGGCAAGGCGAAGCATTCATTGATTATCTTGTGGATGACAACGAGAGAGCCCAGGCACCTACCGCTTTTTTTTGTCACCTCTGCCGGAAAGTTTCGCCCATATTGTAATCCCATCTAAAAATTAGGAACAGGTACACCTGCAGAATCTCATTAGCTGACTTAATTTAACAAGTAGTCATTGCAGTACTTTCCATAAGTGGACTTAAGGGAGGAAGTCGCTTAGTCTCTGCGGCGCTCTACTGTTGTCGGCATGGATAACGGCCTCTCCAGCTCGGGTCGGTGGCGAGGCTCCCTGCAGCTGCTGTCTGCGAGGCTGATTAGTGCGTGGTGATGAGAGCATGATGGCAGGGGAGCCCCCAGCACACACACACACATACACACACTGAAGGGGTTAAGCAGTTGGTTAGGGAGAGACCTGCTCTGTGTCCAAGATGTTGTGTGCCGTGGCACGTTGGTGTGTTGTTACACTGCATGAGGCCTCGTCTCCACTTGATTGGGCCTGCAAGATCACAGCCACCCCCCCCCCCCTTCATCCGTTCTCTTTCTCTGCCAACCCTCCTCCCCGAGGGTTTCTTTCGCCACATCCTCCCTGCTGATTATCACCACTACCAGAGCTGACTCTTGCACTCCAGCTGCTGTCCACACTTTGGCTCTGGGGCTAATTCGACAATGCTTGCATGGTGGGAGCAAAGTTTTTCAGAGGGGGCCATTTGTACGAACATTCAGTGCTAATACCATGGTGTTTCTTTTTTTTTTTTTTTTATCTGCCCACCAGCAACACTCACCGCATGCCTTTAAGTCAGACTCTCCCTAGTGTCACATGTAAACAATAACCAGAGCTACAAGTGTTAAAAACCGAGAACAAGGTCGCAGTCTTGCAAAGACGGTGGGGCGGACCAACATGTGTTGCTCTCCGCAGGTGTTTCCTCTGAGCAAGAACAGGACGGGGGTGCAGCTTTCACTGGCCCTAATGTATTTAAAATATCTTAAATTATAATAATTATTAAGACATTCTAGCCTGAGCGTACCCTTATCAAAGTTTTATCAGGATGCAGGCATACGTGATGTTCTTTCAGTCTCAGCTTCAAGATTGAACTTGGGGCATAATTTTCTATTAAATTCCTTTGGGTATAATTTAAGTCTTTGTCTGATAAAAGCAAGAAGGGATGATTCGCGCCGTTGCTACAGAAACATTCATTTGTCCTTGTGAAGCTGGAAGAGAAAAATAATAATTGATTGTCGTCGGAGATATGGAGCACATGGAGTCAGAAGTGCCGCGTGCACTCGAGTTTTTAGTGACTCATACTCAAAGTTATATGACATTATAACTGAAAAAAAAAATTGGGTCAAATTCAGAAAATTGTTTACGGAGCATTTTAATTGTCTTATGGCGATACTCCGACAAAACTTGATTCTAATTTCCATTTGGAGGTTGACTGGCGTCCCGAGAGATTGTACTTGGTGAGTTGCTTTCAATCACACGATTCTCCGATTCGGTCAAACTTTGTCCGACTCATTTTTGTCTCGCTGCAGATATCAAACATGCTGCTTGGTCACTTGCCTGCAAGCTCTGGAGTGGAACGTTTTCTCAGTCGGTGTGCGAGGTGAGTGTTGATGGGCAGGAATTCTGTGTTAGCCCGGGGAAGGAGGGAGGCGAGGGGGGGGTCTAGTGTCTCTCTGTCACACAAGTGAGACAAGAAGTGCGCCCACCACCCCCATCTGTGTTAAAAGGCCGTATTGTTGAGCACATCTTCATGTAGACTTTTTTTTCCCCCCTGCAGTCTTGCTGAGCTCACACTGTGATGACAGCGGCCGTGTCCGTGGAGTTTAAAGTTTCAAATTGAGCACAAACTTGCATTGTGTCTGTTATGCATGTGTGGGTTCATCCGTTAACAATTTTTAATCCCTACCGGTGGCACACACGGAGTCAGATGGTAACAATTGATTTGATCACATTTCGGCCTCCTGCAGAGAATTCAATTATGGCGTTAGGAGCAGTCGTGGAATGTGAAGCTTCCGTCACGCCAGGTGTTGTGTATTGCTATTATGAATACCTGTGACCTAAATCCAACGGAGTTAAACTGATTCTTTTGTTATTGGAGATTAGCCGAGATAGGCTTTATTTCACAGGATTAGTATTTATAATCTGATATGATCTTTGAAAAATGATACATTTCTAGCCGTCTATTTTCTGAAGGTCTTGAGAAAAATCCATCTTTGTTTTTGGAGTGTTTATTATAACGAAATTACAGTACTACTGTGCAAATGTGTGGTTTTTTTAGCAATGTGTAAATCAATCGTCACTCAGTAGAGCACTGACCTCTGCCAAGGCCAATTAACAAAATCGCAACAAGCAGTTATGACGCACCATGTTAGTATGTTAGTCAACCGTTTGTTAATTTATTGAGACAGAAAGTGGCATTGATGCCAGCGTGTCTCAAACAATGCAAGTACTGAAGTATTCCAGATCCTGGACAAGCTTCTAAATTCTCTCTTGGCCCAAGTTCTTGAGTGTTGCATTTGAATTTGAACGTGATTTTGTTCAGGCAGGGTTTGTTTGAAATTCCCAATCAGGCCACGTGTTTATTTTTGACTCAGGCTTCCTGTTGCTCAGATGCTATCAGCAGAGATTTAAACATGGCTACTTGTGTAGCTGTGTCTTGAAGTCACAGTCAGGAATAATTACTTGTTTGTTGATGTTAGTGTGAACACAACTTAAAGAATCTGAGTTTTTTGATCTGGTATAGCAGCTAAGTGCTATTGAAGATGTTATTTTGAAGATGCAGAAAAGTATCTTTGATTGTGTTCCAGCACCAGTAGAAATGGCGTCACTGAGAAATGGCGTATAACATCACTCTGAGGAAACAAAAAAGAAGACACTCACTAAAGCGGCCTTACTTAAATCATTTGTTGCTCCCAGTTGAAGCTAACTGTCAATTTGGCTTAAGACAAAAGCCAATCGCAAATTTAAACAGCAAAAGTAAACCATATTAGTTCATCGAAGAAAAATCAGCTAGCTTAATGCTAACATACGGTATCATGTGAATGTTGTGGTCTTTATAAACCTTAAAACAACTGCTACTTAAAACACATGGAGCATTATTTCTAGGACAGTGTTTTGCAGTTAGGCCCCACACAAAATATAGCAGTCCATCCAATAAATGGATTCTACGACATCCCCAACATGACCATTGGACAAGTGC
Source organism: Syngnathus floridae (assembly GCF_059516105.1). Lineage (NCBI taxonomy): Eukaryota > Metazoa > Chordata > Actinopteri > Syngnathiformes > Syngnathidae > Syngnathus > Syngnathus floridae. The sequence continues at coordinate 10,384,142 of NC_142420.1, read as the reverse complement.
GCACACAAGGGAGACAGTTCAAGTGCACACATGAATAATTCACCCAGGTCAGACTTTCATCCTCTTATTCTGCCTCTCAGACCGCCAGCCGTGTCAGCAAAGGCAGAAGATTGAAAAGGACGGACGCATGACGGGCTGTTTACCCCGGCAGCTGGTTAGCCGCCGCTTAACCGCCCCCCCCCTCGGTCGCTTTTCAATTCCAGCCGGACCTCGGGCCCGACTCCTGACTGGGAGGCTGGAATATTGTGCGTGGTGGGGATCAATGCGTCCTGAGTGAAATGTCAACTGTGCCGCTGTGATGCGTCAGGCTGTGAGGGACTTGTAATTGCTATTGATCCGCCTGTGTGCTTAACGCAGGGCTGGCCCCGCCACGACGCGAGGCAGCTGCAGAGGAAGACGTATGCATCAGATGAGATAAAACGGAGAAAATAGAAAAGAAAGAGCTCGCCGTTTTTGTTCCCCTCCTTGCATCCCTCCCTCTCTGGCAGCAGATTGATCTTCCTCTTCCTGCTGATTTTAGCCGGGGCCTGTCATTATCGTACTCTGTCATTAGGGGCTCCATTGACAGCCCTGCTCTGTCTGTATCACTCTATTGAGACAGCCACACTTTTCCCGGCAGTGTTCTCTACTTTTATTAAAATCTCTGACAGCCTGGGTTTAGCTTTCTCTATAGCGCCGCTACTGCTGCTATGTAATTGAAAGTGGCGTCCACCAGTGTCCCTGGCTGGTAATATCAGCTAAGTCTTGCTGGTTTGACTGGTTTATACCATACCAATTGGTCAAATTTTGGGGAATCTTCGTGTTTGTCATGAAAGCAAGTCTTACAAGAGTGTGGTGGCCATTGGGAATTTAGGGAAGATTCCCGAATGGCCGCCACAGACATGGTCAATAGGTGGCAGTGATGTCACTGACTTATCTTTGGGTATTTACAATTTCTTTCTTAGCCCAACCATTTTGTTGTCTATTGCTCTAGTTTCTTTCATTTTATTTTTTTATACGCTCAATGTTTGTGCAATAACGCTGATTAATTTTCCCTCCTCCCTGCTTATTCTAATTCATTATTTCAAGCAGATAACTTTGGTCTGTCAAGCTGCCCTTGTCATGTCTGATGGAAATTTTTGTTTTCAGCCAAATTTTAATTCATATCATAGTTTTTTTTTAAGGACTGAGAAGGCTGATAGTTGCAAAAATTTCGCATTTAAACGTATACCTACTCTCACCGTTTTAATGCACTCTGCGATATAGAAAAAAAACACGTTCCGACATAAAGAAAAAAGGTTTCAAATGATTCTTCAAGCTGTCTGCCAGGCGTGGAAAGGACATGTCAGTCCTCTTGCCAGGGAGAGAGGGTAATTATCCTTTTCCTGTCAGAGAACAACAAATGATAGCCAAGGATGAAGATGGGGGGGTGCATTTTCAGAGGCTGAAATTTTTCAAAAGGAATTTAATTTTCAGGCAGCTGCATATGTACCTTTCTGCTTTTACCCCATTTGTTTTTTTCTCCCATTGAACCATTTTTTTTTATCCATTCACACGAGCTATTTGTTTGTGTCTGTGAGCTTCTGAGGGTGCATTTAACTGCCCCCCATCCCTATTTATAGGCCCTACTTTCTTGCAGTCATCTTCCACCCCCTCTTCTTTTCTGTTGTGACCATTTCAAGCGATTATACATTGTCTGAGTAATTTCCCTTTCAGCATCTGTTTTTTTTTACCTTGCACATAAAGAAGTGAATGGAGGGAAAATTATCACAATTACTCATATAATTGAGCCGCCTTTGTAGCAAGTGCAGCTTCGGCAGACCTCCCTTTTTTTTTTCCATCAGCCAAAATGGTTTCATTATATGGGTTTTTCATATTCCCTGACACAGGGCTCCGCTGAGGGTCTGCCGCGTGGATGAGATGCAGAATGAACAGAGCGCATCATTAAGGTCACAGTATGAATAATTATACCCGGCTATGGAAAGAGCATGGACGGCCTCTTTTTCTCCTCCCCTCCCTGCCCCGCCTGAGTACAAATGCAACATCCATGCCTTTTAGTCACAAAGAACTTTGTTTCAAATGGTGCTTCCACCTTCTACTTATACAAAGACGAGAGGGGGAGAGCAAGACTTGTATCAACATGACAATTTTCCGTCATTAGGCCTAATGACAGGCACAGACTGTGGGGATCAAGGGGAGCAGCCAAAGGAGAGGCGCATTCAGGTGTTGGCTGAGTGCTGACCTCCTTCCTGTCTTTGTTGCAGACTTAACTCGGAACAAAAAGTAAAATGAGGGACTTGGGGACTAAAGGCGCTGCAGCCGCAGCTGAATGTCAAGCAGGCCGGCCCTCCGCGGACAAATGGCTTAATTGGCAAATTTGCATGTCGGTTCATTTGCGGGCAGCTAATTCAATAAGAGCTCTTTTTTTTTTCTTCTCGTTTGCATTCTAACCTGAAACGTCCAAAAAAATGCCCCAGCTGTTAACTTGAAGACAAAGTGGGCTCGATGTCTTGTTTCATTTTACAGTTAAGTTGAATTAAGTCAAAAGCTATATTTTTCAAATTCCTTCCTCGCCCGGACTTGGCTGGGGTAATTGGTCATTTTGCAGCCCATTTCAAGCGGCTGGGATGCTGGCCTGACCCCTGCTGCTGCTGTAATGGGGGGGGCATTTCTCCCGGTTCGCTGAAGGCCTTTGCACACTCTGACCTGTGAATACAGTTGCTTGGAATACGACAAAAATAAATGGAATATGGATTTTATATCTAGTTGCATTTTAATAATAAGGTGAGAAACTCCAGGTTAACAAAGATCCATTCAGCTTTTTGTCTGTGCTGAATAATACAAAGCCGTATTGTAATGGATAATAAAATGGTATCAGGTAATTTGAGTCTAATGGACTTGAGTTTCCTGTGATCTCAATTATATTATTATATTATATATACAGTCATATTTTTTTATCTGTTCCAGATAGAAAACGTTATGAAATACCAAAATTGTGCAATCTCACCTACACTTTGTTGAAAAGAAAAAAGACATCAAGTCAAAATACTAACTTTATATGCTGTTTTGTAGCACTTCTGTATAACTCCCAATCAGTCTTGATCATTTTTTTTACACCTTCGAGTCAAAATAAAAAAATTCAATTAAGTACACAAGAAAATGTTTTGTTTTTTTGATAAGAAAAAAAAATCTATCGTGAATTTTATTTGGTCCTCATAACAATCATTCAGCAATCCAATTCCTCTTTTTTTTTCTGTCTGATGTAGGCACAAAGCAAATCAATTTCACATTTTGCCGCCACATTGAACATGAAAATAGACACTGAATCCAGTTAATTGTGTTGCATCTACTTTGGCTCACTGGTGCCTGAAATTACAGGATGGGAGCAAAACGACTGGATTAACAAAAAGCAAAAAATAAAAATGCTATTATTCCATTTGTTTAACCCACTTGGAGAATGAAATAAAAAGAAAAGCCATCATGTGGAATAATCATGGGAAAAATGTGCTTCAATCCAAATAATACAGTTCAATTCAATTACAAAATAAGCAGTGAATAAACGAGCCTGTTTGAACGAGGGGAGGAAAAGCTTGCAGTAATTAATCACACGCTTGGCAGGGAGCTGTGTAGCCTGTTGGTCAGAATACTATTTAGTGGCTGTTCAAATGTGGCTTTGGAGGGAAGGTGGTTAAGGGCAAAAGGGAGGCGGGGTAGGTGGGTTTGGGGTGGGGGGACTCCATCATTGCATTCAAATGAAGTCTGTGACATCTTGGCCTCTCCTCTCTCTCTCTCTCTCTCCTTCCAGCACCTCCACCTCTCATGCCTCTCTCTCCTCAGGTGAAGAGCGGCAGGTGTTAAAGCCCCTTCAGCCGCCGAGCTACTTCATTTCTAATGAATCCTGCCCCTAGCCACGTGTAGAGGACTTTTTTTTTCTTGTTAATCACACTGGTGGTCAGTTAGTTCATGTCTTAAAATATTTTAAAATAAAAGTACAGAAAGCGTTTGAACTAAGGTTTAGGATACATTTGCCAAAATCATCTGTAAATTCTATATTTTTAAGCTAAAATATCCTTTTGAGATCCAAAATTTAAACATTTGCTGTTGTACAAAAAATACCCCAAAAATGTTTTTTTTTTATTAAAATGCCACTTTATATGATAATGTTATCTTTATTGGTTCCACAGTCGTAAAATCTGATCATTTACATTTCTGAAGAGGTAAAAAAAAATGTTTCAGATGTTTTAATAATATTGTTGATTGATTTTTTTAGACTAATTGGTCAAATGTAACTGAAATCGAAAGTCTGTATAAAGGCGCTTCTAATGATCATTTCTGTGACATCGCCCACTATTGGCCTGGCGTACGATATTGCAAGGTTTTCAGTCTTTAAATGTAACAAAAAATATATATTTTCACAAAACGGGTTGTTTGTAGGGATTGAAAGTCCACTGACAACTAAATTCCTTCTCTTGTGAAAAAAAAACTCTTCTCGTGGGGGAAAAAAAAGTCTTCATTACCCTTCTTATCATTAGTGTCACTACTTTATTATTTCACATTTGCTTGCACTCTGTTGTGCGAGCAGCTCCAGTTCGTGGATACTGTAATCGCGGGAAAAATAATGACAGTTATCAGTCGCACCCACCAAGTGCCCATAAAAATCTGTCCTCTGTTCTGGAAGATGATAATTATCGGCTGTACTGTCATTATCATTGTTGATAGAGCAAGTCTTGAAGCATTTCACCCCCTAAAGTAATAATCCCAGAGAAATCACTTCAAATTGGCCTATTTTAGGGAGAGGGGGTGGGCAGCAAGGGGACCAGTTTTGGTTATATTTGAGAGAATCTTCAAGTTCAGGCAGCACACTGGCATCTGTGCACATCAGGCTCGCCACTCGCATTTGTAACTTGCCGCTGCTTTATTTCAATGCAATTATGTAATTGGGCTGCTAATGACAGCGAGGGAATTTAACTGGCTTTGATGAGTTGTTCAGGTGGAGATGGAGGCAGTCGGCTGCCGCTGCATCAGCTCCGTGCAGCCTGCACGACAAGTCCGGAATGAAGAACCGAACTCCTGGCGGATACTTTTTGCTCCTTCGCATGCAAACAAACGCAGACTACACGTGTGGCTTCATCTGCAGCTTCTTCTGAGCTCCACGGTAAATTCTTAATATTAATAACCTGAGTGCGTTTTTTTTTTTTTTACGTGTAATCCTGTATTTTGTGTTTTAGCCAATAGTCAATTTGATTAAATCAGATTATCAGGGATAATTGCTCATGTTGTGGAAGGCTGGCCGCAACCCCTCCCACACACACACGCAAAAAAAACGACAGATGAAAGAAGCGTTTAAATATGAAGCAGGATTAACACGCGAATTCATGTCAGGATGTTGTGTTAAAATATAACAAAAATAATAATAAATGATGTAGAAACGCATTAATACATTAAATTCATACTGTTTCACCTTTATGCTTGTGCGAGTGTAACAGACCCCGAGCCATTGCAAGTGACTAATTACCGGCCTACTTATGAAAATTGAACTCTGCGTTATGCTAATACGGCACATTGGGAGCATTAATTACAATGACATTCATTAAAGCGGTCAGCAGCTTTAACAAGCTTGAACTTTATTTTTTTCTCTTTACTGTTATGATTCGTAGAATAGCACATTTTTTTCTGTATATTACGAGCTCACATCAGTTATTGCTATTATTAATATTGTGAAGTCGTTTGAAAAAATTAAGAATAATTATGTTTGACATTTTTCCTCACAATAAGAATACGTGCGTGTTATGAATCGGGTTACAATAACAGCGTTACGTCATCCGCTGGTCTGACCTTAATCCAATTTGTATACAAATATCATTAATCCCAATTCTAATGTGAAAGTGATAATTGTCATTTGTGCTGCTGATGACGGAGATTTGAAGCCCTGAGGTTGTGTGCTCGTCTTCCTCGCTCAGGTCGCTCGAAGGCAGCCGGGCCAATGGGCTCGCCTCTCAGAGCCAATGAACCAATCAGCGGCCGCCTTGGATGAATATTCATGAGTACCAGATTCAAACCTTTGGGGGAGTTTATCTCGATCCGCAGCATCATACCTGGGACTTTTCACGGGAACAAACTGCATTTTCTTATGAATGGAAGGAGAAAAAAGCGGTTCGACTTAAATTGGGAGCCCTCCCGGTTTGGACTCAAACAACAAAAGCAGGAGGAGGACGAGAGCCGCCGGAAGAGATGACAATGACAGCGATCCCAGAAAGTCTTAACAGTCCCGCCTCAGGAAAAAGCGTTTTCATGGAGTTCGGGCCCGCCGGTCAGCAAATGTCTCCGTCCTCCATGTCCCACGGACACTACCCCGTGCACTGTTTACATTCTGCAGGCCACGGACAGCACGACAGCTACAGCCCGGCCCCGAACTTCCCCCGAACCATAGCCTATCCTTATATCAACTCTGTGGGAAGCCATTCCAACAGTCCGTACCTCAGCTCGGTTCAAACGTACCAGAACAGCTCGGCCCTGCCTCAGACCCGCTTAGAAGAGCCAGGTAAGCGCGTCGAAAAACGGATCCTATTGCGTAACCGATGTTTGCAATTGCGATGCTAATTATAGTCCGGTTTCCCACCCACGTGCATTCATTAATTTTTCATTTCAGCACCAGAAAGTGCCAAGAACGCTGTGGTGGAGGGAGGAGAAGTCCGATTCAACGGCAAAGGGAAAAAGATCCGCAAACCAAGGACCATCTACTCCAGTTTACAACTTCAAGCTCTCAACAGGAGATTCCAGCAAACGCAATATTTGGCCTTACCGGAGAGAGCCGAGCTCGCCGCGTCTCTGGGCCTCACTCAGACACAGGCAAGTATTCTATTCTATTTTTATTTGTTTTACGCATTTTATTTTCACGATATTTTAGTCGCCTCGCATTTATCGGCGTGCTTTTGCTTCCATACTTCTTGACCGATTCTTAATTGCGATGCATGTTACAAATATTCACGCAATGCAATTATACTATTATTGTTCTAATGACCACAATTAAGTTTAATTGCGTATTTTTTATTCCACTATTCAGACACGTTTTCTCCAGAAACTAGTGTTTTATTTTATTTTCACTTAGCTTTGTATAGTTCCCGTTTTCTGATGACAGTTGTTTTAATTTCCCGTCTCACTTTGTTTATTTATTTTTTGCGGGTGTGTGACGTTCTCCGCGCGTCTAAGTAGCAACGCCCATTTTCTCACGCTGCTGCTCTCTTTTCGGAACCTTCGCGCAGGTGAAGATTTGGTTCCAAAATAAAAGGTCCAAGTTCAAGAAACTGATGAAGCAAGGCGGTGGCACTATTGACACTAACGCCTTGGCCACAGGCCGCGGACTCTCTAGCGGGTCTCCCACGCTGGCGCCCGCCTGGAGCTCGCCGATCGGTGGGAAGACGTCAGTGGGCGCCACCACGGGATCCTATATCCCAGCCTACACGTCGTGGTACGCCGGTACACACCAGGAGTCTATGCAACAATCCTCCCAGCTCATGTGAACTCACGTCGGCCATGCACGCCACGCCACGGCGCGGGGACCCGGAAAGCTTGAGCTCGGAGCGTGGGCGTTTGCTCCCCCCTCACGAGTGGTGGGCGCCTCATTCCGGAACCAGATGAAGATGACGCTAAGAAACTTGAAAGAGATGACCTCCACGTATGAAATCTTTCACAAGCGCTTTTTTTGGGGCTGCTCTTTATTTTTGAAAATCACATTTGAGAGAAATGTCATTGTTTATTTATGATGACATCACTTTTCATTCATCACAAGGCCAATCATAAGTATTTCTTGAACCAAATTATATCGATAAATATACCTGTTATCATTCAGAGCATATTGTATGAACTTGTTTATTATTTAAGTTAAATTATTGGGATTTTTTTACTTCTTCAATTGAAGCCAGTCTTGTGTTCTATTTGTGTGTTTAAATTGAGAAAACAACATTCTGTTGTTCATGCTGCACTATACGCGAGCAAAAGCTTTTCAAGTTATGTGAAGAGGTGAAAAAGAAATACCCACAGGACTAGCAGCTCATTTCTCACTGTGTTTTATAGATAAACCCAAATTGTTTTGTGCTCTACTGGCTGTGAAAGGTTTTTAGGCTTGCTGTAATTCGTCCACATGTGTTTTAGTCCACAGAAAAAAAATAGTTTTGTATTGATCTCTTTAATTTATTGGCTCTTTATGTACATACTGTGCACATTTTCACAAAGCAGTAAAATGATTTAACTTATGTGAAGAACCGTGTGTGGAGCTGCGCTGTTTTATAGGTGTTGACACAAAGCATCGTGCACATGCATGACAACACTGCAAATGGCTAAAAGATGATTTATGATCATTTTTGGCTTGGAGCCTATTGTGTCGCTGCTGCTGTTGCTGCTGCAGATGTTGTCAGCACACACAAAAAAAAAAGGGGGGGGGGGGGGTTTGCCACGAAAATCTGGATTAATTCAACAACTCGTATTCTTTTAATTTTTTCCTCAAGACAATCGTGGGGTGGGGTGGGGGGGCGTTGCGGGCTTTACTGAATAATTACTCCTGCATGCGCAAGCAGGTGCTGCAAAAAGACGGGGAAAGCAAGGGCCAAAACTATAAGGAAAACCCCCCACGTTGAGCCTTTTTGGGATCCATAGTTTATGAAAATATAATTTTGTAAGCTTTATGTATGATCCAATATTTGCAGTGCCACACTTGGCAGGCAATAAACAGAAAAGTAAAATCCTCCTAACTCCAAATACGCAAGCCATTTCCATCCATTACCATTTGATAAAATACTCAGCCTAACCATTTCGGGTTTAAAATGCATTTTAAGTAGTGTTTTTCAAGCAAAAAATATCAATTGATATTAACACCTTACATATGTTTGAAATAAAATAAACTGGAGCACATGAAAATTTAAATAAAAGAAAAATTTAAAAATAGTGTTGTATAAAAATAAATTTTATTGAGAACTGTATTTAATTTATACATGCATGTATTTTTATATATTTTGGTCAGCGTGTTACAATTACAACACGATTTAATCTTTCATGATATTATTCTGATTTTTATGGTATCATTTTACGTATAGAATCACAATTTTATTAATTATGAAATCATTTATACTATATTATCAAAATCCGATTTGCACATATACGTCTAAATGAAATGCACTAACATAAAAAATAAAATAACTATACTGCATTAAAATAAAATCATATTGCAAAGATACACCGAGTTATATTCTTCCTGTGCGCTTCCTATTTCTTTGTTTCTTTTTCATACATCAAACTCGCATGTCCAAGCAGCGTGCCCACGCCCACCTCGCGAATCCTTGCGTGTTTCTCTCTCCATGCACGAAGCAAGCCCGTGTATTGTTGTGCTGCGCGAAACGTCAATTTGGCCGCTCTTCTTGTGCACCGAGAAAGGCGCAGCTGCTCATCCAAGAGGGTCAGCGTTATTTCGCTGCTTTCTCTTCTTGATTATACCGAGCCGAGCCCATCAAACCCGCCATAATTACAGTCATTTCGCCCTTATTTATTCTAATGCAGTTTCCCATCTCTGGGCTAATTATGAGCAATTTTTCCTTTCTCTCCCTCTTTTGCTCTCTCTCTCTCTCTCTCTCTCTCTCTCTCTCTCTCTCTCTCTCTCTCTCTCTCTCTCTCTCTCTCTCTCTTCTACCTTTTGCTTTGTGGGTTCCTCGAAGAATCTTTCAAGCGCCGATCGGCAGTTATAGAGCCTTGAAATAAATCCTGGTGTAAAATAGAGGAGGGGGAAATGTAGGTGAGCTGCCATATATGCAAGCGGGGTCTTGGCTGGCTGTTTTGGACGTGCAGTGCAAATTGCTTGCAGGTGCAGACTGCATGCAAGCTTGTCAATGCAAGGAGAAGCTTCAATTTGGTATGATATGTATGCAATATACATAATATACATGGCAACTTATCGTAAATAAAAAGGCATTAAAATCTCAAAATGCATGATAGGAAAATGTATAACCCACCTTTAAGCTTTTAAGGATGAATAAGCATCCAAGAGTTCCCCAAAGCGCTTAAATTCCAATTTCAGCTCAAAAATAGAAATAAGGGGAAAAAAATCCGTCACCCGTGCATGTTGAGCTCCAGAGATCCGAATATGACTGGGAAATCTCCTGCTTTATTTCCCCTTTTTATAGCAGATGGGGAGAAAATGCCGATTATTAGCATAAATGTTTACTCCTCATTACGCTGATGACATTGTGCACTCGAGGTCTCTGTAATCTTTGGGTGGGGGGGGAAATTATGAGTAATTTTTGCCGCTGCAAATTTAAAGCAGCAGTTATCCCGCAATTCAGGCTAATTCGGATCTAATTATACTTGAGTCAAGTTACTCTTTGGGCTGAAAACTATATGCATTGATAGTTGCCATTTATTGTGTACATGCAAGTTGGACAATGTTGATGCTCGAGACTGTCTTGGGTAAAAATGACACCCCGTATTAGGAGGCCTGAAATGGTGCCGAATTATGGGAGTAATTGCAGGTTTTCATAATGAGTGGAATTACAGCACAGTGCGAGGACAAATAAGGAAACCGGGAGTGCATGTGGCATTTACAAGTTGCACTTTCAAAAAGGGATGCTCGCTGCATGCAAGCCACAAAATTGGGCATCAAAAATAATGAGGCTCAGTTGTTATCATTTTTTAGGGGCTGTTAGAGTGGGAATAATTTAGGTCAATATCACAACAAAATGTCTGCAGTGGTTAAATGATGCACGTTCACATTTTGTAAAGTGATTTGATGAAACAAGTGATATTCTATTTTCATAATCATATTGACGTCATATTGACATTTCTATCTATCCATCCATCCGTGTCTTTATCTAAACTAAATATCTTATCTAAATGCTTAAATATGTTTTAAAGGCAATATTGGGTTATTAATTTATGTTTTTTTTTGTTATTTTTGTCAATAACATATTGGCACTAATCACTGTAGGCCCTAACACACTTAACTGTGTGTGTGTGTGTGTGTGTGTGTGTGTGTGTGTGTGTGTGTGTGTGTGTGTGTGTGTGTGTGTGTGTGTGTGCGTGCGTGCGTGTGTGTGTGTACAAAACCTTTACTATTTATGTCAGTATAAATAGCAGCAGAACTTTACATGGAAAAGGAGAATGAAGCGTTCACGGGAAACATGTTTATTTAAATAATCATATGAAGCACTGTAAAAAAAACAAATAAATAAGACAAAAACACAATTAAGTTTGATCCAAGTCAATCAGATGAAGGACAATCAGTAGCTTGCGGTGGAAAACGGATGTTTGTACCAATCGCCTTTAAAAATTAAAGTCATGAGTGATCAAAAAGTAATATTTACACAAACGTGGAGATATACAGCTCTACAAGATCATTATTGTGTTTTGTGTTTCCAAATACATATCAGATCTTTTTTTTTGCAGACAATGAAAACCGGTCCAAAAAGATTCTTATTTTTTTGGCTCTTTTTCCCACAACTAAATATCACACAAGATGAGGTCAAGTCGAAAAAGGCACGATACAGTTGACCTTTGCTACATCACTGACGGGCAAGGTTGGAATTTGGCAACATGATAATCAACAAACGGCATGTCAAAAAATAACAAGTCGAGCATAAAAGTGGTCCATTCATCCATTCATTCATTTACCCCTGGACATAAACAAAATAAATAAATACAAAAATAACCGCCAAAATGTGGGTCAATGTGGCGAACGTCCACAGTTTTCCTTCCGCGCGTAAAAGTAGGACCCGCTCAGACGTCCAGAAATGAATGCACGCGTATATTTTTCAACACCAGCGTCACCGGTTGATTTTTTTCTTCAGAATATTGTCCCGGCAGTGATGGCCGGGTTGTGGTGGAGCAGAGCGGGCTGCAGGTGGCTCATTGAGTTCGTGTTGGAGTACCACGAGTAATTGGCCAAAAAAGAGGACGACGAAGAAGAGGAAGAGGAGGAGGAGGGGGCACTGCTGCTGCCGCTGTTGGGCGGACTGCTGCCATTCGGAGGTAACGTGGAGTTACTCATGCCTTGAGTCTGTGGAAAGTCCCATGCGCTGGGCGGGGAGGTGCACGGAGGCGACTCGCTGGCGGGGACATGCTGCTCGGGTGCGATTTCGCCGTTTTTCCACAGCTTCTTGAACTTGGAACGGCGGTTCTGGAACCAAATTTTCACCTATGGAGTAGATGACATGTTATTGCCGCACTGGTTCTGCTCTCCATGGGGATGTGGCGTGTTTTTATTTTGTTTTTTTTTAATGGTCAGGCACCCACCTGTGTCTGCGTGAGGCCCAGGGAGGCAGCCAGCTCGGCCCGCTCGGGCAGCGCCAAGTACTGCGTTTTTTGGAAGCGCCTTTGGAGCGCGGCCAGTTGGAAGCTGGAATAAATGGTTCGAGGTTTCCTGACCTTCTTTGGTTTTCCATTCACCATTCTGATTTCTGGCTCGCTCTCTTCTTTTTCTGCGGGAGGACATTGGAATGTTGTTTGCGGTTTTGGCTCTGGGTCCGTAATTTGGATTCGGGGGAGTATCACTTTTGTTTTTACTATATGGCCGTGTGCGTGCAAGTTATAATTTGACATTGAACATTGTCTTTTAACACAAACCTATTTTTGTTACTTTATTACAATGGGCGTATGCATGCAGGACTTTCCACAGAATCTTTTTGTGGCTATATATTTTTTTCTTTACGGGTGTGCGTGCAAGTATTTTCCACTGAATATTTTGCGTGGACTGAATCAAACCCCCCCCCCCCCCCCCCCGTTATATTACTGCATATAAGCATGAGATAAAATAAAGCAATACATGTTAGAAAATGGTGAAATTTCCACCGTTTCAGCAACTTGTGGATACAAGAAATAAAGGTAGCATGTAGAAGAAAACAAAAATGTGACCATGCAATGCATGCATGTTATTTTTTTATTCGAATTAAATTTTAATTATTTTATTTTTTTACAGTTCTATAAATTTAGGATTAATAAAACAATTTATTTTATTGTTCTATGTATCTGTTGGCGCATACACGTTCTAATTTACGACTGAACAGTGTTTTTAAGTTCAAAGTGTGTGTTCTATACCCGTTTCGGCAGGAGTGGGTGAGGAGCTTGGTCCAAAACTGCCGTAGGCGCCGTAAGACGAGTTGAAGGCCGCCATGTCGTAAGACTTCGAGTTGTACGGTACCGCACCGGCCCCGCTGCCTTGGTACTGGAAAGAACCGAGTGGTCCAAAGGGCGATCCGCCGCACGAGTGTCCGTGCTGCGGGCTGTTGTAATAGCTGCTGTCCGTAGCCGTGGATACCGGCAAGGTGGGCGACTCCTGCGACTTGTGCAAGCTGTGGTAGTTGGTGGAGGTCATCTGGTTGGAGTGCATATCAGTGCTGAGGTTCTCAAAAACTCCTGTCATTTCGAAATGTGCGCAAAGATGCAAACGCGTCCGGAATCTGGTTGTGCTCTTTGTCGAGTGGGGGGAAAAAGCATCCCAGGGTGGGCAAAAAGAGTCTCCCTCCCACGGTGGCCTGTGATTATCTGCCACGATCCGTGGAAGGAGCGCACTTATGAGAGGGTGGGAGCGCGTCACGCCAACCAATGACGAAGGAGGAACAATACTGACTGCTTCGCGATGCATGACCCCCCCCCCCCTTTTTTTATGCCCACTCCTCTATTTCAGTGATTTGCAAACAAATACGCAACAATATTTCAGTCCTCTTACCCTGTTTTATCAGAAGGAACAGACGAATCTTTGTCTCAATAGACAATATCACCATTTGCTCATATAATCTTGGAAATTAATAATCAATGTATTTCCTTATTCCGAACAGTATTTTGTAAGCTACCGTTGTGCTCTATTTTAAATTGATACAGTGCTTAAATATAGCGGGATGATTTTTTTAACAGATCTATTGTCACACTCATACCGACAGTCTTAGCAAAAAATGAAAATAGTGATTGTTCTGAAAATTGCAAACTCACACTTCAACACAGCAGTTCAAATTAAAAGGAAGATTAAAAAATGATTAAAATAAAGCTTCCTGTCCTAAATAGTGGACTTCCAGTGCCATAGACACATAGAGAATAACTTTATTCAAATCCCCAGGCAGCTTTAAGTCATCAAAATGTGGTTGATTGTCCGTAAATGTCAACGTACATTTTGTTGGATGAGATTTGGGTTAGTAATATTTTTTTAATAAAAAAAACAAACACAAATGCTGTTCCATCGCGCTGAACACCGTCGTGTCGATACACTAGCTCTCTCATGTGGTAGAAAACGGCATTACACGTATTTGTCGTTTCAATGTTGACAAATACAAAAAATGAGTGACGTTATTAAAATGGCAGACTGTTTTATTATTTTTAATAAACAGTTTAATAATTATAATAGTCATTATATGCCAGGCCCAGTCGTTTCAGTAGTGTAACTCCACAAATTTTAATTTAAAATCTTCTAATGTTCAGAACAAAGCCACAGACCGTTTATGCCCACAAGATGGCAGCAAAGCACATCAGCACAAAGACTGGCCTAATTGCCCTCTTGTTTCACAGCGTTTATTGAGTCAAGGCATATATTACATTGGGAAAAAAATCCTACTGCACAGCACCAAGCAAAAATGTCACAAAAAGTGAATACACAGTTTAATAATGTCTACCTTCAACTGTCCTCTCATTGCTGACAGAGACAAACAGAACAAGAGGAAGTTAACACTGTTGGTTAGCAAACTTAAAGTCAGAATGCTTTCCTGACTTTTCCTCATTTTAGTGGTCCATTGTGCAGTTGTGCGTCTATTAAAATGTTGCAGTAGTTACAGTCTGGGGAACTCTGCGTGTGTCTGCAGCATTGTTTCCTTGAAAAGCTCCAGGTCATTTGGACTGCTCATTAGTGGAGCATGTCTGCTCATTCATTCCGTCTTTCATTCACTGGGGCTGGCATGAGCAACAATTGCCCAGTTCAGTATTTTCCATTGCATTTGGCTTTCAAATATATAGCTTTGTGAGCTTGCATGGTTTAAAAAAAATCCACCATGTCCCTGAAAGAATCCCAAGCATGCAAACGCTTCCTAAAAACAACAAAGCGAGGAGATGAAAATTCTGCTTCATATGGTGCACCTGCACAATATACTTCTTCCCCCAATCCTCGAGATTCACGGTCATTATTTCTGTTTTTCCATTATTTGTTTGTTGATTGCTTAAAATCAACATTGAGCTACAGCAGGTCTTATTATGTTAAAACAAGAGCGGAAGAGTTCTCACTCAGTAAAGCGGTTTGATGGTGGTTTCTCTTGGTGAGCTCCTGCTGTGACACTTGGAGCATTCATCTCCATGGCAACACACCCAAATCCTGTTACCACATCGTTTCAGCTTTGAAATACTTTTATAATACGGGGTAAAGGTAAAAGTCAACAGCTTAGTGATTCTTCTATTGTTCTTCATTAGACAGTCAGCAAAATTGCTCCAGTTCATCCGCTCCTTGTAAACATGGAAATGATCCTCCGAGTGTCCCTTGACCTCTTTGTTGGAGCGCTTGCGTATGTTCTGCAGTGCTCCGGACGTGTATTTTTTTTTGTCTGGGAGCTCCCACCAGGGTATTCACCATTGAGCATGTGTTTCCTAACAATCAGTCATGGGGCATTATGCAGTGGGCAGAAGTTATTTTTAGCAACAAAAGCCTTTGAGACAACAACAATTGGAAGGAAGTTGAAGTTAGCTGGACAAGTAGCAAAAGCTTTATTACATTTTGAGTAGATCACTTTTACCTAAGGTTGGGTTTATTATTTTAACCCAGCAGATTGGGTCAGGTCCTCCCTGAGCCAGTTTTTGGTTAGCTATTTCACCCAGTTTGGGTTACTTTTAAGCAGCCATTTCAAGAGTGTATCTTTGAAAATTTGATTTTTAATGAGATGGTGATCTGGGAATGTACTTTTCGCTCTAACAAAGTGTCACTTCACTTTACAGGAACAATAAAAGGATCCCCCCCAGATCCCCGTGTCATCTGCCCGGCCTGAGAAAGAATTTCATGAGGTCTGCGAGGTCCTGTTCCCTCCATTGTTGAGTTGGCGGGATGGCACGACCCCCTCCGCTCCATAAAATGGCAGGCAAGCCTTTGTGTGTGTGTGTGTGTGTTCTGATTTAGTGCGGATGGTCTCCCCACAAAGGAGAGCAGCGCTGTCACAACAGGAGCGGGATCAGCTGCTAGCAAAGCGTCATTTAACGCTACACTTCACACGCTCGCTCAGCCACGTACAACCGACATCTCAGGCTGATGATGAGCTCAGCATTCACATGCTGGGACGAGTCTATTTGCTGGATAGACCTGGGTGTGTCAATTCTAGCTTGACTTTAGTGTCGTTTGACCTAAATCTAAAACTGACTTTTTGGCCCTGACCATTCATGCTTTGTTTGCCTTTTTGTTTTATTTAAATGAAAAAATGATGACTTAGCCCCACATTAGCCATCCATCCTTGAAAGCCATATTTGAAAATGTCTTTCACAGACACAGCACAGGCCACACAGAGACTTAAGAAGGGTTCACTTGATTCCAACAAACGAGCAGCTAATTGAAGAAGAAAGCTCTCGCCACCTGCAAACGGGTTACCTGATCAACCATCGATCATCCCCTCACCCCCCTGACCCGCACAATAGAACCCTCCCAAGCCAGCTCCTGTTACGCCGACCGCCTTGGGACAGAAAGCGCATGAAAGTGTTCTTTTGTGCACTGGCTTGATCTCAGGTAAAGGCACTTACACGCCTCTTTGGTCACAAACACACAAAGGCACTGGGGAAAAAAACCCCACAAACAGCTCAGTGGGTTTCAGTGCAAATTGAAATTTTTCAAAATGTGGTCATGAAAGAAAATATGCACTTGTGGTTGCTATTTCCCTTTTTCTAAACTGTGTCAAGTAACTTCAGTAAATTCATCTGGACTACTTTTTGAGGAAGTGAGCTTAACATCACAACAAAGACTTGTTTTGTTTTTTTACATCCACGAACTAGTCAGAACACTAAAACACTAAACAGTTATGTACTGAGCAACAATAGAATGCACCCATCGAATCCTCATTTTATATTTTTTACATTTCTGAGCAGGCAAATAGACATGTCTGACCCCCTCCTTTAAATTTTTGTCTCCATCTTTGAAAATTCCTAAACAGATTTTTATCTTCAGCAACTCACTCACGCACAAAGTGGTCCCACAATCAGATCATGGCATGGTTGAAGCTTGTGATGTGTTTAAGTGTGATGCATCGATGAGCAAATGCGACTCAACAAGAGATGCCATTCACACTTTTCACACGAGAGTCATTTGCCGCAATTAGGGATGTGGTTCGACTCCTACTGACACACACACATTCACACGCATAGTGACAATAGCCACTTTGTGCAATGTCATGGCCTGGCTTGCTTAAACTTCTCGTTGCCATCCGATTTGAGCAGACAAACTAAAAACCTCTGCAGGCCGTGTAAGAGTTAAGATCAATGCTACCAAAATCTGTTTAGTTAAACGGTGTAACACTACAGGCGCCTTGGTGACTATTAATGACTTTTTAATCAGGATGGCAGGTGCTAGCATGTTCATAATTGATGCCTTTTCCCTCCGTCTGATGATTATCGCATCAATAATGCAGCAGTTCAAATCAGTTCCGCGAACCTGCGTTTACAGTGCGCCACTTCAATCACAAGCACTTTCAAATGTTTGCTTTACTCAATGCAACTGCTTCTCTCACCGTTTGGTGTCAAATGGAGATGTTTATTTGTACAGCTGAGTTGACCTCTGCCTGTTTTACCCTTAAAATGTAATTATGTGACTTTTCAGATTCTTTTGCATTTTCCACTAAGATTTTTCATTGTGTTTTTCATTTGAACCATCTTTTTGTTGGCTTTATGCAGTCCGCAAAAGACAGATATACAATGTAACAACTGAACAAAATGATCAAATAAATCGAGCCTTGCTGTCACACCTCCCTAGCACCTCATAAACGTAACACTGAGGAAAACAAAGCATAGTGTTAAAACAAACAGACAAGCAAATAAAATAAAACATAGAACGTGATCTTAACATACAATGTTACATTAATCTATACTGGTGTAAATAAATGAAGTGCCAGGCTGTTTAAAATAATTTGTAAAATAATGTTTTTATGTAAATAACATAAATGTGCATTAATAAGTATAACTGAGTTTTTGAGCATTTAAAAAAAATGTCCGTGTACTTTTGAAAGAAAAATTCTGAAAATGGCTGCTAGCTCACAGGGATTCAATGTGATTTTATTTTGTTATTTATTTATGACAAAAAATAATTACATCTGCTCTGTGTATCTTTTTTTGTTGTCATACCACTGTTTGACCAAAGAGAGCGCTGTGGCTCAGTTCCTCCACTCCGATTCCAATCAACCGGCTGCGGCTTCCAGTGTCTCAGTCGCGGCTGAGCAGAGCGCACTGGAGCGATTGTGCTTCTGCAACTTTGCACCCAAAACTCGCACCGGGATGCTGCCGCGAGGGGAATTTTGCCTGACACTTTTCTACCTTTTGAACGCACCTCTTCTGCAGGCCTTCAACCTGGACACCAACTATGTGATCAGGAAAGACGGCGAGCCTGGGAGTCTGTTCGGATTCTCTCTCGCCATGCACCGGCAGCTCAACCCAGACAAACGAATGTGAGTCTCTGCAATTTTATATTTCCCTTATGCAACATTGTAACAGAATGAATATGCATATTTTCCCCTTTAAAACTATGATTGAAGTTTTTGTTGTAGCCTAAAAAGTACTTTCCATTTTGTGTGAGTTTTATTGTGATGTATGCATGAGGCGCATTGCAGGCCAAAGACAAGTGAATAAACAATGGTGACAAGTGTCATGCAAATGTGCTGTAAGGTCAAGCCGGGTGGCCTCTGGAAGAAGAGCTCCACATGTGGCTTGATTGTTTAATTGAAATGTTGGAAAATAAGGTGATTAATCTTGTAAAATGCTTCCTTGTTGCAGTTATGTTCAGAACTAGTCTGTCTAAGCTAGTGGCAAGTTGGTACCTGTTTTTATTTTTTCAAATTGACATCTCAAGACAATGTGACGCCATCTAGTGGTTGATAGTGGAATTACACCTGATACAATCGGACTGAAATAGGGTTGTTCATGGAAGAAAAAAATAATCAATACTGCAATTCCCTTCTCACTGGAATCACTGCTCACTCACTCCATAGACTTCAACTAGTCCAAAACTCTGCTGCCTGCCTCCTTACCCACACCCGGTCCTGTGAGCACATCACTCCTGTTTTCCACTCTCTTCACTGGCTCACCATTAAGGAGCGTATCGTCTTCAAGATACTCCTCCTCACCTTCAAAGCCCTTCACCACTTGGCTCCCACTTACCTATCCGACCTCCTTGTCCCCTACCGCCCCAACCGTCCCCTCCGATCCTTCAATACTTCACGTCTGAAAGTCCCAAAATCTTAACTCAAATCCTTCGGCGACAGAGCCTTCTCCTGCACATCACCCCAACTCTGGAACTCTCTCCCTCAGTCTGTCTGTGACTCACCCACACTCCCCATATTTAAGTCCCGTCTAAAAACCTACCTCTTCTCTCAAGCCTATGACCTCCCCTACCCATAACTGGTTTCCTCTTCTTAACTTTATCCCATTGTCTCTTCCCCGTCCCCCTCCCCTCCTGTATGTCTTTGCCTTGTTCCCTGTAAGCGTCTGGGTTTTTGAAAAGCGCTATACAAATTTAATGAATAATTTAAATTTAATGAATTATTACGAACAAATCATACAGTATTTGGGGTGTATTTAGGCCACCCATTTTCATTTGTATTCTCAAGTGTCTAGAAGACAATAAGGAGTTGTAAATTGTTCTCTGGTTGCTGAAACCTCTAAACCAAGCCTGAGGTAGCAGTTTAAATTCTGCCAAACCTGATTTGAGGGACTATTATCATGACTTCAGCTTTCTCTTGCAGAACCTTGAGGGTTCGAGAAGGCGGTGAGTATGTCAGCGTGTCGAAGCTTGCGTCCGGCTTGAGGCTGCACGCCTGCTGACCCCGCAGCAGCGTGAGCGGCTAGAACGACAAGCCCTGATAACGACAGGCACTGAGATTTCACAGAGATTACTACAACCTGTGGAATTTTATCTCCGCTGATGTTGTGACTGCGGGTGGGCAACAGCAGCTCACGCTGGGTGCAAACATTGGGATTCTTTTTTTTTTATAATCCTTCATTGAGCCAAAGCACCCGTGGATTCGAAAAACCTCACAGCACATTCTAAACAAAAATAGGAATGAATTGAACATGAGTGTCAATGATCTTTTTTTTTTGTCTATATGTACAATAGACTAGTTCACCCACAGTCGGATGACTTCAGGTGACTAAAAATGAAGTGTTGAACTCTTCACTGTTGCTTCCGTGATGTCAGCGTGGTGCTTCACAGCTGGAAGTGGTTGCTTGTTCCCTTAGCTGGCTCAATGAGCTTTCACTTGACTTGTCGGGCTAATTAGCCGCCGAGTCACATGAGCTCATGAATGCGGGCCGGAATCCAATCGAAAGATTTTGTAAATAGAGAAAGGAGGCAACATTTATCAAATTTGTCTGTTTTGCTTGTCATTTCAAAAGGAGGCCTAATCACTGGATATTGTTTTATTGTGAAGAGTGTTGTTTCAAAGCTGTGCTCTTTAATGAACATATGCCCGGTCAAGTTTGTTATGAGTAAGAGCAGCTTCATTTCCGTGCACAGCTTTTCCGCTGCAGCACAAAAGCAGTGCAATCATTGTTTGTAGCGACTGGCACCTCGACCGCAATGACAGACCAAACATAGCTCAGCCTCGCATGTTTTTGATAACAAAATGAAGCTTGTAGAAAAAAAAACAAAAAACACTGCCTCTGCTGTTTCTTTTTTTTCTTTGCAAAGGCAGATTTGAGGTCACCAAAAAAGATACATGCATTCATTTGGTGGAGCAAAGCACTGCTTCACTGACAAACCAGAAGGCAGTGTTGCATGCTAATGTCAATATTAACCCTCAGTCACTTGCTAAATTCTACAACTTTTCTCAGCGGCTCTGCTTTACAATTCTAACACTGATGTGCTTTTCCTCATCTTGTATCGCTGTTGAGTAAGCTAGCGTGGACACCCCGAGATCTTTTCAATATGATCCAAATGTCTAATAGAATTCTCCTTGTATGACATCACATGCTGCTAAAATGTCAACTTAGTAAAAAAGCTCCTGTTTATATTTGCGCAGTGTCACTGGCTTTTTGTTTGCAATTTGCTCTTACATCTCAGCGTCAGACCTCCCCCAGGCCTGTTGGGCAACTGGTCTAGAAGATCTGTAGAATCTCAAAAAATCATCCAAAGACAAGAGTCCAAAAGCTAGACAGGATTTCCTTTCTGTCCCGTAAGGAAATTCCGGGCAGTGCCCAAGAAACCTTCACATACTTCTTGACTTTTTATCGTCACAGAGCTGCTCTTGTCAAAAATCCTCCTGCATGTTATTTTTCTGTATTGCTTATACAGCACAGCTGTGTTTCTGTTTTGCTGTACTGTGACATTGTTTGGCCAATTCTCAAGGCCATGAAAGATAAGGTTTGCCCTCAAAACTATTCAGATTCATTTTGTGTTGTTTTGGTTTGATGGCTGGAATTCGAACTGACTTAAAGTGACACAATTTTTTTTTCTCAGGTTGTTGATCGGTGCCCCCCGAGCTAGAGCTTTGGGGAAACAGAACGCCAACATCACTGGAGGACTCTACAAATGTGATATTAACTACTCTCACGATTGTGAACGAATTTTATTTGACAGTGAAGGTAAGAATTTTTCCACATCCCGCCCAATCTCATCTGGAGGAAACCCAGCGAGAGCCTCTTTATTGTGTCGATTAGAGTTTCTATTGTGCATTTGCGTTCATGCCGTGGCGTTGTCTTTGTCTAAATTTTGAAAGAGGATATCCGAGTTGAGAACAAGGAGAACCAGTGGATGGGGGTCACGGTACAGAGTCAAGGGCCTGGCGGGAAAATTGTGGTAAGTGCTTACATAAAAAACCCTCACGAAAGACCTTCCGGAATGAATTAAACAAAAGCAAAAATCTTGTCATCGCTTCAGACGTGCGCTCATCGCTACCAGAAGCGTTTGTTTGTGAACACGGCCCAGGAGGCCCGTGACATCACAGGCCGCTGCTACGTCCTGAGCCAAGACCTGACAATCGACGAGTCGTCGGACGAGGACGGCGGCAGCTGGAATTTCTGCGAGGGCAGGGCCAGGGGACACGAGATGTTCGGGTCGTGTCAGCAGGGTCTGGCCGCCACTTTCACCAAAGACTACCATTATCTGGTTTTTGGAGCACCTGGAGCATACAACTGGAAAGGTCTCGACACCTTTAATGGTCCGTTGGGTGCCTGTGATTAAGTCTTTTTGTTTTCCGTCAGGCATTGTACGTGTAGAGCAAAAAAACAACACCCTTTTAGAGATGGGCGTGTACGACGACGGCCCTTATGAAGTCGGCGACGAGCACGCCTTGAACCCAGAGCTCGTCCCCGTGCCAGCCAATAGCTACCTCGGTGAGACGCAAAAAAAATACATCGAATTTTCTACGATCATCTGATTGATCGAGATCGGTTGAAACGAGGAACCTATCGCGAGGTCATCGGCTTACCTCGCCGTTAATTCTCGGATTCGTTTCACGTTTAGGATTCTCTCTGGACTCTGGTCACAGCATCACCAGGGGGCGTGGCCTAACTGTTGTCGCTGGGGCGCCCAGAGCCAATCATAGTGGTGCCGTGCTGCTGCTGAGGAAAGAGAACCACGGCTCGGCCCGACTTACTGTGGACCACATACTGTACGGGCCCGGGCTGGCGTCATCTTTTGGTTACGATGTGGCCATAGCGGACTTGAATGGAGACGGGTGTGTTGCATGTCCACATTAATCTGCCGGTATGAAAGTAGGCACCAGGCTACTTTCTGTTTGGTTGCTTAGCAACCAACTATGCCACCGCTGTCGTCACGTCCCAAATGACTAATATGGTATCACTTTGACCCAGTTGGCAGGACATAATCGTTGGAGCGCCCCAGTTCTACATGAAGGACAAAGACGTTGGAGGCGCCGCTTATGTTTACATCAACCAGGCAGGACGTTGGCGAGATGTCGCTCCTGTCCGTCTCAACGGGACCAGAGACTCCATGTTTGGTCTGGCGGTGGAGAACATCGGTGACGTCAACCAAGATGCTTATCAAGGTTATTTAGTGGCGCTGTTGCTTTTTTGTTGCTATTTAACTCGATTATTGTTGCAATAAATGTTTTCCCGCCTTCAACCAGACATCGCCATCGGGGCACCGTATGATGATGGCGGTACGGGAAAGGTCTACATTTATCATGGATCAGCGGAGGGGATAAACACACGCCCGGCTCAGGTTGGTTTGGTTTATAGATTACACATTACAATTAAATGATCTCACTTTTTCACTCACTTTGTCACGGATGTTGTTTTTAATGATGAGGTTTTGACATCGGAGTTACTGTCAGTTGTTTTTGTATTTGATTCCAGATTATTTCCGGCAAAGATTACAACATCCGACTGTTTGGCTATTCTCTGGCAGGCAACATGGACCTGGACAGCAACTCTTATCCAGACCTTGCTGTGGGCTCTCTCTCAGACTCGGCACTCATTTACAGGTTTTTAAATATTACACTGAATTGTCTCTATTTCTTATTTTCCACTAATTTAGCTTATCTTAAAAATATTTTTTTTAAATAACCCTAATCAAGAGAGAAATAATTTCGGTGAAGCCAGGCGTTAATTTGTTCAAGTATCAGGTAATTAATGCACGGCGTCCATGAGTGCGCAATCTACTATTTGATGAAGTATTTTGAAAGTGCTCAATACGTACTGATTGCTACAATTACATTTCATTCTTTTTCAGAGCAAGACCAGTCATTAGTATCCACCGAGATGTCAAAATCTCCCCACGGGAAATTGACCTAACAATAAAGAACTGTGGAAGCAACATCTGGTAAATATTCATTCATAATGGAAACTCTCTCGAGTGTCATTTCACAAAAAGCTATTTTCTGTCTTAAGCTTCACTGTGGATGCTTGCTTCAGCTACAAAGCAAATCCGGCATCGTACAGCCCGAGAATAAGTACGTAAATCATTTTTGATTTTATTATCCGCATGGAAGCTTTATTTGGTCTAATCTTGAATCGTCTTCTTCCGCCGCAGTTATCGGCTACTCTGTGGAGGTGGACGGAATTCGCAGGAAACAAGGCTTGGTCTCAAGAGTCGCGTTCTTCAATAAATCCAACTCGGAAACGGAACACCACTTTAACGGCACCTTGGACCTCCCAGGACAAAAGCAGAAAATGTGCATTAAGATAAAAGCCAAGTTAAAGGTAAAAAGAAAAAAAAAAAGATCATAAAGCATCAACATGTACACAATCTTGAACGCATGTTAGGTACATAAAAAAAAAACATTAAAAAATTGTTGGGGTTTTTTTGCACAGGAGAACATTAAAGATAAGATGCGAAGCATTCCCGTCGAGGTGTCGGCACAAATAGTTGGCACGAAGCGACAAAAGTCAAAGAGCGGCCTCCCGCAGCTGATGCCAATTTTGGACTCTACTCAGTCAAACAACGAAACCATCCAGGTAAAATGACAATTAATTTTTATATGTAAGTATGGACACATTAGTGTCATCATCATATTTTTCTTTTGTAGGTCAATTTTGTCAAGGAAGGATGCGGAAGTGATCACGTTTGTCGCAGTAACCTGATGATGGACTACAAATTGCTGTACAAGCAAAGCAATCAAGACATTTACTCGCCTTTGCCCATGTGAGTCACAGAAAGAACCTTTTTCAAGTAAAATAAAATAATCTCCCAATGAGGACCCACATTATGGGAAAGCTACCCAGCAGTCGTTCCGATTAAGTGCTTTATCTGCGCCTTGGCAGGAGGGACAACGTGTCCGTGTTTCATCTGACTTACGAGAGGAAGGACTTGGCTTTGCGGCTGACGGTCAGCAACCTGCACGGGGACGACGCCTACGAAGCCAAGCTGACAGGGTCCTTCCCCGACACGCTGTCTTATTCGGGCGTCCGCTCGCATCGCAAAACGGTGAAGCGATCACCGTAATAATAATAATAATGAGAATAATAATAATGAGAATAATAATAATGAGAATAATAATAATGAAAAGAATAATAATAACAACAAAAAGAATAATACAAAATAAAATAATAATAATAATAATAAAATAATAAAAATATTATTACCACTCCATTCTACTCAAGTGTTTGTAACTTTGCCGTAGATGGACAAGCAGATCATTTGCGTCGCCAATCAAAATGGCTCCCAAGCCGACTGTGAGCTTGGCAACCCGTTTAAGCAAGGCACTGAGGTACAAACTCACACATTACATTCCCTATGCGGCATTCTTGAAAAAAGATGGCCCTTTTTCCCAATAAGGTTACATTTTACATCATCCTGAGCACCGTGGCGATGACTCTGGAGACGACAGAGATCGATATCGACCTGCAGCTCCAAACGTAAGAGCTCACCTGAAGCTCTGCCGTGTTCTGTACATTTTTCCCTGGAGTTACATTTTTCATTTTTTTTTCCCCCGACTCAGAACGAGCGTACAAGATTTGGCCAATGTAAGAATCAAAGCCAAAGTGATGGTTGAGTTGCCATTCTCAGTTACTGGGTACGTTTGCGTCCGACAGTAAGAACGTGAACACATCACGAGGAGCTTGGAATTATTTTGCTCGTATCCATCAGGGAAGTCAGCCCTCATCGGGTTTCATTTGGAGGAGTCGTGAGAGGAGAGAGCGCCATGAAGAGCGAAGAGGAGATCGGCAGTTTAGTCAATTACACCTTCAGAGTACGTTGATATGACTCAAGTCCTGCCAGAGTCAAACTAAAATTGTCGTCATTATTATCAACTGGTCTTTGTTTTTTTCCCAGATCAACAATTTGTGGGGCGCTTCCGTCAAATCTTCCCTGCACATCCAGTGGCCCAAATCCAATCAAAATGGCAAATGGCTTTTGTACCTAGTGAAAATGAATGCTAAAGAAGGAGCGCGTGACATCGTTTGTACACCAGAGTCCGAGATCAACCCTTTAAAGCACATACAGGTAAAATTGAACACAAAGGATGTTAAAGTAATCACTTCCTTGCTAATTCGTGAAAATGGATGTGCTTTCAGGAGAACTCTGCATTCAGGACAAAGCGGGAAATTGTACCGAAAAAAACAAAAAGCAAGACTTGGCCACTGTCAGGAAAAAATAAGATTTTGGTGAGCATTTTTTGCGGGGTAAAATTGATGCACATAGCACAAAAAAAGCTTGGTTTGCTTTAAAGTGGAACTCATGTCATAAATGTTGAAACGTACTCTTTTCTTTTAAGGCGTGTGGGAAAGATTTGCAGTGTGTGGTGCTCAAGTGTCCCTTGCATGGACTCGACGGGTCCACTGTGGAACTCAGAGCTCGTCTGTGGAACTCAACCTTTCTGGAGGTGCAGTAACTATTTTTTTCAGTTTGTGGCGGAGATCGAGGGAGTGACACCGATGCACAAAATAGTTTCCCTTAATTTGCTTAATGCTAGCTTGGTTACTTTCCAGCCCTGATGAAATCACCCTCATCTGGTTTTGTCTTCACTCAGGATTACACTTCTTTGTCATCCTTGGATGTTATTGTGAAGGCTTCGCTGGTGCTCCACAACCGGGCCACAAACATGATTCTGAAAACTCCTGACACCGAAGTAAGGCGCAGAAGTTGACGTTGATGACGTTGTGGCGGACTCCAATCGTACATTTCACATGTTATGGCAGGTGACGCTCATGGTGTTCCCAGAGAGCGCAGTGGCCCAGTATGGTGGGGTCCCCTGGTGGATTATCGTGGTAGCTGTTCTGGCAGGAATCTTGATTTTGGCTTTATTGGTCTGTCTGCTTTGGAAGGTGAGTGGGAGGCGTGACAATAAACATTCAGTCCAATTGGCTAATAGGGATGCACTGGCCAATGAAAAACGGTATTGTTCATTTTTGAGCAAAGAAAATGAAATGTGATATATTGTGATTGTTGACTGACCACCCTCAACCCCCCCCTCCCCCCATTCCCTTCAGTGTGGTTTCTTCAAGAGAGCAACCAAAGAGCAGTACGATGCGGCCTATCACAAGGCCGAGATCCATGTTCAGCCTTCTGACAAAGACAAGCTCTCAGCTGAGGCCTGATTTTATGCTCTGAAAAGGTTCTAAAATAAGCACAAGAAAAAAAAAATAGCTCGGGCATGCACGGCGACTAATGAACTCACCTCGGCAGCTTTAGGCTTGAAAGCGTTTATCCTCTGCGAAGAAAAAACCTTTTCTAGATTGCACTGATATAAAGCTTGGGTCAGCTCTGCCCAGATTTAACCTGACACACATTGCACACAACCAAAACAAATTGCTCTTGTGGCGACTCGAGTCACAAGATTGTCGTTGTTGTGGAATTGTGTCCTCTGCAGGTGCTTTAGCTGACATCGCCTTGGCTTTTGGAAACGTGCAATGAACCGCAAAAAGCATGCTTAACATTCTTCTGCCCAGCCAGTGCAACTTTTACATGTTGTCTACTTTTTTTTTAATCATGTTTCTGTCCAACCAGTGTGGCTTCTTCAAACGTGCCAAGCAGGAGGACACCGTCCCCCAATATCACGCCGTGCGCATCCGGAAGGATTCTCCTCACTATGAAGACGGCAAAGTCAAACCGGATCTTTTTGAGAAGAAGCCTTGGATGACGACGTGGGTCGACAATGAAAGTTACTCTTGAGCCTTCAGGCTACCAATTAGAGACAACCTCTTGAATTGCACAATCCAATGAAGATCCAATACAAGAGCGGTAAGAACAATTGCGTTCAACTGTCTTTGCAAAGGCAGAATTTTTAGTACAGCTTTTTATATTGCCAGTGAAAGACAATCATTTGTGATGTCAGCCGATTTTTCTTCATGTGCTCACCACATGAGCCTTGAGTCTTTCTACACTGTATAGAAGATTTTTCTACATGTATCTTTTGTATATATTTTCTGCACAATGTATATTTATTTTGTTTTGATAAATCATGTATGATAGAGCCAAAGATGTCCAGTTTTAAATGTGGACTAGACTTAAGTGCATTTAAAAATGAATTACTGATGTGACGTAGTGGTACTCTCATTGAAGCCTTGTTGAATTTAAAAAATTATGCACAAATGGCACAGTTGACTGTTATATTTGAGGACTTTTGTAGTTTTTTTTTTTTTTAAGAACAGCAATCATACCCACAGTTGACTCGCTGTGAATAAATGTGATTTTATATTTTTAAGGTAGTATTGTCACTGAAAAAATGTTTGTGTGTGTGTGAATACAACAGGGCATAGCTAAATGTCCTGAATTAGATTATTCAGGAATGTTAAATTGTGAACTGGAATAAATATTCTTAAAAATTGGAGTGACAAAGTTGCAGTTTTCTTGTGATTGAATTTTTGTTATTTTATTCATCCAAAAATATCTTAAAACATGTATTCAATATTTTGGACATTAACTTGGAACAAATTTTCTGTTGTATAAAAAAATGTTGAAAATAATGCATCCTGGTTGACAGCTGACAAAAAAGTAAAGAGCAATAATGATGACTGCCTACAAAGACAAAAATATTTTGTCAATAAACACTAAAAAGTGTGTGTGTGCTCAGTCAAAGGTTAACCGGAAGGGCTTCTCCTGCTCCTTGCGTTGGTTGTCACACAGTTTGGACACCTCCTCCACTCGTCTCTGCAGGAGAATGGAATTTTGGTCGATCCACTGCAGGGAATCCATGTGGGCGTTGAGGATTTTGCAAATCTGTTGAAGCTGAGGAAATAAAAGTCAGACATTAAGTGTAAGGTCGCAAAATGTTAATTTAATTTATGTGACTTTGATATTTTGTCTTTTAAAGAGTATAATTGGAGAATTCTACAGTTCATATTTGTAAAGTGTAAACGAAATGATCGTGAGCTTTTTGCCGTGCCTGCCTTGGCCACCGGGCGGCAGTATTCCACATGTATACCAGAAATTTTCCATCTCTTTTCAACCCTAGTTAGGAGGACCGAGGTGTACACCTGGCAGAATCTTACCGGGTCGCTGGTGTCGGCAGGACCGCTGGACGTGTTGAGGTGCTCGATGATCTCCTTCAGGTCCTGTGACATCCTCTTGAGCTGCGCATCCACGTTCTCCGCGAGCTTGTACGTCCTCTCACGCTCCTCGTCTGCATTTTGCATGTAGATGGTGCCGCTCGGCTCTTTGACAGATTCCTCCAACGGGCACAGCAGATCCTCCAGCTCCTTCTGCTGGGACAGGATGAAGTCCAGCTCCTGGTTGAGCCTTTTCTGGTCCAGCTTCACCTTCTCCATTTCCTTGTGCAGGGACGTGATCTTCTCGGCATTCTCCACCAGCATGCGGTCCCATGCGTTGACTTGAGTGGCCTGCTGGAGAAAGTGTCTGTCTTGATCTTCCAGCTCCAGGCTCCACTTATTCAAGAGGCCCTCCAGTTGGGCATAGGTCATCACAGCAGGGGCAGTGGTGGTCGGGAGGGTGGTGGCTACTGTAACTGCAGTCGTGGTGATGACAGGTTTGAGTCCCAGTGAGAAGCTTGATGTGGTGGTTGTAGCCAGGGTGGTGGAGGCCGGCACGGCGGCAGTGGTGGTTACCGCTCCGAGAGGTTTAAGTGTGAATGACACGCCTCCGCCGGCCGTGGTGGTCGTTGCAGTCGGTGCCGCAGCAGGAGTCGGAGTGGCGCCGAAACTAAAACCAGACCCTGTTGCGGGGGCTGCAGCTGTTGATGTTGGGGTCGAGAACAGAGATGGAGCCACTGGGGTCACTGCAGGGGGAGCCGGGGTTGGTGAGGGTTTAATCCCCAGGGTGAAACCTCCAGCCTGTGGAGCTGAGGCTATAGTGGTGGAGATGGTTTGGGGACCCAGTGTGAGGTTAGGAGCAGCACTTGACCCAAAAGAGAAGCCACCCCCTGGTGCGCTTGTTGTGGCTGTCGCTGTGGTGACTTGGACCTTGCTTCCACCAAAGCTGAACGCTCCAAATGGGAGACCTCCAGATGCATTTGTCGTGGGTGCCACTGCTGCTGCCGGTTGGGTTGGCACTGGGGTCCCAAAGGAGAAGCCTCCCCCTGCAGGCGCAGCAGGCGCAGCAGGCGCAGGCGTAGCCGCCGCTGCTGCTACCGGTTGGGTTGGCACTGGGGTCCCAAAGGAGAAGCCTCCCCCTGCAGGCGCACCCGAGGTCAGATTGAAGCCAGACGAAGAAACCGCCAGTGAGAGACCTGCAGCCGGGGTTGATTGCGGAGTTGAACCTAGGCTGAAGGTAGTGGCGGTGGGGGTTCCAAATGCGAGGCTCCCACCGGCAGCGGTGCTCTTCGCTGGGGTGCCGAAACTAAAGCCGCCGCCGCTCGGTGCACTACTAGCGGCGGGTTGAGTGGACGAGCCGAAGGAGAAGCCGCCACCGCCGCTGCTTCCGGCGGCTGCGGGAGTGGACATTGTGGTCAGACCGAATCCCGTGGCGGGTGCCGCTGGAGCTGTGGTCTTGGCGGTGCCAAAAGCAAAGCCCGTGGAAGGCTGTCCGAAGTTGAAGCTGCCACTCATTGTCGCTCACCGGACGATAGCGGCTGACAAAATGGTTCACGCACCTCGCTGCCTTTTTTGGCGGGTCACGGCTGCAACTTACCGGAAAGTTGAGGTCTGCGCTCCCTACACAGCGAAGCTTGTAATAAATAGATCACAGGTCAGTTGTCATTACAATAATGAGCGGCGATCGCAGACTAATTGCACTTCACAGTCAAAAACGTGGCTCCAACATTCGTTCCATCGTCACACAGTGGGAGCTGTATGCTATTGCTATCGGAAGTGACGACATACACGACTGCTTCCGTTTTCTGTTTCATCTTTGGATGTTCTGTAATTTCTAAAAGCCGTTTGGTCGTGTTTTTTTAGAACTGCCACGAATTCACCTATTCATGATTTCCCTCTTAATATTTTTCATTTTAAAGGCTACAACTCACGCCCAGTCACTCCACACATTGACCAGCCGATTTGAATAAGCGTTCAATTAAAAGTCTTGAAAAGTGTGATATAAATAAAAAAATCTTATTGCCAATTTGAAGAATATCATAACAATACTCATAAGAACGATTAAAACAAACGCAAATGAAAAAAAGCAAGGCTTGGCAAAACAAGCTGGGAAGTGTACTATCTTTACGCCACTTGGTATCTTTGGGACGGTAGCTGCGTACATACGCACTATCAACTTGCTGATTTGCATGTCTCCCTCAAGTAATTACTTATTAAATGCGAAACTTGAGTCAGGGACTATGAGGCGTGCTCACACTTCACCAAACGACATGACAGCCATTTTAAGATGTTGCTTTCCACAGTATTTTTGTGACAGTATCTCGTTAGCAATGCAGTGAATGCAGGTAGATTAGCACGCTGTTAGCCGACTCAGTACTGCAAGGCCCCCGACGGACAACACTGAAGGACAACCATGAGACTTTTAAGGTTTTTGCGGAGCAGCGTGTCCATAGGGAAGGACATTGACTATTATTCCAAATTCTCACCTTCCCCTTTGTCTATGAAGCAGTTTCTGGATTTTGGTAAGAAATGAAAACGTCTCGTTAACTGTCTGACAATATTTACAATGCATCTTCGTGGGGGTTCTCGATTTACGACGGGCGACTTGTGCAAGACTTGTGTATTTATGAAGTGGCCTGTGTGTAATATGTATCTCCCTCAACCCAGGTTCCGAAAATGCTTGTGAGAAAACGTCCTTCACCTTCCTCAGGCAGGAGTTACCTGTGAGGCTGGCAAATATCATGAAGGAGATCAACTTGTTGCCAGATAACTTGCTAAGAACACCATCTGTGCGTCTGGTTCAGAGCTGGTATACACTTTTGGATTTGAGATGGCCCTAAATAAATGACATTAAACTTATTGTGCCTAAATAATTCACTAATTGTTTTTTTCTACCTGCAGGTATGTTCAAAGTCTCCAGGAGATCCTCGAGTTTAAAGACAAAAATGCAGAGGATGACAAAGTCACATATGAGTATGTTATTCTGTGGATTTTATTTTTCCTCGCAACTGGCCATGTCTCATGCAATACGCATGTCCTCCATCAGTTTCACAGATGCAGTGATTAAGATCCGGAATCGCCACAACGACGTCATCCCGACCATGGCTCAGGGTCTCGTGGAGTACAAAGACACGTACGGTACCGACCCAGTGGTTAGCCAGAACGTGCAGTACTTTCTGGACCGGTTCTACATGAGCAGGATCTCAATTCGCATGCTGCTCAACCAGCATAGTAAGCATTTATTTTGATTATTTTTTAGCATATGTATCTTATAAATTGAACATTTTGAGTATATGTGTGTTCCCAGCGCTCCTTTTTGGTGGCAAAGTGAAGGTCAATCCAGCACACCCCAAACAAATTGGCAGCATTGATCCACACTGTCGAGTGAGTGAGGTTATAAAAGGTATGCGCAATTTAATGAAAAAAAAATGCTCCTAATGTTTAGTAATGCTTTCACTTAAGTCATGAATTTTATTTTCTCTTTTAGATGCCTATGAAAATGCAAGAAACCTATGTGACAGATATTACATGAACTCTCCCGAGCTCACACTAGAGGAATACAATGGTAACTACATTAAAAAAAAAATTGTGGTTTTTGTTAGTCTTTGGTATTGATACTCAGTGGCTTGTCCTGACAGTCAAAGATCAGGGGAAACCCATTTCGATGGTCTACGTTCCATCCCACTTGTACCACATGGTGTTTGAACTGTTCAAGGTAGGATCTGCTTTTTGAAAGGCACTCATTGGAAAATTTTAGCCAAACGCATCTCTCCTTTTTCCACGTCTCCGTAACGTGTTCTGCGTGTAGAATGCCATGCGCGCCACCATGGAGCTGTACGGAGACTCCATGGATCATCCTCCGGTTCGCGTTCAGGTTGGTCTGGGAACTGAAGATCTGACAGTCAAGGTGAGCGATCGTGGAGGAGGCGTTCCCCTGCGTAAGATCGACAGGCTCTTCACGTACACGTACTCCACGGCTCCGCCACCGAGCATCAACGGGTCCCGGGCTGCTCCTCTGGTGGGTCATCTTTGTATCCAATCAAAAGTGCCAGAAAGTTTCACAGTAATTGAACTGAAGCATTTCCACGCAGGCCGGTTATGGATACGGCTTACCCATCACTCGACTTTACGCCCGCTACTTCCAAGGAGACCTCAAGCTGTACTCTCTCGAGGGCTATGGGACTGACGCGGTCATTTACATCCGGGTAAAGTCCTCCTTCCATCTGGCTTCACGTCTCGCCAGTCGCAATTGTGATCAGGCCACTATTCTCACGCTTGTGTTTCCTCTCAGGCGCTGTCCACAGAGTCCATCGAGAGGCTGCCGGTGTACAACAAGTCGGCGTGGAAACACTACAAGACGATACACGAGGCCGATGACTGGTGCGTTCCCAGTCGGGAGCCTAAGGACATGACTACCTTTCGGCGGTTCTAGAAGAGAGCTGAGTGCTATCCTTAGCCAAGTGTCTTGATATAAAGTGTGCCCCCCCGTAATAATCAAGGTTATCAAAATAATTCCCAAATGGTTTTAAAGCTGTTTAAGTATTTATTCGATATCAAGGATACGTTCAGTATCCCTGATAACAGAATCAGCGCACGGACCTAAATCTGGAGATCAAGGATATCGAACAAATGCTCAAACTGGTTTTCCTAAATTTGGGTGTCTTATGTGCAATTTCAGATTTTATTTGTACAGTCAGAATCATGTCATTTTAGAGAACCTTTTCTTTTTTAGGTTTTTGATTATTTTAATTTGTTCATTGTAATTGACTATAACTTTTTTTTTTTATTTCATTTTTACATTTTAGGTAAAAGATCTCTGACATGTTACGGTGGTTGCTTATGTTAAAAACTAGAATCTATGCAGGGTTCAAAGATTTTCTATTATGTTCAACACTAAATGTGTCATTGAGTTACCAATGTCTCCCCCTTTCCATGTTTTCCATGTTCTCACTGTTACAAAAAGTTGGTACGGCATGTTTTTAATCAACATTGTGGTTTTAGACGTCCACTTGGTTCTGCTGCTTTTACATTATACTTTTTTTTCAGAGCAATGTGTTTCAACTCCAGACTTTCCATGTGTTCTCTCTTTGAAGCTGGCAACAAAACTTTAGAACCTGAAAAAGCTGGTGTAAACAAATAGGATACATGCATTTACTTTTAAATGTTACAAGTAATAAAGTGCAGTTTTTTTCCCCATTGAGTATGAATTTTATTTTTGGAAAGAAATGCCAAAATACAATTTTGAAGATGTTTTTATTTGATCAGAAATGATCAATTATTAATGACAGTAAAATGTACACTCGCGGTAGAATGCAGTCAAATACAAGCAGCAGCGTTTTCACTACATGGGCCATTGGTAATTTACAATTGTTGCTCTTGTTCAGTTGAGCCAAAACACTAAACAATAATGTTTAAAAAACATGTTTACTGATTATTAGGGATGCATACCGTGGACCGGTACTTTTTGGTACCGTAGCACCCTAAAGATTCGATACAAACGATACCATTAACGGTACTTTCTTTATCGAGCTTCCGGCATCTGTTGATGACGTAGCGCTCCTTTTCCCGCGTCTCATAACATGTCAGTTGTGTGAGCAAAGTGTTCAACGGTTTGGGATAACTTTTTAAAATTATGAATAAAATCTTTTCAATGCACCTTTTGTCAGAAAGTAGTTGCTACCAAGCCACCTTATGAAGCACTTAAGAGTGTGCTCACGGGATAAAGCTAAAACACCGCGCCGTGTGTGACTATTTACATGGAGCGGCTAATGCTAACGCCGCATCTTCGACAAATCCTTCCAGCTCTTCTAACCATGCTTTGGCAACGACTAGTCACGGTAAGTTGGCTTGCTATGTTTGTCGTTGTTAATGTATCTAGTTGTTAATGTTATATTGTATTGTTTTTGAGTAAAGCCACCACATAAATACACACGCAAGAGTCCCCAGTATCGACGTTGGTAAAATCCTAACGATATGCATCCCTATTGATTAAACACACTGATGCCTTATTTTGATTGTAAAAATGACAGCAAAGGTTTTCCTGCTATTTTGTGTAAAAATGAATTAAGAAGAGTGCCTGGGCTTGGCTGTGAACAATCATTATTCCTAAAGTAATTATCAGAGGCGCATATTTACCGTCCAGCGGACCTTGATCGCATTTTATTTTCCTATTTTTTTCCCCATGGACCATCATAAGTCCAACTCAACATTTACACATCGAGGAACCGAACAAGCAGAGATCGCATGATCCTTGATTTGTTTGTCTGGCCTAACTATTCTACTTAGTAGAAAAGAGATACTGTGAAATCATCAACTATATTTCAATGAAAAAGTAATGCAGATATTGGCACATGTATAAAAGGTATTTTGTTTTTATACATTGAAACCTTTGTAATTCATGGAAGCTTAAAAGACAAAATAGTGCTTTTGACTTCACTGTACAATACAAAAGTGTTTTACATAAAACAGCAATGTTATACATACTAGCAAAAATATCATGTTTTCATAATGGTGCATATTCTCCATAAAAAAAACGTGAATATCATATCTGAAAACATACTTTGTAATTATCACTCGTAACTTTATAGTGGTAAAAAAAAATTTAGGCCTTCAGACCACACACACAATGAGGTTTCCAAAACAAACAAAAAACAAATGATTTTGAATGTTTCTGCAGGAAGATCAGCCACTGAAATATGGAAAAAAAAAAAAAAAATCACAAGTGGCACCTTTGTCTGCTCAACATGGGCACTTAACGGTGTGAGACGACAACATGAAACATTGCCAATGTCTTTTTGGGAGCTACCTGGATCAGTTCAGCAGACAGAGTCGGTATTGATCGGCAGCCGTCCGCTACGGCGGTTCTCCTTCTCTCGTTTCTCCCGTTGCTTCTCCAGCTTCTCCTGGGCTTTGCGCATTTCCTTCAGCTTTTTCTTGATGGTGGATCGGTCGCTCTGACTGGACACACCCAGCACCTGAAGGACATTTTGTAGGAATAGTGGTCAGTTTCTTTTTGGGTGCAGGGAACACAAACGGCCACAAGAGAGCAGTCTCAACTTATATCCACAAACAGCCGCTTATCCACTACAGAATTTGAATTGAGGAATTTCTACCTTTAACTTGTCACTGTCCAGCTGCAGAAGCTGCTGCCCGTCGACTCCCTTGGTGGTGAATTCAACCGTGTACTGGTCCATGTTCATGCCCATTAACCAGTGACACACTTGTTGATTGGTCCAGTCACCAACGGGACGGTTCTGCCACTGGTATTCTTTTCCCGTGGTCACTGGCTCATCATCCAGACTCTACATAAACACATCGAGCGATTTGGTAAAATTCAAATACAAACTCTTAGCTTTCTTATGGATTGAGTTTCAAACATTTTTGTAGTGGAAGCCCTTGAGGAGTGCAAGTGTCATGCATGATGTGCAAAGACATTGTTGTTGAGATGGTAAAAGAGTGCAACAAACAAAAACAACCACACATGCTACTAAGATGACTACATGCTATGTACAACGCTCCATGCTAGATGACCTACTCCAGAGAGATCATCCTAAAATGCCGCGTTGGGGGGGACATCAGAACAAAGAGATGCTTCAACACCACTAAGCAGTCATATTGTTCTGCGGTCCACCAATGTTGTAAAGAACAGAACGTGAAGCGCTAGTTTATGGCACGCTACAAAAGCTAAGTTGCTGCTTGCATTAACCAAACCAAACGACTTTAAGACACACACACGCACACACGCAGCTCTCTTCTATTTCCTCTCTATTCAGGGTTTAATCACAGCTGTGTGGGGGAGGGGCCTAAAAGAGCATGCTTGAGAGTGTCCCCTTTCAGGCCCGCCAAGGCGTCCCACACAGCTTTTGTGACTGCGCAACAAGGAGAGCACTCACCTCGCTGGAAGAGAAGATTAAAGTGTGTGAGCGCCCAGACAGATTGGGTTCAGCGACTAACCCAGAGAGGTCTGTACTGGGACTGGCGGGGTTACAATCATCTATGACTGACAAACTCTGGTGGGACAAGCGGAAACAAGGAACGCATTTACAACACAACACATCAACAGTTCTTACAACGGCTCAAAGCTACAAGCGGAAAAGGACAGTGAATCGAAATCATATTTCAGCTACGGGAACTGACCGTTAAGTTCTAGACACCGAACCGCCAGCAACGCTACATCGACGTCTAAACTATGACTGTCAACTATTTTGTCCTCAAACTGTCTACTACAAACTTGTTGAAATTTAAAGTTTGCTATAAGACTACCACACATAACTAGCAAGGAAATGCTACATTTGTGGAGAGAAAGGAAAGCCAGCACCAAAATGTTAGTAGCGCTCTAATTAGAGAGGACAAAAAAAAAGGGGGCATACTGTACCAAATCTAACGAGCGACTGAATAAAGACGACCAGGAGAGATTTGTCTGTTTGAAGGAAAACAGGCTCGGTTGAGTGAGACATGGACTAGCACGCTCGGCTACCAAAGTTGTAGCAGCCACGTCTCGCTTTAACAGATCTTGGCTTTCATGAAGACGTGGCCCAAAACACTTGTCAAAGCATGGTGTGTGTGTGTGCGTGTGCGTGTGTGTGTGCGCGTGTGTGTGTAGGAGTCAGCGCAAAAGAGAGACAGAGAGAGAAAAAAAGACAGTAACTTGACTCGAAGGCGTTTGATGTGTTACCGTTTGCACATGAGTGAAAAGTCACCAAATTCTTTGCTGCTTAGCTCTCCGTGATAGCCAACATGTGGATCCACTTTTTGTGGCTTTTGCATAATGTCGTGTATTTGGATTCAAGGTCGCTCAGAGCAGATGTTTGGAAGTGCGTACTCGTCTTGCCCTTTCGGCGACAACGGTGCGGTGAAATCGCACAGGCCGGAAAAGGGATCAAGTTCTGGGCTTTGCTGATGTTTTTGTTAAGTCGAAATTCATTATGTGAGAAAATAGTCCTGCATTGACTCTGTGATGGGTACAAATACACCGCTTTGGGGGAAAATCCTTAATACCTTGTTCTTGCGATCCTGGCTTGGCTCACTGTTGCTCTCGGTGTAGGGCAGGCTGCTGCTGGAGGAAGACGGCTCCCTGTCTCGCTCCTTCTCTTTGTCTCCAAACCAAGAGAAGGGCATACAGGTTGGGATGGAGGTCATGGATTCAGCTGGGGACAGGTTACCGCCAG
The DNA here is from genome assembly GCF_059516105.1 of Syngnathus floridae. Taxonomy (NCBI): domain Eukaryota; kingdom Metazoa; phylum Chordata; class Actinopteri; order Syngnathiformes; family Syngnathidae; genus Syngnathus; species Syngnathus floridae. Next base: position 10,345,917 of record NC_142420.1, on the reverse strand, counting down.
AGTCTTCCAGTAATTCTGCGGACCCCCTAAACAAAAGACGGAAAAAAAAAGAAAATATAAAAATAGTCGCAGTGGGCACTCCCTGTTTGTGATATGACAAATGGATGGATAGAAACATGGTTCTGCATGTTAGTGCTTATGTCCACAAGATGGCGCTCACTTCTCTGACTTATAGGATTACTTGAATATGCTGACCGCTGAGCTAAATATTTACATTCTGTACTGCGTGAAGAGTAGAATGGACCCCAAAGATAGGACCAGTTGTCACAGAATTACTATTTACACTTGGCATTCCATGAAGTAATTTGGCCTGGTTGAAGCACAACAAAATGTCACTTGTGTTAAACGTGATAAAGTGTAAGAAAGGGGTACCTGCTGTCCAAAGACATTCTCATGGCCTCCTTGTCGTGTTTTCTTCCTTTGCCGCCCGACTTGCGCAGGCCCCTGGTGTGGTATTGAGCGATTCAACGTTGGATTAGGAAGTGCAACAATGGTGTAACATAAATTGTGAGGAGTTGTTGAAACATACCCAAAGTCGGGAAAGCGTCTTTTAGGTTTTGTAGCTGATGTGGGTTCAATTATTTCATCTGAAAAAAAAAAGAAAATCAATTCCCTGGAGAAAAATGCTGTTATAATATTGAGGTCATACCTTTGAGCACTTTTTCCTTGACTTTGGATTCCTTCTTTTTGACATTGTGCGTCAATCCCGAAGGGGATGCTACGATTGAGGAATCATTGAGAGCTAGCAAAGACTGGCCTCCGCCGCTTTCAATACTGCCACCCTGTGACGGCGATAAAGACGGGCTTTTGGAGAGCTCCGTCTTGCCCGCCAGCTCCTCTTTTGTTTCGGCCGTATTGTCTTTTTGTTCGTTCTCGGGATAGAAGACTGGTACTGGGAGGGACAGGCTCTCCTGGAAGGAGCTCCTTCTCTGAGGTTCCCGTTCCTCCCGCTCATCCTCCTCCTCAGTTTCCTGTTAGGACAATGTTGATTATGTATTAGGACAATGCAAGGAAGACGCGATTAAAGTTTCTGTATTGACCGACTGACAAAACACAAGTCGCGCTGTATGAAAAACGTTACCAGTGATCTACCAATTTGAACTGCTTCTAAGATGTACTTTGATCTGTGCTAAGCTTGTAGTGACCGCATTGTATTCATGAGAGTTTTCCCGGCTGACCTGCGAGTGGCTCGGGGACAGTGCAAGAGTCTCCTTCAGTTTGTTGCGAGAGGGACGCTGCCGTTTGGCCTTCTGGCCCAACAGGCCTTTTGCTTTGTGTGCACTGGTGTCCAACAGCTCCGTCTCAGGCACAAGCTCCTTCCAGTCTTCCTCTACAGAAAGATAAATATAATACCTTTCTTCCTCTAAATTACATGATTCTAAATATAACGGTTAGTGTTTGTACCTGCAAGTGAGTCCACTGACTTTTGGGAGCAAAGGTGATTTTCTGCCATGTTCTGTAGATCCACACCAGATTCCAGAACAGCTATCTGGAGACAAACGCCACAGAGTAAAAATCTCACTTTCGTGTGTCATATCGTATAAATAAATAAAATAAAATAAAAATAAAAAAAATATATATATTTTTACCCTATTCCGCAAGCTCTCCAGCTGTTCTTTGTACATCCTTTCATTTTCATCTATAGTCTTCTTCAGCTCTTCCTCTTTCTTCACAAAATCAATCTCTCTGAAGAACATGCAATGAAGAGAGTTTAACAATATAATTCCACATTCCAATTGATTGTGATTTCACTCTCCATCTGAACTCACTTTTGCTGGTAGTCTTTTAGAAGCTTCTTTGCCTTGTTGTATTTCTTGTCCAAGGTCTCATACTGGGCTTGGGTTTCTGCTAACTGTTCGTTTATTGTCTTGCACAGAGTCTGAGTTTCCAGCCAATAACTCTCCAATTTGAGGATTTTTTCATTGCTATCTTCAAACTTTTGCTCCAGTACAGATTTTCTGGCTTCCCACAGTGATCTGTCCTCCTCGGATTCCCGAAGCTGTGTAGACAAAAGTAATGCGTTATGTACAAGTTTTAGCATACAGCACTATGAAAAAAAAAAAGCACTTTTTTACTCTTTTATAACCTTGACCTGAGTTGACTGCGGTCATACCTTTTCCTTCAGTTGATTAATTTCTGCTGATGCAACGCTGTGTTTGAGTTGCAGCTATGGGAACAGAGAATGACATTTTGCAAGATAATTAAAATGGGAACTTTGATTTCCATTTGGGACAATAATAACAGCAGCGCTGCGTGGGGGCGTTTGTACCTCTTTAAATTTGAAGGCCATCTGAGAGCTGTCCATATTAGTCGGCATAAACAGAGCCTCCGAGTCGGGCAACTCGAACACCTCGACTTTCCGCCCCGGAGAAAAATTGGAGCCAAGAATCCTCTCATTCACTGCGTCGTCGTCATCCTCAAAGCGCTCCTCCTGAAAAAATGAGATCACGCATGGCATCACACACACGGCAAACAATAACACGCCCTACAGGCCCCGGGAACATGCTCCGCATGTGTCAACAACACTCCTGGCGGCACAGTCCGGAAGTAAATTCTAGAAAGATATCCAAACATCGGCAGGCTGGCACACAGAAGGCTTAGCGTGACGTTCGAGTCTGCAACATCAAACACGTCATCTCTGCGACCACACATTCATACTATACACACATATTTTTCTTGCTGCAAGTTGAGCCTGAATCCTATTTAACATTCTGCCGCATTCAGTACAAATAACCAAAATGGTGGATTCCTGTGGTCGCCTGATCTACAGAAAGCAAACATTCCACAACTCTGGTTGGTGAACACCTTGAAAAGTAGCCCCGGTGGGCTTACTGGCACGCGGCTGTTCTTTTCCTCAGTGGGCTTTAAAGTGACTCGATTGGGCTCGCTCTGGACTCTGACCTCCTCTGTGGAGTGTTCATAGGGATCATCCAGGTGGTGGTGATGCTGCCTCTGCTCTTGGTGATGCTGGTTCCTCTCCTGTTCCAGCGTCTCGCTGATGAGCCGGGCTACCTCGCTCTGTGTCCCCGGCTTTTCCCGACCAATCAGAAAACTATTTGAGGGAACATAGCAAAGATGACGTTTTCTAAAAAATCATCAGATTTGAAATATTAGCCTTGAAGGCCTTCGGGCTAACCTCACGGTGCCTTTGGTATTCTTGAGAACAGTTGCTGCAAAGAGTTGGGTGACACCCACCAGACTGACGCCATCCACCTCCACTATCTGGTCATTTACCTCAATGCTACACAGAGAGAAGACAGCCATGTTTGCACAGCACAAGCGAGGAGAGCCATCTTCAAACAATTAATAACATACACGGTATGAAAAGGCCCAGGAAAGACAGGAAGTGAGATTATTTTTGTTAGCTTCCTTAGGAGGTTAAAAATAGAAGTGGTTATGGGTCTCGAGGCCTAGTCTTGAAGTAATGGGAAGGAGCTGTGAGGTCACTCAAGCGTGAGGCTGGGGAGACAATGTGAACATTTGGACCCACCGGCCATCTTTTTCAGCTGCTCCGTGCTCTGTTATGGTTTTGACAAAAATGCCAAGTTTCTCTAGTCCCTGGTCAGCTCCCACTCCCATTCCAATGATGCTGATGCCGAGGCCATTGTCCCCTAGACGCACACAAATCACCCCCCCCCCCAAAAAAAATTATCAAAAGGTTGGACAGTTGCATGCAAATCGGCTTAATTTTAAATGTCTCAACTTGATGGGAAACATTCATACTCTGCTATGTTTGGAATATGGAATTTGATGAATCGGGCAACAGACATTCCATCTGAAATGTCAAACTGGAGACGCCCATAAAACATTTTTAAAAAAAAGTTTCCACTTTCCACACAGCTTGGAGTTAAAAACAACTTCTGAAATGGCTTCATTGCTTATGACTCAACTTGGGGAATCCGCTCGAGTGTCATCAAGATCACCTTTCTCAATTTCCACCGGGAATACATCCATCTTCTCCACTCGTTTCTCCAGCTCATATTCAGCAGATGCAGAAACGGGGTCCACGTCATCATTGCGTCGATCATACTCCTCATTAGAGAAGGTACTGAAGACCTGTGAAGACATCCATTAGCTACAGATGACACAAATTGTAATTAGCTGGCAACATTTCAAACTATTTATGGTTTGAACTATAAGTCTACACACCCAAACATTGCGCATTATGGCGGCACATAAGCAGGGAGAAGAAAGTAGGCCACAGCTGGGGCTGGCTAAAAAAGCGGATATAGTTGGGATCAATTCTCCAAGACAAGTGTTAGCACTGTTTCAAAGAAAATGTGAGTAGTCCAGAAGAGAGAGAGAGAAAAAAATATTCCACAGTCTCCATCCAAATGGGCAAGTACTCAACGCCAGCTTCAGTATTACAGCAATCAGATGTGTTGATGGAGAATTTCTGAAAGTCGACTCACTGATGAACAGATGATGGCAAAGTGGTTTTTGCTAGCTTTTCGACCGAATTTTACATGCCTAGTTTAACAAAATAAGGGTGACTAATTGCTAATTTGGAAAATGAGTAGCATTGCCACCTGACATAATCACGTAAAAATGTCTGGCTTGGCCCTTTAAAGGTTGACATCCTCTGTCAGGGGCGATGGTGGTTTGCCAAGACTTGAATAATCGGCCTCGACGAGTTTTCGCCTTACAGCTCGAAGCGATGTAGTCGTACGGTCTTTTGCACCTTTAAGCGTGAAACCGAATCTTCTATTTTGGTCAAATGCAAGAACCCCTAAAACAGATATTTTATAGAATTGTGAGTTGCAGCATTGGAAATAGGGTTATTAGGTGAAACAAACTGCTCAGGCAGAATCTGTGGATTCAGCTCCCACTATCCCCCCCTGACATTCCCCCCCTGACTCAATGCCTTGACTGTTGCTATGGACTCCCAGGCTTTTTATTTCAACAATGTTCTGCCGTTGCTGTAACCTAATCAACCGCGATCCTCCTTTACAAGAGGAAAACACAAGCAGCAGGTTAGCAGAAAAACATCTTTTTTTTTAACGCACTTCTTTGACACCCCAAATAAAGTTCACACAGGGGTCATCAGACTTATGTTAACTCTGCATTTCTTCTAAAACTACACACTAAGTAACAACCGTGGTGATTTATCCTTAGCTCAAATGCAGATGTACCCTGAAATTATAAGCGTTACCATCTTTGCCTCGTCGCCCTCCCCACAACAGAATACCGATGTGGGAAATGAGTTAGCAGGAAAGCCAATGAGGGAAATAGGCGGGCTGACCACAGGGTGGAGAATCTGGTAACGTAAGCAGACCTACAAAACGCAACTTATCAAAGTACAAAGTACAGTATGCTGTAAGAGCTCACGCTAAGACAGGCGTGGCAGCAGATCACAGCATAATTGAAGCTTTATACTCTTGGCTAACAGACTGACAAAACTATTTACGCAGGACCTCGAGCAAGAAAAAGGTGGCGCTGAAAAAGACCAGCCAGAGCGCCGTAATAGATTGTCATTTTCAAAAGACGTGTAAACTTGAGCAGGCTCAACTGGTTTGCTTATAAATGGCCCACACATGCTGCTTTTGTCTCATTGGTTGAAAATTTGAAATGTAAATATGCTCTGAATAGTCTGATCACAACAGCAACACTAAAGATGCGACCAATACCTAAGACACTTATAGAAATAACCACTTCCTTATTCCCAACAATACTCTACATGGGCAACGTAACACATAAAATCCGGGTCAACCTCTTTGTTCCCAAGATAACACGCCTGGCTGTGTTAATCATTCAGTAACTTAAGTTTGTCAAAGCTGCACACTTAAACAAACATGTTCTTCTCTGGAAACCACCAATCCAATTTCATTTCCTAATAACATTTTAATGTGTGCATTGTACAGAAGATAGGGACAGTCTTAAAAAGTGCCAAGTGACGAATAACACTAGCAACTGCTGGTTCACACAATAATCCTTTCTTTCACCGGACTTGGGTTACGCCGGGATCTAATCCTGCTTTGTGACACGACCATAACGCAATTTCTTTCTGCCAGTCAGTGTGACTGCTTGCACAAGCTTTGGCTTATTTGCTCACTTTTTCCTTTGCCAACTTGCGAACTGAGCCTGAGGTAACGGCCAGGTAAATAATGTCATGTCGAATGTGACTAGCTCAACAACAAGATTCAAATTTGAGCTCAAATGGTTGTCAACTAAAAACAAAAAAAAAACATTCTCTGTCGCCTCTTGAAAAACTTTTGTTTGTGTGCCCTGGTCCCCTCTCCCAGAACCCCCTGCCAGGATGACTGAGAAAGTAGAGGATCCGCACCCGGAGATAACAGAACATTTTAGAGCCTGAGTAAACAAAATATTCACAGCCGTGTTGGATTGCACTACAATTATTATTTTTTCCCTTGTTTTATCAAAAATGCTGATAAGATTAGGATGGGAGGACTAACAGTACCAAAATAGATTACACCCGATGGAAAATGACTTTTGACACATTAAAGCAGAAATGTACTTAAAATGCTTCTGACTCGGACATGCACAAATATAGAAGTCGGAAAAAATAGCTTTTGTCCACTTTGTTTCGGCATCCTCAAGTTCTACTGTTGTATTTGTGAATTTTGAGTGTTAAAAGGCGGGGCTTGGTTGACATGATAAGTGACGTGGGTGTCATTAAATGATTAATGTTGTTAGCGAGTTTGCATGTTGCGTGACTCGGTGTGGCATGTGGCCATGAGCAACTAGTGCATTAATATGTTTTCTTACCAGAATGGGATCTGCGGAAAACTGGATTTTCCTCTTAGGTGGAGGTGTCTCTTCGTCTGACAATCCCGGGGCCTCATAATAGTCATCATACTCTGTGTACATCTCCTCCTCCTGGTCTTCTTCTTCTTCCTGCTCCTCATCTTCCAGTAGGACCTGGTCTACATCCTTGTCATCCACAAAGGCCGCATTCTCGATACCATAAACCGGGGCTCCATTTACGATGGTCTTGTCACCCTGTTCCTCCAGCTCTCTCTCATCATGTTCATCTTTAATCCCTTGTATGTTACCATCCAAGACAGAGTCTTTAGTCTTCAATTTTCCCGGTTGACATTTATTAGTCTCATCTTCTGATGGGCTTTTGTTTTTTTGCGAAACAAACACGTCGTCTTCAACATCCTCATCTTCATTGTCCTCGCTGCCAGAAGATTCATTCTGAACCACGACAAGCTCTGCCCGGACCACACCGACTCCTTTGGAGGCAATTGTCGAGGTTTTTTCCCTGGTTGGACTTTTCACCACACTGTTGTTACTTTTGGCCTTTTCAATTGATGTGGTTGCGTAGGTATTCTCAAAGGCAGACGTTTGCTGCCTCCCATCACTAGGGGGTTTGCTTTTATCCCCGACAACAGATGTCTGACCCAATCCATCCCCGGAGTGTCGCTTGTAGCCATGGCCAAGCGGGCTTGTCGGTTCTGGTTTGGGAATGCCGTCAGTTGTGGTGGAAATTGATTTGTAAGCCGTGTTACTAACTGGGAGTGTGGATTTACTTGACGTTTTGTTTGTGACGCATGTTGCTTTTAATTTTTTAGCAGCATCAACATTCACGGCTTCCTTAACAGAAGTGGCTTTGTGTAAGCTGCCCCTTGTTGGAGAAGTCTGGATTGAGTGTTCAGACATACTGTCTAATTTAGCAGTCATCGTCCCTCCTTTGGCAGCAGCTTTGTTGTTATCCTCTGAGTCATTCCCAGCCATAAAATTCTCCAACCGTTTTGACACTCTGGGCATGTTCTTTTTTTCATTCTCAACATCCGGTCGACATTTAACGCCCGTTGGAGATGTTTGCTCCAATTTGAAAGTCTCTGAAGATCCCGATGCCCTCCGTGCAGTTTTGCCCTCATCAGATGCACTTCCGAGAGATAGACGGTTGACTAATCTGTTTGGCGAATGCTTGTCAACAGCGGGCTGCTCGGCGATGCCCCTCTCGAATATCTTCCTGGTCACGGAAAACTTTTCTGCCAAAGCCACTTTGTCAATCTCCACATCATCCCCTTTGGGAGTTTTATCTAAATTGAGGGATTCTGGGCTTGTCAAGCTGTTGAAGTTAACTCTGTGTGAGCTGAGTGGAATTTGTGGCTTTGGTGGAGTCACCTGGGCAGCATCAGACTTTAAAGTTGCTTTCACGTCTTGCGGCGGCTGCTCCTCTTGTTGCTGGCCGTCCATCTGTAGGAAAATGTTCTTGATCTTGTTAACCCTGGTACCGAAAGGCCGTCCCCGGGAGTCCTCGCGGGCGTCGCTGGAGCCATTTGCATACGACTTGGCAGCACCTTCTGATTTGGAGCCATCAAAGGAGCATTTGATAGCATGGAAGTCGGACTTGTATGCATTTCTGTGGGGGGAGGCGCTCCTCAGGGTCCTCTCACTTCCTTTACTTTCTGCTTGGATCATGTTGGCGTGTTTTTCTTTCCTGCTGACTTTAAATTCAAAAGATACTTGGCGATGAATTAATCCCTCTTCACCTCAGCACAGGCAGTGCCATGGGTCCGCTTTTTACGACTAAACGCACACAGCGAGGGCATCTGAGAGGCAAAATATAAAGTTAGCTACTTTAATACTATGTATTTGGAATTTACCTTTTCACACAATTACACACAAATTACTTCATTGTTCATTTGGTGTACACTGCACCAATGTGACTTTTTTTGCCCTTTTGTTTTTATGTTATGACATTTTTCTTTTTAATCAGTTTTATTCTTGTTTGGAATTTTTCTAACTGCAGTTTTAGTTATTGCTATATATATATAACTATATATAACTATATATAAATATATATATATATATATATATTTATATATAGTTGTCTGTTTACTATTTTGTTCTGATCATGTTTATGGCTATGACCTTTTTAATTGAAGATATTAAATATTGTATGATTTTAGATTTTTTATTGTTGCAAGAGCACATCGATGCACACTTTTATCATCCCTTGAGTGAATCATGAAAAAAGAGCGGAAATAACATCTGATCGGACTGGCCGACGAGGCGCAAACTGCTTCAATCAATTAGCAAGACGTGCTTTTACGACTCCGTAAGGGTTTTGTAGCAATTGGGTAACATTGTTCAAACGTTAACTTTCGGTGCATTTTTGGGCTAGCGTACAAAGCCTTTCGTCACTTTGGTTAGCTTTGTGTAAATCGCTTTTTATTCACTAGTCATAACAATGAAAACTTACTGAAATCAATCACTTTATTACTCAACCTCGAGTAGATTGTGATAAAAAATGTAACCTCGAGAAATAAAAGTTTCCGGGCACATAGTTAAAAGCCTTGTCGATGTCCATTGAACAATTCACTTGGTCGTGTGTGTAGTTTCGATCAGGAAAATTCACCCAAAAATACAAACGCGATCGCGCAGAAAGACAAACGAACCGAAACAAATCTCACCTCCAACTCGGATCATGGCGTGAGGCGTCGAAAGATCGCCCACGATTTCGCCGTTTAACCGAGTCAAAGTTGCGACTTCTTCGCCCAGCTCAGCGCCATCATTCCCCGGCCGAAATTGTCCTGCCTCCTCGCGCTCCCAGTAGACCTGCCGGCGGGCGGGCGGTCGGGCGCGCGTGCACGGCGGTGGCGATGGTGACGGAGGCGGGGTGGGGAGTGGAGTGCCTCGGGAGCGCGCGCGCATTCCAGGACAGAAGCCGCTATACTACTCGACTATGCCCACCTTCCAGCTCTCCTTTCTCCACGGAAACACGACGACTTGCAACACAAAGCGTGGGAAAGGGCTTTGCTGTACATCGACGACATTTTGGTTTTTTTAAGTAATGGCCATATTCCAGAGAAGGGAAAAGTACTGATTGATTGATTGATTGATTGATTGATTGATTGATTGATTGATTGATTGATTGATTGATTTCGAAAACTTGCGCACAAAATAGTTTCCCTGCAAACCTTTGGTTGAGGTTATTGGTCTAAAAGATGCGAGGCCAATTATGAAATGCAAAGAAACACTCTGACCAACGAATGTTAACCTCTTTTGAAATACAAAACCATTAAAGCATTTAATTTCTTGTGTGATTTTGAACAGACTGTTTTTCTTTTGTGATTTCAGATGATCAGATTGCAATTTATGAAATGTAAGAAAGAGTCCCTCGCTGTTTGAGAACTAAAAAAAGATAATGTTGTACATTGGATTAAATATTTATTCTTATGTGAACTGTTAGCAAACGCGAGCAAATTGTCAGAGACTTATGTAACAACATGCATAATGGACTTTTGTGCTAAAAGTGGCATAACCAGATGGTGATCTATTTCGCGGACTTTTTTTTTGTGGGGCATACCCACTTTTTCACTCCCCCAAGCTCTAATCCAATTGGCATATTTAATTGAAAAATGCATGAATTGTGGACCCTTCATCACATTATGTTGAGTTTGCTCGGAAAGATAAGCACGACTTGCTTTTTACACTCTTCCATCACACCAATGTTGTGTTGACTAGTCAGCCAGTTGTCTCTGGAAAAGGCGCAATTTTGAGGCATTTCCGTTGGTTTTATCAGACCTCTCATTCCATTTGAGACAAGCAGAGCTGATAGGCTGAGATTTATGGAGCACCGCTCATGTGTCCAATATTTGTGTGTTGTCATTTTGGACTACTGTGACTTCTGTGCCATTTGAATTTAGATTCAAACATTTCGTAACCACGAGGAGTCAAGCTCTCTGGAATGAGAGGAAAATATCTGAGCAGGGTCAGTTATCACTGCTCTAAACAACATTTCCTTTGGAATTTAGATAAGCTCTTCTCAAATCGGACATATGTAAATAAATGTTTTGTGTGAGTTCCAATGGTTGCAATTAATTGATGCGTTGAGATGAACATGCATAAATAAGTCCATTGTGTGGTCACGATGGCCGAGAGGTTAAGGCGTTGGACTCGAAATCCAATGGGGTTTCCCCGCACAGGTTCGAATCCTGTTCGTGACGTCTTTATCTTTGATTAAATTGTCTTCTGTGGAGTCTCATACTTTCCATTGAACTCTCAAATTGCTTGAATTATTTGCTCTTGTTTTGATTTTGTGCAGCCCATCAAGAAATCATCACCATCATTAATTTGGATAAAAATGCATGTGTTTACTATTTAAAGCTTTCTGGATCATCTCCTAGCAACGGTAGGCGTTATAGACACAGTCAGTGGGCTTTCTCCTTGGGGTAACATGGCATGCTGCAGCCAAGGGAATGGTTCCTATGGCAACCTCTCACACATTGTTGAAAAAAAAAAAGCAAGATTTTGAAAACCAAGCTGCAGGTGTCGGTTATCTGATCAGATACAAATCAAACGCTGTTAATAACTTTTGGACGTCTGACGTTGCAAGCACACACCTATTGTATGTATGATTTCTCCAAATTCCAGTGAGGGTTACAAACTGTCGACACTGCAGACTTTCATGGAGGTATGCAGCGTGACAGGAATGTGAGTGTTATTCAGAATGTGGTCCAAGCTTAGCCTTCCATGATTAAGTAGGTTTTGTTTCTCAATGGGCAACGCAACGAACCAAAATCTTCCAGAATAAATTTGAATTCAAACCTTCTCTGTCAGATATCCCTTAAAAGCGTGAATGCTGCGCTCTTATGGTTGACATGTGTAGTGCATTTTATTTTATGGGTGCCAGAATTAAAAACAGATGGCCGGCCATACAGTAAAGTAACAATAGAGAACACCTGTAAAGTGTCAAACTAGTCACATAAATATAGCTCATGAAGTCAAAGCATAATAAAAACATCCATCCATCACTCTTTAGTAATTTCATCAACAATCATTCTCAGTTCAAGGGAAATAAATTAAAAACAAAATCATGGATAGAATTTCCACATAGAGTAATTAAATGAATTTTATTTAAGCATTGAGCAATTTTGTTGATTGTTGGGTCAACATAATTTGTTTTGGTTAATTTAGCTCTTGTTTCAGTTTGAGACTACGACCACTAGAGAGAGGTAGCGAGCTTTTAGAGAAACTGTCAGATTTGTGTGCGTTATTATCAACAACAACAAAAATAGATTTAAAGTTCATTCTTTTCCAACAATATAAATGACATGCAATAGTTGATATTTTATAGGTGAGACATCTGTTGATTATCTGCTACTGTTCTCAATTAGTTTCCCGAGTGAGATGGCCCATTTCCTCTGGGACGAAGGGCGTCGGAGCTGTTAATTTCCAGGCTGGGTGTGCAAATCAGTGCACTTGTAACCTGTCACCCTGCATGAAGCCAGCTGTCGTGCGTGGAAGTAACCGGCTTCCCATCATCTCTGCCACCACCTAAACAAGGTTTGTTTCATGCGAGATCAATGTTCATCAATGTTGTGACATGCTGCGTGTGAACTGAGCTTGCTAAAATGAAGCTTGGCACTTATTGAATAGCTGCTTTATTTTGAAATAGTTGCCATGTTTACAATTTTGGCAAGCTGTATGTGATTTTTTGACATTTCATGCAGATTTGTATTTGAAACAAAAGTCATTTGTTCCAGCCATGTCTCTTTTCTTATCTTTGAGCCCTTTCGGTCCACAAATTCTGCATCCAAAAACCGTTTATAGCTTTGCTTTGATTTTCTGTTGTTAGATTTCTCGCAATTGAAGCGTTACCAAAGGGAAATCTGCATAATTTATTTGTTTACTGATCATCATTTGGCTTTCGACAGGGGGTAAGTTTTCCTGAATAATTCTCTGGCCCATGTTCTTATTAACTCCTGCCAAAGAGTCTTTTTGCGTGTGATGCTATCAAACTTGAGCGGATGCCTGTAGGTTCTGATGACAAACTCCCAACCCACTCCCCAGGGTGACATGCTGGGAGTCGCAGCCGTTTAATTTACTTTAATTATTTTCATGAACAGTGCTAAGAGCATTAAGTACATATGCACAATAGTTTATCTTTCAATGGCAGTTTGCTCTCTGATCCAAATAATTTGACAGCAATGTTTTTGTGAAGGCAGATTTTGTGCCACTCTTGTATTGGATCTCAGTAAATTGTCAGTAATGCTGGCATGTGGTTGACTTCCTTTGCCAGAGAAACCACAACATTGCACTCAAACTAGGTTATCTCTTTTTTTGTGTTGCTTTCCAGGCTATTATCATAAATTCAGCTCACCAAACAACTCGACTCATTTTGTTTTCATGATTTGTCCATACTGTTTGCATGCTAAGTGCTACGCCAAATTTGAGCAGTTCATCATTTAACCATGCAGTTTTAATATTGTGAATTGGGGTAGTGACTAAGCTTTTTATGCACCTCGGCTTGTGACACAAGCTAGTGATCACATGACCTTTTTACCAACAGAAGCGAGAGGAGCTGAGCAGTGCCTGCATCACTTTCCTTCTCACTTCCCTGCTAATGGCTAAAGTGAATAAAACAAGGATTGTAAGGAAGTGCATAGCTGGGTGGAGGAAGCTTTGATATTTTTCTTTTAAATGTCATGAAATGCTCGCCATTGTACGTGATTTAAGTGTGTCAACAGTGCTTATGGCTGTGCACGTTGCTCATGTGTTTATGCTTCGGGCGTAACTGAGAGTGGGTGGGGGAATTGTATTATGTGTCACTGTTGTTGGTCCATATAGAAGCAGCCTGCAGGAAAAGCTGATGAAGGGGAAATGGCAGGGACACAGTGTAGGGGGCGGGTGTGTGTGTGTGTGGGGGGGGGGGATCTAAGAAGTCGGTCACATCCCAGGCCGCAGTCCCTCCGAGTGCATGGCAAGAGCAGGACGATTCTATCTCTATTATTTGCTTATCCGCCACGCTCTGAGTTGTTACATCATCAAACGACCCCAACTCTAAATGATAAGATAAGGAAATGACCATCATTACCTTCAAATAATACAAATAGATTGCAAAAAAAGATTAATTGGGCCACACCCACAATAAGGCAAATACTCTCTTCAAAGTTGTCTGAAAATCTGCCACGTTTAGAAAAAAAAAAATCAAAGTGGCTTTCATTTTCGGAGGTTTGGGTGTAAAGCGGTTTCGGTGCCTCTGCAATTGAAGCCTTGATCAATTACAATCAGGATCTAATTCATAAAATGTATCGTGAATAAAAAGTAACTGATGCCCCCCAAAAAGGTTTAATTTTTACTCATAGTAGATGCCACAAGTTATCGGAAAAACACTACATGAAGCTCTTCAACTCATTTCAACATAGTTGCCGAGTTGCCACAAGATGGCGCCAAAGGGCTACAAGAAACTCCTAAACTCACTTTAATATAGTTATTCAGCACCAAGATACACAAACCATGACAACTTGAAATGCCAAATCTCAAGCAATCCTCAAACCTATTTTTAGAAGCAAAATGTATTTTGACTAATATTTGAACAAAGATAATCGAGACAAAAGGAAGGGAGGGAGGGAGAGAGAGAGAAAGAGGGAGAGAGAATGCGTTAAGTAATCACCTAGCAACCACTGTTCCGGCTGCAGAATGACACAGCCAGCTCACTTTGCTCTCTGAGGGACAGAGCGACCACGTTGGATGTCATTTTTAATCCATGTCTGGGATTAAGAAGGCGTGTCAGACTTTCCGGTCAATAACATCGCAAAGATCGGAGCTAGCAGGTGAGCAACATTTTGTAATTGTTGTCCAGTGTCTATGTGGAGTGTTTTAGCTGGGCAGGAAACTTTGTGTTCACTTTTACAGAATTCAATTCTTGTGTTTAAAATAGGTCTGAAAAACTAATCAAATTAAAATTGATTTATGCAGTGTTTACATAATTTCAGCATTTATGTACAGTCCACTTTCTTACATGGCGTATCATTGTTCCATGAAAAATAAAAACCTGGAAAAAATAATTGCTTAATAAATCACAATTGCAATATTGAAGAGAAACAAAAACATAATAAGATTTATTCAGACTTAGTTGGGATGTGAGTTATGGGTCCACTGAGGTAGCGTTTTCAAAATCAAATTGTGCATTCATGCACAGTGATGCTCACAATGCAACAATGTGTTCAAGCATGAAGGAAGCCCAAATTCAAGAGAACAATACATTGAGTCTCTCCTTTTCCAAATATGTGCATCACTTGGAGATTCCAAGTGAGTTTGGGTAAACTTGTTAGGATGTGATTTGGCTAGCATAATGCTAGCCCTCAATGTAAAACCCCATTAGGCTGGCTAGCAAAAATTAGCATTCACGGGAGTGATTAACCATCAAAAAAACAATAATCCCACTAAAATACTGCGGTAACACACACAGACGTGTAATATAACAATACCCCCAAATTTTCTCCCTAATAAGTAAAACCTTTGTGACCTATTCGAAAATGTCACGGTTCTGTTGAGCGGGATGCTCTCAAAGTAACTCATAATGGATGACGCAAATGTCATTCTTAAAAATAAGAGATGAGTGCTTTTTGCACAAGTGATGAATGTTTGTAATCCGCCTTGAAACTGACAAAGCCCCCCAAGACCAGGTTGAAAGGTTGGAACCCTCAGGGAGGGCGGCTTTATTGGTTCAGTGGGTTGAGTTCATTTGCTCAAGTGTTGTTTGGTTTTACTGCACCTCGCTAATGCTAAATCCCTTAATTGTCAACAAACTGGCTTGCCCAAACGACCATGATGGTTTCGTTTCCATTTGAAGTGCAAGTATTGATTGATGTTGAAAAATACAATCCATAGAACCCGTAGAAACAGAATTTTTGTTGTTCTAATATTGCGCAGTTGAATGAAATGCTTTTAAAATGTGTTCATTTATATTTTAGACATGAATATTTTTTAATAATACTGACTGTCACTTTAAGAACCGTAAAACCTGTGAGTTATTGTCCACTCAATGACAACTATTCAATCATTTTAAATGACGGAAAATCTTCCTTGCCTAACTCTTAATTCGGTTTAATCACTAATCCAAGCTTGACAAATATTTAATGATTCACTTCTGGTTTATTTTAAATTGGATTAGATTTGTTGATTGGACAAACAGGATTTTTTCTTTCCATTATTTTATTTTTTTAAACAAATGCTCTTAATTCACTAAGCTATTTTTATTTTTCTGCCATGTCAGAGTTCAACTCTCAGCTCATGGTAACTTGAATATTTGAATGGCTCATTAGCCTCACTGTGTTCCTTTCCTAAGCGTGCATGATGGGTTCAGAACACTGCTCATTACATAACATCAACGATGACTGCAGGGAACAATGATGTATAAGACTCAGTGCGCTCGCACCGTCATGCTCTGATGACTCGGTGGCTCTCCGCATGGCCAATGCCATGAAAAAGGGGCTACGCGCTCACTGAGAGATGTCTAATCAGACGCTTGTGTAACAAGATGAAAGGAGGACTTGAAAGAGAGTTTTCATATTATCTGCAGAGATTGCTTGACATCAAGCATGAACATGAAAGTGCAATATGGGATTGCAAATGTCATTTAATATGTTTTCAAATATAGTCAATTTGATTTTATTATAGAAGTTATCATCGGTGCTTGGCTGGAGTCCTTGCCCCCTCCCCCCTGTGGTGTGATGGAGGCTGACGCTGACAGTGAGTAACAGCGTTGTTGTTGTTATCTATTAGGACGCTTTATTCATCATTTTATCACGGTAGCTATGTGTTGAACCTCACGCTTAGGCTTTGTTCGGGCCAACTCCTTCCAGCGTTGAAGTTTGATTTGTAATATCATGAAAGATCTGCAAGACGGGTATTAACGTTGACATGAGACAACATTGTGATATTTTGCACACACAATAACTTAATAAAAGTCATCTTAAGCAGACCTCCTGTCTGCCAGACCTACTCTGTTTCAATAGTTGCATTGTTCTAAAGGCTGATACTTTTGTTCAAGCTTTCCTGGTGCAAGTTAACTTAATATTGACCGAGCTTTGCTCAAACAAAGTTCGCAGTGTTGCTTTGCGGTTGTGTACAATGAAAGCGGTAAAAATACCCCCCCCCCCCCCCCCCCCCCCCCCACAAAGTTGAATCTCTTCAGGGTTTTGCACAGGATGTTATATTTTTATATTCCTCACATTATATAGCAATTGTGTACATATTGTGTTCATGAGTTAGATTCATTTTGTAAATATTAGCAATTTTGACATTAAACATTTAAATAAAAAAAAGCAATAGAAAGACAAAAGCAATGTTAGGAGTGTCCCTGTTCTCTTTCTACACTGTACAATGGAGTACTTCGCGCTTTGCACTATGCATGACTACATTAAAAAATCATACAAGAATCCTGCAATTAGAGGCGGCTACTCGCTCCTGCACTTATGTGCGTGTAAATTAAACATGTTTTCATGTAGAAACACAGAGGCTGCACTTTTGCACAACCTTAATGATGTCATCGTTGGTCAGCTGACGGTCACACATTCGGTAATATGCGAATTTTCATGTTCAATCCAAGGATGGGATATGAATTTTTTTGGGCTCGAGTGCCACATTCAAAAACCTAATGAGAAGGACACATTTAGAATTTTACTTCAATGTGATTTTTCCTTAGTTAATTGTCTATAATGTCGGTCCTTGCAGGTTAGCTAGAGCGGCTAACTTTTAACCAATCACAGCGCACTTATCGACAAACAAACATTCGGACGTTGAACCTCAAAATGAGGTCATTATGCAAACCGCTAGCGCACCGTGCTGACAAAATGGACGCAACAAAATGGTTTTTATTGTTTTAAGTTAAAAACTATTAAGTTAAGTCAAACAGCAAACTGTGATAATATTTCCTCTAATATTTTCTGTATTTCCTGCTCTTCCAAACAGGAATGCCGGACAAAGAGAACATAAGTGGCAACTTGTTAGCTTGTACCTCCAAACATCAAAATAAGGTATGTTCTCCTTTCTGTGGAGCCCAGTCAGAAGCTTATCTGTATCAACATCCTTTACGGTTATGGCATAAATAGAAATCAGCCACGAAGGTGGTCTTTGTTTAAAGTTGGTTTAAATATAAACATGATGGCTGTCCAGTCTTCCATCCTGTCCCACCTTGCTGTTGTTGTCCTTTCCTGCCTGCCTTACATAACGTGACGCTCCAGCTGATTGATAGTCTTGCACAGGAAATAGTACGAGACCACTATGGCGACATGATTACCGCTTAAGGGAAACAGAAATCTGGAGCATTCATATTTTGTGTCAGATTTACTACATTTTCAGTTTTGAAATCAATAACTGAAGAACTTACGGTATGGCATATGAATAAGCGATGGCGCTCATTGCACATGACTGCAAAGGTGTCAATGTGCAGCAAAGCATGTAAAATGCATCTGAAATATCAAAACGCCCAAAAAAGCAAATGAGTGAAACGTACGATACTGGATGTGTGATGTTTTGTTTTGTTTTTTTTATATAAATGTTTCGAGTTCAGGTTGCCTCTGAAAAGATCCTGCGTGCAGGGAAGGTTCTCCGTATCGCCATCCTCTCCAGTGCGCCTCACATGATCCGAGACAGAAAGTTCCATTTGAAAACATACAGGTAAAGTGAACATCTTTTTTGGAAGGAGGGACTTTTACTGAACAGGAAAAACCGTCACACTGTACCTCTGTAGGTGTAAAAAGGAGGCTCGAACAGGATTTGCCATTCGATGATCTTAAAGCAAAACTAAGCGGAAATAAACTACTTCAGGTTCTGGCTCTCATTATCATTTCAAATTGACAGTTTCAAACTAAATAAGCATACCACCATCTAGTGGTCAGCAGTGAAATTACATCCAATAAAATTGAGCGTTTTTAACAGTGGATGGAAGGTCTCACATAGCCTTGATGTGTTTTACCAGGCAGTGTTGCGTGGGAACAGAGATGGTGGACTGGCAGATGCAGCACAGCTCCTATGTGCTCTCTCGCCTTCAAGCTGTGGCCATGTGGCAGGTGCTTCTGGAGGAAGGCGTTCTCCGCCATGGTGAGACTCGGTGTGACGCCCCGATCGATTGAGCGCAATATGTTAAGCGTGCCATCTTTCTGTGCTCATTAACCCAGTGGACCAGGAGCCAAGCTTCCAGGACAAGTACCTTTTCTACCACTTCCTGGACGATGAAGAAGAGGAGAGCCCTTTACCCAGCGAGGAGGAGAGGAGGGAGAGCCAAGAGGAGTTGCAGGATACTTTGCTACTCCTCTCCCAGATGGGGCCTGACGCTTACATGAGGATGATTCTCAGGAAGCGGCAAGAATCCCAGACAATTCATTTCATGTCATCTGTGTAATGTTATGATAACCTCACGTAATATATTCTCTATTTCCAGGCCGTCGGAGAGAACGGAAGATGATTTGGAGATCATTTACGAAGAATTGCTCCACCTCAAGGCCTTAGCACACCTTTCCACCACTGTGAATGCTTTTCACTGAATTCTTTCTGTGCAATATAAAGAGTGATTCTTATCATTTGCCCCTCGTGTAACGATAGTGCTCCTCTCCACGCAGGTCAAGCGAGAACTGATGGGGGTGCTCATTTTCGAGTCCCATGCCAAAGCCGGAACAGTGTGTAAGTAATACGATAGAATCAATGGTGCTATTCACTTCTAATTCCAAATAGCTCGCAGCTCCTTAAATTCCTTCCCTATTTTTCCCATCAGTGTTCAGCCAAGGCGAAGAGGGAACATCGTGGTACATCATCCTAAAAGGCTCCGTCAATGTGGTCATTTATGGAAAAGTCCGTTTCGGGGAAAATTGTCAGTGCTGTGTTGTTTCTCTTGGCTAAATGATGGCGGTAATGTGCCCCCGCTACAGGGTGTTGTCTGTACACTTCACGAGGGAGATGATTTTGGCAAGCTTGCTCTTGTCAATGATGCCCCCCGTGCCGCCTCCATTGTTCTAAGAGAGGACAACTGTCACTTCCTGAGAGTGGACAAGGAGGACTTTAACAGGATTTTGAGGGTTTGTTTCTTTTGGACACACGCCGCTTGCCAATCCCACACACTCTTGCTAAGCTTTAACGCCCTCTGTTGGTGAAAAATAGTCTTGCGCTGATTTTTTTTTTCCGTCACATTCGCTAAAGATTAAAAGCCCCAAACTTTTTTTTGAACAGTACCATCATTCACCCCATTATTAGCAACCAGCAGTGTAAATATGTATACATTTGACTTACAAGGTAGCAACGTTTTGTGTGATTTAAGTGTTCATATTCAAAGTACATAACTGATTTCATTTGTTCAAATATGGATCTCACACTTTTTCTCTGCAGGACGTGGAGGCCAACACAGTGCGCCTCAAAGAGCACGGCCAGGACGTCCTTGTGTTAGAAAAGAGTCTCAGTAGTAATCGGACCTCCAACCATGGAGCCTCAACTTCCCATTACAAGTGAATAGCAACTTCTATTATGCGTTAGAGGGTGCTGTTTCGTGATTTCTCATTTTATATGTTGCTCCAGGTACAAAGTAATGTCCGGGACACCAGAGAAAATTTTGGAACACCTACTTGAGATGATGCGAATGGATTCTCAGTTTTCAGAGTCAGGTAAAGTCTGTTGCCCCCCCCTAAAAAAATAATAATGCCACATGTATTTCATGTTTTTTATTCCCTATTTCTCTTTGCCAGATTCCGCCTTAGATGATTTTGTGCTCATGCACTGTGTCTTCATGCCAAATGTTCAACTCTGTCCAGTGTTGATGGCTCAATATCCTTTCCGCACTGTTGAAGTGTATTTAACAAAGATCATCATCCAGATCTTCAACTCTTTATTCTTAGCTAGTCCTTAACCGGTGCCCACCTACCACGCTCAGGCCTCGCAGGGCTCCGAACAGGAGAAGCTGGACTACACGCTCAACAACAAGCGTCGTGTGATCCGCTTGGTAATGCAGTGGGTCGCCTTGCATGGAGATCATCTGCAAGAGGAAGACACATCTGTGGTCTTCCTGGAGGTCAGTTGCAGCTCATCAGAGAATACAGCAGATTTCAAAAGTCTACACACCCTTGTTGGTTTTTTTTTTTTGTCCAAGTATTGTCTTTGGATGCATTGACGTTTATGTTTTGCAGGACTTTCTTGTGGCTGTAGCTAATGACGTGAAATCTCTTCCACCACTCAGTGAGCCACTACCAGAGCTGGAAAAAATTGTAAAGTACAAGTATGTTTTATCATTATAAAACCTTTTTTAAAGCTGCCTAATGAAAGCAAATTGTGATTGATTTTTTTTTTCTTTCTTTCTATTCTACATTTCAGCACTGACGATGCCAGAACTGCCCACAGAAAGGTTCATCTAAATTTTTTTTATTCTGATCATAAGTTATGCTTGAAATTAATTTATTCAACTCTTTCACAGCACAAAGTTTTACTGGAGCAGTTTAATCGGGGAGATGACAAGTTGCAAAAGTGTCAGCCCATTAAGAGCAACGACGAAAGTGAGTCAAGTCCAAGCGGGTGAATCAATGATCAGATGCTTCAGTTAGATTTTATTCCTCCCTTGACTATGTCCTCAGTTCTGTTCAAAGTGTTTTGCTGCGACCACACGTACATCACAATGCGCGCCCTTGTTTCGTCCTCGGTCGGAGAGGTCCTGCATGCTGTGGCCGACAAGATGGGCTCAGTGGAGGACCTCCTACTGGTCAGTCTTAGCTCAGCTGGAGGTGAGAGCGTTTAGCAGCTCCAAAGGCGCTACTCTATTTGAGGGGCGTTTATCAGCCATCTGTTGTGTCGATGAAAAATAATTATTGTTTTGTGTGAGCAGATAAAGTCGTGTTCAAACCAAGTGATGTGTCCGTGTTCTCCACTCTCACCGTTAATGGACGTCTCTTTGCTTGCTACAAGGATCAGCTGGATTCTTTGGTGTGCTGATAAATTGTCTTATTTGGCTTATATTTTGATATCGTATTTAAAAGATTTTTTTTTTGTGTGTAGACCCCCCTGCCGGAGCAGGAGGGTCCTTCTGCAGGCTCCTTGTCAAGTTTTGAATGGATGAGCACCAAGGATGTTGCTTACCATTTGACACTATATGACTGGGAGCTTTTCAACTGCGTTCATGAGGTCTGTTGAGCGAGAGAAAATTATGTAACAGCTCTCTTAAAACTTGGGGAAAAAACTGTTTAATTTATAATATTTCATATATTATAGAGTGCTATATTAAAAATAACAACCCCTTTCTTGCCAGCTTGAACTGATCTACCACATCTTTGGGAGGCAAAATATGAAGAAAAGCACTGTGAACCTGGACCTGTTCCTAAAGAGGTTCAATGAAATTCAATTTTGGGTGATCACGGAGGTCTGCCTGTGCCCTCAGCTCAGCAAGAGGGTGCAGCTTCTCAAAAAGTTCATCAAGATCGCATCCCAGTAAGAATATTCATTTCACGTTGTCTCACAAATTGAACTGCATTTCATGATTACTTTGTGCGATGTGCCAAAAGTTGCAAGGAGCACAGGAACTTGAACGCCTTCTTCGCTATCGTCATGGGGCTGAGTAACCCAGCGGTGAGCAGGCTGAATCAAACCTGGGAGGTTGGTACATGTCTCACTTTTTTTTTTCCAGTTCTCAATTCCCGAACGTGCATGAACACAATCTCCCTTTTGTCTTTTCCAGAAACTTCCCAGCAAATTCAAGAAGTTCCATGGAGAATTTGAAAACTTGATGGTAAAGGAAAGAGTTTGCAATGCATTGTTGATTTTTAGATTTGGATGATGGATTACAACACAGCGACTGTTTGGGCAGGATCCATCCAGGAACCACAGAGTGTACCGACTGATGGTTGCCAAACTCGAACCTCCCATCATCCCTTTCATGCCGCTGTTGATTAAAGGTCAGCCGATGTTTGTTGTCACAACAATTCAACATGTTTGAACTCTTGCTTCCTATTTCTCTTCCGTCCAGATATGACATTCACTCACGAGGGCAACAAGACTTTTATTGAAAATTTGGTCAATTTTGAGAAAATGGTAAGGTTTGAGCTGATTATTTCCCCATGTACTGTAAAAGCTTTTTAATCATATTTGGTTTGTCTCTTGTCACCTAGCGAATGATTGCAAATACAGTGAAGATTGTGAGATATTGTAGAAGCCGGCCTTTCAGTAAGTCACCGCTACTAGCTAGCAATCCGCAATATAAAAATATTCCTTTAATATTTTACAATTTGTTATTAAACAGGTCCTGAGTCACCAGTGGTGAACAAAAGCCACCCTGACGTGTGGCGCTTTGTGCGTCACTTCAGTGTGATTGACAACCAAAGAACGCTGACCCAACTCTCTCATGAACTCGAACCTCGCAGATCTTGATCCCCATCAGGGAAGGCTGTCTTACGCACAGCTTCCTTACTGCTGTTACTGCTGTAACATCAACACAGACAATCACTTGGAGGAAGTCATCAGAGATAATGAGGTGCTGTTTCCAAATGTGCAGGTTTTTCCTACGCTGTATTTCCACCACAGTCACTCTTAGCAAGCAAATTATTGCTCATAGAGAATATCAATTCAGGAAAGCAGGTAAACATTTCTCTGGGACTTTATGTTCTTGTTTATTTCAGCTATAAACTGTATGTGTTGCGTTAAATGTCTCAATATTCCTGATATCAATTTATCTTTTTGTATGAAATATTATTTATACATATTTGTGAACTTATGTGCTGTAAATTATACATAAATATTTATTTTGTCATTTGCATGCAGAGTAATTTGTTTGACTACAAATATTTGGGAGTAATGGAAAATGTCAGTCTAAATATACTCTGTATTTTTTATATAACACATTTAACACCAGTGTCTTGTCCAAGGACACTTGGACGTTCTGAGCCCAGATATTAACAAATCTATCACGATTCCTGTAACTGTTTTTCCAATTGATTGTTTTATTATTATGGCCCAGCAGTTTTTGTTTTTCCGATCGTCGCCGATACTCCCACAACTCCGTCGTAAACCGAGAACTACATAAACTGAAGTGAAATACCCGGAACATGTCATTCCTATTTATGGCCAGCAGAGAGCGCTGTTGTCATTAGAATTGTGTTTCTAAAGAGGCCGGTCTTCCTCGTCCTTCAAGGCAAGTCGAGAAGTTGTGTAACCAGTAAATCCACCGTGGGCATAATACGTGAAAATAAAAAGAGGCGAGTATCACCCGATTTCCGGGAACATTATTCATTCTTCACTTCCAGTTTGTGCTCAAAGAACGACGAGCCGCTTGACGCCCTTCCAAAAAGTCGATGTATGCGGTACGTATGAGGAGTGAACATTTGTTTACGCATTAGCTTTGTTTTTGCGTGGCTCGGCATCCTCAGGTACGTTATTGACAACTTCAACTGTCAAATCAAAGCCCGCTTTTTACGATTTATTATGGAGTTGTATATCAGTCACCTTTGCTGTTGTGACCGTACATACCATTACTACTACTACTACTACTACTACTACTACTACTACTACTACACTCCTCTACTCAAGCTATTAACATTGCGATGCATATTTTTAAATGATATAGATTAGGAATGCGTCATAGCAGTGTGTTCTATTTGTCTTGTCACTTCTCTCTAAATCATTACCAAAATGACAGCCCATGGGGCTTAGAAGACAACAAAAACAAGTCTATTTTATTTACCAAAAGTCTATTTAGTAATATTTTATGCCAGTGTAACGTTACGTCGTTGAAACTTTCACCGTGCTTCAAGTGCAAGTGGTTTAAAATAATCTACAATTAGAATGAGTCAGCAGAAATCGAAAGTAGTCATTAACTACTACTTCCAGTTCTTCTGCATCTGCATAGATGATAGTTTCTTTTTGGTAGATAATTAATGATCAAAATATGGTCACCCAATTAAAATGCCTCTCACTATGACACAGTTGTTTCACTCTCGCATTGGATGAGCCAAGATTGTGCAGGTGCCTAATAAAGTGACCTGTGGGGGTCATTCATTCATGTGACTTTATCAATGCTGTCACGCTTCCGGCTTTGTTTGCTGTTAAGGAAGAAGCATCGCGAATGAGTGGTGTAATGTCACTGTTCCTCGTGACCCCGCTTGAGTGGACACACAATACATCGGGCCGGCCCCCGTGGCAGCTGAGTGTAGCATGAATACGCGTTAATGGTCGCAAAGCAATGGCTCCCCTCTGTGACAATTGAGGAAAATCTATCCATAGACAGCAATTCCAATGAAGAACAAGGTAACATCCTTTTAAAAGCCCAAATGGCTCAGCTGCAAATTGAGAAAGCGACGGACAATAACTGAGCTATACTTTGCTTTAATGATAGAATGATTTCTTTTATTTTTTTATTTTTTTTTAACTAGATGCATTTATCGACAAACGAAAGGATAGAATTAGCACTCTACGAAGTACACTGTGTGCTTCACCAGCATAGTGGAGCACTGGTTAGCACGTCCGTCTCACAGGGTTCGATTTGTGGAGTTTGCATGTTCTCCCTGTGCCTGCATTGGTTTCCTCTTACATGACCCTCATTAGGATAAGTTCGGTAGATGAATGAATGAATAGTTGGATGGATGACTAGATGAGAGGAGCTGCTTTGATTGGCCAAGAATCAAGTCAACTGTGTTCACGCCCACAACGACGCAACTGAAATAAAAAAAATACAACAAAAAGTTCAGCAAATTATAGAAGTTCCCCCAAAACCTAGTGTGCATATTTCTTTTCTGTACTTGAGCAATTACTGCATTTAAATGACAAAATAATGCAAAATGGATGAGCAGACAAAACTTTGCATGTGAACCGTAATCCCACCTTTCATCCTTGTGATTCTCCAGAAGCGGTGTCAGCGCCAAGTGTCAGGATGAGATGTCGTCTCATAGCGGCTCCTTTGTGCAAATCACGTTCGATGACATCCACTTCTTCGAGAACTGCGGCGGCGGCAGCTTCGGAAGTGTCTACCGGGCTAGATGGATCTCCCAGGACAAAGAGGTGGCGGTGAAAAAGCTGCTCAAGATTGAGAACGAGGTGGGAGTCGTAATTGCCCGGTGCTTTTCATGTACACTTTGTACTTTTTAATTGTCACTATAGTAATCATTTTAATTGCCAGCCCATTTAGTGGGATGTGTCGACTTGCGCTCACATCATTCATGGTCATTATACTCCCCCACTACCAGAACCGTGTCGCAAAAGAAACATTATTAGCAAATCCTGTTTAGCACAGTTTCAACCCGAAGTGCCTCCGATTCAAGGAAATGCTCATTGTCTTATCGACAAAAAAAAAAAAAGAATCATCTTTGAAAAAGCTTCATTTGTCAGACTCTGAATATCTTTTTTTGAAACTCTTGTACAATATTACAGACTGAACTTCAGTCAGCGCTGCAGGGATTAATGCTGTTAAAATATATTAAAAAAAATCAACTTTTAAGTGGGGAAGCAATTGTTTGCTTAATTACAGTGTTTTGCTGCAGTTAGTCTTAAGTGCTTTTGTCGGGTTTCTGTTCATTATACAACTATAATAAAGAATGTATTGCGTAATATCTGACACCACCAAAAATGCTTTCAAACTAAGCATTAATATTGATCATATAGTTTTTAAAATTGGGGTTTATTTAATTAAATGTTCTGAACTGTCACTGGCAGCATGCTTGTTTGTCATGTGTATATATATTTTTTCTTTTTTTTTAACAAAAACAAAATTTCCTTTTTGTGTCCACCACCCAGGCTGAAATCCTCAGTGTGCTCAGCCATCGTAACATCATCCAATTTTATGGCGCCATCGTTGAGGCACCCAACTATGGAATCGTCACTGGTATGTGATGTAAAAAATGTTGTACTACTAATGTAATACTTTGTTCCATAAAAAAAAGTTGGGCAATAGTTAGACTCCATAATGCATTTCCAACTGCTGCTGCTGTGTCCATCGTTTGGAACAGAAATGGATTTGTTGGAAAGTAGCTAGCTAGCGGGTGTCTGTTTATTCAAAGGTGAGTCATCGCAGAAAGTGTTTATTGATTATCATTTGTAATTTCCTGTGTTGACGCAGCGCTCCGACAGCCAATATGTGCGTCTTCCTTTATGACTGCAACCCCAGCTGCCACCCACAGCAAAACAATATTGGCTACAAGTTCAAAGTGTGATTCTGATATGGAAAAAAAAAATCAGTGAAGAAGGGATTGAAAACTATTGAAACGCAGAAGCGTTTCCTGTGTGTGTCATATAATTTGCGGAATGTGAAGGCAAAGTATTATGGTGCAAAGTGCAGTCGCAAACAGGAGTTGACTTGTTGTCGCTCGTTATTAATGTTTTGCTTCTCTATTGTTTGTTAATTCAACATGCTGTACGGCGTGTTCACAAAATAAAAAACAGCTATCGGTGCCTGGTTGCATGTCATCTCAATAGCGGCGGAATATAAATTTGAGGAAGTAGGCTTGCTGTCCAATGTAGTTTTCACTTCCAAATGGTTTGCTAAACAATCATGCTATGAGAGCAGAGGTATTCTGAAAACAGATTAATCCTAAAATTAATCTACTACGTATTAATCCTTTTAATACTACGATTAAAAGGTCACTCAACTGGTCACAATTATCAAGCAAAGCCAAGTTTGACAGGTTAAAAAATAAAAGTGTAATCTGCCATCAAAACAACAATTTTGACAGTAATCCAATCAGAAATCAGATCAATATGTTTTTCCCGTCAGTACTCTGCCAAGCACA
Organism: Syngnathus floridae; assembly: GCF_059516105.1. NCBI lineage: Eukaryota > Metazoa > Chordata > Actinopteri > Syngnathiformes > Syngnathidae > Syngnathus > Syngnathus floridae. The sequence continues at coordinate 10,318,474 of NC_142420.1, read as the reverse complement.
TTTTTAAATGCACTGTTTTTAGCGAGGAAAGCAACAAAAGTCCTGTCACATTTACTTGGCCTTCAGAGAATCTCACAATGCTATTCATTGGTTTGTTTATTTCTGCGCTTTCCTGTTTCCTGCATAGAATATGCCAGTGGCGGCTCACTGTACGACTACCTTTCCTGTGAGGAAAGTGAAGAAATGGACATGGGGCACATCATGACGTGGGCGACAGAGATCGCCAGAGGTGAGATAAGTTATCCATTAGTCGTCATACACGGCCATAAGGTTACTTTTTGTTGACAAGCTTTACGTGTACATAAGCAACCCTTGCATACAGTGTTCATCAAAAAAACAAAGCAGATGTTTTGTTCCTACCTTTGTATCTTTAGTCTCAGTACAGTAAACAAATAATTAGGCTAATAATTCACTGTTCTCTTCATTTTTACTTAAGGAATCCATTATCTTCACTCAGAGGCCCCTGTTAAGGTGATCCACAGAGACCTGAAGTCAAGGAATGGTACTGATACCATTTTTCGTAGCTCAAGTATACGTAGCAGCCAAAACATTAGGCACACCTGCTCAATTCAATCCAATACAAGACTTCCGACATACTTAATGATAATTTGTGATTTTTGCCATGGAGTTATTTTGGCAGGTGTACCTAATGTGAGTGGATATTGTTACGTCTGAATTTTCATGCAAACGTTGTCATTTTTGTAACAGAGAACATATGATTTGTGTTTCAGTTGTTATAACAGCAGAAAAAGTTCTCAAGGTAAGTGTTGTTTTCGAGCCGAGCAAAAAACTAAAAAATCCAAGCCAAAATACAGCATGTTGCCACATCTGCTATATATTCTAAAGCGATTTTAGTTCTGAATTTTTTTTTTTTTTTTCTTTCCAGATTTGTGACTTTGGGGCCTCCAAGTTTCTGACCCATACGACGCACATGTCACTAGTGGGCACCTTTCCGTGGATGGCTCCTGAGGTCATTCAGAGCCTGCGAGTGTCTGAGACCTGTGACACCTTCTCCTACGCTGTGGTGAGTGGCAACAACCAGAAGCCGAGCAAACGGAAGAGAAAGTTGGGGAACTCGCGTGATCATGAGTCAACTCGTAGTGAGGACTGTAACGACGTATGGAGCAGTTGGTTGCGTAAGACTAACCACAGTTTGTTGGGTTGGATTTGCAAGTAGTTCCTTCAATTCTAAAAAAATGCATGTTAATCTAAAACTGATGTCAAAAAGGCTAGTTCAACTGAAGAATTTTTGTAAACATTGTTTTTGGAGTGTTTTTAAATGTCCATTGTCATAATGTTTGAGTATATTAATGTGATAGGTGCTTTGGGAGATGCTGACACGTGAGGTTCCATTCAAAGGCCTAGAAGGCTTACAAGTGGCTTGGCTTGTCGTGGAGAAGGAGGAGGTATTTTCTCACCCATTTCCAAATTCTATTTATAAAATAATTTGGACATATATTTGCGTTTCAGAGGTTGACCATCCCCAGCGGCTGTCCTCCCAGTTTTGCAGAGCTTATGAGGGACTGCTGGATGACGGATCCAAAAGTGAGTCCCACAAGCACTGGCCTTGAGAGCCGCAACATGGCACGCCACTAAAACGGCTCCTTTCGATTCAGGATAGGCCCACGTTCAAGCAGATCCTGTCTACTTTAGAGACCATGGCGAACGACAGCCAACTTCCCCAACAGTGCAACTCTTTCCTCCACAACAAGTCTGAATGGAGGTAACATAATGAGCCATTTGGGCAGGCCAACCCAATGTATTGATGACTCAATGTGCACTCAGCCTAAAGGAAATTGCAAAGAATGACATGGAAATGTGGCTGACGGGGGTCGGGAAATACAAAAAAAGAAGTGGAGATGGTTCATATAGATCTTTAATGACTCGACTGATGGCGGCAGAAAGGGATGAAAACCTCCGACGATTCCTCCATCTGGATATATTTCCTCTCTTTACCCATAAGGCCCTAAAAATAATCACCATCTTTTTCAAGTCGAAGTGTTTAATTGGGCTGTGTGAGCAGCTGGAGGTTCAGTTGATGTTCAGCACAGCCTGAGTCTCAGCTGTGACTTTATTCTGCCTCAGCTCCTCGCCGTGCGCCGGCTTCTTCAGAAAGTCGCGCTGGTGCCGACGCGGACGCGCAGGTGAGGCGGGCTCCAAATAGCCCGCAAGTCACGCGCGCCAAGTTCAGTCCATTCCAGCTGGTCCCAGAGTTGTTTATGTGTGTTTGAAGTTCTTGGAATATATACGGAGTAGTGTTTGCGTGTTCTGTCAGGGAAAGTATGTAAAAAGTAAATATTGGAGTTTGGATTTTTGCTTGACCTTTAACAAGGGGTCATGACCTTTTAGAAAACAGAACAACTGACCTGTGAGAGTAAGGCCATGGTATGATATTGTAATCGCGATTACTAAACACTATTCACTGATTTGCAAAATCTGTTTTTATTCAACTACCAAAACTCAACTTGAAATCTAAATTGAAAAATAACCAGAAAATAAACAACTGTATAAAATAATAAAATATTATAAGAACCATTAAATAAAAAATAAACATATATATATATTTTTTTTTTCTGAACCACATCAGCTAACCAAAAATGTCAATGTCACATATCCGATTGTTGTTGTGACTTTTTTTGTGGCCTTTCAGGTCCGAAATTGAAGCCACCCTCGAAAGGCTGAAGAAGTTGGAGAGTAACCTGAGTAGCAAAGAGCAGGAACTGAAGGAGAGGGAGCGCCGTCTGAAGATGTGGGAGCACAAACTCATCGAACAATCCAACAGCCCGGTGAGTTGCCCCTCAGCACTTCACCTTGTCACAACCTTGCTTCAAAGTGGCCTCAGCAGTGCCTCCTGTCGGCCAGCCAACGAAATCACCCTCCTCCAGTAGATGGACCGTATGAGGCAACGTTGGAAGTCAAATGCGTTGAAATGAATTCAGTACAATGCAGCCATGAAGTGAAATTTGCATCATATTTAAATATCAATCCAATTTCAAAATGCATTTTATGGCTGGACATTTTCCAACATCCATGTTCCATGCCTGCTGTATGGCCCCGGAGTGAAAAGCTAAATCGAATTTTCTGCACAGTGCTGCCTTATCAATCAATCAAGTGGAATCGCCACTAATGCAGGATTGGTGTTGTAGAAGAACTTGTTTCTAGATTAATTACTTGTAAACCATTAGCTATAATTACTGCCTATAAAAGCACTATTTTGTGTGCTTCTTGTGCGTTTTATGCATTTAGTCTGTCATTCAGAAAATAGAGCCATTTGACAGAGAAATAAATTCTCCATTGAGTCGTCACCCTATGGACATTATGGAAGTCATTTGGTGTATGCTTGATGTGGCATGCTGTGAAGAAAGAAGCCACAAGCACAGGGGAAGGCCAATCTTTTATGATGAAGTGACATTTTGCTGACATTAAGATTGGCCAATTTGTTCTGAATGTGGCGGAGTGCAGTTGTTGCGGCAGTCTCTCACTTACTGCGATGTCCTCGGGCCCTTGTGTGAAGTACTTAATAATAAGGCCAAAAATAATTGGCTGTTTTAATAATTATGATGTTTCGGCAAATTTGGAAATATCGCCGCTCCTATATACCATAATTCTACTATGTGCTGTTCAGTTCGTGGCGTTGTCCACGCTGGCAGATTGAATTTACATACCATTTGTGTTAGCTGAAGGATTTCAAATTTAAAAAAAAAAAAAAAAGGATCTAAACAATTGATTGTCAAAAGTAATCAATTAATTTGATCATTGATTAATTGTTACCCCTACTAAAGTATCTGAAATATGATATTTGATTTTTTTTTAACAATTTCAAAATGATTTCATGCCCAAATATAACTGACAGGAGTTTAAATTCCTCTAAAATGTTATTTTTTCATGTATCGTATTGATTTCCAAATTGCTTCTTTCCATGCACGGTGATGAAGATCATACATAAAACTTGCTTCAGGTTGGACAGAGAGAGGATACAGGAATAGCACGTGCATACATCTAAAAGCCTTCATGGGTCTGATTACCCAGCATGCCTTTCATCCGCTGTGCGATTTAAAAAAAAAAAGCAAAAAAAAGCAGATTGTGCAGATTTCCACACAACGGCACATCACATGTTTGAAAAAAGCACACAAGCAGTCCATGTGTTGAAAAGTGTTTGTGGAAAAGAGTCTGAATGCGCTTGGTTGCAAAGCGCAGCATGGAGGAGGCGGGAAGTGCTGGCGGGCGGGGCCGAGCGTCTTTATGCCATGTACTGTATGGCGCCAGCCACTGTTTATGGAGGCCCGCATTCAGCTCTTAATCTGAAGGAGACGCTGAAAGGAGATGACTCCCTCACTTAGTCATCTTTCCTCCAATTTTCCACGCCACCATTTCTGTCATTACGCGCCATTCTACCCATCACAATGACGGAGTCTTTATTTTGCCTGTCGAGTTTCTGCGCGATTACATTTATTGAGCAATAAATGATTTGTCATTCAAATAGACGGCGGCGGCGCAGGCAGATGGACATTCCAAGTCTGATAAAAGACCATTAAGAGGCCTGACGGGGGGGGGGAACTTACTTGTTTGGAAATGTGTCTCTTTTCCATTTACCCTCATTTCCTAACTTGTGTTTTGTCTTTTTGCAGCTGCTGCCTACGCTCGACATCTACACGTGGACGGAGGAGCATGTGGTCAGTGTCGGAACTACAAAATGCGTTATTGTTATTTACAGCTAACGTGTGCCCGTTATGCTATGCAGTATTTCTGGATGCAGCAAATATTCGGTGAAGGTTTGTATGATTTATGTTTTTTTTTTTTTTTTGGGGATGATTGAAACATTTAAGTCACTTTGTCACTTTGTCCTGTAGACGCTAGCGGCTACGGCATGCACCTGTATGCTGACCTATTGCGAGACAATCACATCACCGGCAAAAGGCTCCTTTTGCTGTCGGAGAGCGACATGCGCGACATGGGCATCAAGTCCAAAGGTCATGTCATGCACCTGAAGGCAAGGCCGAGGCAAATGTCGCCGCGTTCCCACCATGCTCCGCTTGTCGTGATTTATGTCTCGTTTGCTCTTTGGCAGAGTGAAATTGAAAAGCTGATTAATGATTACCTTGGGCTGGTCCACTTCCCACCTCTGCACAAGGTAGAATGTGAAATTTTCTCTCGCTTGTATCCAATTTGTGTCCAAGTACAACTTTTTTCTTTCTAGGAAGAGCTCGAAAACAAGGTGGAAAACAGTAAAAGTGTTAATCTGGAACTCGTCTTTGGGTACCATTGGAAGCCGGGCACTGGGAAAAACGTAAGTTTCTGACCTGACCTGCAAAGAGAATTCAGAGATTCTATTAGATTCTATTATTATTTGTTTTTTTTCCAAATACACCTGAAAATGTGCAAAGACTGAGAACCACATTTGCTCCTCCCCTTGCATATACAAACACGATCAGCGGTGGTCTGGCGCAATTAGCTAGCTAGCTAGCTAGCTAGCTGTGCCTACACTCCACAAATGGCATCATCCCTTCATATAAGGCAGGAAGGGAATGTTCTCATCCATTGCCCATTAACAAATTTAGCAATCAAGCTTGAGCACAGTTATATTTGAAAAGGTATAATTACGTGTACCTAATATGGTGGCCAGTGAGCGTAAGCGTGCACACGTTCAAACTGTTTTGTTAGAGTTGAAGCATTGATATGCCGAAGCTTTTTTCTTTCCCCCCCCCGACCCCCCCCCTCCCCCTAGGATCCCTAATGACAGCTGTTACACTGACCATTACAGGCATCACTATGCAGGTATAAAAGCAGACAAATAAACATGTCATTCTCCTCCATGTACCACATCCAGCGCCACTCGGAGCCCTTTGTGAACCCCCTCCACCACCCCACCCCGTCACAAAAAAAAGGCCGACTCTTCACTTGCCGTTCAAATATAATCAAAAATAGCCCATTTAGCCAGAAGTCGTTTTCTTTTTAAAAGGAAAACGTTATTTAATCTTTCAGCTGTTCATTGTCCCATCATAAATAGTCCTCTTTCAGTGTGTTCGGCAGGGCTGAAACGAGCCTGCTAATTGCCTCCCATTTCTTCTGACATGTGGTGGTTTAGTGGGTCGAAAACACAGCGGGGAGAAGGAAACAGGAGGCTGAGAAAATGAGAGCTAATTATTTTCCCCTGCCTGGTGTCAGGTTCCGTGTCAGCCTTGTTTTTACAAACTGGAAGTTTTTTTTTTTTTTTTTTGTCTATGTGCGTGCGTTTGCGTGTGTGTGTGCACAAAATAAAACAAACCCACACTGCATTTTTCCCCTCCTCTTCGCCCCTCTTTGCTGGCGATGTCATGGAAGCAGCTGCACTTCTCAAAGACAAAATGAGGGCCTTGCGATTGAGCGGCCACCATCTGACAGCCACTGAGGGTTCCCTGCTAATGAGGATATCACCGTGCAGCCAAGTGAAAGGTGCTGAATTATGTATGAGTTGTCATTATATGCACTCGGGTCCAAGGCATCATTACGCGACATTGTTTCTGCCGGAGTGATTAGACGAGCGCCGACGCCGGAGCCCCAGCGCGACTGTCCCGGGGCCAACGCCGAGGCCGCTGCCGGCTTTTCGAGCCAGCCGGTTTCCCTTTTGAGACCCCCCTCCCCTCCCCTTTCCCACAATCCGACCCCCCCGCACGGCCCCAGCAGGAGAGGGCGAAGGCTCCTCAGACGAGTGTGTCAGCAGCGCTCCTCTGATGTCCTTCCCTGTGATCAGCGCACAATGGTTCGGCTAGCGCCCTGAACCCCGTGCGCTTGAGCGCTGACCTGTGGCTCGGTGGCGGCCGTTTGGGGATGGGCGGAATCATTACTGCTTCGTCAGCATGTAGTGTGCAGGGGGGGGGAGGGCAAAAGGAGGCATTGTTCACATTTGGACCCCCCCACCGCAAGGATGTGATGTGATGTGAGGAGGAAAACAATGGCAACTGGTTTGCTAGGCAACACTTTCAGATACAATTGTGCACTTTTCCGGCGCTGTCGGGACACTAAAAGTGCCTTTGGGGTCCCGATTGGAAACATTCCCAAAGCAAAGTTAGTTCATGAAATTGAGTCAATTCAACATTTCGTATGAGTTACTGTAAAAGCTGTCTGCTTTGTCACTAATAGGCAATTGTGGATTCGTTGACACTATTGTAGCTCAAAATATGAATATATTCATGCTTACAGTCCCGTCCAACAGTATTGGAACGGCAAGGACAAATTTACAAAACCATTTTCTCTTCTTTATGTGAAAGTACTAGTGGGAAAGTGTTCCCATTCATTTCCGAGGCACTGCCACAGAACTCCCTCTAGGTTGTGCTGTAGCTTCACATAAAAAAGCATGCTCAATTATTTTATTTCAGACTCGCAATCAGGCAACATTTGCTGAGTGCACTAGACTGCCTGCCGTGTCTTACAATAGACCATTTCCTTGTTTAGGACTGCAAGTGGAAAATGTTCTTGGAACTCGACGGCGACGACGTGGCTTTAACTTACATCAAGGATGTAATTTTCAGCCCCAATCGACAGGATGTGGAGCCCATGCGGATGAATAAGGTTTGATGTTTTTCTCTTCTCGTTCCATTTATTCTCCATCCTTGCTTGTTTGAACCACACTAACAAACAAACTTCCCTTTTTGATGCAGCCGCCATTTGTGATGGACAAATGGATAGTCGGGTTACAGCCGAACCAGAAAGTGGACTACACAGTCAGTTATAAGGTGAATGTTGATGACACCTGTCAATCACTCATTTCCACTGGACTTCATGCGTCAATGGAATGTATTAGTTTTTGACGCCATGTTGAAGTGAGGGGAGGAGCTCACTTAGCTCCTCAATTCACTTCAACATAGTTCCTTGATACCATGATGCCACAAGAGGGCACCAAAGCTCTCAAAAACAATGTTTGGTGGAAATAGAGCTTAGCTGTCCTTTCCAACATGTCAATACAGAGTAATGTCAAGTTACCAAAGTCAACGAAATACAGCTGCCCCATGACGTGGTCTCAGCTTGGAGGACAGGATGCCATCAAAACCGTGGAGCTTGTCATCGAACCAACAGTCGTTCACTTTGACTTGAGTTCTAGGGGCAGGACTAACCCTGGTAAGATGTTGAACGAGAATTGACTCCATGTTTAGCGCTGTGTAACAATACAATTGCTGTTATTTGTTTTAGACATTGATCAATCCTGGATGCGAAGTGTGAGGCTGCGGCAGATCGTCAGGCAGAAAACTCAGCAGCCCAGCGCAGCCTTCACCAGCTCAGGAGCCTGCACTCTTCCTCAGTTCCTGTCAGTACACGAAAGTCAAGCCACTTCTTACGCAGCGGCGGCGCGACGTTCGCCCGTCCGCTCCTCCGCCAGCGCCTGGAACGACTCGCGCAGCTCCTCGCCCACATCCGGTCTCTCAGCCAAACTGTTGCCGCTCTACTTGGGGTCAAAGGGCAGCAGCCCGTGCAGCACCACCTCAGAAAGCATGTCAGAAAAAGAGCGGCCCGTCAGCGCGGGCATAGTGCTCGAGTATAGAAGAGAGGGCTTTTTTGGCAGCGGTCAAGGGAGGGGCAGCACGAGAGGAGGCCAAAGCGCAAATAAAAACAAAAGCCCTCGACACCCAGCGAGGCCGCGGTCCAACAGTTACAGCGCCGCAGCGCAGATCCGCCCACGCGTAATACCCGGTATCATGTCAGTGACGGAAAACGCCAATGAAGAAAGCGAAGAGGCCAAAGCAAGCAGCGATGGCGGCTGGATCAAAGTGGAGCGCCACAAAAGGATACCGCGACAGGATAATAAAGCGGTCAGAGGTCGGCCGAGAAGAGGTGGGCGCGGAGGACGTGGTGCTGGAGGCAGGACTTAATATGGCAGGCACCATGTGTTTACTATAGTATATGCAGTATACTATTTCAATACAGTTCATGCTCTTACTGTGACTGTTTCTATAAGGGAGTTGCACAACTTTGTATATAAATGAATTACAATGTTTTTTGCCTGCTGTATTAATGCTTTGAATATATTTGAAGTTACATGCCAAAGAGTTATTGCTCTTTGTGTACTCTCTCCAAATAATGTGTTCCTAATTGTGCTTTTTTTGCTGTAGAGAATATAGCATAAAAAGCATGCATATATTTTTAATTCAGATATGAAAAACTATTTTTAAAAGAATGTATTTTAAATAAATATTGACAAATAGAGTTTATCCTGTTTTTCCTTTCTTAATTAACGTGAAACATTGGAAGTTGAACGTTAACACTGGGGCAAAATCTTTCATCCAGATTGAAAAACTAATAGTGGAATGTGGAGGGGGGGTTTTCTTCACTGGCCCGAATCCTCTTCCGTAAAGAGCATTTGGAGGGAAATCGGTCTTTTTACCCGCCTTGTATGCAAATTCATAAGAAAAAAATCGCGCCACGCCAAAACACATGCAAGGCACATATACATTTGTGTTACAAAAGAAAGCTTCCTTTCATTTGTTTTGGTCAAATACAAACTCATGTTATTTTTACTTATGTTAACATGGAGGTTTCACTGTTATACACTTCAAAGTGTTAACTATTCCCTTTAAATGCATCATTTGTTTTACTCAGCTTCCAGGACGTTTCAGTGGCGCGGGAAACGAACGTGAACTGCGCGCGCTCCCGAAAGCGGATACGCATTGATCCTTGCCAAGCTCAAGAGCCAAGCAACAGTGCAGATCGCCTTTATCGCTCTTCTGGCAACAACTTTGAAGAAAAAAATGCCTTGTACACGCTCCAAGGTAACTCCAAATACAATATTTGCTGTTTTGTTTATTGCTTGATTGTTTACGCCATACTAAGTTCGTACTGTAAGTTCGAGTTCGTTTTAAACAAGACAAATTTGAACGTGTCCGTCTTGTATTTGAATGACTTATCTCAAGCACGGAGATCGATACTAGTTTATAATTTAATATAAATATAATTTTTGATTAAACACCAATATTTTCTTAGTTTCATGTCTTTAGCGTTATGAACAAGATGAATAATGAATACAATCATTAAAAAGTTTAGGTCCAACCCAGAACTTCTTAGTTTTGTCATGATAACGTATAACCAGTATGGTTTTAATGTTTGAGGTGCACTTAGATATGGCCTTATTTTTTATATAATGACATTTTTAAGTGACACCAAAACTAGGCAGAATTGATGAAATATTGGCAGGCTATATGTGCTATCCTTTCAAAATTAAAGACACTGCTGGGTGCTTATTTGTGAAGTTAACACGCTTGTGATTCTTGGTTACTTTGCCACAGAGTGCAGCAGCCCAGCCTCCCTCCACTAGGATGAATTTGAGGAGCTTCCGCAACGTCCCCCAGGTTACCATGGAGACGTCCTCTTCTTCCGACGACAGCTGTGACAGTTTTGGCTCTGATGGGGGCTTTGCAAACACGGTAATAACACGTGTGTTGTTACCGGGCGGTGACTAATGTGATGCCCGTGAGCACTGGTGCTAACAACATTTTGTATTTTAGAGGAGGGGCTCCCGGACGCCGAGGAGGTCGCCTGTCAAACTGAACACTCTGAAGGCCCCTGCAAAGGAAGATGCATGCACTGGGTTTGAGGATGAGCTCATCAACACACAGATGGAAGCAATGGTGACTATAAAAGACGGCACTGGTGAAAATGTATCATTATTATGGGTTAAAAAAATTTTTGCTTCCAGAAAGTAGATCCTGATTCTCCACCTGCGAGACGTGGAAGCAGGTCTAACCTTTTGAAAGTGGCCTTTGCTTTCCCCACCAAGAAGGCGGGCTCCAAGAGGCAGGCGTCTCAACCCCTCCTCCCTACTCAAGAACTGAACTCTGATGAGGAAGAGAATTTTATGAGCAAGAGAGCCCTAAATATTAAAGAGAACAAAGAAATGGTAGCCAAGATTTGCTTAATCCAAAGTGAACTGATCAGAATGTCACTCATCCATTTTTTTTTTTTGTTTCAGCTCGCTCAGCTGATGGCAGAGCTCAACAAAGTACCTGGATTTTTTCCCAAGTCGATGACATCTGCATCACCAACGGTAAGGAACGTGTTCAAATAAGGTTCTAGGTATGCTGATTCTCTATCAGATCAGGATATTCATCTTCATCACTTTTCAGGCTCGACGTGCACCTCGGCGCTCCATGCCGGAAACTTTGAGGAGGAGCTCGCAGCGTGTGTCTCGGCCCCACACTCGTTCTCGCACGCTAGTGGAAGGGCCGCCTAGCCCGACACCAGAAGAGGAAGAACCGGAGGACAAGTTCAGCCTGGTGCGAAGAAGCCGCTATTACGAAGAAGTGGACGAGTCGGTAAGATGCGTTTCGGTCTAAGTTCGGTTTGTCTGTTGTTGTTGACACCGCTACAAAGCTAACGGTTGATCATGTTTGGTGTGCAGGTTCGCCGCCGTTCATGCAACGGCAAAAAGGCCATACCTCACGTGGTGCGACCTGTGGATGAGGTCACCGAGGATGAGCTTGCACGCATTTGCGACAACGTGAGGGAGAAAGTGTACAACACCGTCTCTGTGAGTCCAGCAAGAATGTTTCAATATAAATTTAGCCGCTCAACCCACTTCAGCATAATCCTGGTTTGAGACCCTAGCCTTAGTTTGAAAACCAACCTTCCTTTTCTTTGTGTCTCTTTTCCAGGGAACCACTTGTCACCAGTGCCGCCAGAAAACAGTGGACACCAAAACCAACTGCCGCAATCCAAACTGCGTCGGCGTCCGGGGTCAGTTCTGCGGCCCGTGCCTTCGGAACCGCTACGGTGAAGAAGTGCGAGACGCACTGCTGGACACGGTGAGTTCCGTATGAGCTGTCTATGCCCACAAACCTTGTTCGAATCTCACGTGTGCCTCGTCGTCCCAACAGGAATGGCGTTGCCCGCCGTGCCGGGGCATCTGTAACTGCAGCTTCTGCCGCGCCCGTGAAGGTCGCTGCGCCACCGGAGTCCTGGTCTATCTGGCCAAATATCACGGTTTTGACAATGTTCACGCCTACCTGAGAAGGTAAGGGATGCACTTCTGACATTTTATTTTTTAAATTGTAGCTATTGTTTGTCGATATTTATTGTCGTTGTTGTCTCTGCAGCTTGAAGAAGGAGCTGGAAGGGATTAGTGAGTGATGAGCAGCCAAAGGAGACGCTGGACAACTAACTTTGACACTTTTTTGCCGCCAGATTCTCTTTTAATTGTTGGACTTGCATTTGAAATGATCATCTGAGCAAATTTTTATTAATTGCCGTCTTATTGATCACTGTGAATTGCCTTTCTGGCAATGTTAGATTAAACCCACACTTGTTTTTACAGTTCAAGAAACAAACATTTACTGTACAGCGGAGCCTCGGTTTTCGAACGTCCCGGTTCTCGAACAAATTAGTATTCGAACAAAAAATTCGAGATTTTTTTGCTTCGGATGTCAGACGAAATTCGGTTGTCGAACCTCGCGAGATGAGCCGAGAGGACCCGGATGCCAACTGGCTCTGTTCGTTATTACATTCTCGTTATTCTGAGGATTGCATCAACTCTAATCATGCCTCCAAAGGAAGCAAGTGGGAGCAGTAAAGCCATCTTAAAACACAAAGACGCTCCTAAAGCAATGTGACAGTCAGCGCCCGGTGCGCTGCGGATAGGCGATCGAACCAAATCAAGCTCCCTGCGCACTAAGGTCCACTTAAATTTTGGAAAGTACATCAGGACTTTAAAAATATTTTTTTAATTTTAGCGACCACTCTGTCACAATAATGCGACCAGCGCGGTGCAGTTGCGCGGTCGGCGGCGCGCTACGGTTGGGCGGTCGGCGGTTCGCTGCAGTTGCGTGATCGGACAAAATTAAGCTCCCTGCGCACTGAGGTCCACTTAAATTTTGGAAAGTACATCAGGACTTTAAAAATATTGTCTAAATTTCAGCGACGGCTCTGTCACAATAATGCAACCAGCGCGGTGCAGTTGCGCGATCGGACAAAAATGCGCAAATGAAAAAATGCTTTAAAAAAGGCGTTTTTTTTTTTTTTATTGGAACGGATTAATTTCTTTCTATTATTTGTAATGGGAAAACATGATTTGGAATTCGAACGATTAACTTCTCGAAAAGCCTTCCGGAACAGATTGTGGTCGAAAACTGAGGCTCCACTGTATTTTCAAATTCAATAGCAGCTTGTTACTTATTAGGTGCGCATTGACTGCTTTATTGCATTCTTTTATCATTGCAGCTTTGGTTCTGTCTGCCACAATATTTCATGAGTATATATGGCCAAAGATGCTTATTTTTAGTTTGTATATTTTCACACCACTGACATAACCTGATGGGGAATCACTTCTTGAAGTTGTTCATAGATGATAATCATGAGCAGATATAAATGTTGTACAAATTGAACTACAACTTCCTTCTTACATTGTTTTAAATGTAGAATTCACACAGTGAGCTTCCCGTGCGTGTCCGGGTCGGGGTCCACTGCTTGCCATGCGGCGATGGTGAGGAGCTTGCTGTGATGTACTGTACCGCTTATATCTCCTTCATTAGATAACCGGCGCTAATGGCGTGGAAACAATTAGCGCGCTCTAATGGGAGTCTTGTACCTGTAAATCATTTCATCCTGCGCTCTGGCTCATTTTGTGCTCACCCTTGTGATTCTGGACACATGATGACTAGAACTTAACCCTCTGTGAGGACTACTTCATTCAGCTTGGAACGTGTTTATACATCAGTGCATTGTTCTTCCAAACAAGTCCAAGCTTTAAGCCTCCAAGTCGATGGTATTTAAACAAAATTAGAAACAACAATTTAAGAAAACATCAACAATCATGATGTGTGCCATGATCCAGCAATCAAGATTACGACAAGTCTGACACGTGCTTAGCAATAAAGATGATAATAAACTGTTTTTATTTACAGCAGTCCGACACGCTAGCCTCTGACAGACAAAAAAATTGCATGAAAAAAAAATTACCATCAAAATGTAACGTTTCCAAATCTATGATTGGTATAATAACGATGCACTTGAGAATGCGGCTCCTTTTTGGGTTTTAAATGATCTTCCACTTTGGGGTGATGAATATTTGGCCAAGTAATTGTTTACAACGCTTCGGCATTGAGCTGATCTGCTAATCACGCTATGAAATACAATATTTATTCATTAGAGCAGATTTAATGAGGCCTCGCGGTGCTAATTATGAAAACCAGCGTAGCAGTAAATGAGCAGCGTGTGGCGGCGGGCTGCGGGGTACCGCTAACCGAGAGGGGGGGGGGGGGGCTCATGACGCACAAGCACCCGTGACATCACATGACGGACTCAGTTGCTTCTCTGCACGCTCGCCCAAAACAACCTCAATGTTGAGGTGCTTCAAGGGGCATTTTATATTTTGGGGTCACTCAAGGTAAAGTTATCAACATTCAAAGTGAAATGAGAACGACTTTAAGTTGCTCCCATATTATCTTGCTCCCCGTCTCGAGTTACGACTGTTATGATATAAAGCGAGTTGCGCAGTCTTGTGTTTCGCGACTGCAGATTCGTCACAAGTGACTTGGAACTTTTTGCAAAACTGTTCAAATTCTCAATAAAAACGCTGAACTAAACGTCTCGTTTGCACTTCTGACTGGCTGCAAGCAATAGCAAACACACACACACAAAATAAAAACAAAAAAATAAAAGGTCATAAGCGGGGTTTGAAACCATGAACCAAAGAATTAAAGTCCAGCTTATACAGTACTACTGTTTCGACCGCTGTACTGTCGAAACACATAGACAACACACCTGATGAAGTTCAATATAGCCAAAACTAAATTAGCCGGCGAGGGAAAGACATTTTTTATTGTTCTGTTAAGTTTGACATCTGAGCACTCTTTGCACAATATTGACATTCAAAAGTCAAGGCATTTGAATACACGCGCGCCCAATGTTCAAGTTTGACAGCTTCCACGCGCGAGTCTAATTTATGTTGTTTTGTGTTATTACGTTATGTTTGTGTTACACAAGTAAAATTCACCTTTATTGACTTTACAGTTGCTTCTCTCTATTCATCACATTTTAACGGTCCTTACACTCCATTTTCAAAATCCATGCATTGACGTCATCCCTGACATGGTGGTGCAAGAAAACTTGACTTTTGAAATTGTGTTCTCTCCACACTCCTATTAATACGCATAGCCGATCAATATAACACCGCTGCTTTAATACTTGAATCCATTCCTTATGTGTCTAGAAAGTTGATGATGTCATAAATGCATGATGCCCTGCTGCGAGGTTGGCGTGAAGTCTTGGAACGCAACCATGTCAAGTTGGTTCAGTTAACATGGGCGGGTATACAAAAGGCATCAGATATAGTGATGTACATTATCGTTATTTTAAGTGAACTGAATCCTTAGAATCAGTTCTCTCAAAAGATTCGTTCAAACGAATCGTTCACCGAATCGGCTGGTTGATCTGTGACGTCACACGGACACTCCATTAGGTACACCGCCATTTTCAGGTGTACCTAATAACAGGCCACTTCATTAGGGAAAAATCATGGCCAAAGCTTAACTGAAAGTGAAAAGCGCCACACCCGCCCTCACCCCCACTTTCTTTTTGGCTGTTTGATCTGTGACGTGACTTGGTCACTCCAGTAGGTACGCCGCCATTTTCAGGTGTACCTAATAAGAGGCCACTTGATTAGGGAAATATCATGGTCAAAGGTCGCAGGTGTCAAGCTCTAGTCCTCGGGGGCCGCATTCCAACATGTTTTCCAAGATTCCCTCGTTAAGTGCACCTGTGTGAAAAGTTTTAGCTCCTGCAGAACATGAAAATGAACAAAATCTTTTCACGCAGGTGTGTTTAACGAGGGTAACTTGGAAAACATATTGGAACGCGCCCTCTCGAGGAATGGAGGTCGACACCCCTGGTTTAAGTGAAAAGTGCCACACCCACCCTCACCCCCACTTTCTGATTGGCTGTTTGATCTGTGATGTTACACGGACACTCCATTAGGTACACCGCCATTTTCAGGTGCACTTAATAACAGGCCACTACATTAGGGAAAAATCATTGCCAAAACTGAACTGAAAGAGAAAAGTGCCACACCCGCCCTCACCCCCACCTCCTGATTGGCTAGTTGATCTGTGACGTCACACGGACACTCCATTAGGTACACCACCATTTTCAGGTGTACCAAATAACTTTATGCATTTTTTTTGTACGTGTCAAGAACAATGTGTATTTGACTACTTGCTCTTTATTTTGGGGAACACCAACACATATTACACAACGTAAAACACATCCATATTGTCATATAAAGCAGTTAACCAAATGTCAGATTTTTATGTTTTCATGCCCAAAAAAATAAAAACAAGGAATAAAACACCAGACAAGTTTTAATATAAATGTTTATTAAAATGATAATAATAAAAGTAAATCTCAAACCAGCAATCTAATGTGAAATTGCAGTAGATGTATTGGATAACAATATTTAGGCATGTATATGCATACACGTTATTTAAAAACTACTGTAAGTGTTATAAACTCAAGATTACCCAAAGAGAAGCATAATCTCCCGGCTGTTGCATAACGGCGCATCCTTTCATGCAATAAAGTTAGACGTTAACTTGGAGAAAACGAGCACAAAAGAAGTGGTGTTTTAGTGTGTGGTTCTTTCTTTCCTTGGCAAATCGTTTATCTACATTCTGGCTCACGTTCATTCACTGAATTGTTCACGCAAGGAGCCGGTACACGTCCACTGACCGATCCGTTGATGCACGGGAAGGGAGTTCACTCATTGACTCGTTCGCGAACGGGAAAGTCAGGACTCGTTCCCTCACTGATCCGTTCTCGCGATGAACGGGAAATAGGAATCACTCACTCGCTGACTCGTTCACTCACAGATCCGTTCAGTTGGTAAACGGGAAATGCAATTCACGACTCGTTCGTGAACGGGAAGTTACGTCATTTTCTTCTTCGTTTTGTTTTACGGCGAGGTGGCACCAGCTTCAATGAGCATTACCGACACCTACTGGTTGAAGTCATATGAACTGACAAAGAACGAATCACTTCCTAAAGTTCACTGAAAAGATTTGTTCTTTTGAACAAACTGTTCACTCACGAGCCAACACTAATCAGATCAACGGGTACCCTCGCCGGGTAATTTAGTTTTGGCTATATTTAACATTACCTGGATCCATTGTCGTGTAACACGATAGCATAGCGGTTAGGGCAGTGCTATGAAGCTGTACTATATTACTTTGCGTCACGGGTTATTATCCCGCTTATGACTTTTCTTTTTTGTTTTGTTTTGTTTTAGTGTTTGCTATTTCTTGCAGCCAGTCGGAAATAGAAAACGAGACGTTTCGTTCAGCGTTTTTATTGAGAATTTGAACAGTTTTGGAATCAGGCAAGTTCAAAGTCACTTGTGGCGAATCTGCAGTCGCGAAACACAAGACTGCACAACTCGCTTTATCATAACAGTCGTAACTCGAGACGGGGCGCAAAATAATATGTTATCCATATGGGAGCAACTTGATAACACCGGCCGTAAAGTTAGAACATTTTTTTTACCCAAGTAAGTCAATTGAGAACACTTTTTCATTTAAAATGAAGACCTGGATGCCTTGCCAGGTGTGTGAAATGCCTTGCCCAAGGAGGCAAGGACATCTACCTCTAAGATGAATCTGAACCGCCGACCCTCTTGTTCCTGGGCAATGTGTTCTACTGCCTAAGCCACAGCCGCCGTGTTCTCACGAACAGCGCAGCTTCTAGTTGTATGCGCATGTGGAGATAAGCAATTGCTTCACAGTGTAATAAAGATTTTGATTGACTGATATTTTCATTATGGCTGCAGGGAAACGTGGGGGACTGCTGATTTGCCTCGGAGACCTGAAGGTCCGCACTGATTTTAGCCGAGACGGCACAATCACAAGCTTCGGGTCAGAATATGCTGATTAATTAGAATCCAGTTTATTTGCTGTATGTCAAGACACAGGAGGATGAAAGTCTATATGCAAAAAAAAAAAAAAAAGGTGTCCTCCGTAAAGCAAAGCTCCAGCGGGGTATGCGCTTCCTGAGAGGAGGTCCATGCATAGCGAGTATCTAAGAGTGGCAGGAGGCTTCCAACACGCCGCGATGGAAGCAGCGCTCGGGCTGTGCTGTCTCGGTGACATTATCGAAAGCAAAGAGCTGTCTGCGGTTGGTCCATCTCGCGGGAAATTGCCAAGTCACCCTAACAAAGGAAAAGCACAAGTGCACTTAGTGGCGCTTTTAAAAGGAAAGCGTGATCACACTGAAATTTGGCTCTTGTGCATGGCAGGTGTGGACAGGTTGTCTTTTTCATGTGTTTGTCTTCTTATTACATGATCGATCAATTAGTAATTAATGACATTAAAGTATATTTGAATAAAATGATAGCAGACCAAACATGGCTTCGTTGCATGGCCAACACAAGATGGTCAGATTTTTATCATTACCAACAAAGTCATTTAAAAATACTAATGTTCAATCAATCAATAAATACTTTTCACAATGATACTAAATAAAGTTGTCAAGCTGAGCAATACAATTCTTACAATCGTCAAGCACATGTAGTTTCACCTCCACAGCGAACAAATCTATTTCCCATACCCTAATTCTAATTAGAACTGTCATTCACGTTGCAACCTAACAGGGGCGCTCTAATACAGGCAACTCAATCGCTTAAACTTTTCATTGGCTTTGTCAATACATTTGCCTTCATTTAAAGAGTTGGGGCAAGACAATCCATACATGTGGAGTTGTGAAGGCTGAACATTGCTGTGAAAGTTGAGATTAATTTGGAGGAAATGACCAGGGGCCGCAATCTGTAAATCTATTCCTACCTTGAGTGAGACCTGGTACATTAGATCGATTTTATTGAGATCATACATTATAAATGGAGCATGGAGGTGCTCACGTGCTTCATTAATTTTTACTTCATTAAGTCCTTCAGACCCTTTGTCACACTTGTCGTGCTCGTGAATCCAAGACACAGTGAGGACTTTTACAAGACTGCATACGTATTGTCCAAACAAATATGTCAAAGCACTTCCACGCGCAAGGTCAAAAAATGACCATTGGGCCAGACACATGATTGTAATAAGTTCAATTTACTTCTTTTAAATGAAAAGAAAGAAAGGGAGAGCTCAGACATGATTAGCACCAGACACTACTTTATAATCGGGGATTTTTTTCACCACTTAAAAGCAACACGAATTGTTTGCAGCATGGCATGAATAACAGTTGAGCGCACTTTATTCATTTATTCGTTCGTTCGTTAATGTATTTATTTATGTATTTATTCATTCATTCATTCATTCTGTAGCCCCAAAGTCTCCGTTTAACTCCAGCTGGAAAATATTGTCTACCATGTTCCCAGTACTGAAATCTTTGAGAAGATTTGAGAAAATCAAACACTGCAATTTTATTGTCAACCGCTATCAGGCCAGTTTAGTTTCATGGCTAAGCAAAAACATATGAATGTTATCTTAGGAAGTCATCATCAATCCAATGGCATGACCTCGTTTAAGGGTTTCTAAACTTCTTACATCCAACATTGGTTGTGAATTAGTTTAGCTATCAATTATCTGTAGTGGAAATCATAACTACGACGACAACAATGAGTGTGAGACCTCCGTGATAAAGAGACATGCCCTCAAAACAATTTATTCTTCTGGTACCAAATTATGAGTTCCAACAGAGTGAAATTAATCTACAAATTCATTTTTGTGGAGATCCCCCCTCAGGCACTCGGAAGGGCTCCCCAGTTTCACTTTTGGGGTGAGGGGGGGATCTAGTTAACAAAATCATCCCAAAGCTATTTTCATTTAAATAACACTTTTGTATTTTGTGGAAAATCTTTGCGGAATAATAATTGGCAAAATGTAAAAATGTGACCCCGGGGGCTGGTTGCTTGGGCCACGCTGCTTGGGCTGAGTCACCGAGGACATGTCTGGCACACAGATTGAAATTTCTTCTCTCTCATGTCAGTGGCAGGAAAACAATTAACGTGCGTACCACTTGACACACTTTTGCACCTCAACGGAACGATTGTCTACTGAGAGAACGTCATTAGAGCCGAGTTTCACAAAGACGCCATTGTTATTTTTTGGAAACATTTCAATTAGGCGGCTGATGGAAATAATAATGAAAAACTTGTCGTGCAGTCTTTTCCTGGACGCCGAGTATGTTGAAAACAGGAAAAGCTGTTCAAAGTTTGTCGTCAGAGATGATCAAAGAGTCCCGTCGGTAATGGCGGGCGAGTGACATGGCCGCTGAATACAGATCAGCTTTAATTGAGGTGCCTCTCGCCGCCGCTGTCTGTCAATGCGGGCCTTTCAATCGGCGACAATTTGCTCTGTTCCGTCTCTTAAATGGTGTTTCCAATTAAACGCTTTACAATTCATGATCTTCACTCAAGGTTAAATGAAAGCAGTTATTCCTGTCAGGGAGGTGATTAAAGGCTGCCCACACCGGGCACTTTCTGTGTGGGGGAAGAACAAAAAAAAAAAAAAGAAGAATTTAACTTGGGATCTTTATTCATTGACATAAAGGCCTTGCAGCTCTTAATCACCTTGTTCACTTTAAATCTTACATTAGGCCTGAAACAGGAGTCACGGTCGATGACAATGTTTTACTTATTCAAATGAGATTGTTGAAGCTAAAACTGGGTGAAACTGAAATGATACAAAAAGTTGATTTTTTTCATTTAACGTCATGTTCATTGAAATAATTCAATGCTAAGCTGCGTTCTTTTGTGGTAATGCTAGGCTTAGGTTAGCATTTAATGAATACAAAGTGCATCGAACCTCAGCAAGCTATTTTTTAAATCAATTTGAATTTATCAAAACAACTCCTGAGTTGAACTTTGTAACAGAAAGATGAATTAACGAGCGAATAATGCGCTTGTAAAAGTGTCTTTCGGGGCGTCACGGTGATGAATGCGACAATAGCGGCGAAGAGCATGTTGACGAATGACTATTGTCCGGGGATTTCACCCCAGTGCCCTCTGAGGGAGACAACCACCATCTGCATTTCACACTTCACATAATATCCATAATTCACTGCAACTGACAGTCTTGCTGCTTGTTTCAGAAATAATTTGGCCATTTTTATATATTTGATGATAAATGTGTTGTGGTTAAAAATACAAATTTTACTACCAGTATTCTCGAAGAAGAAACAACCTCCCACTGTTAGAGGTCAACTTTAATACACAACAAAACTGTTCAAAATGGCGACTTCTAATCAACCTACTTGTTCAAAATATGCAAATAGGTTTGGAAAACAAATCAAAACAATTTTTTGTGGGCAAAAGGTGTTGCTTATCTTAATGGAGGATTTGATCAAATCTTATTTCCTGTGCTTTGACACTGTAGCTATAAACTGGCACATTTGACATTTGAAGCTCAGGGGTCCTTAGAGAAAAAGTCTCTGGATTACACAAAATCTTCTCTCAATGCACAAATCCTGCACAAGACTCCCAGCGTGGAGACCATCTCAAATCTAGAAGGGGGCCAAACAACAGCAGTTGGTCTCCTTTAAACAAGTCTGAGCAACGGAGAAAAATAAATAAAGCCTCCGGCACTTGGCTTTAATGTATTCAATTAACTGAGGGGTCCCTCAGGAGAACATTTGGATAAAGAGACAGCATACCGCCTGGAGATAAATTCGCTCATTGTGACGAGCACCATTGGAAGCGTTCCTCAACAGGTTCTTACTTAATTAAACTTCCCGTCGACTGACTTTTGCAAGCTTCGGCAGGAAAATCGCGAAAAGTACATTGAAAGTTTTTGTTGTTGTTTACCGTTGAATTGGCGAATCTCATGAGACTTCCGCCGTGCCTACGGAAAGTCACCTCGCCCTCAAAGTACATAGAATTATCTGATTCAATCACAGACAATTATGTTTTGAAATGAGAGAAATCCAGCAGTCGAGTCGGAGTGGGAGGGCTAATTATCTGCTAGTCATTACTGTTCCCATAATAGACCTGGCAGACATTAATGTTCTGTATGAACACACTGCTTTTGTTGGAAAAATGTATGTTGCAAATATCCATGTTTGAACTCAAGCTGAGAATCATCTTCATCACATACTCAGGCGAAAGATGTGCGTTGGTGTCAGCTAATTATCGTCGCCAAATATGTCTCGGGAAAAGCCGCTTGGCATCGCTTTGTAGCTTAGCTAGGCGGCGTTGCCAAGCCACACCGGAATTGACCGTCGATTCAAACGAAGCTTTCGTGATATCAAAATATTTGAGGGATTTTACTCTGTCAAAGATCGGAAGTGGCATCGGGCTAGAAAAGAAAACTCCTGATTGGTTAGGCCCTATGCTGAGGCAACAATGGCGATTCCAGAAGGGGTTCTTCACGCCTCTTGACACCCAACAACTTTGACTGTGTCGCAAATGAGCGTGAGAGGAGGCGCCCCAAATCCTCCTTTTGTGTTTTAGCTCGGCCTGAAAACGCAGCGTGGCGAATGATTTTACGGCACCCGACGACTGCAAGTTGGTCCCTGTGTTGGAGTTATTTGGTTTGTGGACATACTTGGTCGCACAGGAGCACTTGGCCCCGCCTCCATTCCAGATGCTAATCGGTTCAGGGCTGACTGATGACACAGCTTCCTGCCCCTCATAGAAACAAGCCTCAGCTTTATCAAAGGACCCAAACTGCTTGCTAATTTGACTCATTTGCTCCTGCATGCATTATTTATTCCAAATGGAAATGATGAGAGGCGATTGGAGCATATCAGGCCGAAACATTGGGTACACTTGCACGTCGAGACGTGTTGGACTGTCAATGTTGATACGCTTTTTATGGCAACTGTGACATTTAACCTACTTTAACTTTTTTTTGTTATTGTGTTTTAAGTTACTGAATTTTTTTTTACATTTATTTTTATTTACATATTATTGTACATTTTCTCACATATATTCTCATATATATTCTCTACATATATATATATATACATAAGAATACATTTACATAAAAATCTGTCTCTCTCCTTAATTACATCAACTTAAATTATTTTGTAGAGCGAGAGAGAGAAAGAAATAACAACACTGTCTTTAATTGCATTCCTATCTGTAAGGCAGAAATATGCAGAGCAAAAAAAAAACACCACAACGTGATGGAATTGCTAATTAGCGTGATGTTCTTTTTTTTTGCAAAACCAATCAGTATGTTACGCTTTGCAAAGATAGATAGAAGGCGAAGAAGAAGGGGAGGGGGGGAGGAAAAACAGAAGGTGGATAAAAGACTGGAGGCAAAGTTTGGCATAATTGTGTGCTGCTTGTTACTGAGTGAGGCATTTTGTTGCACGCTCACCTGAGGTGCTCACCGGCTGCGTGACGCCAAGCTCTCAGAGTACAATACACACTGATGAGGTCAATAAAAACAGCCCGATGATTACACCGAGACGAGACGTGTCACAAATCTAACCCAAGGCTGAGTGGACAATGAGGCTCTGTTTCATTCGAGCTTTGAAAGTTGATGCAGACTTTTAAGCAGTCATTAAAAAAAAAAATCTCTTTGTTCAGTGACACGCTTTTGCTTGCCATTTTTTTTCTTTGCACGAACAATAGCAAATTACGCCGGTGTAAGAACAAGAAAATCTTTCTATAATGAATAATACATTTAGTGATTGCAAATAATTGCCTCTAGGAGCTTATTTGCCTTGGGGTCGAGCACGGCGATTCGTTTGGAACTAATACGAGGACGTGAACCTTTTGCCCTCGCTGATGAGGCCTATTCACAGCCACATGCCCCCCTAACGCTCCTCGTGCCACGCTGATGAGGAGTCTGCTGTTTGAGTTTTACTACATTGACGCGTTTACATTTCCGTGTTAGCCGAGCGGGCAAGAAACTGAGCAGCATTGCTTCAACATTCAAAACAGCGGACAACATTATTAATATTAAAAACATAATGAACAAAATATCGTACTATTTTGAGTATTTTGAGTAGGTTGGGTTCTGCATCTTTCAGGTATGAAATAGGCTTTATGGAATATTAGCGATAAGTAAAAAAAAAAAGGTGAATATAGAAATATTTGTGCGCATTGTCTTCCATTTGAAAAGAGACACCCAGGGAAATCATCATGAAAACAAAAATAATTCACTCCAGGAAGCTTAAATAATTACGTGAGGGTATCTGGAGCTCTCTCATGGAAGATATCAGTGTCCTCCATGTCTGGGCTTTGACTATACCTCAAGCACGCAAGGCAACTGAGGAAACTCCCATTTCGGTCGGCAAGAAGGTCCGCTTGGACCAAAGCCATGTTGACGTGTCAACAATCTTTTCTTAGGAATATAAAATACGGGAAAACATATCCAGCCACGTTATATTCCGGAGACACAATCTGACTAAAATACTTGCAGAGTAATTCGGAACATCATCATAAGTATCGAGTCGGGGTCAAAGCTGGCAAAGGAGTCGTTTCATCTGTAAATTGACACAAATCTATTAGAAAGTGACTTGTGTGATGATGACTGCAGTAATGAGCAGCGGGGGAGCAGCGAGGTGGAAAAGTTCTGCGGCTAGCACCTTCACTTGACGGAGTCGCTGTAGGAGTCGGCACTTAGCCTAATAAGACGAGTAGCCCGGCAACACGCAATTAAACGTCTCCGTGTAAAATGAGCTCTCAGGTCATGTTTAATGGGCAGAGAGCTCATCAAGATTGGGCTGAGCAGGAGAGGAACACCGGGAAGGAATATGCCTGAGAGGGAAAAAAAAAAAAAAAAGTCACGCCATATTATACTATACCAAGCATGAAAGGTTAACTTGAACATGTGATTGACTTCTTCTACTGCAACGCTCCAAAAGAACAAGGTGTGTTAAAAACAGGGTTCCATTTTTTTGTCCAGACTAGCAAAGGGACCAAGTTTGTACCTTTCTGTTTCCATGTCAAGGTACAAACAGGTGCAGTTTAAAAAAATAAGTAGCAGTAATCGACATCAGTGGTCAGCAACTAAAACTTCAGATTTTCTAACATTATTTTTAAAACGAAGTTGGTTTTACTGAGATGACCAAAACCAAGTGTGGTGTAGTACCAGAACCGACCAGAGAGGGCGCAGCCAAGCTATTTGTGGCCGTTGCCACTCGTATAATACGATGTTTGCAGTAACGTCCAAAAAGCTATCTATTATATCGTAAGCAAATGACACATGACATGACCCTTTGAGTCAATATTTTGCCTTCCAGGGATGGAGATGAAAATATGAATCTTTTCTTGCTTATATACATTGATTTTAGTGGGAAGGAAATCAATAGGAAGGTCGAGGCCACAAGTCATTTTGCGGCCATTTGTGTAGCTAATCTGTCGAGACAATAAGAATAGAAGCACAGCAGCCAGGAACGATGAATAATAAAGCTAAATCGGACACAACACTCGAGCTGTCTGCCACATCATGAGGTGAACTGGAATAAATGTTCCTCGTAAATGTTATTCCAAACAATATGCTCCCGAGAGCGCGGGGTGATCGTTCAGCCGAGCTTTTATCAGCTTCAAATGCTATTTCATGCATTCATACTCCGCAAACGGAACAGGCTGACGACAAAGCCTTGCGATTTATGATTACCAGTCAACGAAGCAGCGGTGGATTCGACCCCCCTCCCTCCTCCCATTGGGTCCCCGCTGGCCCGGGATAGAAGACGGACGCGGGCCAAGAGGAGCTAAATGGTGGCTACAGGGGCTGACACTCTTTGATTTTTAACCATTACGGAGTTTTCATAGAGCTGCAGTCAATTTATTTTATTTATTCTAATGAAGAGCATTAGGAGGGCCACGGCGTGCTGCACTGCACATTGATCGCCTCGTTAATCACACTTTGCAGACACTCGCAAATCAAGTTCTAACAGCAAGCACTGAATCAAGAGCAATGAAGCGTGAGCTCCTTCACAATTTATGATCTTTCAAATTGCATCTTTTCAACCATTAAATTGCAAGATACCATAAATTTTTATCCCTCTTCTTCAGTCCCCGCTATTGATTGTGTCGTGTGAAAAATAGAGGAGTTGTAAATTCTGCCAGTTAGACTGCTCTTAAGCTTCGTCAAGGTGCCTGCATGGCGAAAGGAAGGAAGGTTGTTAACTTACTGATGAGAACAAATATCAGCAGAGATCAACTTTTAAAAGTCAAGCGGGGGCCTCAAGGGATAACGTAGAGTAGTTTCAACAATGTACTTTATTCCTTTCGAACCTACCAGTTAGGGGTGAACAAAAAAATAAATAATTCAAATCGACATGACGTAGTTGAATAGAATTTTCAAATTGCAAACGATTTATTTTTGAAAAAATATTTTTATTGATATGGCCTATTTTTCACTTTTTTTTTAAAAAGGCATTGCTAAAGATAACCGCATATTAAATCTCAGTTGCAATCATGAGGAGAAATTAAATAAAATTTTCAAAATCATTCAGGGTCTTTCACTAGCTATTTTTTGGATTAGAGACAAAGAAAGGGAATTGAAAAAAATCTATATGTGTTAGCAAAGTCAAACTTTTGTGCAAGAAAGGTAAAAAAAAAAAATCAAGGCCGTAAAACAAATCAAGATCAAGGTAAAAACTTTGCATCAACACTTAAGTCAGAACAATTCCAATCATGTTGGAGAGTCATAGACCTGGAAAATGTACTTTTCACTAGCCCCATACTGTTTCCGCAAAATGCCATAATTGTTCTTGGATTAGATTGTACCTTGGCCAAACTGCAAGGAACACTTGTCCAACACTACAGGCAAATGAGTTCTTTATGATTGGGCTTGTTAAGCATCCACATAGCACTTTCTATATCTGAGGGGGGGGGATTTAAAAGTGACTCATTTGCTGTGGGTAGACATTAAAGAGATGATAGAAAAGCTTCAAGAATGGTTTACCAACTCTTTAGCCATGATTGGAAAGTGCACCTGCATGAAAAAAAAACCTCCACACATATTAGAGTCTTTTTTTTTTTATATGTTGTGCCACTTTTTCTTTTGGCGACACAGTACGAGAACTTGGTGGTGCATTTATGTTTTCATATAGCGCTGGGTTGTGACTGGTGACGCAGACCATCCCTGGGGAAGAAGAATCAGTAGAGGAAAAAGCAGGAAAGAAAAACAAGCCATAATAAAGGGCATTAGCGCTGACAAACATTGGATTGATCAGACAATTACAATCAATCTGGCGTGTTAAACCCAATCTGGTAGCACGCGCAAGTTGGCAGCCCGCCTTTCTGCAGATGGAATGTTTCCAGATGCTCTTTTACTGGCACTGCAAATCTGCTCTCCTTTTGATTCTCACACGTCTTCTCTGCTCTTGCATGTGACCAAGGATGGTTCATGTACGACTTGGATTAAAAACATTTTTTTATTTTTTTTTTTAGGTCAACCACAATGGCCACTTTGTTTTTCTTGGGTATATTAGGCTTTAACTAATAATTATTTTAATAATCAATTTAAAAATAAGGTATGAATTTAAATTGAAATTGTTAATCATGGTATTTTATGATTTAATGTTTGGACGGTAAAAATGAGCAAAAACGTTCCATCCTAATTTTGAAGAAAAAAAACAAAAGAAAAAAAAAATCATTGAGAGACTCGCCAGTCCAACAAAGAAAGATGCTCTGGGCTATGACAACTTTTTTTTTTTTTTGTTGAGAATGACAAAAACGCTGCCTGACAAGCATTCAAGGGATGGTTGAGCACCGGGCAGATTACACAGATCTTTATCTTTTCATAAAACAGAGTGCAGCAGCGTTTAAGTGCCGCTGACTGCGACTACAATCTGAATTATAAAGAGTGTCACGGCCATTACATGGAGATGTTGGGCCTGTAATGGTGGGGGTAATTGTGTGATGACAGTTTCACTGCGCACTGACATTCTCTGGGGCATTTGCACCATCCCCGCCAGGTAATACGGGTCCACTAAGAACAGGACCGTAAAGTCCCTCGTGGACATCTTTACTTAGTTTTCCGTCAAATCTACCAAGTCAGAGTATAGTGAGGTAATTAGATGTTAATGGGAAATAATGGCATCATGGCGGATTGTTACGTAGGGAAGGAGAACCGTGGCTGTGGATGTGATCTTCGAGTGAGGCGAACAATTGGTTGAAAATCAAAACATGCTGTCAGAGGTTCACCTAAGCAGCAGCAAATGCCCCGACTTTGAAATACATTACGGTGGTAATTGCTCCGACAAAATTACCTTGTCTAAGATGAGCTCAGCCAGACATGCCAAATGTGCACGTCGATCGGCTCAATTTCCTCGCAAGGCTAAAATCACCACTTTTATGCCCAAGCGGAGAAAAAAAATCTAATCAAACAAGGACCTGACGCAAACATAGAGTTGAAATTAATTCATTTATATGGCATACTTTTATTTTAGGAGATAAATGATTTCAAAGTGTCAAATCAAATAGAGAATATATGGGATGGATGAAAAATTTCCACACAAACAAAAAAATTAAACAGGAAACAAAAGACATTTGAACATAACTTAAAAACAAAAAGAACGCTAACGCTGTGTTGAAAGCCAAGGAATAATTTATTCATCACTTAAAAAAGAAGTCAAGTCAAGAAAAAAAAAGTTTGGATGCTGGAATAAATTTAATTAAATAATAATAATAATATAATAAATAAATGTTTCAACTTTTTGGCATTTCTTTCCCACTGAACTATTAAATCACTGCCAATCAGGTTATAAATGTTAAAAAAAATCACTAAAAGTACAGTCGCAATGTTCTAAATGTTAAAAAGTTGACTTTGTCCAGTGCTGTTAGTCAAACAGGCGACGCTACAGTCTAACGTCGAGGAGGACAAAAGGGGCGGAACAACTGCCAAGACACAAGGAAACTGTCTTAATAAACAAAAGCATCTTATCATGTACGGACTTCAGCTTTGATTACCAGTTGTGCTTCTACGCAGTGGGCGTTCACATTAGCCAAGGGAGCGTTTACAATCCCCCTTGTGTCTACGATCCGATGAGGATCACCTTCATCCCTTTGAAAGGTGACTGCTGAACAAAAATTGTTTCTCCTAACACATTCTGCCCGAGGCGAGAGCACATTTTTCCACCATGTTAACAAACATGTAATTTCCATAAACATGTCTGGTAATTGACAGCTTGATTTGGGTCGTGCCAGCGAGCTGACAGGCTGCTCTGGGCTGGGCTTTAATGCGAGCCGAGTCGGCTCAAGGCCTCACCGGGCTCTAATGAGCCTCTCAGGGCTTTGTCTGGATTAAGCCTCCGACAAGAGGAGTCTCAAACAAATCCCATCCAACATTTCTTATCTTGTTAGACGACATCATTGAATGTCATTAATGATATTAATAAACAAGAACTTTGAATATTCAATGTTATTGTCAGGAGTGAATGATGCTGCTGTTTCCCGCGGCTCGTAAAACGCCGGTCACGTGACGACGTGACAAAGCTCGGTGATCAAGATTCGGCGGCCCGAACACCGGCGGTACATTCTGGTCTATTCTGGTCGGCCAAAGACGGCCAGCGTGTGGGGGAAAAATAGACTCGAGTAAATCTGTATTGAGCTGAGCGTGAGGGCTGTTAATACATATTAATGGTGACAGGAGTATTTGCAAGTGAATACATGGGCAAAGGGGATTAAACATAAGTCACCATAGAAGGGGAGGTATCATCACTCCCATTCTGGCGTGGGAGCGGCCTCTATCAGATTCATCCACATGCACATTGGCAGCCAACACGGAGCCCTTATCTTCTCGCTGGGCCTCTCCGGAGAGTTTACAATTTCTCGCTTCGCTGGAGCCTGAGCTGGGCTTGTTACGGGGCACAAAGGCTGTGAGGTGGCCTTGCTCCACAGCACAAAGCTCAGCCCTCACTTCTGGACACACGCATTTCCACCCCAGATAACGACGGACATGTCGGGCAGCCGCGCCACGGCGACCCTTCGCGTTAGTGGAAACAGCACGCTAGTCGTCTTCCGAGTCGGACTGAGTAAATTTGCGATTGGTGGCAGAGGATGGCTGACTATTAATGAGCCAACGAAAGGGTGCCGGCCAAGGGGAGGTCAAAACTAAATTATTTATTTTTCTGTCTATTTGATGATGTTTAAACGATGGCCCAAGAGGTTTTTTTTTATTTTGGTCCAATCGCTGTTATGTGCTTTGTGTCAACATGCTATTAGCAAAAAGGCTGTGTTGCTACAATTCGCATGTTGGCTAATTGATGCTTAAAAAATCCTGTAATTTTCAGTCCTGGTATTCAGATGAGATGTTTTAGTACAATAAACCATCTTCTGGGTCGAGGTTGTGCTGAAGCCTAACCCAGTTGACTTCGGGCTGTACAGAAGTATAAAAATGGTTGGACTATGTGAAAATCAATGCGCTTCCAAGCCAGATTGCGGCTTGTCTTACCTCCCGGTCGTTACAACGTCAGCAGACGAGTTGCCGAGACAGCTCCGCCATTGTTTCCACGGGACACAATGAAATTCCATTTTGGGTTTTTACTCGTTGCCGTAATTATCTGCATTGTTGCTGGAGAATAAAGAAAATAAAGTGCATGAATATGTGCCGGTCAATTGGATTCTGTCACTTCAAGCAGAATCGAGTACACGCAGGCGAGCCGCCTTGCCGGCTCGTAATAACGACGGCGTTTGCGTGGAACAATTTGCCCTCGAAAAAAGCTCATCAACACAAGAGAGTCTGTCACGGCGGGGACGGACTGACAAGTCGTGCGCATCTGTCTGTTATTAGCGTGTCTCTGGCGACAAGCTCAATTATCCGACACTGCCCGTAATTTCCATTTCCTTTTTCTGGCACAATGTAAACTTTTTTGCTCTGCTTCGTTTTTCAAAAGGCGCTCGTTTGGGATGCTGATGTAAGAAGAAATGTGTGGGAGGAGGAAGCGGCAAACATCTGCTTGTCAGGGGGGAGGCTGCCACCCTCGCCATGATGAGGCCATGATGGGCGCCTCTACCCCAGCGTGTGCTCGGATGAGTCCGTCAAGAGCGACAACGCAGCAGAAACGCTTTGAAGTCCAATCGTGAGTGGCACTGCAATTATTTAAAGGAGGATTAAATGACTATTATGACGTCTTGCGGATGATGTCAAACAAGTCGTCTTAGGCAGAGGTTGTTGAAAAGCAACAAAACTCAACACGAGTCTTGCCGAAGACTCAGAGCAGTAAATAGTAAATTGGGCAGGAAATGTTATGTCAAAGGATCTTTTTCGGGTGAGGATGGCCAGATACAACCAGCTCAGTGGCCTAATGGTAGAGTGTCCGCCCTGAAACTGGAAGGTTGTGGGTTCAAACCCCAGCCGGGTCATACCAAAGACTATAAAAATGGGACCCATTGCCTCCCTGCTTGGCACTCAGCATTAAGGGTTGGAATTGGGGGTTAGATCACCAAATGATTCCCGAGCGCGGCACCGCTGCTGCTCACTGCTCCCCTCTCCCCCAGGGGATGGATCAAAATCACACGGGGATGGGTTAAATGCAGAGGACAAATTTCACCACACCCAGATGTGTGTGTGACAATCACTGGGACTTTAACTTTAACTTAACTTTAAGATACAGCAATTAATTTTGTTTGAGTAGCAATTGGGGCTGAATTAAAAAAAAAACCAACAACACTATTTTGGTTGGTCCGTAGGAATTTTTGGTAGTGGTGTCAAAACCTCCTACGTCACAAATTAGTCAATTTTTTTTTCTCCACATGCCTATATTATTGGTCAGTGCACACGTGGGGTTATTTTTTTCTTTTAACACAATTTTACCAATCTAATTAGTTTATAATTAAACACAACTGCAATATTGAGGGGAAAAAAACATTTTTATTTCCCAAAATCGTTCAGCCCTAGTAGCAATGGAACCTGACTGTTTATCCAATTGTTCACCTTCCGCTATGAACCAAGAAGTAGACAATAACTAACAAAGCGCTTAGCAAACAGGCCAAACTCCATTCATCGCCATAGATTATACCGGAAATATTCACTGACTCGAGTTTCGAGTTTTGCGGACGCACAACAAGAGGTTAAAATGTCCGCCGGCGGTGAGCCACGGATGTAAGTGAGGGCGAATGTTGGAGGAAGTGCTAATGATGACAGCTCCAACTCAGTACAGGTGCACTAAAGCATAGCAGGCTGTTCAATTGCCCAGAACCCATTACCGCTCCCCCGAGAGCAAGCTTGTAATGTGCGAGGTACCTTCTGTAGAGCGCTGACCTATTGTCAACAGCGAAATCGCTCCCATTTTTACATGAAGCCGCATCGCAAAGGTTCATTCCGCTTACTGAGATTTCTTTTCCGAGTGGGCTGAAAGTGGATCAATGTACGCAAACAACATGGCTGATGCCTACTGGCATTTGATTCTTAATAAAAACAGATAATGGTGGCCTGAGACGTAACAATTTGATAGAAGCCGTTTGTTTTGATTCATGGAAAATATCAGGGGGATTTTTTTCCCCCGCATAAAGATTTTACCGTAAAGTAGCAATAAGGACTAAACTTGGAGCTTCCAGCTCTAGAGCGCCCTCTACAGTTGAGAGTCAAATTTTCTCTAAAGCAAGATATGTGTAAAGAATGACATTGGGTTGACCTTGTGCGACGCGCACATCTCTGTTCCAGTATCATCTTGAAGATAGCCGCTGTTTGACCAGCGTCTGCCAGATGCGTTCCATCTGACCAAAATATAAATGGGACTAAAATTGAGCTCGCCTTCGAGGCGGACTCGAGTCCTCTTGAAGGCTGAAAAGCCTGGGATGAGCCCAGTGCCAGCAGTCCTTGTTTGGCTCTCTCAGACATGTGTAATCAGAGGCAAAGTCCAGCACAGATTACAGTCTTCAATCAGTCGGGGAGGAAAATGATATGTACATTATTGTCTCTGCGGCACATCAGCTCCACTGACATCCCGCACGCATACCTTTGTCAAAGCTGCCACAGAGCCGTCATGCGCCCATGTAGATTCTTGTCAGCTCGTATTCGACGCAGGGGGGGGGGGGGGACTCTGCAGCGACCTCTGCGGATGTTGTTGACACCGTTTAATGTACATTTCCAGACACAAAAATGTCTCCTGGCTGTCATATCCGAAATTGTCTTCCGATAGGCTGAGTAACGCTAACGGCTTTTGCTCTCGTCGCAGAAAAGAAAAACATACTGCTCGACTCCGCTTCAATTCGAGAGAGTTGAAACGTGGCTGTCGGGTTTGACCTTGAGGTGAGCGATGAAGGAAAGTTATTCTGCATAGCGGTGGAAACTACAAGGTAGCGTCTCTACATAATCTTGCGCAATTGTCTCGTCAGTAAAAATAGACAGACACAATGGACATCATCATGTGGGATATTGTTGTCGATTCAATTTTCACAGCTGGATGCGGCTGACAGTAAATGCAAAACAGCAGGGCGGAAATTCTACAATGAAGATTGATCCGATTTGAATTTCATCCTTGAAAAAGGAGGAGTGGGGGCCGTAATCCCCCCCCGGCTAAAACGAGTGTTTAATTCGAAGCCGGTCGGCACCTCGCCACGCGACGGGATGATGGGAAACGATTTGTAACCACAGCAATTCAAACGGGACTGTATGACAGTGACTGAAAATACATGAAAAATGTCATCTGCAAGCATGCTGGATATCGAGTTTGCATAATAGCACCCCCCCGGCCCCTCCTCGTCCCACACCAGGTATCACCTTGAGAAATCGAGACTCGAACGCACGGTCACATCGCTTTTTGCTAGCGCTACAATTGTGTTTGTTTCCCTTTGGGCCTGTCAGTGCTTCAAGGGGGAGGTCACCAAATTGTCTGTGAGATTTAAAAAGAGAGAGAAAGGTGCTGACCTGGCGCTAAATTGTCCACATTGAGTCAAAGGAGGATATCGGGTTATTGAGTTGATCCATGCTGGGTTTCCTCGCCAGGGGAAAATGATCAGTGCTACTGTCTGCCTCGTGCCGTTGATCAAGGGCAAGAATGGGCACAAAAAAAGGACACCCTTCAATCCTGTTGATTAAAAAAAAAACTGTTAAGCTCCACGTGGATGGATACACTCAGTCTACATGCAAAGATTCTGTAAATCTCGAGAGATGCTTTATACACAAAACATATGCAGTGCATGACTGCAGCTGTGTAACAACAATCCATTGTGCTGTACTTGTTCCTTGAGAAAGGAAAATAATAGTCATTTGGCCAAATTACAGGCCTATCTTGCTACAACTGGGCGAAAACTGGACTCAAATGGAGACAAAGCCACTTTCATCTCTCAAGTGTTTTGTATATAAGGGACAGTAGAACGAACTAAGTCATTTGCACCAACGGTGCAGACAAGGTTGGATAGCGTTATGCTGAATTCTATATTGCTACGAAATGTCCTTCCAATTTGAAGAAAAAAAAAAGTAAATCACACTAAGAATATGCAAGAAAAAAGCTTTTTCATGTCGATTGTAAATGACCTGAAAATTGCATGCTACATATGCCTTGCTAGCTGCTCGAGCACTGAGCTAGCTCCCACAAACATATGACTTCACTTTACAAGGTATTTTATTTTCAGGAAACCACATAGCAAAATGTACTTACTGTATCCGCTGTAAATTTTGGGTGTGAAATGGTCTCAAGTTCTTCAACACTTATGGCAGCAAGATCGTCAGTTTATTTGTCAACTAGCTAGGCGATGGAAAAAAACAACTAAGGACGTCGTGAAGTATACAAATGATGTCAAGTGGCTCTCCGTCTTTCGCTGTGATTTCTGCCAAGCGCAACAAACACAATGCAAAGACTAATAATATCATAAGTAATGATAATTGATCAAAGGAGCTCACATGTCAAGTGCGCGTCCAGTTGAAGTGGGTACGGCACGATGTTTGGTGCAGATTGTCCCAGAGGTGTGTGCATGGTGGATTTCATTCCTTCAGGGGAGCAAAGATTATTACAATATTCAGATTACAGAGCAAGGGAAATTAATTGGACTAATTAACATACAAGTAAATGATGATACCGTTAACACATTTCATTAACTCAAACTGTCATTCTATGTTCTTGCTGCACTTGGCATTGCATTACAATGACTTGGATTCATTAAATTATGCAAATGAAACGAGGTGGGGGGGGACGAGGCCTCTTTAACAGGCGACACCATTTCACTTGCTTTTTATTTTCTGACACGAACACAAAAAAAAGCATGCTGATTTACCCCATAAAGTTTTTCATCAACTATTTTTTAATTATTGCCATACACAGTAAAATCTAGTGACCGGTCATATTTTTTTTTTTAAATCACTTGTGCTCATTTTAGTACACAATATTTAAAAGCAAGTGATAGCGATACGTTTTAATTGGTTGTGTTTGACTACAAGCTGACTTTGCAAAGAATTAGCAAAACTTAAGTGGTCAATAAAACAAAATGGTTCTTACTTACTTGAAATTACAGTGATGAATGGGTGAATTCACAGGTGTACTCACTCACCCCTGCCGCTTGTGTTCAAAGTTATGAGACTTTCTCCATCCATTATGCTTCTGATGTTTTCGACCTCCTTCTCACCTCGGTCGACTTCTGACTTGGTCTTTGCAACCCAGCGGAGGGAAGGTCAAAGGGTCAAGCAGGCCCTGGTTGCTCCCTTAGCTGCAGTGACATCTGCTGGAACACACAGTCGGAAAGGAGGCTGCAAAGTTACGAATGAAAACTTCAAGAAAGGAAAATGTATGGTTGCAATTCAAGTTCAAATTTGGAAACACACACACGCACAAAAAGCTTTCCGTTGAGATTTGAGTGTAACAGAAATGTTTATAATGACATTATAGACAGTTTTTTGTACAGTTCTAAACAAGTAAAAACTGCAAATCTTAGTACACAACGAGCTGTGTGTCAGCTGAAGAGGACAATGTATATTTTTATATATATATATAAAAAGTTATATAACTAATTTCACCTATTTCTTTCGAGTTAGGGGCAGAAATAAGAACGTTGACCATGGGAATGCAACATATTTCTTATAAAAATCTATACAAATAGAGATTTGCTGACACGGATGCCGACAATAGTTCATGATGAAGACAGTGCTGTTCAAAATTCAAAGTACCACCTTCAAAATGACATTTACACTTAAATTGGACTGATTGTGAATTGCACAGCTGAGATGATTCAATGAAAGAAGCAAGCATCATCAAATGGGGGAAAAATAAAGACGTGACCTGGCTAATTACGCAATGAGAGCAGTGCTGTCATTCTTCTGAGCTTTTGGTCCATCTGAAAGGATTTGTCTCCAAAATCGAGACGTTACAGGGGATATTTTCAATTTACACTTCGTGTTACGATGCAGTTAAAACTCACCCTGAGGCAAATTTGGCAACTCTCACCAAAGATGGCTAAAAAAGATCTTGTTCTTTACAAAACGCATTTATGCCGCCAACATAACTATCTGCTCCAAAACATCTAATGATCCATTGAAATGTTGGTCCTTCTGAAATTAAATTAGAAAGATTGTTGTTTCCACCCAAGAAACTGCAGTGAGAATTGCTTAATCGGAAGCTGTGAGGAAAATGCATCTTCACAAAAGACGGGGAAGAGAAAAAAAAAAAAAGAGCAATTTAAATACATTTGTATCAAAGACAGTAATTTGGGGTACATTTGACTTGGGGGTGAGGCAAAGAAGGACATAAGGTGACGATAAGAAAAGGTGGAAAAACATGATTGACATGGTTGATTGAGGGCACCCTATACCTGCACTACACTACGTCGTACAAAATAAGGCATTTCCTTGTGTAATTACTGCAATGTCTTCTTCTATTCTTACCTCCACTTCACAGCAGAGCGGACTTTCTCTTTTAAAATGGTAAAATATATCATTATTTCATTTATTTAGTTTTTTTCTTCTAAGCTGGAATAAAAAAAAAACGGGAAGGAGTATACGAGAATGGCGCCCGCCGTGTGAGTTTGTGCAAGCGTCGCGTCAAATCACTCCATGACTTCGCTGGCCGCTAAGGTGGTGACGAGTTGCAGGGGGATCTCGGCGTTGGCCAGGATGTCCTGGGCGTTGTTGGAGCCCTGCTGGATGTTGGTGAGGATGAGCGTGGTCCCGCCCGGCGTGGTGATGAGGCTGTCCGAGGAGCCCGCCGACTCCAGCGACGTCACCATGGCGCTGCCGGAGTTCACGCCTTTTTTGTTCTGGTGTGTTTTGATGTGCTTGGCCAGGTGGTCGCTCCTCATGAAGCGCTTGGAACATTCGGGGCACACGAACTTCTTCTCGCCTGCCAAACAATAAATGAAGTTTGACATTCAGTGATGATAAAAAGTCTACACACCCGTTTGAATTCTTTTTTTGCGAGTGGGTGTGGCACCTGTGTGTGTTCTCCGATGTCTCTGCAGCTCGTCGCTGCGCGTGAACCTTTTCCCGCAGTACATCCAAGTGCAGACAAAAGGTCGCTCTCCGGAATGCCAACGCAAGTGTGCTCGCAGGTGTGACGTCTTTCCATATACTTTGCCGCAGCCTGTGATGTGGCAGATGTGCTGCTTCTTCTTCCCCATGCCGGATCCCCTGAGGAAGGCAGACCAGCACAATGAGCATCCCGGGACGTTTGTTTACAAAAAGCCTGCGCCGGGTTTTGGAAGTCAAATCCTCACCTCCCGCCAGATTCTTTACAGTTAGGGCAAGTGCAGGCCACCCGACGTAGCCTTTTGCCTCCCAGGCCAATATACTCCTCGTCCTCCACTAGCCTGACCTGAAGGTGGGACAGATCGCTGGTGTTTAGGGTGGAATCGGAGCTTAGCTGCCACTCCGCTGAGTCTGGCTCCTCCTTTATCCGGATGTCTGGAGAGTGCAGAAAAGCCACAGTTGCATTCAGGCTGTTTGCTATGTGAAGGTAAGAATGATGACATCATAAAAATTTGAATATTTTGAGATATAAAAAAAAAAACTCTCAGAATGTTGACTTACGATTGGTTTTTTGCAAGTAAGTGAAAAAAATAAATAAAAAAAACATACAAACTCCAACTAATAACTTCTAAATATCTTTAAACATATTATCCCAGACTATTGACATTGGTGTTTAAAAATTCTAACAAAGTTCAGGAAGCTCCAGAGGTCAAGACAGTAAGTTTCATCATATTCATCAAAATTCCTTGACGTCGATAATCGGCCCAGCCAATAATCCCTCAATCCTGACTAAATTTGTGTTTATTGTGCATGTAATTAATTAGCTACACAACGAGCAGACATTGACATTGTTGTTCAAAATTGAGCCTTATCCTCTGCATAGAAACAGACTTGCTTGGCATTGGAGCTCTTATCACATGTACAATATCGTATGCGGTGAAGAGTGTACCTCTTGGCATGTCTGCATTTCCTTGCTGTTGCGCCACTGAGTTGACTGTCACTGTTTGTATGTTGGGCATCTGTCCAGTGTTGACGCCGACCGGATTGGACCCCAGTGAGAGGGTCTGGACGGGAGCCAGAGTGATCTGCTGAGAGCCAGTGGTGGGAAGCTGAAGGTTTTGCAGGTTCTGCACACCTTGCACCTGGAAGGTCTGCCACTG
Source organism: Syngnathus floridae (assembly GCF_059516105.1). Lineage (NCBI taxonomy): Eukaryota > Metazoa > Chordata > Actinopteri > Syngnathiformes > Syngnathidae > Syngnathus > Syngnathus floridae. The sequence continues at coordinate 10,280,070 of NC_142420.1, read as the reverse complement.
GATCTGGCCTGACGGGGTCACCGTCTGGGCTTGGATGATGAAGGTCCCGGGGTTGATAAGCTGAAGGTTT